>NC_134107.1:64097536-64733286 GCF_040939455.1 Microcebus murinus
AGCCCCATGGGCCAGGCATCAGTATTCCCAGCCCAGGAATGAGAAAACTGAGGCTCTCAGGGTGCTCAGGTATAAAGAAAGACAGCAGGGTCCGAGCCCAGAGCTAAGGGATCACATGACTTGGGGTAAGTCACCTCAGAACTCTCCAGGCCTGTTTCCTCCTTTAAAAGGCAAGAACACCCGGCTGTTGCAGTGATCAAGTCAGCAGAGGTACGTGACATCATACTGTCAGTCATCAAAGGCTTTACAGATGCAAGGCACTAGTCACAGAAAACTAGGGTGGTTGAGCGCTCTGGAGCCAGACTACCTGAGTCCCGGTCCTGGCTTTGCTATTTAATAGCTGTGTGACCCTGGGTGAGGCCCTCTCTGTGACTGACTTTGCTTTGGTTTTCTCATCTTTAAAATAAAGGTGATAATAACATCTGCCTCCTGGGGTGGCTGTGAGGATTAAATGGACTACTGCATGTAGAACTTAGTATTGCTGTGGATAGCTGGCAATAAAAACACGACTTGTGGATCCTCAGCACTTCCATGGCATGGACTCTATCCTAACTTCGGCCAGGAATCTTGCAAGTCCATCTCTTAATCGTAAGGAGTCCGATGGAGAATGTGAAAGGCTTCCAGTAACCACTTCTGATATATCAAATCCAACCTAGCTCGGCTCCTACAGAAAGCCCACCTGACAGCTCTGTCTTACCATGGTTACTTCCTTGCCTGACTCCCTGTGGAAACTGAAATTCAGAGAGGTGAAGTAACTCATCCAGGTCATACAACTAGTACACAGTCAACCAGGATTTAAACTCAGGCCCTCTGATCCCAAAGCTTGTCCACTATACAAGCATGGGAATCTTCTGTTCCTTGGTACTTGGAAAATTTCAGCATTAACTTACCTTAACTTGGGGCTTTTAAAAAATAAATAATTCCGTTAAAACTTTTCTCAATGTGCCCTTTGCATAGGATCTTTTTTCTTTTAAGTTTTCTACTTTTTGGGGGGTCAGTTTGAGTAATTTACATTTGAATGTGTTAGCGTACAAATAGCACATTGTATGGTTACCATTTTAAATCACATCAGTTGCTTTATTTTCTTTCCCACCTATTAGTTCTCTTGGTTTTAATCTTAGATGTCATCCGGCACTATATGTTTGTTTTGCAGCATACAGAGCAATAACGAGCATGCACACACACATGCAGTTATTTTTAAATGCCGGTCACAGTGAGCCTGACTGGCCTGAAAAGAAGGCAGAACCTATCTTCGAAAAAGAACTTGTTTTTTTTTTGTCCAAGGAAAATAAATGCCATAATGAGCCTGTTTGGATAACAAAGGGAAGGCATCCTGGGTTTAGACAAAGAAGAGTTATACTGTTCTATCTAAGAAAGCAACATATAAATCTGACTGAAGACTGACTGGTTTGGGATGGCCTAGAGGGAGGAGGACAGAGAAGGAGGGCCAGGCACCCAGGTGGCAGGCAGAGAGAAGTGGCCTGGCAGACTCGGAGAGGCCGAGGAGGGCCCTGGTGGCTGGGGCCTGCATGGCTTGCTTTGAACACTGAGAGCGTCAGTCACTGCAAAGTTGGAGGAGATACCAGAGAGGAGACTAGGTTCACTCCTGAAATCATATGAGCTACACAAGCAGGCAGAAGGAAGGGTGTTTAATTGAGTTTGTTACAAGTGTGGCTTCATAATACTTAAATCAGGGAGTCATTGTGAGAAGTAAACAAGGCAATGCATGCTAGCAGCCTGGCATGGTGCCCACTCATTGCAGGCCATCACTGAATACGGCATGCCTCTGTGCAGGGGGACAGAGCCCTGGTGATGGGTGCACATGTGAGTGGGTGCACGTGTCGGGGAGGTAGGGTTGAGGAGGGAATGCTTAACCACCAGCCTTAACAATCCCTGCAGGCCCAAACCACCTAAAATCAACTCCCACTCAGCCCTAAGTAAAAAAAAAAAACCAGCAAGTGGGTGGCAGATCTTGGGGTATTACTTAAAGGCAGCGGGTGAAATAACCTCAGCCAGCTCCTCTGTGACCTGGGGGACCGTGCAGGGCCCCGGCGACAGCCCAGTGGTGGGGCAGCCGGCCAGAATTTCATTTCTGATCCTCGCATTTGGGCCCCATCTCAATTAAGATCAGTTAGAAGTCAATTTCACAGTGGTTGGTTTTTTAAGATCCCCGAAAAATGATAAGCTGGAGACAGGCTTACATCACATCAGTTGCCTGGCAATGGCTTCTTTTAGGAGCAGGGGTCTTCCTCAACGGGGCTGAGACGCTGTATTTATTTATTCTGATTTGATTTTAATTTGGTAAATAATGTTGATTTAATTTTTTCTCTGCTTTCAAAAGCAATATATGTTCAGGAGGGGAAAACAGCTGTCATATTCCTCAATGGGCCTCAGAAAAATAGTGATTTTTTCCTTCATTGCCTGTGAGGCTTAAATAAATACTCAGTGCTGATGAGCAATAGTTTCCTAATGCAGAAAAAAACCCCAGAAAGGTGGAAAGAGAAGAAGAAAAATCATCCACAGTCCCACTACTCAGATACAACCACTGTTAACAGGTCTTTGTGTGTGTTTTTCCTTCCTGTAATTTTTCTGTAATTGTTTTACATGGCTGAGATCATACTGCGTGTGATTTTATAGTCTGCCTTTCGCAGGATATAAAATCACCATAAGCATACCGTAAGCATTTCCCCATGTCATTAAAAGCTCTGTAAACATCATTTTTAACGGCTACAAAATATTCCGTTCTATGAACGGACCATAATTTACCTACCCAATTCCCTAAAGTGGAGCGTTTTAGCGGTTTCCAATTTTTCACTCGTATAAATAAAACTGCAGCGAACACCCGTGCGGATTCATTTCTGTCTGCATTTCATATTATTTTCTTAGGACAGGTTCCCAGAAGCAGAATTACTGGGTCAAAGGACACAGACTTTTTTGAGGCTCTTGAGTCTCGCTGCCAAACTGCTTCTCTGACCAGCAGTCCCCACACCTGCCCCTGCCATCATGTGCAAGTCCCCGCGGTGTGCACCAGGCAGGACTTGCTCCCACACATGGTTAAACCCTGCACCCTGGAAGGGAAATCGCCACTTGTCCGGGGCCTGGGGGCTGGGGAGGGTTTTGATTCCTGTAACTCCCTTTTCTAGTGGATTTCTATCCTCCCCATAAGCCCTCCTTTGTCTGGAACTCCCCCTTTGTTCCTGGCTTCAGCCCCTTTTACTTACAGGCCATTGGGGGGCCCTGTGTGTTCCTTGTCCCTATCCCAAACCCAGAGGGGGTATCTGTGATTCGGAGGTCCTTTTCAGCACTCTTCTGCAATTTGTCAGACTCAAGGCATCCTGTTTTCTCCTTTCCTGAAGTCCCCCTGTGTGCTTGGGATGGCTTTGATGCACATGTCTAACTGTCGTACTCAAACACACCCCTACGCAGTGGATTCTGGGGTCCGTTTTTGGGTGGCGCTGAAGAAACCCTCTTTCTGAATCGCGCTGTAAGGTCATCGGACTGCCCTGATCAGAGGGCAATGCTGACTTTAAACAAAAAGAAAATGAAACACTTCAAAGGGGAAGCCGTGTGAGCCTTTCCACGAGTAGAATCAGAGAGCTACAACAAAACGCCGCGGGGGATATTTAATCTTGAGAAAAAACAGAAACACAAGAGGAGAGAGGGCTGCAAGAACACAGCCACTGTCTCCAGGGTGGGCCGGTGTCAGAGGGCAGGAGGTCACATGCCCACCCGGGAAAGGCAGGAAGGAAGATTCCAAGGGCCTCCTGCGGAACAGGGCTGTGGGAGGCATCCTCCTAAACCGGGACAGCAGAGGCTCCAGTGTGCTGATCCTGTGTGCCCATCAGGACATTGAGGCTCCGAGAAGCCATGTACCCAGCCAAGACCACGGAGCAAGTAAAAGCCAGAGAGGGGATTCAACCCAGGACCAGCTGGGGCCCGTGTCCAGGGGTGGCCCGCAATAGTGTGTTTCAAACTTTAATGCAGATGAGATTCATCCGGGGGTCTTGTTAAAAATGCAGATTCTGCTCCAGCAATCGGCAGGGCTGGGTGGGGCCTGAGAGTCTGCATTTCCAATGAGCTCCCGGGTGAGGCTGGTGCTGTGGCCCAGGGATCACACTTTGAGAAGTTCTCATGTCTGTGGTTCTTCCACTTTAGCAAGCATCACAAGCACCTGGAGAGCCCCCGAAGACAAACACAAATTGCTAGGCCTACAGAGTTTGTGACTCCATAGGTCTTGGATGGGGCCTGAGAATTTGCATTTTACAAAAGTCCCAGGTGAGGCTGATGCTGCTGGTCCAGGGACCACTCTGGGAGAATGGCTGCCCTGTGCCATAGCTTCTCTGGGGGTGGGCGGGGAGCGGTTCTCAGCCTGCGCCAGTGCTGCTGTCTGGGCTTCCTGTGTTCTGAAGAACATGTTAGGCTCTAGTTCTTGGGAGGCTGTGGAGCTGGGGTTGTTCTTGTCCCGAGATCCTTAGCTTTGGGATGTGGCTTTGGGAGGGACAGAGCCGTGTGTGTGTGTGTGTGTGTGTGTGTGTGTGTGTGTGTGTGTATGCGTTCGCGCGTGTTGGCAGTGGTATGACGTCTCCAAAGCCCTTTTAATCTCCCTCCAGCACCAGGCAGTGATAGGAGAGGCCAGAGAATTTCCGAAGCAGCTTGAGGACTCACCCATAAAAAAGCCGCTTTGCAGTACATCAGTTATATTATGTTGTCGAACAGAGCTTCCTGCTTGTTGGGTCTTGGAGTTTAATAAAAAAATATATTATGACTCAGTCCAAACTTTACAAAAGTCCTTGGGGAATCTGAAATGAATCATGTTAAGCTCCTGTTATAAAACAAACAGTCATCTCTTTCACAAGCCTGTATCTGCAGCAGGCTAGAGGCAGGGGTGGGGGAAGGGAGGACAGGGAAGGAGACGCAGAGGAAGAGGGGAAAGCTTTGCCCAGGGCCTTCTTAAAGAGCCAGAGACCTCCAGGCTGAAGGAAGGCAGAGCCCAGAGAGGCTGTCTGGGGAAAAATGCTTCTCTAACAGCGAGTCCACCTCCTAACAGTAGAAGGTAGCTAGAGGAAGTGAAGGTTTGGAGGTCACCAGAAAGCCTTCCTTGATTTCTCTAGGAAGAAGGGCTCTCAACTTCATGACCCTTTATCGTTGTCTCTGAGCACAGAAAACCATCTCCTTATATGCCAGCTGTTTATGGCCAGGGTTGCCCTCCTACTTGACTGAACCTTCTGGGCTGGCTGAGCACAGGCACCCCTCATCTCCACGGCCCCCGCCCTGCATGCCCAAGTCCCCACAGTGCAGCAGGAGCCCTGCAATTGCTGCATGTTCGACTGACTGGCTGACTTTACAATCCATATCTATCTTCACGGACATAAGAAGGCAGCCTCATATATTGCAAGAGCCCAGACGGCAGTAACAAGACCTAAATAAGGAGGTGGATTGGTGGGCATATATCAACAAGGCATTAACTAGAATCAAAATACATTCTTTTACGCAGAGTCCTGGTTAGGGGCCTCCCTGGAGACAGGAACCCTGCCTCCACCAGTTACTGATGGGAGATCATGGGCCAATCACTCTCCTTGTCTATGCCTCAGTTTCTTCACCTGAAAATAAGGGATAATAATGGAACCAACACCATGGCATTGTTGAAAAAGTCAAATCAGGTGCTACATGAAAAGCACATAGAACATAACTCTTTAAAAAAATAAAGGAGGAAGAAAAAGAATCAAGGTGGTATTAACAGAAAAGGAGACCCTAAATCCATGAGAGAGAGAGGGAGAGAGGGGAGGGAGAGCTCACACACAGTGCAAGAGGTTAAATCCTTACATAATTTCAGGCCCAAAGCCACAGCTTATGCACAGAAAGGGTAAACCAGGGGGTAGGATAAATGGACTATGCTTCCAGAGTGCTCAATAAATGTGAGTTATTATTAAGACCCTACTCTGTGCTAAATATGTGCTAAGCACATGAATGTTATTTCATTTTTTTTTAATTTTACTTCATTTTCATCTTTATAATAACCTTATGAGATGACTTTATTTCTTAAATTTTATAGATGAGGAAACCAAGGCCTCCCTACACAAGACTGGCAGAGCTATTTCCTATAGCATAAGTTAAGGAAAACACAAGTCGGCAAATTTTGGAAAATAATTTGGCACTACTTAGTAAAATTGAAGATAACCAGACCTACTGAACCAGCACTTCCACTCCTAGGTGTACACTGAACAGATAGGCATTCTCAAAAGACTCCCATGAAAATGTCCATAGCACCATTGTTTGTAACAAACACTGGAAATAACCCAAATCCCCCTCAACAGTATAATGGGGGTAATTTCTGGATACCTGTACAATGGAGTATCACAAATGGAAAAAAACATGAACTATATTCAATTTGAGTGCATCTTAATAACATGGGGTTGAGCAAAGATGGCCAGACACAAAGGAATACATACTGCACGATTCCATTTATAGGAAGTATGAAAATAGGCAAAACTAAATCATATTGTTTGGGTATACACACTTAGATGTCAAAACAACACAGGAAAGGAAGGATGAGGTTCTCAGCAAAATGAGGGCAGTGTTACCTACAGGGGGGTGGGGGGGTGAGGGAAGGAGGAAATGGCTATTTCTTGGGAGGGGCCCAAAGGAGCTTTGGGAGTATTATCAGCATTCTATTTTTGCCCTGGGTGTCGTCGTAAGATGGTGTTCACTTTGTGATTATTTGTTGGATAGTATAGGTATGTGTGCTGCATTTTTCCGTATGGATACTATATTTCATAATAAAATATTCAAAACCCTCAAATCAAAACAAAACAAAAGACAAGGCTTCTCTTATAGTGGGGACTCCAGAATGTCCCCAGAGTGTAAAGCTGAGACAATTAAGGACAGGACAGATGGAGCTCAGCATACAAGAAGGAGGCAGCGCCGATGCCAAGCCTTGAGCAGCGACCTGCTGGCTTGGTCTTCCCTTTCCGACAGCAGAAAGCCCGGTCACCCCAGGACCCAACCGCTCCAGATCCCACGCTGGGTGTTTACGTTCATTGTCACCAATCCTTACAACAGCGCTGCAATGTAACCATTAATAATTCATTCTACAGCTACAGAAATACGTGAATATTTTCCATGTCTCCTGGCTAGGAAGTGGTGGCACCAGGATTTAACCCGTGTCTGTCACAGGCCAACGCTTCTGGTGCCATTTCCATGATACCACACAGCCTCCTCCTGCTACTGAGATCAGGAAAATTTCTGGACTTGCAGAGCATTCGAACATTGCCTCAAGGTTATATGTTCCTTCCTCCCCTGTTCTACAGGTGAGGAAACTGATCGGAAGGACAGCGAGCCGCACGGTGGCCCGTGTCCTGGCCAGGTCTTCACCGAAGGGCACAGAAGCCCTATTCGCCCTGATGGCTTCTCCTCTGGCCCCTCATAAAGACACAGGGCCGAGCCGCTCTTGTTGAGGATAGAAGAGCCTGAGATGACGTGGCCATGCCGGAGCTCTGTGGTGGCCTGCCCTCAGTTAGCATCCCTATCTATGTGACCTTACAGAACCTCATTAAGCAAGGCTCAGGCCCCTCCAAAATGGAGATGCTGCTGATTCAGAATTAGGTGAGCTGCCTGAGCAAAGTTCCCAACAAGGTACCTGGCACACAGTAGGCACCGAACAAAGAAAGACTGGTTGACTTGGATTTTACTCAACGTCCTACATGATTCAAGGGTTAGAGTAAGGGTCCTGCAAACCTCTCCTTCCAGAGAGTTCACACGGTTTTGGGCATGAGAACAAGTGAACCCCTCCTTTGGTATCCAGGGACCACAGTGCTAGAGA
The DNA here is from genome assembly GCF_040939455.1 of Microcebus murinus. Lineage (NCBI taxonomy): Eukaryota > Metazoa > Chordata > Mammalia > Primates > Cheirogaleidae > Microcebus > Microcebus murinus. Next base: position 64,105,356 of record NC_134107.1, read on the forward strand.
ACTCCCATCAGTGCCCGAGAAAGGCACTTTGCTGGCGCCCAGAGTAAACATATGGAGATTCTTAGAGGAGTGTCTTCCACACCTCAGGGGAGTCTATTTTGGGCATCTCAATTGTGTCTATAATTCCATCCCTAAAGTCATTTTTCACATCTTCCCAAGGATTCAAAAATAAAACTCCTGCCCGATAGAGGCAGTAAAAGGATTTTCAGAGGGAAAAAAAAATCTTCAAATACTATTTTTAAAAAACCACACACACCTTTCTCCCATCTCCTCTTGCATCTTCACTAGAGACCTTTGAGTTATGAAGTGCACTTAACACCATTAATTGCCATGGAAACTACAGCATCTTCCGCTGAATATGGTCAACTTTTTTCTGCAGAGAATTTTTTTTTTTTTCCTTTCAGCAGAGACTTTGAATAATGGGCTGTTTTTGTTCCTTTTTGTGAGAAGACAAGGCTTCCCTCCCCCACCCCAATCCTTTTGATGTGTTACTTCCCCTGGCCACATCTCTATGTCAGCAGAAGCTGGTTACCAGGTTTCTAGAAGGCCAGGAAAGAGGAAGCAGGAACGTCCTCTGCATTCCAACTTTCTGCTACCAGTGGGGTCTATGTGTTCTCATCCAATTTTTAGCAATGATTCGGTCTTCAGCGATTTTTATTCAGCATCATTGATACAAACCCTAGTTACACACAGTAATGATTATTAATAACAATTTCCATTTGCTTGAGTGCTTGCAACAAAAATAATAGGTTTTACCTAGAAGTTACTATGTACAGGGACTAAGTGCACTGCGTTAATGATTTACTCCTCACAGGTACTGTGCAGATATTGATCATCCCCATTTTGCAGGTGAGGAAACAGAGGCACAGGGAGATTTAATCCACCTTCCTGTGGCCACAGAGCTAGTAAGCACAAAGGCCAAGATTTGAATATAGATCCTTCTAATCTCAAACCCAGCCCATGCATTTTCTGTCACACTTCTAGTCTACCTTTTAAAAGAAATGACAGTATAACCCCTCAGCCAGTAACTACACATTAATGAATTGATTGAATCATTAATATAATATTTATTAGGCCCCAACTATTTGAAATAGAACCCCAGTGCTGGGGTTCAAATTCATCTCCCCAGCAAACTCAGCCATCTGAAACTCTTCTGAAAAACAGGATCTATGCCAAAAAGCCTCTGAGCCACCCAAACATATTACAATATTCACACGCTTTATTTATTTGAGAAATACTACCCCAACTTTACTTTCTCTGTACACAGTGTTAATAAGCTTGCCATTTTAAAATTGGAGATCTAGATTTGAGTTCCAGATCTGTCCTTCCTTAGCTATGTGGCCTTGGGTGATTTACCTAACTCTTCCCAGCTGCTCTCCCCACATTTAAAATAGGAATGATTTCAGGAGGTCTTGAGGATTAAGTCAGAAGATGTACGTAAGGTGACTCTTCCAGTAACTGAATAGCCAGTTACAACTTAGCGGTAATGGTGGCATATCATTCATTACATGAACTCTTACTGTGCATCAGTGATTCCCAGCATACTATTTGTGTCTTGCAGTAATTTTCTTCTAAGAAAATGCCTATAAAGTTAGTTGTGAGACTTAGTGAGACACACTAAGTATAGGGCTAAGCAGGGCACCAGGCCCAGGGCAGGCACACAGTTGGTTCTGCTTGTTGAAGGCTTCTCTTTTGCCACAGGGCCATTGTTTTTGTTTGAGCCCAGGGTTTTACCTGCCAAGGATATAAGACCACGAAGAGACAGAGCTAGAATTTGAACACACATCTAGTGACTTCCAATCCTGCACCTGGGAGTAAGTAGATTGAAGACATTTGTCCCAAGTGGGGAGTAGAGCCACATAGTCTGAGGTTAATGAAGGCCACCCTGCTGTCCTGTACCCTCTTTTTTTTTTTTTCTGAGACAGAGTCTCACTCTGTTGCCCGGGCTAGAGTGCTGTGGCGTCCGCCTAGCTCATAGCAACCTCATGCTCCTGGGCTCAAGTGATCCTTCTGCCTCAGCCTCCCACGTAGCTGGGACTACAGGCATGCGCCACCATGCCCAGCTCATTTTTTCTATATATTTTTAGTTGGCCAATTACTTTCTTTCTAGTTATAGTAGAGACGGGGTCTCGCTCTTGCTCAGGCTGGTTTTGAACTCCTGACCTTGAGTGATCCTCTCGCCTCCACCTCCCAGAGTGCTAGGATTACAGCCGTGAGCCACCATGCCCGGCCTACCCTCTATTTTTAATCTTTCAAAAGTTCTGCAGTAACTTTTGCTATTCTAACCTAGTTTCTGGACATTAAAGAAAAGAGTGATCCTAGGAAATACTGTCTTCTATCAATCCAGCATTAGACACAATTCAATTCCTTAATGGCATGTGTGATCATTATGCCATGCTTGTAATCGAAAATGAATAATTGAAATTCTAATTATTACAAGAGTCCACAGAAGGCAACTCTAGACAACAACTTGCTAGGCAAAGCTTAAATTCTCAATCACTTTTTAAATCCAATAGGTGTCTGGCTATTCAATTATTTAATGAACATGCATTTCTTTGTGCTGTATCCTGGAAAGGAGTTTAAAATGAAAGGACTCATAAGTGCTTTTCTATGAAGTTATAAGTGTTGGACTTCTGGTTCAGGCAACATAGTAGACCGACTCTTACAGGTCTCCTTTCCCACCAAAACCACATAGAAATGTGGGGCAAAATGAAATGGAAAAAAAAAAAATTAAATAAGGAACATTTAACCAGAGCTTTAAGATGTGGTGACCTAGAAGAATATGAGACAGAAATGTAGAGCATAATCGATGGGGGCCCAAGTTTTAACATCCACATGGAGGAAAGAAGATGCGGACCCAGGCTAGGTGACTCAGGGAGTTGGAACTGAGCCCTGAGACCCTGTGTAAGGTCTGGACCTTGGAAGGCTCCCCTCCCTCCGTGTATGAGATTTCTGCCAATTCAGCTATATAAAAATCCAAGAAGCTTCCTTCTGCTTATGGCTTTTCATAGAAAGAAAAAAAAAATTAGCCCATGATATAGAAAAACTCTAGCCTGTGCCACATGCAAGCATGAAGTCCAAATTTATATCACCTATGGTTTGCTAGAATTCTAAACCAAGAAATTATTGCAAAACTGGCCCAGGACCAGTAGAGTCTCTGAAGTGCTTGATCAGATTAGAGATAATATAGCTCTATAGACTCTATAGGGGCACTTCTATAACCTTGAATGCAGGGAATTCCCACTGGAAAAAGAAAACAAAATAACATCCAAAACCACATCACCTAAAGATGAGCTTTCAAAAAATTTACATATTACCCAAAAAAACACTCCACCAGCAGGCATAACAAGGAGGCTTAACATCTTTGAAATACTAAAGTAATTTGATAGATTATAACTGTATTTAAATGACTAAAAAGATAAATGAAGGAATAAAAATCATATTAAAAGAATAAGACCACGCTTAGTTGGCCTGGCCTATGAGACTTCTTTCTTTTCAGGGGGAAATATGATCTGTAAAAAAAAAAATAAAAAAAAAAAAAAAAAAAAAAAAGAATAAGACCACGAAAAAATAAAGGCAGGTTTGAAAAATAACCAAATAACAAAAGAAATAATCAACAGAGTAAACAGATAACCGACAGAATGGGAGTAAATGTTCACAAATTATACATCTAACAAAAGACTAACATCCAGAATCTACAAGGAACTCAAACAAATCAGTGCCAAAAAAACAAATAACCTCATTAAAAAGTGGGCAAAAGTCATGAACAGTCATTTTTCAAAAGAAGAGATACAAATGGCCAACAAACATGAAAAAATGTTCAACATCACTAATCATCAGGGAAATGCAAATTAAAACCGCAGTGAGATAACATCTTATGCCTGTCAGAATGGGCATTATTAAAAAGTAAAAAAACAATAGATGTTGGCATGAATGTGATGAAAAAGAATGCTTATTCACTGTTGGTGGGAATGTTAATTAGTACAACCTCTATGGAAAACAATATGGAGATTCTTCAAAGAATGTAATTGGATACAGTAATCCCACTACTGAGTAGCTACCCAAAGGAAAAGAAGTCATTATATTAAAATGACACAAGCATTCATATGTTTATTGCAACACAATTCACAATTGCAAAGATACAGAATCAACCTAAGTGCCCATCAACGGATGAGTGGATAAAGAAAATGTAGCATATATACACCATGGAATGCTACTCAGCCATAAAAAAGAATGAAATAATGTATATTGCAGCAACTTAGATGGAACTGGAAGTCATAATTCTAAGTAAAATACCTCAGGAACAGAAAAAGAAATACCACATGTACTCACTTGTAAGTGGGAGCTGAACAATGGGTATACATGGTCACACAGAGTGGTACAAGGGACTTGGGAGATTCAAAAGGGGGAAGGGTGGAAGGACGGTGAGGGATCAAAAACTACCTATTGGGTACAATGTATACTATTTGGGTGACAGGTACACTAAAAGTCCTGACTTCACCACTATACCACTATAGATATATATATCATCCACATAACAAAAATCTACTTGTACCCCTTAAATCTATTGAAACAAACAAAAACAAAAACAATGAAATAAAATTTGAGAAATGGGAAAAAGTCATTAAAATTAAAATTCAGAAGCTGAATGAGAGAGCAGATTAAGTACAGCTAAAGAGAGACTTAGGGAACTAAAAAATTGGTTTCAGGATATTTTCTATAATGCAGGAAAGGGAAATACATGGAAAATACAGCAGATCTGTTAAAACAAAGGAGGAAAAATCAGAAGATCCAACATGCAACTAATGGAAACTTCCAAAGGAGAGAATGGGAGAGAGAAAACATGAGACTATGGAATAATAAAGGCAAAGAAAAAAAAAAAAGTTCTGAGTGTTGGTTTCCTTTTTTTTTTTAAGGGGTCACTATTTGAAACACTGAAGAATTTAAAAAGAAAGAGAATCCATGGATTGAAAGCAGCACAAGACTTACCATCCTTGGAAGAACAGTGCTGTTGAGCAGTTCTACTCTGTCAGCCAGAAAACTAGGGCAACTACTAGATGCCACGAACTTATATAGTGTTAAGTATAGTTATAAGAACTTATAACTTCTACTTATATAGTGGAAGATAGCATCACTGCTCCCAATTGTTCACCTCATGCCCTTTGCTCTGGACTTTTCAGCACTTCCTACCACAGGTGGAGTGCACCTCCCTACCCACTGACATTGGGATTGGTCATGTGACTTGCACTGGCCAATAGGATGTTAACAGATACGACATGAGGGAATGCTGGGAACGTACTTTCACGATGGAGCTTGCCCCTGTTCTGCCATTGCCAAGAGAAGAATATGCCCCAGCTCCCCTGCTAATCCAACCAGGACAAGAGACTCATAGAGCAGACCTGGATCCAACCTGCAGATTGGATCTCAGCCGAGATCCTGCAAACTCAGCCGAGCCCAGTTTAGGTCAGCTGCCCCTCCGCTGACTCCCAGACACAGGAGTGGAAATAAACTTTTGTTTTAAGCCACTGAATTTTCAAGTGGCTCGTTAACACAGCATGACAGTGACAACAGTTGCATAATACATGTATTACCTTGGCAGATTTCACAGTTCTGAGGTAGCCGTTGTTGCCCCATCTGACAGTGAAGGAACCCAAAGGCTCCAGGAGGTAATTTACCTCCAGGAGGTAATTTGCAACTTGCCCGGCCTCACATGAGAGTGAGCTCTAGGACTGAGGCTTATGCTGTCTGTAAGGCCCGGACTATTAACTTCTGTACCAAAACGCTTCTCAGCAAATGTTTGCTGGATAAATAGATGAGCGAATGAACAAACAAATAACAACCCATCTACAGGGGCCAAAAACATCAACTGCACTCACTCAGACCCACACTCGGGGCCTGACCGCAGTAAGGCCTGGGCACACTCGTCACTGTCCCCAAAGAGGCTCACTTTCCCTTTATGAGGCATCTGCTGCACAAACAGCTTGCAGAGAAAGTGAATCGCCTACATGTCAGGACAACAAAAACAAAACACCGCTCTGGAGTGGAAAATAACCACAGCCTGTCAGACTCCATGGCATGCTGATGACCTTCATGGTCCAGCAGATGGTGTCAAGGATGTGACTTCCCGAGGTTCACAATGGGCAGTCCACAGAGCCCTCATCTAAATGGGTGACACAGACTCCCACAGCTGATCCCTGTCTTGGTGGCTGGTTCGTAGCAGCTGCCCGAGAACCGTTTGGTTGGTACGGCTTCCCCTCAGAACCAATGGGATTCGAAATAATTCACTGCCTTGCTCTACTTGGGGTGGGAACAGGCGCACCATTCGAGAGGCCACAGGGCTTTCCCTGTTCAAGTGGGAGAGACTAAGATGTTCAGACCTTCTTCCCTCCCGCTTTGATTTGGCACCTCAAAATAAACTGAAATAAAATTGGTGGTAAACGTAAAATACTTGAGATTTAGATCCTGCTTTTGATGCCACAAAATACCTTAAAACTTATTTCCAATCCAGTAGGAAAAAAATAGACAAAGAATATGAACATTCTATTTAGGGAAGAACAACTGCAAACAGCTAATAAACATATGAAAAGATGCTTGGTCTCGCTGATAATTAAAGAAATGCAGATCAAAACAAAAATGAAATACTGTTTTTTTCCCTTATTAGGTTGGTTGAAAATGGAAAAGCTTGATAATTTCCAGTGTTTGCCCATAGGGAAGGGGCACTCTCCTACGCTGCTGGTGGAGCCATCCACTGGTGAAACGTTTTGCAGGATAATTTGGCAATATCCATCACAATTTAAAGCTTTTTGGCCAATCCATCCTATTGTTAGGAATTTACTCTCCGTTATATGCCCCCCAAATATACCAGGATAGGAATATGAGTTTACCAGAGAGTTGTCTATAATAGCAAAAAGCTAGTATAATACACTGTGTCTGTGAGCAGAGAATGCGGTTAACAGTCTACAGCGCATTCCAACCGTGGAAGACGGTGCAGCAGTTACCCGGAGTGGTTTGTTCTGCAGGGACTGATTGTCAAACACCTCCCAGCTGTGTTGTCAAGGGAAAAATACAAGGTGCAGAAAAGAGGATAAAACGACCTCGTTAGTGTAAATAAAACACGGATCCAAACTTTTTTTTCCCCTGGAAGAATAACGAGAAACTGGTAACAGTCGCCACCTGTGGACAGAGGCGACTAGGGTGCGTCAAGCGTTCTGTTGTCTCTGTGCTCTTTGCACTTTCTGACCGTGCACATCTATTTCTTTTAAGGCTAATGGGAGTTATTTAAGCATTGAGATTAAAGGCCGGTTTTGTTTTCCTTACCCTCACATGCATTGAAAACCTGGTAAGTGTTGCAATGTGTTGTACTGTCGAGTGTTAGTTGCACGGTGCTCACACGCTGGTCGGCCAGGCAGGCGAGGAGAGTCACACATGCGCGCGGAAGCAGCCCGTGCACGGGAAAGGACTGGCAGGAAAGGTTTCTTGAGTCACCCCAGTGGGTATCTTTGGTAAGCCTTAGTTGTTCTTTCCCGGAGATAACCAGAAAAAGAAGAAACTGGGGCTTTGGAGGTGGAAGGAGACAGTGGAAGTCAGGGTAGAATAGATGCTTTTACGTGTGGCCTCAAAAGCAATAATGGGCATGGAGACAAAGTCTGCCAGTGCGGGAAGGGCATCCTGCACCTTGCAGACGACAGAGTGGCAGGGATCCCAGGACAGCTAAGGAAGGAGCCCAGTGAGGGGGTCCCACTGGATTTGAGGGGCATGGGCAGCAGACCCCATGGGTAGAAAGTTCTGGAAGCCACCTCAAAGGGGTGGACATGATGCAACTCTCCCTACAGCTAGGCAGGTTGAAGAGGAAAAATAAAGGTGCCTATTTTTCCATCCCAAGTGGCCAGGTTTATTTTCCCATGGGACTCTATGCTGCGGAGTACGGGCAACCTCTCTGTCTCCTGCTCCACTCAGCACCCAGCACAGTGCCTGCCGAGCAGTAGGACCTGTCTGTGGGACAAGTGGGATGTTGACACCATGGGCTCAGGCTGGCCTCTCACGTTCCTGACACCTTCTTCACATTTCACAGAGATCTGGGCAAAACTGCAGCCAGGTAGGCTCTTTTAGAGCCTAGAGTCTGCTAGCAAAAGTTATTTATACATGCAAAGAAGTTCAAAGAACTCCTCCTGGAAAGCCTGACCTATTTCACCAGTGAGGTGCTATCTGAGCAATAAAGATTCATTTGACTCTATTAGATCAAATGTAAAAATAAAATTAAAATTAATTAAAAACGACAGCATACAGCTCCTTGCAAAAACACCTTTGATGTGCATTCAGCACATCGAACAGCCAAAGTTAGGGAAGGCAATGAGGTTTCAATTATCCCAGCTACTGGCGGAAAGAGATAACATGGATAAAAGAAATCCACAGATAATCAAAATTAAAATTCCTTTATTCTTTTTCTCCATTTCAACTTTGTTCCTAACGCACTCTTGTGAGGACTTATAAGGAATGCTCAGGTTTGTTTAATCTTCTCTTCCGTCCCTTTTCCTAGTGAGGCAGAGGTGGCCTGCCCTGAGAATGTTCCGTTTGCCAGAACAGAGCTGGGCTGATCAACCTGTGTTTGCTCCTCCAGCTCCTTTCGCTGCCCTCTCCTGCCCTTTTCTGTGCCCCAGGAAGTTGGCCTTTTGGGGTGGTAGCAATGGTCTTCCTTTCCTTCTAATTTCTAGCTGGGTTTAGCCAACTGAGGCATCAGCCCCAGAGGACAGGGGGGAGAGAAAGGCTGAGGTTATTTATTTCCCTAACTCTTCCCTGCTAGGTTGTGAGTTAGAAGAGGTTTCTTCCTTCTTCTTAAAGCCATGGCTCCCACCCAGCATCTCCTCCTATAGCTCCAGGTCTCTTTCAGTAACTGCTCCCACCCTTTCCCATTGAGGCCTAGGGGTGGTGATGGTCCCCTATGGTTGTTTATGCTGGGGTGCTGTGTTGTCCCTTTGCAGTTTCCTGAAACCCTGCCCTTCATTAAACCCTCCTCCGTTAGCCCATTTGAGTGTGCCATCAGTTTCTCACACTTACCTTTTATTGTTTCATTCAGTGTCCTCATTTTCTAGATAGCGTCAAAGGGGATAACTGACCTGCCTAAGGTCACACCACTAAGGAATTGGCAGAATCAGAATCCCAAGCCATGACTGCCCGATGCTAAAGCTTGGAGATCTGACAACTTGATTATACCACTGAGAACCCAAAGTGATGGGTGAGAATTTGCAAATGGTACCATCTGCAAGAGAACCATTTGAAAGCTGCATCTCAGAGTTGAAAGGATTCAGAAGGCTGGGTCTTTAAGACTGTCCATGTCATGTTTGTCTGTATGTGTTAGGAATCCTGCCTTTTGCAATAATGACTTTGTCTCTTGAATTCTAACTCCTAAAGGTCTTGCCGCAGTTGTGGCTCCTAGACACTGAATCACACATGGGCCACCTTCAGATTTCATGACTGCCATTGAGATACACGGCTTTTGGGGGATGGGGTTTGGCAGTAAGGCAGAAAGTCAGGTAACTAATCAGTCCACTGTGTCCTTATTTATCCCTCCATCCAATCACTGCACAATTACTAAGGGCCTACGGAGTGGCCCAGATGAGCAGGACATAGCAAAAAATCTGCAGAGCTCCTAGTGTGACCACAGTGGATAGCACCTTACCTAGCCAGGGTCAGTGGCAAATGCTTCCCTTAGCTGCATTTTAAAGGATGAGTAGGAGTGGGCATGGTGAGGGTCTGGGACACAGTGCAGTGAGTGAGGCAGGGACATTCCAGGCAGAGGAGGTGGCCAGATCAAGGGATGACGTGCAGGGAATGCCAGAAGCTCAGTATTTCTCATCATGGATGCATCCAGGTGGTAGGAGATGGGCTGGAGGGGCGCACAAGGACCAAGCACGGTGGCTCTGTTCCATATACTAAGGAACTAGGCCTCTGTTAAGAGACTGAGGTCCAGGGTCTGGGCCAGCCTAGTAGCCTCTAGATCTGATATGCCTCTTCTTAGAGAACTTATTTAAAAAATTTTCAAACCTATTCATAAGAAAAGAAAATAGTTCAGTGAACCCCTATAGACTCATCACTCAGGATGCTGTTCCTTCATTTCCTCCAGTTTCAGGTCAAGATCAGACCTAGTGCCTGGAGCTCACCAGGCCTCAGCTAGCAGGGAAGGACACCAGCCAGAGGTGCTTCCTGAAGACAGGGAGAAACAGTGGCAAGCAAACACTGATGATCCCCTTGCTTTTCACCTGCACCGTGGAAGGGTGGAGGGTGGGGGGCCCACAGCTAATGCAATGAAAGTAATAAATGAGAAAGAGTTGACACATGTCTTTGACACCTGGGCTGCCAAACCAACTGCCAGGAAGGGTGAGCCTCCCAAGTAGCAATGTCTGGAGTAAACGAGAATACGCAGGTTACCAGCGCGGGCCATGTAGGATCTCCACCCGACCCATTTTCAAGGCCACTGCATGTGCTGTTCAGAAGGGAAAACGTCAGACTGAACTCGAGGCCAAAGAGCATTCCAACTCCACACATGCTATCATTAAGAATCATCACCGATAATGTGGTTTTAATTAGAAGGGTTGAGATCCTGGCAAGCGTTCAAAAGGCTTGCCATCTGAGACTCCGCAGCGTCGTGGGCGCAAACAGCCTGCAGGATGTGAGCTGCTCAGGTGCAAGAGTTCAAGCCTTCCTCCTGCAGACACCTGGGCGGGGAGGGGTCACTCGCTCCATGGTGCAGACTGGGTGGGTGGGAAGTTTGGTGTTATCCTCCTTGCATTGCTGAGGACAGGAGAGAGAGGCTTGGTGGCTTGTCACGAGCTGAGGTGAAAGAGTTCTGGAGTCACACAAACAGGCTTTTCCATTACTGATGAGGAGTCCTTGGCCTGATGCTAAGGCCAATTGCTAAGCCTTGGTTTCCTCCTGTGTGAAGCGGAGACAACGGCACCTACATTCTGCAGGGCTGTCCGAAGGATTGAGTGAGTGGATGCCCCTCCACTCTGGCACAGGCAGCCTGGTATACACTGGATGCTCAGAAAGCATCTGTTCTTTCCCTTCTCCTGCCTCCCCACGCTAGCAGGCAGCGTGGCCTCCATTCCAACCAGTCCTTGTGAATCTAAAGGCTGACCCCCTTCAGCAGCTCTATCCAACCTCTCATCCTTCGTTTGCAAGGACCAGAGCAGGGCTTTATCTCACGAGGGTCAAGTGTGCAGTAAGCAAAAGTGGCCTTGACTTGTAATACACCCAGTTTCCAAATGTGAGCAAAGTTTCCTGCTTGCAACTCTAAATCCCCTCAGCCTCCTACACCAGGGAATCTTTACTGACGGCGAATCCATTAAATACCAATAAATGGCTGGGCTTCTGAGCACATCGCATAAGCCCTGTCTGCTGCCGGAGCCTCGGCTTAGGCGGATGCAGTTATTTCAACCAGGGAGGCTCAGGCAAAGCTGTTGTCTCTTTTTAGGCAAGCGCTCCCCCACCGGCTCCCTAGCTCGCCAGCATGATGTGTCTGTCATTTATTCATGTAAGCCGCCCACTTCTCTAGGCGGGCGAATCGTCTTCATGCTCATCTGAAGAGAAACAAGCCCAGGATGAATAGTCTGAAGCCGGGTTTCTGCGCTGGCTCCTCCACCTACCAGCTGTGTGGCCAGGAATGACTTCTTTACTTCTCTGGTCCATTCCAAAATGGGGATGATCTCATTTGTTTGGTTGACAAATGCAGACCATCTACAGTGTGCTAGGCCATATGCTCAGTGTTAGATGAGCTCATAGTTCTGAAAGGAGTTGGAGGGTGTTCCCAGGACAGAAGTAGGGATGCGGTAATGAGGATCCTGCTTGGCACGAAGGAGGGTTTGGTCAGACTACTTCCCACAGCTCGGCGGACGATCAAATAAGAAAGTAAAGAGTAAAGTACTGTTCAAAAGTAAACTAGGATGAATTCATCTCTCTGTGCATCTGTCCATTCACACACTCTCTCATCCGCCTAGCCACCCAATTCGACGACAACTATTTACCATCTATTATGTGCCAAGTCCTAGGCACTGGACATATATCAATCAATAGAATATATGAGAGTTCCTGCCCTCCTGGAACTTGCATTCTAGTGAATCCATCCATGCATCCATCTATCTCTGTACCATATGAATTCAATCACCAACTATCCATCAAACACCTGCTATGTACTCACCACTGCACTGGGCACTGAGAAGGTATTAAAAGAGACAAAAACCCCAAGAACTTTATTTTGTTGTCATGCAGTCTAGTCGCCCAAAATGGGTTGGCTCCACACTGCATGCAGACCATTTCCCTGGGTTCCGAGCTGTCCCTTGCTGGCCACTTCTCAGAGCCACCTGTCAAATAGCTCTGTGATTCAGCAAACAGTTGAAAATCGAATTAGTGGGATGGACCAGCCACTGTCCTCTAGAGGGCTGTGGGCGGCTGGAGGGTAGAGGCTTTATGTGGAGGTTTGCAAATTTTCTGCAGACTGAAAAAATATTATGTACACTGTTGAACACCTGTGTCTCACTTGAGTGTAGATACCGTTGTGACAAATGCATTATAATAACTTCACTGAAGGGCATCAGTGACAGATTTGTCACTTTCAACGGTGACTTCACATCAGAGTTGGGACCAGGGTACAAGGGGTGAGGCCGCCAAGGGTGAAAATGCTCCAGAGACACTCACTCTTGAGCGCTGACCTCGCCTGGTGCCTCCCTACGTTGTACTCCTGGGGACCTCACTTCCACCTTGTCATCTGCAGTGCCACAAAGCAGCCCTTTAATGAACACACTCTCTAAACCTGGAAACGTGCTGCGTGTGGTTTTGCACACATAATCTTATGTAGCTTTTACAATCGCCCCACAAAATAGATATTAGTGAGCTCCATTTTGCAGAAGGGTACACTGAGGCTGTAGAAGGCATAGGATTTACTTAAGGTCACACAATCCTGAAATCCATGGAATCCAGGCCTTCTTTTTGTTTTCTGCCCAGAGAGCGCCCTCCAGGGCAGGAGATCTGCCCTGTGCCTCCTTCTGGCCCAGCATGCTGCAGAGTGACCCACAGAGCTGCCAGGTGACTGTGGAATTGGTAAATCCCCCTTTGCTTTCCTTCAGCTGCCTTCTCCCTCCCAGTGCCGGCTCAGGGCTCCCCAAGGCGGCCCCTGTCCTCACCAGTGGGGCTCTTGCTCCCCCCCCAGCACCTCCTGCTTCTCACATAGACTGGCCTGAGGTCTCCCCCCAACCCAAAGCCAGACAATGCCAGCCCTCTCCCAGCCCTCCCATTCCCCCTCCCAAGCTCCTTGATCAAAGGGACAACTGGGCTAGGAAAATGATGTTTCCTGAACCTGGATCTTTCTTCTTCTTGGAAGCAGAGAAGAAGAAAAGGGAGAAAATGAGGTGGTTTAGAGAGAGCAGCCAAGTCAATTTGTAATAACCCGGGTTCTAAAGTGGCTGTAATTGAATGACAATTTGCTGCGAGGCACAGGGGCCAGCGTGCCTGTTTGCCTTGGCCTGGCAGGTGTGGACGGGAGGCTGTCTCACGGGGAATTTCTGACATGAGCCATGCAGACTGGACCCTGTGTATGAAAGTTCCCTGGGCGACTGCTCCCCACTGCTGAACATCCCCCAGGTCTGAGTCCAGGCACAAAGCAATACCTGGTGACAGACCTCTGGAAAAAGTCTGAGCTGACTTAGCAGATCTGCCTTCCTGTTTCTGGGGTGGGGACAGCTGGTAGAATTTGACTCCACAAACTTGCACCAATTCCTGCGCCAGGGGCTGTGGAATGGACATTAGTCAGGCACTAACTCTGCTCCCCGCCCCGTGCTAGGCCTGTTCCCGAGTATTCCTTCACTTAATGCTCACCACGATCCCAGGATGTGCTGGGGGGAAGCGCACAGGTTTATTTTCGGAGTAATGAATGTATCTTAAAATTGACTGGCTTGGCTTAGGTCTGCCCCACCCCATCACTGGCTCCCCCTGGCCCCCCAGACTGGTGACCCCTGGGAACAGCTCTTCCCACCTCTGTGGGGTCTGGGGGCGGGGCTGGGAACGCACACAGACAGCTGGGGGTGCTGCAGGATGTCGTAACTTACAAAGTTTTGGGGATTGTTTTTTCTTTAGGAGGAGGGGTGCTCTGGGTTTGGGGATGAAACCATTTCACAAACACAGATCTTGACAAAACAAAGCCGGCGCCTCCTTCCTCCGCAGCCTCTCATATTTCTCCCCTGACCCCCAGAGACAAATACTGGGGCCAGCCTCCGAGTCCCTCCAGAGAAAGATCCTGTGCTGCCAACACTTGGTCTCTAATAACCTCGGATGGATGGAAGCGAGTCGTAGGCATGGGGCCCCGGGGGACGCCACAGGGGCCTGCGGAGGATCATGAGATCGCAGCCCCCTAAGGACGTTCTTATGTTTTGAAAAAACAGCCTTCAGGATAGATTACTTCTCCACGAGGCAGAGACGGCGTGGTGGAAGACAAAAGCCGGAGAGCTGGGAATCTGAAGGCACGTGTTGTGTGGGTCCCCATCGTGTGCCAGCCACCAGGCCTCCCGCTTCCGCGACACCATGGGTCCCAGCTCTGCACTTGATTCTAAAAAGTCTTGGAGGTTCAGTGTTCCTGCCCACAAAATTGGGCAGATAACAACATCTGCCTCTCTGGGCTGCCGTGAGCGGGCTCGGGAAGGCCGGGGAGCGGCAGTGCTGTGGAGCACACGGCGCGTGGGCAGTTTCCCCGCGTTCTTCCGTGTGCTCTGGTCACGGACACCAGCTATTGATCTGACATTCCAATCTGGACTTTCCTTTGAAAATTACCAGATTCAACAAAAAACATCTGGCTCAGGGCAGGGAGCCCCCAAGGAAGTGGAGGCCAGCCCTGACGATTAAATTACTACTACCCCTGGCTAGAACCGAAAACAAATTTTATAAGTGTAAATGGCTCGTTCTGTCCATTTCCCCTAGCTCTTTGAAGATCACTCTCTTTCCCACCCCCGTTTCCTCACAACGGCAAGAAGAGATGCTTCGGAAATGAGACCTCAGGATGGAACTCTGAAAACAATTTTAAAAGGAATGTGTGACCCAGGGAAGGGTAGAACTGCTTGGAGAAGCAGCCCGGTGTATTAGGTTTAAAGAGCACGACTGAAATTCAAATCCCAGCTGAGCCCGAGGCCGGCTGTGTGATCCTGGACAAGTTACTTAACATCTCTGAGTCTTTTAAGTATCTCAGCTGTAAAATGGGGATAATGATAACTGCGTGGAAGGGTATCTTTGAAGAATAGTTGGGACGATCCATGAAGGTGACTAATAGAAACAGTCACTGAACTGAGCTGAACTGGATCGGTGCATGCTGTCTGTCCCCTCCCCAACACCTTGGGTGAAAGCTCGGCTTTTCCCGCTCTCCCTGACCACCCGCCCAGCACAACATTCTTTTCCAATGGGCTCAGTGGCGCAGGGAGGATGGAAAGCATTTGGCCAGAACGCAGACCTCATTAACTCCCGTGTCTCTCCATCTGCTATCTATCAGGAACCCATGGCAAGGAGGCAGGTGACCAATAGAAGCCCTCCCGTTTCCCTTTGTCTCGGGGCCAGTGCATGACAGTGCAAAGCTGTTCACAGCCGTGGGTCCCTGTCAGGGCTCCGCTCTGGCCTTGTGATTCGTAGCAAGAGCAGGGGCTTTGCAGGGCTCTGGAAAAGAAAGCAGAATTCACAGCCAGCTCAGAGGCAGCAGCTGGGCCCAGCTGGCCTCGCCTTGTAGGTCAAGAAAGAGTCTGAAAACCAGCAAAATGGCACTGCAAACACGGTGGAGTGAAGCGGTCCTTGTTCGCAGCACAGGAATCTACGATTCAGGTGAGTTTCTTTATTCCCCAAGGCCATTGAAAACAGTGCTTGATTTACAAAAGTGAGATCTGTACTCTGGCTTTTCCAGGAACATGCCACTTACAGAAAGTCAGGCACAAAGCGTCCACGTAGACGGTAAATAAATGCTCAAGACACGGGAGCTGTTGTTATTATAAGAAATGTATTAATATGCTAAGGGTTCCTTTACACTTCTTGCAGGTGGGACATAGGTTTGCTTCTTAATTTCCGGGCAGCCAATGGGAAGCAGTAAGCATGATTAGTTTTGATCAGTTTCACAATTCCCAATGTCTAGAAGTAACCCCAGGTACCCAGAACTAACCCCACCATTACTGGTACTAAAACTTGAGAGAAATAATATATTCTGTAGGTCCTGATAGAAAAGACATTGTGTAACGTGAAGAAAAGGGTGTTCAGTGACATCCCAGCAGGAAATGCAAGGGCCACATTCCTGGTGTCGACTGTAGCCTGTGCTTGTCAGTATCTGACGGCAAAGAAACCGTGTTGCCGTCTCCCTGAGATGCCAGGGCCGCGGCAAAACAATGGCTGGCACGGGGGCTTTGCAATCCAGAGCCACCGGGCTCCACATCCATCTCTTGGCCTTTGTGTTTTCTTATTGGAGGAATTAGAGTATTATTAATCAACCAATCAGTCAAATAAGCCTCATTACCAGTAAAAAAGAGAAAGTACGCTTTATTTATGCAATTATAAGACATTTAAAAAACAAAGGGATTATTATTAATACTTGAGCCTGGCAATCTTCCCAGAGTGGTAAACCGACAAGGGCTTTGTTCCTGAAGAGGCAACACAGCGGTTGTAGATTCCTATCCCCCTGCTCCAAGCTCCTGGTATGTGGAATGCCTCCTGAATATTCAGGGAAGGGGCCGAGGGCCCCCACTGGGGAAACCTTCAGTGGGTCCCTGGTTAGGAGGCCGGGTGCTGTGTGACCCTAGCCAAAACAAACAGTCTCTCTGCACTGCAGTTTCTTAGCTCTTAGCATGCTGGAAATTGAACTAAAATCACTGGGTCAGGCTTTGAAAAAAAATACTGAGACCCCATCCCCATTTCGGACCAACTGAGTCAGAATCTCTGAGGGTGGGGTGGTAAAATAGTATGTTTAAAAACTGTTCTAGGTGATTCTAGAACACAGCAGGGGCTGCAAATCATGACCTGGATACCCTCTAGCCCCTTTCTACCTCTGGTCTTGTCCACACTTTAGGATTTCAGGCATCCAAGATACCTGATGTTGGGTTCTCAAACGCAAATGTCTGCAGAGCACCCACAGGCAAGCTAATGCGTGATGAGAGCCAGGTCTAAGGCAAAAGATGCTCAAATGTTTTGAGACTTAGCATAAAGCCAGCCAGGTTAGGTCTCCTTTAAAGGCACAGTACAGGAAAAGTTAAATGGCACACACAGTCTACAGGGCCCTGGGACCCCTGATAAACAGATCCAGCTCCCTTTAGCTGGCTAGCTGGCTGCCTGCAGTGCACGCAACTGTTGCTTCCTGGCGACACAGGGCAACTCTTACTTCTCTTCACACCAGAAACCCCAGCACACAGTGGGCGCCGAGCAAAGGAATGCCTGGGTGAACAGGTGGGGCCCAGACGTCCCTTGATTCTTCAGTTTTACGTTGTTAATAAATAGTTTAGGAGTCTAGGCCTGCACTGTCCGACGCTCCGGCCACCAGCCACACGTGTGACTATTGAGCCTTGGGCTAGTCCAGAGTGTAAAGTGCATACCACATGTCAAAGAGTGAGTGTGAAAACAAGAGTTTAAATTTTTCATTAATAAATTTTTATATTAATTACATGTTGAATTGATATTTTGAATACCTTGTGTTAAGTAAAATATGTGATTAAAATGAATTTCACCTGTTTCTTTTCATGTTTTAAAAATGCAGCTACTGGAAAATTTAAAATATTATATTTTTATCGGAACGTGCTGCTCTTAGCCATTTTGCTTTCGTTTATTTTTCACGTATGTATCCTTATCTTCCTTGTGTGTGATTGTTTTTCAACACTTCTCTCCCACCAAAGAACTCTGTCCTTCTCTCTTCTCCTCTCTTTCTCATCCTCTGGTGGGATTATAAAACAATACTACGAGACATGGGGAGGGAACAAGGTGTCAGATAAAACACTAGTTTTTCTCTAGGCCTGGCAGGATATACTGTTTACTCCCACCTCACTCTCTGCCCAGGGTGTGTTTCCTTATAAATGACCATCGTCTCAACTCTCTGCCCCCGAGATTTCCACTGTCTGATACTCTTCCCATTTTCTACTTGGGGAGGGAGCGCTTACTCATCCTTGAAGACCCAAATCAAATACTCCCTCCTCTGTGAAGCTCACCCTGATCTCACAGGTAAATAAGCAGCACTCCAGTTTGCCTCTCCCTGCACTCAGCTCTTAGTGCTACTGTAACACTTCTCGCAGGAATGCTTGTGATCTTTTAACCTGTCGGTCTTTCCCATTAAGACTTCTTTCAATAGTGGGATTGCTGGATCAAATGGTAGATCTACTTGTATCGCTTTGAGGTATCTCCATTTGATCCAGCAATCCCACTACTGGGCATCTACCCAAAAGATCAAGTGACACTCTACTAAAAAGACACCTGCACTCGAATGTTTATGGCAGCACAGTTCACAATTGCAAAGCTGTGGAAACAACCCAGGTGCCCATCAATTCATGAGTGGATTAATAAAATGTGGTATATGTATACCATGGAATACTACTCAACTTTAAGAAACTGGTGATCTAGCACCTCTTGTATATTCCTGGATAGGGCTGGAACCCATTCTACTAAGTGAAGTATCTCAAGAATGGAAAAACAAGCACCACATGTACTCACCAGCAAATTGGTATTAACAGATCAACACCTAAGTGGACATATAGGAATAACATTTATCGGGTGTCGGGCAGGTGGGAGGGGCGAGGAGGGGATGGGTATATACAAACATAACGATTAAGATGTGCAACATTTGGGGGATGGAATGCTTGAAGCTCTGACTCGAGGGTGGAGGTGGGGCATGGGCAATATAAGCAACCTTAACACTTGTACCCCCATAATATGCTAAAAAATAAAAAGACTTCTTCCAAGCAGGGCTGGTCTACCCACTCCATGTTCCCAAGACCTGACTCAAGCTCTGACATATGCTCAGTAAATGTTGGATGAATGGATGGATCTCACTCATCCAGGGAAGTACCTTTATTTATTCATCTTCATCCTCTCAACACATAGTTACTGAGTAGCTACTGTGTATCATGCCTACCAAGCACACACAGGGATTATTGCAATGAGCAAAAGAGACAAAAGTGCCTGCTCTCCTGGCGCTTCCATGCTACTGCTGGAAAGTGCCTGGCACCATCCTGATGCCCAGGTGAATGTTCACACATGCTGCTGCGGAAGAGGAGGCATAATGGGGACAGGAGGAGCGGCTGTGCCCCAGAGCCCACCCTGCTGAAAGGCACAGGCCCCAGTCTTTGCTATTGGCCTCACTAGAGGCTTCCTTAACAGAATCTTTATAACCCTGCACTTACGCTGTGTACTAAAGAGTTTAAGAGGTGCAATAACAGAGTGACAGCAGGTATTTATTGGTTCTGATAGAGACAGAGGAGGCTCTGGATTGACCAAAGCATGGCTTTCACTTTTCTTACAGGCACTGCAGTAGTGACCAACGACATTGCTAAGACTTTCCGGATCATCCAGAAGAGTAACCATAAAAAACAAATTGAAGCCATTGCATTCGTTCATTAAACAAAGGATCATTAAACAGAAGGATCTCTGCCCTTCAGCACCACAGAGTTTTATGAGAGAGACAGGCACGCACATAAATCGTGAGATACAAACGAAGTTGGGATGAAGGCTACCATCACCAGCAAGCGGGCGTTTTGGACGCCATCCTCAGCCCGCGCAGAACTGAACTCCTCCTCTCCTCCCCACCACTGCTTCCTCGCCAGTCTCCGCGATTAACCCACCTTCCACCTGGTTACCCCAGCCAGAAACTGGGAGCCATCCTTGTCGCCTCCCTCTCTCCTTTTCACCATCCACGCGTAATCAATCACGGAGCCTCGTCAGTTCTACTTCCTAATCATCTCTCCAACCTCCGCACGTCTCTCCGTCCACACTGCCAGCGCCAGAGTCCAGCCCACAATCACCACAGGCCCCGGCTTACTGCAGAGCCTTCTTGCCAATCTCCCGGGTCTGTTCCTGACACGGTCCCCAAGCCCACTCAACCCCCGTGTTTTGCACAGGCCACCTACTCTGTTCAAATCCAAAGATAAACGTCCCAACATGAGAAGAATGTCAAAAATGCCTCACTGCTCAGCTCAGAGTTCTAATCCTGAGAATTATGGAACGATGAAGGTTGATGCAGGGTAAGCTATATAGAATACTGGAGTATAATGTATTATTTTTAAGTTTTGAAGTCAGATACACCTGGCTTTGCATGTGAAACCTGCCACTTTCTTGCTTTGTGACCTATGACAAATTACTTAACATTTCTGCTCCTTGATTTCCTCACCTGTAAAAGAGTATAATCATATCTACCTCCATAGTATAGACTCTCTAGACCTATATACTATATACCACAGAGAATAATGATATATGTATAGCACTCAGCCCAGTATCTGGCACATAAATAAATTCTTAACAAGTTGTCGTTGGCTGAAAAGAATAAGGATTATTCACAGAAAGTATCTGTCTCCTTAGGGAAAACGCTGATTCCTACAGAACCCAGGTCCTGCCCCAGCTCTAACACTTCATTACTGGAAAGTTCCAGATGCCTGTCTAACCTTTAAATTGATCATGTTTTTGACTTTGTTGAGATAACCTAATCCCCCTTCTAGAGTAACCAAGATAGAAGATGCTTTCCATTCCTATCATTTGAGTGCCAGGAATCCCCCACATTTTTAGGTTTTGAGCTTCTTAACATCAATGTAAAGAAAGAAACCTAATCATTTATAAAATTCCCAATGTTCAAGAGGGAAAAACTAACTATTTAGGAAAGGTACAAACAATTTTGGCATTGAGACCAGAGAGTACTTTCTCCACTCTGAACTCAAAGAGAAAATTTGGGGTAATACAGGAGTCAGCAAATTTTTCCTTAAAGGGCTAGGCTGTAATTTAGGCTTTGGGGGCTATAAGGTCTCTTTTGCAACTACTCAATTCTGCTGTTGTAGTGCAAAAGCAGCCACATATACAATATGTTAAAGAATCGTGTGTCTGTATTTCAATAAAGCTTTATATACAAAACAGTCAGCAGGCCTGTTGGCTATAGTTAACTAACCCTGGTGTAATATAATGAACCACATTCCAGATTTCTGATGTTGGACAAGTCACTTCATCTCTTTGAATCTTACTGTCCTGTATGAAAATATGGGAGTTTGGGGCATGAGTGAACTAAGTGAAATAAAATACAGTCAATCCTCATTATTCATGGATTACCTATTTGCTAAAATTTATGTGTGAATTTGCCTATTCACTAAAATGTATTTGTAACCCCAAACTCAGTACTTTCATGATCATTTATGACCACACCCAGAAAAATTTGAGTCATCCTAGGTGACATTCCCAGCTGAGGTTGAAAAAGCAATGTTTGCGCTGCCTTCTTATGTATGCTCAGATACTGTAAACAAGTGTCCTTTTTGTAATATAGTGAGTATCATGTTTTTCAGATTTTTGTGCTTTTTTTTGGTGATTTCACTGTTTAAAATATCCACCAAACATAGTGCTGAAGTGCTGTCTAATGTTCCTGAGTGCACGAAGGCTGAGATGGAGAAGATGCGTGTGTTAGATGAGCTAGCTTCATTCAATAGGACTAGCGGTGCTGTTGGCTGTGAGTTCAATGCCAGTGAATCAAATATATATATATGTTAAATAAGGTGCCTTTAAGCAGAAATACACATGAAACAGGATGATGTATTAATGCGTTGACCAAGATGTTGTGACCAGAGGGCTCAAAGGAATCTAACCCTGTTTTTCCCCTAGGAGGAAGGTTCAGTACTCACACCTACTTCATACAACGTAACTCCTGTGAAGAATGAGAACCGCCTGTGCATGAAGATGTCCAAAGTCAGAGCCAACAATACTACTATTCTAAAACTCTTAGTTGTATAACAGTGATGTGACGATGCTATTGTTACTAATCACAATACTCTCATCTCCTAATGCTGCAATAATGCTATTACTAAATAGCCATGTTAGTTTGTATTATTGAACAAGCGTGCTGTGCTTGTATAACTGTTATTAAGTGGTTGTATCTAGAGTCAGCCAGAGAATTTGGCCACCACTTCTTTTTCCCGTGGCTTCCTGAAGGGGAAAAAACAAAAACAAAAATGCAGCCTTCCTACAGACTATCTCCCAGGGGCTTCTGCAAACAGAAAGCAGAAATGAAGCGCTCTGGAGCAGTGATCTTGGGCCAAGAGCAGAGCAGCATCTTCCAGGAAGGGAACAGGGGTGCGTACCTAGTAGGGCCCTGAGGCCAGGCCCCTGCCTGAGTGACAACAGGCCCCCGCAGGGCCCTCACCTGCCCCGATGGCCAAGCAGGCTCCGAAAAGCAGTGGCCTCTGCTCCTTGCGGCCCTAGTTAAAATGCCAGCCTGGTATTTATTTGTTTTCTCCCAGACAGATGCCAATTATAGGGGGTTGGGGAAAGAAACAATGGCCCAGATCTGATTGACAACGGCTGCAGAACAAGGGGCCTCTGTGGCATGTTTAATGAAAAGGCAACTGTGGTTTTATTTCATCTATTTGATTTTAGAGTGTCCTTTATAAAAACAATTCAACCAGCAGGATTAACTGCTCCTGGGCTTTCTCTTCTCCCTGCGGCTCTGTGGCTGTCCTGCTATCCACCTGCCCCCTCCCTTCCTCCTCTGCTCCCAGCAGTTCCGCTTCCAGACTTCCATGGGCCCCTGGAGAGAAGCATAGGCCTGCACACAGGCCCAGCCCCACTGGGACTCCTCAGTGTCCCTGGATTTGTCCCCACGTCCCCATCTCTCTAGCACCACCACCCTGCAGGCCAGCATCTCCTCTTGCCTGGCCACCTGCAAGGGCCTTAAGGCTTGCTTCCCTCTGTTGTTCATGACTCTAGGAAGCTTCCTTCTTCCCAAGAGGCTTTTGGCAGTGTGTGGGGCAGGTCTGGGTGTGTAACTGGCACCTAGTGCCTGTGGGTGGACACGACACGAAATGAGCCATCCAAAGTGGTCCCCCAGTGGTTTCATTCCCTTTGCCACTCTGTAGTCAAAGCAACTTAGTTTCTAGTCCCAGAATCTAATGACCAAATTGTATGGTATGTGAATTATATCCAAATAAATCTGCTATATAAAATTTTAAAATCTAATTATCATACTTCCCTGCTTAAAACTCTTAAATGATTTGGTGTCATCTGTACTGGATCGCGTTCAAACTTCTCACATGGTACAGAGTTTACTGAGTTCCAGGCCCTTCTATCTCCCCAGTTTATCTCCTCTCACTGCTTCCCATTAACCATGGCCTCCACCCCAACCCTAACACACTTTTTACTTCTTATTCCAGCTGCACCTGCTGTACATATTCTCTCTAGAGCACCTTCCACCTCACCTCTGTCCCTGACAAATGCCTCCTCATCCTTCAAGGCTCTGTTTCAGCATCACCTCCTTCAGGAAGCCCACCATGACTCCTCCCAGCCTCAGGCTGCCTTTTCTGTGCTTCCCTTGTATAATCTGCAGGGCCGTTACCCTACTAGACGGCTTCAGGAGGGCGGGAAGCAGTCCCCACTAGAGGGCCCAGCTCACAGAAGTAGCAGATCAGGTGGGAGAACAGCTTCCCTTCTCCCAACCAGATGCAGCTCTGCCTCTTCTTGTTTTACATATTAGGAGATCCTGAAAGACTTTGAAGAAAATTCCCACAGTCACAAAAAGGTTTGGAAATGTTCTTCTAGGTCACCGAGTTTGTCTGCTAGGGAAACTGAGGCCTTGAGACTCTTTCATGATGACTTCTGAAAGCTTGGGAAACATGGGCTGTTTACCCACGGAGCATACCTCCCCATCTTGTGAAGGGGGACAGTCCCAGCCCTGCCTCAGCACCACAGCTGCTTAATGGTGGGGCTGGTGGAGCCCAAACCTTCAGACTGTCCCGCCCACAAGCCTGAACTTGCCGGAATGGCAGCAAGGCGGGCTCCTCAGCCTGCACACTCCCCGAGCTCCTTGTCACCAACCCCTGGAGTGGCAGTAGGAGAGGCCTGGGATTTCCTCATGGCAAGACCACCTTGGAATGAGGTCCTTGTGTTCTTTAACTGACCAAGCTCTCCCACTCCAGGAAAGGGCGGAAGGGGGTGCAGCCCACATTGACCATGCACTGAGTGCCAACTGTCCCCCAAGACTACCTCAGACACACACGAAGAGCTTGTAGTTAAATAAAATGTCATGGATGATCTCATTCAGTTCCCATAACACCCCTACAGGGTAGCCAATTCTGTCCCTATTTTCCAGATGACAAAACCAAAGCTAAGAGTAAATGGCAAAATAGGGACTTTCAGACTCAGGTCTTCATGGTTCCAAAGCCACGAGGTACTTTTGCCAGTGCCTGCCTCCCTGCTGACCCGCCCCACCCTGGAGCCCGCTCCCCGGCATCCTCGCAAGGTTCCAGCCAACGCATGCGCAGTTGCTGCCCACAGTCACTGCCTGGGACACAGGTGTTCGTGCCAGGCCGTGGAAGTGCAGCTGGGACAGGTAAGCAAGGCGTGGTCTGCCCCCACAAAGTCACAGGCTGCTTAGGGGGAGGGGCTTAGTTCCAATAAGAAGTGGTGCTAGGGAGGCAGTCAGGGCAAAGATTTTGAAAAAGAAACTAGCATTTATTGAGTGCTTATTGTATCCCAGGCACGTTTTGAATGCTTTATATATAGTACTCGTAACCACACCAGGGGGATATTCTATTGTTGTTATTCCCCATGTTACATATGGAGGGATTTGAGACTACTGTGATTTTGTCCTTTGTGCATGATCACACTGCTGTGAGGGCAAAGGCATGATCAGGTCAGTCTGTGCTAGACTTTACCATTATATATGATACCAAAGGGTCAGACAAGGCTTCCTGGGAACAGGTGGCTTCCTGGCCCCAACTAGTTCCCCAATCTCTTCCTTCTAGGAATTCTTACAAAAACAGAAGGTAATTAATTGGAAATTCTTTTTTTGAGACAGAGTCTTACTCTGTTGCCCTGGCTAGAGTGCTGTGGCATCATCATTGCTCACAGCAACCTCCAACTCCTGGGCTCAAACGATCCTCCTGCCTCAGCCTCTCAAGTAGCTGGGACTACAGGCATGCACCACCATGCCTGCCTAATTTTTTCTATATATTTTTAGTTGTCCAGCTAATTTCTTTCTATTTTTAGTTGTCCAGCTGATTTCTTTCTATTTTTAGTAGAGACGAGGTCTCACTCTTGCTCAGGCTGGTCTCGAACTCCTGAGCTCAAATGATCCGCCAGCCTCGACCTCCCAGAGTGCTAGGATTACAGGTGTGAGCCACCGTGCTAGGCCCAGAAATTCTTTAAAGCTCTCCCTGATATATGGGTCTCACAATAAGCGCTGTTATCCCCTCAGCGTGCTGTAGACACTGCCATGCCACACATCTCAGCCCAGGCCCTTCCCATTCCCAGAATTTCCCCTTCTCCTTCCTGCCCTACAATGTTTGGCTCAGTTACAGCTCCCACTAGGGCCTTCCAGCAGGGACCAATGACCACCCCTGCCTCTACACTCCCCCAGCAGGCCTCGGATCTGGGGGTTGAGGGAAAGAACACTTAATAACTTAGGAACAGTGCAGTATTTACAAGGAGCTGGGCTTGGAGTTTTATATAATTATTTCTTTCAATGTCACATTGTTCTTACCACTATTACATGAAGCAGGTGTTAACATCACACAGAAGAAAAAACCAGCATAAAGAAATGCTTGCTCAAGATCACCTGTGACCAGAGCAAAAATTAATTGGCCTGACTTTGAAGTCCACATGCTTAGTTTATCGTGCCTGGTATGGTATTTGTCTCCTTCTACAAGTGTCTGCCCAGCTGAGAACAGATGGTGCACTCCTTGAAGGCAGCAACAGGATTATCTCTGTATCTTCTGAGCCTGCATTGTACTTGGCATATAGTAAATGCTTGCTAAAATTTTATCCAATAAATATTTCATATTCCAGCATCCTCAGTGTTCAGGAGAGTGCTCTATATATTTTAGGTATCTAATGAAGAATGTTTTTTTCTTTTCTAAAAATTAAGAAAAAGATTTTATTAATAGTTAAAATTAGCATTAATGATTTTGATTTTGTACCTCATCCATACACATACACAAAATACAAGGCAGTGCTGTTCTCGCTAACATTTCATTTCTATTTCAACTTAAGTTTTATAACCCTGGTTAACTCCAGGACTAGGTAGGCTAATTTCAACCTATTTTGAATTTCACTCTTTGCCCCTTCTGTGGCACGTAGATGGTTCTGGAGCTCCAGGTGTATGGTACAGTGTAATGCGATAGAAATGTGACACCTCCAGCATTACAACTGGAAGGCTCTGCTCTTTCTCTGAGTAGTTTATTAACCTGATTATATCTGGTTAGTCTCCCTATAGCTTAGTTTCTTGAAAAAGGGGTGTTTGAAGCTCTGATGTTCTACGAATGAGGCCAAAGGACCCCTGAGGTTCTAGGGAAAGATTTTTTCAATGATGAAGATGAGCATGCTTTTTAACTACAACCCCAAATCTGGCAAGATGTGCTCCAGCGTTACCCAGCAGTCCTACGGTCACCTAACGCCTACCCTGACACCATTAGGAGTGAGCCTCCAACTGAGAGGACAAAATTCAAGCTTTTGTTTTGTTTTGTTTTGTTTTGTTTTTTGAGACAGGGTCTTGCTCTGTCCCCCAGGTAGAGTGCAGTGGTGTTATCATAGCTCCCTGCAACCTCAAACTCCTGGGCTCAAGCCATCCTTCCACCTCGGCCTCCCAGAGTGCTAGGATTACAGGCATGAGCCACCTCGCCCAGCCAAAATTCAAGTCTTGATTTCCACATTGCTATCCACAATACAAAGTATAATTAAGAATTAATGAAAGCTACCCACCTCAAAATATTGAGAACAAGCACCTTTATAACAATTCTTCCTATATAGGAGCCTTTCTGCAGAGAGTGGTCTTCGTACCCAGAAGACACACTTAGAAGAGATGCATCCACAGGAAGAACTGACCCTTCAAAACCATTCCCATTTAAGTGTATTATTTACAGTTACCAAGGTGACCAAGAGAAGAACTAAACACGTGATATATATTGACTCCTAATTGCAAGTACACCCTGGGAGGAGGTGGGGTGCCAGTGGGCTAAGCCTCCACTTCATCCAGCAGGAAGGCAATAGATACTGTGTAAAGCTGCTTCGGAGCAGTTGAAGCATATGTTATTTAATAATGTGGAAGCAACCACCCCAAAACCTAAAAACAAAAGTAGTTAAATGTGATTGTCTCAGGGAAGCACGTCTGGGGGGTGGGGGGGGGGACTTGCTTTTTACCATGGGACCTTCTGCACTATATTTATTCCGTAAGCACTTGTAAGGATATCCTTGATTTTAGAAAACAAGAAAAAAATCCTGCTTTTTGCCTTCCCTGTTCCCCAGGAAGACTCTGTCATTTGGGAGTCTGGAACCATGCCTGTGTTTTTGCTCAGCTACCTCTCAATCTGTGGCTTTTTGAAGAACAAGGCGGTGCTGATGGAGACTGGGCTGTGTGTTATATGTTTATGCCAGAGCGTGAGGGGTCTAGGAACCATCACTCCAGAAGCAGCAGTGAATGTTCAGGAATGCTCCATGCTCTTTCAACAAGTTCATTTTCCAAAACCGATTTGATGTAAACAGTCGATTATGAAGCTGGAGAAAGGCCAGGCATCACAGCGTATTTACAGGGGAGTAATGGCCAGGAACCACACTATTGCTAACTGCTTGGAGTAAGGGACCTGGGACAACTTCCGGAAACAAGACCCAATCCTAGGGATGAGGTGAAAAGGTTAGCTCCATATTATCCAGGTGTCTATGCCACTGCTGGAAGGTCTTTCTTAGACTGACAGCCAGAGAGGGGGTGTAGAGAGAGAGAAAGATATAAGCTGGACCCAGAAGACATGGGCTTTGGCGGTGGCCCTGACCATGTCCTGCTGTGTGCTCTGCCCTGCCTGTGGATGGTCCCATGGAGCAAGGCTATGTGAGGTGGTCCTGGTTAAGTCATTCTCCTTTCTCAGCCTCAGTTTCCTTAGCTGTACACATAAATTTTAAAATCTTAACCCTTACAGTTGTTTTGATAATTAAGTGCATTAACACAGCAAATGTACTAGAATTTGGCAACATGACAACTGATCTCCTTAGCTTTATATTTCCCATATTACAGGTCTCCAATGGCTCCCCATTTCCTGGTGGATTAAATCCCAAAATAATGTAAGGCACAAATGTGGGCAACATATGTAATTTTTAATTTTCTAGTAGCCACCTTAAAAAAAGCAAAAAGAAACAAGTGATATTAATTTTAACAACATGTTAAAATTGATTTCATCTGTAAATTTACTTATAGTATTTGTCTAAAATAGTATGCCATGTTGCATGGTACAAATCTGAATCTTCTTTCAATTTCTTCAACTGGCCACACTCTCTCTGGCCTCTTCTCACACGCTCTGCCCTCTGCCTGGAGCATGCCCCCACCCTACCCACCCACTTTGCTGGGCTGACTTTCAAACCAGAGGTCACTTCCTCTTAAAAGTTCCCCCTGGCGTCGGTTAAGGGTCCCTACCTCATGCTCACATAACATTCTATAGGAAGCTATTAAAACACAGATTAAATAGGTGTGATTGCTTGCAAAAAGAAATCAGCTTCTCCTCTCCACACACTTACCCAAAAGGGCATAGGTTTTGGAGTCGGGCAGACCTCGGTTCAAATCCTGATTCCCCCACTCAGTAATCTGTGTCCTGCCAAGTCCCTTTACCTCTCAGAGCCTTAGTTTCCCCTTCTGTAGAATGGGGCTATCCATCTGCCATGCATAATCACTGCACAGATTAAACAGCTGATACAAAGTGGTCTAGAATAAGTACCCAGCACATGGTAAGTACCGAACGCTCAATTTCATCACATTGAAGGAGTCATCAATTACAACTGCATAAACCATAAGACATGTCATTATTTTATAGGCCACTGAGAAAAGGGAAGAAAGCACCCTCTAACAACAATGCCAGTGAAACTATGACATGCCTTTAGCTGTAAGACGTATCCCGATTTCAGAGGTGCTAAGATGTTAAATTACCCATCTTAATGTCAATGACACATGACAAATGACCCCCTTCCCTTTCCCCCAGGAGAGTCGCTGGACAGAACTCTTAGGCAGAGGACGCTGCGCTGTGATGCGTGTCCCGTGGCGTGAAGCTGTGAGACGTGAGCTTCACAAGGTGCTCTGGAAACCAGAAGGAAGAGAAAGGCAACTCCTAAGGGAGTGTCCACTATCGGGCTAGCCGCTTTCCTTACGTTATTTTCACCCCTTCTCCAAACAATCTTATTTGGTATATTTCTCATTTTTAAGGAGAAGACATGGCAGTTCCGGGAGGCTAAGTTGTTCAGCTAGCACACGACAGGGCCAGGCCCGGGACCTGGGCCTGTGTCACGCAAAGCCCCACTGTCGCCACCAAGCCAAGCCAATTCTAAAGGCCTTGGCTCCTGAGGCGGGCCAGCTGCTCCCACATCCTGGTAATGTGCTGTGAAAGCCCCAAACTCCTCAAACGAGCTCGGGATCAGACTGTCGGGCCTGAGCTTACGGGGTTTAATGCCAGGAACAAACCTTGCCACAGCAGGGTAAGGAGACCCCTGCAAAGATCAGAGAGAGGAGCAGAGCTGGCTCTCCAGGGGCGGCGGGCTGGCAAGGAGAGGGGTTTGCACGGCTTTGCCCGGCCTGACACCCAGCGAGAGGGAAGGGTTCCGGCCTCCTCCTCAGCGTCAGCGAGCTTCAGCACCCCTCAAGGACACCCAGTGTGGGAGGTGGAAACAGGGAACGGTCTGGCTCGACAGGCTGAAATGGCCAGGGTGGGGGTGTAGGGGCTGTCAGGAGCGAGGCCCCAGCGTGGGGAAGTCGCCTTAGCTCCTAAGTGCCTGGCACTCCCAGGTCAAATGCAAATACCTAGATGGACGGCGGGGACTAAAGACAAATGGCAGAAGGTCCCCTGCTTAGACACAGGCACCAAATTTGCTTCCAAATCCATGTATGAGTCTTTCGCAGGAGGCATCGGGCTTTTTGCTCTCTCAAGTTTGCGAAGGCGTGAGTGATAAATAAATGCTGGTTCTGCAATGATTTAAGATACAGGAGTTTTGCTCCTGCACTAGCTTTCCTTAGAAAGTTTAGCCTCTTTCCACGGAGTCAACTGAATCAGGTCGCTGATTTGCCCACGTGAGGACGTCTGTACTTAATGGGAGTTTCTCGAGTTTTTTTCTTTGGTTAAAGTAGCTCCCTCTGTCCGCTTTATATTTTTCCAGATGAAATCTTTGCAAAACAGGTAAGAGAGGAGCTAGTCTGGTGAAGTGAAATCCCAGCACTGGGAGGAAGAGAGACTAGAAACCACTGAGCTGGCACTTCCAGCTGCGGGATTTGATGGTTCTGCTATAAACTGGAGGGGGTGGGGAGCCTAAACATGTACCAGCAGTGGCCTGTTATAGCAGAAGCATGGCCAGTGGGGTTCGCTGAGGAAAGCAGGGTTTTCATCTTAGGTGGGCTGGGGCATGACCTTTCCCGGGTTGGCTTTGGGTTCCATGCTAGGCCCTGCCATTCACTGGCTATGTGACTACAGCCAGGACACGTCTCTCTGGGCCTCAGTCTCCTGGAGGGAGTTGGGAGGGCTCAGTGGCTCTCGCCCCATGCTCGGGGCAGTCTAGAAGGCTCCCCTGTTTCCCCACTTCATCCACAACAACTCTGCTTTTCTCTACTTTATACATGGTGAATCCCTGTAAAATTTCCTCTGAAGATAGGCTTTTGTGGTCAGTAAAAGTTTGAAATCCACCCGACTGAATAATCTCCTGCACTCCTTCCAGCCCCGACACTCTCTGACTATGAAAATCGCCGTGTTACAATCTATTTGCAGGAAGAAACAACCCTCAAAGGGGATGCAAGGTGCTGGGTACATGTAAGCAGTATATGAGTGTGGGTCTTTTTAATCTTTCAACATTTTTTTTTGTGCCTTTGCTTCTCAGACACAAACCACATGCAAACATTTCACCTGGCAAGGTGGGCTGCTTTCAAGTTATTTATGTGCAAAAAGTGCCTGCAGGCAAAGCGGGCCAGCGTGCTTCTGCGCCAGCCCCGCCACGTGCTTCTCTGTAGGTGAGAAGATGCCACTGCCCCACAGCCTGCAAGCAAGGGGACCGACAGAGAGAAACACGGCTCCTCCACACTGGTACCCACACCCTCAGCTTCCTCGTTGTCCAACTGGCCCTGTCTCAACCCCCCAGGCCTTGCCTGATTCTTGCCCATAGCTCCAAAATAGAAGAAGGAAGATAGAAAATGCAGTCTAGAAACCGCTTCAATACGGCAACCTGATGGCTAGAAAACATGCACTGAAGAAACTGCAGACTTGGTCAAGTTTCCAAAAGTCCGTGACACTTCTAGACCCATTCCCATCCTTGTGCCACAGCTGAGGATCCAGCAGGAGGTTAAACAGGAGTTGAGGCTGGGTCCATTTGAGTGGCAGGTCATCCTTGGCATCGTTTCTGGTCCAGCCTAAGACCTTAGCAGAGGGGAGCAAAGGAGAGGAGCCCCAGTCCATGAGCAAATCGAAAGTTGTTTCTATTTCTCCCTGCATCCTGTGGGTTTTATGTGGAGGGAGGGGAGAGAACACATGCTTTCCTGATTACATCTTCATTACGCTACCTAATACCGTGTTTCCCCCAAAATAAGACAGGGTCTTATATTTATTTTTCCTCAAGAAGACACCCTAGGGCTTATTTTCAGGGGATGTGTTTTTTTTTTAAGTACAGTACAAAAATTTACATTTATTCAAATATAGTTAAATTGTCTTCTGGAATATCATCATAAGTCTCCAAACCCTGAATTCCATCCTGAATTTCTTGCAACTCTATTTCCTTTAGAACCACTGGCCCCAATCTCTCGTGTCAAGAAATAGAACTCTTATGGGGCAGATGAGAAGGGCTGCTCGTCTTCTTACGGGTTGTGCAGATGCGCTGCGTAGCCACGCCCATCACTGGGTCTTATCTTCGGGGTAGGGCTTATATTGCGCAAATGCTTAGAAATCCTGAAATTAGAATTTCATGGGTAGGTCTTATTTTCAGGGAAACACGGCAGCGAGCAGATAAATAGACTATGAAGCTGAAAGGGACCCTGGCAGTCATCTCGTTCACCCCTCTCACTTTGAGGATGGGAAAACCGAGGCCCGGTGTGGGAGAGCTCCTTGCTCTAAATCATCCGCTATAGAAGCAGAACTCAGACTGGACCTCAGGACACTGGCCATTCCTCTCAGCCCCGAAGCCTTGGGCCTCCTGCCGTGACAGCACAGTGTGGTAAGAGATGTGGGGACACGGTACCTATTCAAGGGAGGAGTATCGGGGCTGCCATGTGTGGTTGTTCAGGTTGTGCACTGCACACCAGGGCCCACTATGGAGTAAACGGGACCTGAAAGCCAGCTCACGCTCTGCTCGCCCAGCCCTGTGCCCTGGTGCAGGGCTATGTCTGCCTGGAGGAAGGGTGGCTTTTTCTAATTTGCTCAGAAGGGCTAGCAGGGCCTCTAGGAGGCAGGGAGTGTTTACAGGGGAACACCGGTAGAGCAACGAGTCCCAGATGAGTTTATCAAGCAGGGGAAGGAAGGGCAGATATCCTATGAAGGAGGACGTGCAAAAGGCCACTGCTAGGGATACACCAGAGACAGCGGTTTATGCCTCTCTCTCCCGGCTTAGGCCCAGCACCCTGTAACACCTGGGGGCCTTTGTCACCACCATACTCCTTGCTGCTTTTTGGGAACCCTCTGCAGGCCCCCTGTCTCCCCAGTGGCCTTCCCTCCCTGCTCCCCCACTCCCCAGAGAGAGAGAAAGTCACCCAACAGTGAGCAGGGAGACCCAGCCCAACTGCTCTGCCCGCCCTTGGCTCCATCCCTCCCTCTGTCCCCCAACTTCTGCCTCCAGAAAGGGCTGAAGACACAGATTCTAAATATAGGTGCACCCCCCACCCTCCTGCCCAGCTAATATTAGCCCTTTTGTGGAATCCACTGACAGCATTGTTTCCTTTTTTTGGCTGCGCTGGTGGGAATTCTTACTGTAAGGCAGGCTGAGCCAGCAAAGAGCGGGGAATGCACCGCACAGAGTACAGAGAGCGCTGCACCCCCGGCCTGTGCCGGGTGATTTATGGGGCTCCTTTTCAGGCCCAAGATTGATGCTGTTGTGAACAGGGAGGTCTGGGAAATGGGCGGGGGTGGGGACGAGGTGGGCGGTTCTGGTTAACTGAATCTGTCACTTCCAGATGGAGGGGGCACTCGCACTTGCTGATCATTTCCTCCGAGCCAGGGACTCTGCTAAGGATTTCCCGCGCATAATTTCGCCGAGTCTTTACAGCAGCCCTGTGAGAGGGGCGGCGTTATGGTCCCTCTTTTACAGATGAGGCACTGAGGCTGGAAGGCGTGAAGGTAACTTGCCCTCTGACACATGGCTAGTCAATGCAGAGATGGGATTTGAACCCAGGTCTTCGTGCCTCCAAAGCCTCAGCTTTTTACCACGCTGAGGGTGGGGTCTATTTGCTTCAACGCTGGCAGAAAATCTGAAAATAGTGTGTGTACATGCTGAGTCTGTGCCGTCCATAGTGAGGGTCAGGGAAGCAAAGTGCTGACTTCGGAGCCTGGGGACACGACCTCGGGGCCTGCTACTGTCCAGATGTCGTGGAGCAACTGATCAGGCCTGTCTGAGCCTCAGTTTCCCATGTGGAAAATAGAGGTGCAGGCACAGGAACCCCAAAGGTGCTTCCGGCCCTAGCCCTTGGAATCTTCGCTCTTTCCTGAGGGTCTTGATTTTCCTGGCCAGGTCTCACCCCCCTGGCTCAGAAATGCAGCCTGAAAGGAGGACGGGGACATGTGGTGGGGACAGAGAGCCACTGAGCGTGTACTGACCAGCAGGCCCGAGCAGCCGTCCTGCTGAGACTTCAGCTCACTGTCTTGCAGCTCCTCCCTACAAAGTAAGAGAACAACAAAAGCTAATTCTGCTTGAGGCAGCGTAGCACAAATTAGGTCCTCCTGGTTTCTCAGATTCACTCGGAAAAGAGAGAATGGGAAAGCAGGTGTGAGAGAGAGGGCACAGATCTGGAGTGACCGGTAATACTTGGAGAGCCAGGAGGTATTGATTTCATTCTGTTGCTTATTTCCCCACCGGTTCCACTGGGGACTCAAGGCAGGGGGACTCATGAGCTTATGATGCCTGGAAGGGTGGCAAGGCCATTAGGCGAGAAAGGAACAGAGTCAATGAAGATGGCTGGTCATGCCCAGAAACACAGAGCTATAGGCTTGTCCCATCAGGAAAATGGGACTTGCCAGAGTGACTGCTGACTGTCCCACTGGCTTATTCCCTGGTACCTGCAGAAGTACACCGGTTTGGGTACTGTCAGCATTTGGGTTACAGGCTCAGGACCAAAGACGAGGGCTTGCTTGCAATGGAGAAGCCAGGGAAGCTCCCAAGAACCCATTGGGAGGATTCTCTTCCCAGCAAAGCAGCATCAGAAGAACCCAAATCCTTGCTCCTTCATCTTTGTTGTATTTTATTGAAGTTAAACTGATTCTGAAATTTCATTTCCAGAAACCCTTCCTGGGCCCTTTCTCTGAGAAAGGAAGTGAGCCTGTGAGTGAGCCACTCGAGTGGCCCGTGGCAGTCTCCCAGGGATTCTCAGAGCTTGCAGCTCCCAAGTGGTGCTGAGTATGTGTGCTCCCACGTGCCGAGTGACAGGCGAGCGCGGCGACACTGTCACTATCAGGAAATCACAAACAACAGGATGGCTTTCAAGGTGAGGCAAGGGTTCTGCATCCTCCAGAAACCAACAGAGCCTGAAGGGAAATCTCACGGGCACATCCGCGCACACATTCGTGTAGACCCAGACAAGTGCATGCGGCCCGGGGACACAGACGCACGCAACACGCAGGCCCAAGCCCAGAACACACTCCTGTGGAGCAGGCACGTGCACAGGTCCATGCCTGCAGGCACTCGCACGGCCACCACAGCCCAGGCACACAGGCACACACCTGAGACTCGGCCCTCTCGACTTTGGCACTGGGGCCGGGGAGAATGGTCCCTGCAATGTGAAAGTCCCCTGCATTAGGGACGCCCTGGCTGGCACTGGCTCGGGAGGATTCCCAATCTGATGATCTCAGAGAACTCCCCAAAGTGTTAACATGTTTATTTTCACAGCTGTTTCCTCATCGTCTTCTGCCCAAAAGGCCATGGAGTGAGTGCTCCAGGCAGAAGAGGACAGCACAGCCCCTAGTCAGAGAGCAGCAGCAGGTGTAGAGGTGTTAAGGAGATGAGGCAGGCGGGCAGGCGGATGGAGTATAGGCTTCCTCAGGGTCAAGTCTGACTTCTTTGTTGTTGGATGCCAGAGGCCCGCAAGATGGGAATGCCTACTGGTGCTTCACGGGTGAACTGATTCAGGGCTGTTTCAGACCAGGCTTGCTTGGTCTCTCTCGTGTCTCCACCACCCGAGTACCAAGGCCACAGACCTTATAGCCTGACCCACGGGGCCAGAGCCTGTCTTCCCAGTTGGCATCCCACCTCCTGCCCCATGCCTGCCTCCCCACTCCCCAGTCCTGTCCCTCTGAACTTCTCCCTGCCATTTCAGGACCCCAGGGCCTTCCAGGTTCCAGAGCTTCTGTGGAAACTTTCCTTCTGCCTGGAACACACTTTGCTTCCCTCTCTGTCTGGTGAACACCTTCTCATCCTTCAAAATGCACATCGATGATCCCCTTGCTTTGGTTTGAATGTTTGTGTCCTCTCTAAAATTCATGCTGAAACATAATTCCCAATGCAACAGTGCTGAGAAGGGTGGCCTTTGGGAGATGAGTAGGTTGCCAGCAGTCTCATGAATGGGTTAGTGTCCACATGAAAGGGCCGAGGGAACTAGCTAGGTCCCTTTTTTACCCTTTCCGTCCCTTCCGCCATGTGAGGACACAGTGTCCCTCCCCTTTGGAGGATGCAGCAACGAGGTGCTATCTTAGAAGCAGAGGGAAGACCTCACCAGTCACCGAACCTGTTGGCACTTTGATCTTGGACTTCAGCCTCCAGAATTGTAAGAAATAAATTTCTGTTCTTTATCAGTTACCCAATCTCAGGTATTTTGTTATAGCAGCACTAATGGACTAAGACACTCCTCTTCTTCTGCAGGCAGCTTTTGTAGCTTGTCCCCTCCCACTTCCTCCCCCCTGCCCAGTCAGAGTTCACTAGAGCCACCAAAGGGCTCCCAAAGACCTTCTTCCTTCATCCCTCTGTGGCTGTCTCCCCACAGTGCATGGCTCCACGAGGTGGCCGTGTCCCAATCATCCCTGAGTTGGCACTCACTAAGTGATGCTGGTGGGGGACTCAGCCAGGTGGTGCCTGGCCTGGACTTGGGAGTCCCATAGCTTGCCCCTCCCACTTGAGCAGGAGCAGCAGAAGCAGCTGTGGATGTCACGTAAGGGAACCAGACAGGGGAAGGAAGTGATCGGGGCACAGGCTGCACCAGACCTGCTTCTAGGGCTGCTGCAGTCATGAGCGCCAGCCCCAGGGACACATTCCAGGGTGTGATTCTTGTCTCTCCACATCCCTGCCCCCTGGCCTGTGGCTTCTGCAGCCTCCTGTTCCCTTCCCCTTCCCGAAGCTCTCTCCCTGAGAGGCTCCTGGTATAAAACCTCATTAAGGATGCAGCTCCCCCAGGTTAAACTTGTAACTCCCTGATGCACGAGAGAGGCGTCTCTGCCCTTCAGCTGGAGACGCGGGGACAACCAGGCTGGGTTGACGGGAGTGGGGGCTAGAGCCCCTCCCTGCTCCCTAGGGAAGCCCAAATTAATGAACACCTGGTTGGCCCACTCGGCAAAATAAATATATAAAATGAGGTGATTTAAAATATTTTTTCTTCATTGATTTATTTAGATTTCTAAAAGGTCACAGTCAGTTCTTTTTTCAAATGGACAGAAAACTGAAATGAGTAAAAGCTGAGGACAGGAAGTAAATTCACCTGCAGAGACATTTGGCTGCCTTTATGTGTCCAACACGGTGTTAGGCCCAGCACAGAGAGAAGAGGGAGGTGCAGCCCAACCCTTCCTCGGGAACCCCCACTGTAAAGGAAAAGCACAGCTTCCTTGTCCACTTTCAAACTCAAAAGGCAATTCCTCAGGATCTTTGACGTGCCTGAGGACAGCACAGGGATCATTACACTTCCTCCGCTCACTCCTCCCCAGAGACAGGGATTAGGACCATTTTTACTTCACAGAGGAGGAAATGGAGACTCACAGAGTTCAGTGATTTGTCCAGGGTCAAGTGGCCAACAAGTGGGTTGGGCTTTGAACCCAAGTCTGTGCAGCTCCCTGAATCGATGGTTTACTTCCATAATGGACTGGGTCACAGCTTCAGTCTGGTGGAGATTCTTAAAAAGTTCTAGAGAACCCTTTTCTCATTTTATTGTCACAACAACCCTAGGAAGTAGGCATCAATGTAGTAGGCACATTATTTTGCCATTGAGAAAAGTGAGGTTCAGACTTCTCTGCCCAGCTTGGAAATTAAGAGGCAAGACCAGAATTCAATATTTTTGAGCCTGATCTCCTGGTGATCTGGGATGGCCCTTCTAGGGTCATGGAAGGGAAGACAAGGTCCACAGGGTAGCACTCAATGACAAGGTTCTAGGAGGCCTACATTTCATCCAAGGACAATTCTGCAAGGTCTAAACCTGGCCTGTATTACCAAATCTTATTTCAGTCCTGCCTCTCTGGTACCAGTGGGCTCCTGTATAGAAGAAGGTCTCAATCATGAAAACATTTCATGTCCCAAGATAAAGTTCAGACTCCTTCACAAAGCACATAGGTCCTTAAAGATCTAACTTCTGGGGTTTCTACAAGTCATCTTTCCATGCTGTTCCTTTGAGTCCTTGTGACTGTCTCTGAATGTGCAGATAGATTCTGTTCTCACTGAACTCTTGGTGCTGCTGGGTCTGGATGGTCTTGTCCCACAGGCCAGGAGGCAAACACCTATGCATTCTTCCAAGATTCTGTGTGGAACACATTTCCCCTGACATTGTCCATCCCTGATCTCTCATCCCTCTACATTTCTGTGGCCCCCTTTATGCCCACGTTATAGCCATGATCATGTCTGGTAGTAATTCCTTGTGTAGAGTCAAATATCTCCCCAGACTGGGTGCTGCTTTGGGGCAGAGACCCAGATGGATTCCCTCTGTGTGAGCAGATACTCCAGTACAGGGCCTGGCATAGGAAAGGAGCTTAATATGTAATTGCTGAATGAATTAATGAAGTGACTACTGAATGAGTGAATGGATACAATTCCAAAACTCTCTCCTTTAGAAATGTTCAGGAATTAACATCATTATCTGTATACTAGTGAAACTGGTGCATTTCAGGGTGCAAACTTCTTACCATGTTCTAAGCAATTTTAGCCAGGAATATTCTTTCCTCAATTTGACATATTAAAAAGCAATAAAAACAAACATGTGATTCTTCTGTTTGCCTGGATGCCAAGCTATTGATACTTGTGGATATTTTTATTTTCTAAGAGGACAAGAATGGATTCCAGGGGAGATAATGGTGTAAACATTGGTCTTGTTCAGCATGTGCTCCAGAGGCAAGCCAGTCACCTGTTATGAAGGAGAAAGTTTTGCTTCAAAGGAATAGCCATTCAAGCA
The DNA here is from genome assembly GCF_040939455.1 of Microcebus murinus. Classification (NCBI taxonomy): domain Eukaryota; kingdom Metazoa; phylum Chordata; class Mammalia; order Primates; family Cheirogaleidae; genus Microcebus; species Microcebus murinus. The sequence continues at coordinate 64,144,087 of NC_134107.1, forward strand.
TTTATCCCAAAATGTTTAAAATTAAAAAAAAACAACCCCCCACCAAATCTAGGATTATATCTATTCTGTCCCTCTTGGGTCCCCAGTATTAAGCACCCTGCCTGGAAGGATGGCAGGAGATTCACTGGCCTGCCCTTAGAGAAATTTCAGGCTTCAATCTAATGTCAAGTTTCTGGTGTTCATAGATTTGTTTTTTGTTTTTTTTTCTCACATAAGCATAAGACTTAAGACATGACTTTGAGCTGTCATAAACTTTGTTCTAATCACAACTTTTAAAGTTTTTCAAAAAAGAGCCAAGGTTAACATAAATGCTTTATAAACTCTTGCAAAAAATAAAAGAGGAGGGAATCTTTCTCAACTTCTTCTATGAGGTCAGTATTATTTGGATACTAAAACCAGACAAAGACATCATAAGAAAAGAAAATTACAGATCAATATCCCCCATAAATATAGACATAAAAATCCTCAATACAATACTATTGAATTGGATCCAACAACATATGAAAAAGCATTATACACTATAACCAAGTAGGATTTATTAAAGAATGCAAGGTTGGTTTAACATACAAAACCCAATCAATATAATATACCACATTAAGACAATAAAGGACAAAAACTAAATGATAGTGTAAATATACACAGAAAAAGCCTTGACAAAATCTAACACCTGCTTATGACCAAAAAATTCAATAAACTATGAATAGAGACAATCCTCAACTTTATAAAAGGCCGTGTGTGAAATACTCACAGATATCATTATACTTAATGGTGAATGACTGAAAGATTTCCCCCTAAGATTAGAAATAAGACAAAGTATCTGCCCTTATCACTTCTATTTGATATTGTACTGGACTCCCACTGAGAGAAATTAGTCAAAAAAAAGAAAGGAAGAAAAGTAAGAACGAAAGAAAAAGAAATAAAGGTATTCAGGTTGGGGAAAGAAAAAAAGAAAACTGTTTACTCATAGATGACAGAATCTTAATATGTAAAAAAATCTAAGGAATCCACAAAAAAATAAACAACTTCAGCCAGTTGCAGGATATAAGATCAGTGTACAAAAATCAATGGTCTTTCTATTCTATACACTGGCAACAAACAATCAAGAAATAATTCTATTTATTACAGCATCTAAAAGAATAAAATATTTAAGAATAAATTTAGCAAAAGAAGTATAAGATTTGTATTTGAATATTATAAAACTTCATAGAAAGAAATTAAAGAAGCCTTAAATAAATGGAAAGACATCCTATGTTCATGGATTGAAAGACACTATTGTTTAGATAGCAATACTTCCCAAACTGATTTACAGATTCAATGCATTCCATAACCAAATACAAGTTAGATTTTTTTATAGTAATCGACAAGTGCATCATGAAATTCATATGAATTTCAAACAATCTCATGAATACTCAAACAATCTTGAAAAAGAAGAACAAAGTTGGAAGACCCATACGTTTCAACTTTAAAACTGACTATGAAGCTACAGTAATCAAGACAGCATGGTATTGGCAATAAGGACAGATGTACAGATCAATGGAATAGAATTGAGAATCCAGACATAAATCTTCACATTTATGGTCAATTGATTTTTTACAAGAATACCAAGACAATTCAATAAAGAAGAAAGTCTTTTCAACAAATGATACTAGGGTAACTGGCTAACTACATGCAAAAGAATGAAGTTGGGCCCAGCCCTCACACTAGATACAAAGATTAACTCAAAGTGGATTATATGTCTACATGTAAGAATTAAAAATCATAAAACTCTTAGAAGAAAACATGGGAATAAATCTTTATGGCTTTGGATTAAGCAGTAGTTTCTTACAAGTAACATCAAAAGCACAAGTGACAAAAGAAAGAAATAGATACATTGGACTTCATCAAAATAAAAATCTTTTGGCCAGGCATGGTGGCTCACGCCTGTAATCCTAGCACTCTGGGAGGCTGAGGCAAGCAGATCGCTCAAGGTCAGGAGTTCGAAACCAGCCCGAGCAAGAGCGAGACCCTGTCTTTACTGTAAATAGAAAGAAATTGGCCAACTAAAATTATTAATTAGAATTATTATTAAATTCTAATAATGGTAGCCAATTAAAATTATTAACTAGATTAATTGGCCAACTAAAAATATATGGAAAAAATTAGCCGGGCATGGTGGCACATGCCTGTAGTCCCGGCTACTCTGGAGGCTGAGGCAGAAGGACTGCTTGAGCCCAGGAGTTTGAGGTTTCTGTGAGCTAGGCTGACGCCACGGCACTCTAGCCTGGGCAACGGAGTGAGACTCTGTCGCAAAAATAAAAAGAAAATCTTTTGTGCTTCAAAGGAAATAATCAAGAAAGTAAAAAGACAATGTACAGACTGGGAGAAAATATTTGTAAACCACATATCAGATAAGAGACTTGTATCCAAAAGATAAAAAGAACTCTTATAGGCCTAGCATGGTAGCTCATGCCTGTAATCCTAGCACTCTGGGAGGCCAAGGTGGGAGGATTGCTTGAGCTCAGGAGTTCAAGACCAGCCTGAACAAGAACAAGACCCCATCTCTACTAAAAATAGAAAAACTAGCCGGGGTGTCATGGCACATGCCTGTAGTCTCAGCTACTCAGGAGGCTGAAGCAGGAGGATCCCTTGAACCTAGGAGTTGGAGGTTGCTGTGAGCTAAGATGATGCCGCTGCACCCTACCCCCAGGCAACAGAGTGAGACTCTGTCTCAAAAACAACAACAACAACAACAAAAAGCTCTTATAACTCAACAATAAAAAACAATAACCCAATTAATGGGCAAAGGACTTGAATGTGTGTGTGTGTGTGTGTGTGTGTGTATGTGTGTGTATTAGTAATAAAGTATTAATTCATGCTACAATATAGGTAAACCTTGAAAACATTATGCTAAGTGAAAGAAACTATACACAAAGGCAACATCTTGTATGATTCCATTTATATAAAATGTTCAGAATAGGCAAGTCCATAGAGAAAGAGAGTGGATTAGTGGTTGCCAGAGGCTGGGGGAGCGACTGCTAATGAGTATGGGGTTTCTTGGGGTTTTTTTAGGGTGATGAAATGTGCTAAAGTTAGATAGAGGTAATGGTTGCACAACTCTGTGACTAGCCTAAAAAACACTGAATGTGTACTTTAAAAGGGTGAATTTTATGGCATATGAATTATATCTCAATAATGCTGTTATAAAAAACATATGGAAGAAAGAGACTATAGGGAATGTGGAAAAAATGGAAACAGCTGACTTGCTAGAAGTGGCAAGATGGGAGGTGATTGTATTTCTTTTTGCTGTTAGTGTTGTTTCAGTGTTGTTTGTACAATAGTAACATGAAGAAAGAGAGAATGGGAAAGACAGAGTTGAGCATGGAACAAGAGCACTGGTTTTGGAGTTCAGGGGTTTCACACTGTTATCCCTGGCTCTGCTAATTACTGTGTGCTCTTTAGTGGGTAGCTTTACCTCTCTGGGCTTTCATTTCCTTTCTTCAGAAGTGGAAATAACACTGACTTTATAGGCTGCTGTGAGGATTGCGTGAGGCTTTACACACCCAGAGCAGATAAGTATCAGATACCTACAGTTCTCATTTTCTCTCATCTTCATTTATTTATGCAAACCATCACGTAGCATCTATTGCATACTGGGGAAATATGTGAATTAAGATTGGACCTTGTTCTTAAATATCTTGGAATTTAGCGAGACAGACACATAAGTAACTGAAACAAGTTCACTGGGGAGGGTAATAGTACGATATCCACAGATAAGACGTTGGATAAGCTATCCGCATAGAACAAATACATTTAGGAGCTATTGGTGAAGACCAAAAAATGAAATCTCACAGAAGAAAGACAGAATCCATAACCACAAATCTTAAATTGGCATGTTTGTTTTCAGCATGCTTTCATGTGTATTATCACGTGCAATTCTCAGAGAATGCCAGCAAGGAAAGTATTATTATCCTGTTTTATAAATAAGAAGATTAAGTCCCGGAGAGGTCAAGGGAGTGTTTTGTACAACAACGAGCACATGGGGCAGGAAACCTTCCACTCTGCCATAGCAGCCTCTCCTTCGGAGCAACCTTGGCTACGTCCCACTAGGAAGGAAGAGGGCGGGGAGTGAAGTGCCAAAAAACAGACAGGAGTCTTCTCCAAGTCATGGTAGGGGGTATTGAGTATGTAACCTGGTCCCCCCTTGGGTTCCAGTGAGGAAGCGAAGACCCCAGGACCCACCCAGCCCTGGATCATCCAACAAAGATTTAATGTGTTCCTGGAACGTGTGTTCCTACACACGTTCTGTAGGTCAGCAACGTGCAGTAAATACTTCTGCAGTGATCTCACTAAGTAACGAGTCGAGGGTGGGGAAAGGAAACAGGGCATCATTTATAGAGCATCTACATTATACTGTTGGTTCCCCAACAAGAACAGTGCATGAGGCATCACGATGGCCATTTCCTATTGAAACTGAAGTAACACTGAGGACCAGAGAGGTTAAGTGACCTGCCCAAGGTCACACAGAAAATTTATAGCAGAGAAAAGAGTGAGGACTCACATCAGCCCCTCTTTTCACTCCTCATGAGGATGCTGAATTCCGCCTTATGCAAAGAAGTCATGGTTTCAAGGGCAGAGGGCAGAATCAACAACGTGACCATAAGAGCTCAGTAGTCTTCAGCTTCAGAAACTGTGAAGCCCACGTCTTCTATTTCAACAACACACACACACACACACACACACACACACGTATACCACTAGCCAGAATCTCAATGGGGAGGGGGTGGGACACTGATTTTATGTTTGTATCCCCTAAGGGCTTAGCTTAATATCCAGAGCAGAACAGAGGCTTCAATGGGACCTCCTTGGCAACATCCTACTTGGTCTTTGCTTTTGATGGAACTGGCCCCCAGCTAAAAACAAAAGACCTCTTTTGCCAAATACATCTTCCTTGAAGGAGAAGGACGGTGGCTCAGAGCACAGGTATTCAGCACAGGGACCCAGGTGGGTCCTGCAGGGACAGTGCCAGGCTTTCAGCAGCTGGCCAGCAGGAATGACCACGGTCTCATTCAAGAGCCACCACCAGTCCACTGCTTGGCTTCAGTGTCAGCCCCAACCCATTGACCCTGACAGTGAGTCTGTGATCCCAAAGGCTTCTTACCACTGGGACATCTCTGGAATCAAATAAAACTAATAGCTTGCAGGCCCAACAGCCAGGCTGTGCCTAGCACTCTGTAACTACCCCGTTCAGGAAAAGCAGAGGGACTGCACCTCACCCACTAGGGTGGGGTAGCGCCCATCACTCTACAGTGATTCACGACGACCTGTGGGCTTGACAACCAAAGTCTGTAGACTTCTCCACCAGACAAGACTCAATAAGGAGACCCCAGGGTCATCCAGAGATCACTCCAACAAATACTCAAGGAATACAGACTTAGGAGCCAACAGACCAGCCTTGTCTCTTGTAAGATGTCTCATCTTCGAAAGCATCTAAACCTCTCTAAGCTTCAGTTTCTTCATCAGTTAAGATGGGTGCAACTTACTGTTGTTAGGAAGGGCCGAGAAGCTAATCAGATGGACTGGGTTAGCAGGCGACTGACTGGTAACCTGAAACAGGTGGGGGCGGGGGTGTCTCAGGTGGCCGGTTGAAATAAGGATGGGTGAGAGGACAAGAGAGTGTGTGGTGAAAAAAAAAAAAGAGTGGAAAGGGAAATGAATTGTGGGGGAAACTGCATTTAGTAGGGTAAGGGGAAAGCAAGTCAAAACTCCAGTGAAATGTAGTCAGGACATAAAAACTGAAAAATATAAGAAAATCACATTTTCCAGTAGACATACGGAGAATCATCTTAAAAGGTTTGCCAACTGTTTGATCTTGGAAGAACAATCCTAACACTGAAGACTTACTATTACTGCATCAACACAAGTCTCCTACAGATGCAGAGGCCAGAGGTAGCAAATAGGTTCCTTCTGATGAGCAGATTCCAGCTGGCGGCTAACGTTGATCTGGAGTATTGCATTAGGAAAAATCCTGAGGCCTCATCTGAACGCAGCGGTGGAGAGAGCTGTTTCAGCTGGCAGCGTCTGCGGTGGAGTGCAGGAAAGAATGGCAGCCCACAGGCCGTGCGTGGTGGCCACTGGGATGTGCCGCCCAGACGCAGCTCTGGGCCAAGGTACTCGCTCATCCCCGAGTCGCAGGCACTGCTGCTGTCAGCTCCCGACAGCTGTTGGTGGAGCCCCTCCCCAGGAATAGTCCTTTGCCCAAGAGAGCTGTCACCTGTGGGCAGACCACAGTCCTACAGCTGTCACCGCAGGGAGCAGTAAGGCCAACTCCCCTTGACTCCATGGCAGGTATCTGAAGGCCATCCCAGCTCAGCAGTTCCCCATGGAGTCAGCTGAAGCCTTTTTGCATCTGCATTGCAGCCCAGTTCCTCCCTCATCCAAGCCTGCTCCCTCACTGCCTTACAGGTGTGGACCCTAAGAGCGCGCCCCAATTAAATTCCTGCATGGAAATCTTTGTCCTGGAGTCTGGTCCCGGGGAACTCAGCCTAATGCCTCATGTATCTGCCATTCCTGCACAAGCTATGCCTCTCCCTGCCTAGCTAATAGCTTGCATCTGTGTTTACTTACTCCTCAACAAAGACTCCTCAATGTTGGCCAAAGAGAACAACTTGTAATCCATTGGCTTTCTCTTTTTCCCTTGGTGACAAGGAAACTCAAAGTTCAGTTTTCCATTCCTTCTTCTCCTTTAGGCCAGGAGGCTCATTCACTTATAAATGATAGCTTGGTTATTCCTCTTTGTCAGTCACTCCTCCTCCAGCCTCTAACCCTACAGGAGATGACCTTTATCCATGACCCCCTTTCTGGAATCATTATAGATCAAAGGTGTCAGCAGGAGGAGGAACAATATTTGCTAATTACCCTTACTGGCATGATGCTTTCAGCTTGTATGTATTATTTTAAAGACACAAATCTTTAAAGTTATTATTCTTTTTTTTGAACAAAAGGTACAGAGAGGCTGAATGATTTCCCAGATTACACAGCGAACCCATTGCAGAACCAGACCAGAGTCTGGGTTTCTTGACTTCCAGCCACACAGACCCTGGCCACAGGCAGAGACGCTCAGCTGCCTCTGCAGCTCTCTACGAGGCCAGTGCTTGATTTCTAGAGAAACCTGGAGTTGGCTCAGGGGACCTTCCCTCATTTTCCTTTATGTCTGTTGCAGGACCCTGGGATCTTGGTAGCGTTCCAGATTATGGACCAAGCAGAGAAAAGCATCCTGGAACCCGGGAGATGATCTGGCAGTCCAGTGCCAGCATCCCCACTACAGCCGTGACAAGTGTCCAGCCCGTTCCTGTCTGGCCCATCTCACTGCTGCGGAGCTCCCTGCTCAGAAGGCTGCTCACCCTGTTGTCTCCTCATTTCTACCACTGGGACAACACGAACATGCGAAAGCCGTGGCATTTAAATGAGATAGCGAATGCCAAGCACATGATAGGTACTCAGTGAACGGAAGGAGCTGTTTTCCTATTTCTGTTAGACACAGAACAAGAGGAGAAGAGAATTACCCTGTAGGGAGAGCACACTCAGCCCAGCCACTGCCGCACGCATATTCCTCCAGAATTACTCAGTACTTACACAGCCCTGAGGCAGAGCTGGAGAGGGCAGAGGTTTGGAATGTGGGCTCTGCAGCCAGAGCCCATGGTTTAAAAACTGTTGCCGTGGCGTAAAGAGGCACTGCCTTCAATATCCAGGTTCAAGTCCCAGTATTGTCACTCCTTCAGTGCACAGGCAAAGCCACCCCAAGACAAGTCCACGAAGGCTCTAATTGACAGGTCACCATGTTGTCATTCTTCTTACCTTTCCCCTTGCCAAAGCAGTCATTTGTGCTCTCCCAAAAAACTCTAACCATTGGAGTTAGAGTCCTGGCTCTGCCATTTAGCTTGTGTGACCTCAGAAAAGTCACTCGATCATTCTGTGCCTCAATTTTCTCATCTGTAAGATGAGGAGAGAATAATATTGCCTACCTCGGCAGGGATTGTCATGTAGATGCTTAGCACTCTGCAAGGCACATGATAAATGTTTGTTGGTATTTTGGTCATCATTCCCATTTTAAAGATGAAGAAACTGAGGCCAGGATATTGAGCCATCTCCTTAAGGTCAAACAGCTTAATAAGGAGCAGAGCCTGGGAATAAATCCTGGCCTGCCTGAGTCCCAAATGCACATGCTTTCTTTTGTGTGACATTACTTCTGCCATTATTTTTACCTTTTATTTTTTTTAAAGAAAAGGGGGAAGAAAAGAACAAATGCTCATAAGAAATTCTGCCAGAAAAGCTGGCAGATCCTGCTCATTTGAGAGCGCTGTTTGATCGTAAAGGCACGGCTGAGTGAATCGGGGAGGCCCGTCGGTGGGCAGGCAATAAAGTGTGTACCTGTCCGTTAAAGAGCTATGCCAGGGGCTGGGGGACAAGGGACAGACTCCAGCTTCCAGCTCTGTCACCACAGCAAAACCAGCTTCTGTTTTGGTGGTGGGGGTGGGGCGGTGCGGAGGGACAAACTGCCAAGTCCCACATAGCCATGCGGACCGGTCACATTTGGGCAACTCTGTGGCCTGAGGATGGGTGGGCAAACGCAGCAAGCACTTCTCAAAGACAACAGAACCGTTTTGGCTCCGTGCAATGGCTCGGGGGTTGGTTGCTAGCATGACATGCAGCTGGCATGGGGCGGTGTTTTCTGGCTTTGCACAAAGGAAGGCTTGTGAGCAGGAGGGAAATTAAAAATATATAATAACTGATACAGCCCAGGCAGCAACCTATCAGAACAGACATGCCGGCCAATGAGAATGGATATGAGCTGCACACAAACACCACGGCCATGGGGGTATGTCCCAGCTGAACACCCGGCTTGGCAAAAGAGAAGCCCACTGTGCACACGGGGAGAAGAGGATCTGTGGGGTGGGGCCGAGAAATCAATAGAAAACTGTCTGCCTATCTTCCCTGGAAGTCCCAGAGAGGATTCCACCAGACCCCCAGGGCTCTGCGGAGAATGGTTTAAAAACTGTTGCCATGGTGTAAAGAGGTACTGCCTTCAATGTCCAGGTTCAAGTCCCAGTATTGTCACTCCTTCAGTGCACAGGCAGAGCCACCCCAAGACAAGTCCACGAAGGCTCTAATTGACAGGTCACCATGTTGTCATTCTTCTTACCTTTCCCTTTGCCAAAGCAGTCATTTGTGCTCTCCCAAAGCAGTCGTTCCTGTTCTAGCATTTATAGACGAGGCACCGGCGGCTCTCACTGCATTCCCAGGACTCGGACCACAGCCAGAATTCATGCAAAGTGAGCCCTGGCCGCAGCAGGAGTCAGGAGTCAGAATCCTAGTCCTGCCCGCACAGCCCCAGAGCCACCCCAGGCCCCTCTCACTCTCAGGCTCAAACGTGGCTCCCTGCTGCTTAACTCTCACTAAAAGCACATGCTCCTGCTGCCTTCTGGACAAAGTCACAAGGGGTCAATTATCTTGCGGCGATGAAGCTGGAGTGCCATTTCTCCAGCTTGCATAAGATGAAGCTCCACATGACGAAACAAGTCATTGGTCCGTGAGGTCTTGGGGGAAGGTCCTAGAAGGGAAGGCCCTCCCTTGAGAGCCATGTACCAAGACCTGTCCCTTTCTCCTGGCCTCAGCCACCAATGAGTCCGCCGTAGTGGACTTCCCAGACCCAAGAAATCCCCCCAGAAAACGCCACCCAAACACCTCCACTCTGTTCTCCGTGGAGCGCAAAAGATTGTGCCTGTTCATGCTGATTCTACCCCGACTTATGACTTACAGACTGGGTCTACTCCCCAAGAAAGGCACCCTTTTCTTGCTAATTTTATTAGTGGCTCTTCATTCTGTCATTCAGACAGAATGAAGAGCGGCCTCCCAGCCTTCACCAGTTCCGCCCCTCTAGAGGGAAACCTCACACAGCCTTGAATCAGCACTGAATGTGAGTGACAGCTTCACAGGAACCCCCTGAAGGAGCTGTGGCTATGCGGTATGCAGGGACAGCCACGGGAGGCCAGCGCATCTGCGTGAGACAGGACGTCACTCTGAGCGCGAAGCTTCCATGTCAGGCAGCCTGGCTCCCATTCCCAGCTCTGCGGCTTAGCAGCTGTGCAACACAGAAAGGTCACTCAAACCTCTCCAGGCCCTTTTCTTTAGTGAAAAATGGTTATAATAGTATCTATCCTGTAGGGTTGCTTTAGGAATAAACAAATCGACTTATATAAGGCATTTCGCATTATGCCTAGCACACAGTCAATGATTTAGCCATTATTAATATTATTAGTCAGTCAAACACTTATCAATCCATTGCTATAAACCCCTCCACCCTTCTAGGGGCTGGAATCCCAGTTTCTGCCCTCTAGAACCTCACAGTCCAATGGGAGAGGACCACAGAAGAACCAACACTTAGGATGCAATATGGTAAATACTTTATTAATAATCACTTTTTTAAAAAAGGTATCACTTATAGGTGACAACCATTTTTTGCTAGCCATTATGTGCTACCTGCTTTTTATGTCAAGTATATAAGCTTTCTAGTCTAAATACCTGGGTTCAACTCTCAGCATTACCAGTGAATAATTATGTGATCTTGGGCATGTTAATTAACTTCCTTGAAACTTAGTCATCTCATCTTGAAAGCAGATACAAAGGTTAGAAATATATGTAAGATGTCCCCAGAGTGCCTTCCACATAGTAGGTGCTCAGAAATGTCTTGATTAGCAGGGTGGAATAAGCACTTACAGCAGTGACTAAGGGTATTTGGAAGACTGATGCTGGGTGGCTATCGTCCCCTATCCCTAGACAGTCTGTCTGGGTAAGTGTGAAGGCCCAGGTCACATGGCCACCTGGGCTGTGTGGCAGGACTGTGATGCTTAGTGGCTTATCTGGTTTGAGGCCAGTTCTGAGCCAATGACTGCAGCCACAGGGGCCAGAGACTGTCCACTCCACTGGAGTTTCTGCCAAGATTCAGGCAAAATGTTCCAAATAAGGCAGGCCCTCCAGGACCAAGGTAGATGGTGGGGCTAGGGGAGTGGAGGCAGAGGGAAGTCCATGCTCCAGGAGCAGCTGACTGCTCTGGGCTCTCCCAGGCATCTCCTACCCCATGTCATGGCCAGGATGGCTCATGCTGATTCCAGGACAGGCCTGGAGGGGCTGACAGTAGGCATGTCACATCCTATTTTTCTCTGCCACAATTTCTTATCTGTCCAATTGGGAGAGTAATCCTAGTTCTGCCTTTAATGCAGGGTCAAAAAAATAATAAAAACTAAAACAACCTTGAGAAATATAAAGTACTACAAAAATAAGGCATTATCATTACTGACATCATTACTACTACTACTAAATTCCAACTACTAATGACAATTCTATGTATCACTCTCTTACTATGTACCTTAAGGATTATCATGAATCCTCCCTACAATCTAAAAGATAAAGAAACTGAGGCTGGAAGAGTCAGGGCCACCACCAGCCCCTTTATTGCCTCTGTGTAAATTTGAAAAAGATGCCTCTTCCTCTGGGCAGACACGGCCCCTCAGGGACACATGGCTTGGCAAGTGGAACGCAGGCTGGTATTTGCCCCCACTGGCCCTTGACCAGGAGGCCTTGTACAGGACATACCTTCAACAGTCTCTGTGCAGCCTGCACCAAAACGTTGGGTAGGGTAGCTCAGTAAGAAGCCACGCCAAGACTCAACTGCAAGCACACTCTATTACACGAAGACTGTGTACCCCCAGGCGGGCAATCCACTGCCTGGAGCCAGCAGCTTCTACTAAACACATAGAGCACAAACACTGGCCGCGCCTCCTGCACACTGAGCCCGGGCTGGCAACGCGGGGACGAGCAAGGATGATGCAGATAGAACCCCACAGCTCAGGGAGGGCGTTACCTCTGAGAAAGAGCCGTGCAAATCCGAACACACCAGCCCCACAACCCAGCCGGTGCAGAGAGAGGAAGAAAATGGCACAAGCCAGACCTGTTTACACGAATGAGCATTCTTGTGGCACAGCCTGATAAGCCTGTTGCTAAGCCGGCCTCGCTTCCTGTCACAGAGCACCTGGCTCTTGGCTCGGGAAAGATAATCGTGCTGGGAACCTGCTCACCTCAGGAGACCTGGCAGATGCTTGCAGTCTAGGGTGAAGCCTGCCTTTCCGCAGAGCCTCACCTCCTCCCATGTCAGACGGGGGGAAATCTGACCCCTGAGGGGAGGGTTTGCACACACACACAGTTCTGCCAAGTGTCTGTCGCAGTTCGTGACCCTTGGGGAAAGGAAGGAGCCCCGGATCTCCCAGCTCAGAGCACCTCCTAAACAAAGACCCTAAAGTCTCCTGCCGGGACGACGAGACACGGGGTGCTCAGGTTCCAGCGCACCTGCGGTTATCATCTGTCAGCCCTGACACCGCCACTGTCTGTGCCGAGGTCCACGCGGAGAGATCAGAAGGGCACTGGGGTGGGAGCGGGGAAGGGGCTTTGGGGAGATGAGTATGAATAGCGGGCGTGTTTATCTGAACCCGGAGCAGAGGGCAGGGGAGAGCGGTGCCATCCGAGCCAGGGTGAAAGAATGATCGGCCTCCCCCTGTAATCAAGGGGTTTAATGAGGCTTATTAAAAGCCCATTTCTAGGTCCTGTTGAAAAATTACACTCACAAGTGTTTTCTTCCCTTTCATAAGAATTACCTCCCAGGGGTTAAAAAACACACACGTACGCGTGTGCACACACACACTTTCCACAAGCCCCGTACCCCACACGTTCACACGCATTCTCCATAGATTCTGCGCTTCCCGTGTATCACCCGTGTCGTGGGTGCATGTACGTGAAGGATGGACACAATGCACAACACACACACGGACTGTAAAACAAGAAAGCCGGATCTGGCCCCGAAAGTTACTCGTGCACCCTTTCAAATTCCAGACTTTAAGAGAACCCAAGAGCTTCATCCTCAAGGAGTTGTCATCCACATAAACAAACAGCACAGCCTCTAATCCAGAACATTCCCGTGTCTTGCCTGAGGCAAGACAGCTCAGCAAAGGCAGGAGCGCCCGTTCTTGCCTTAGAGTCCGGGACCATTAAGCTTTGGGGGAAGCGGCGGTCTTACGGCAGGGCCACCGCACAGGCAGGGGGCTGTGTCTCGCAGCCCGTGATGGATTCTCTCTGATATGATAAGTCCCAGCTACCTGGGGGAGGCAGCCCTGGGCCTGGGGCAGGTTTCCCTCTAGTCAGCAGCTTCCCCAGAGCCCATGACTGCCTTCACTCTCAGGCAGAGAACACAGTGCTTTCTGGAACAATCAGCCAGACGCAAAATAGTATCCCTCCACCGGTGCGGGCTCTATCCTGGTGCTGATCTCCCCGACATCACACTCACTTCTCAGAGGCAGGGTATGGCAGTGACTGTTCAAATGCTGAAACCAGCAGGTGGAACAGTGTGCTGCTACTAGAAACATGTTCTGGGCTTGGTGAATCGGGGTTGCAAGCCCAGCTCTGACCCTTACTCATTGAATGGCCTTGGCCAACTCTCTGAGCCATAGTTTCTCCTCTGCAAAATGGCAATAGCAACTTCCTTCCATCTTACAGAGTTATAGGGAAGATCCAAAGTACCCCACAAACTGTAAACCCCAAAGCAGATGTGAGAAGTTCCCATGATGAGACAGTAACGAGGAAGCAGAGGAGCTTATAAATTGGGCTGTGAGCGCCACGAGGGCCAAGCCTACGTGGTATTTATGCTGCTATCCCTAGTGCCCGACAGAGGCTGGACCAGATATTCTGGGGAGAAGCAGTATGAAAGAATGAATGCAGAATGAGTGGGTCCGTGAGTTTAGTGGCTTGCCTAAAGTCACAAGGCAGGTCATTGTGGGACTTGAGCCCAGGTGCCCTGGCCCCTAGTCCACAGCTCTCTGTTCTAGGTGCACCAAGCAGCTGGGTCTATTGGAGGGGCAGTGAGTGTCACACCAGCTGCAGCGTGGGGCCAGGCGTCACTGAGCCCTACCACTCCCAGGGAAAGGCCCAGTGTGAGCCAGGGAACCAATCCGCCTTCAAAGGGTCCTTCACAAATCCGCCTGTCAAACATTCCTCCTCGACAGTGGGAACAAACTGAAACCCCAAGTGCAAATAATACCTCAGTGCCTCAAACCGGCTCATCTTATTTCCTGACTTGAACTGCACAAAACAAAAAAGTCACAAGACTGGAACAATGGGTCTGGCAGAGGTTAGATCGTGGCAACGAGAAGCATATCCTGTTTTAGGCTCACTTTCAGCATCGTTACTCACCTACTGACCAAGCATCCGAGAGATCGCTAGCCCTCTCTGAGTCTCAGTTTTCCCATCTGCAAAACAAGAAGACAATCACAATCAATCCCTTGCGATCTCTAGACTCAAATGCATCACAGGTTTTATACCTCCTATTGGTTACCAACCGCTTACGATCCCACGTAACTTAGGAAACTGCTATGGTTGGGGCTGCGAGGGAACTATTTTAAAAACGAAGTGTGATAATAAAAAATGAAGTGTAGTAATTAATAGCTAGGTGACAAGCCAGATGCTGATCATGCCAGATTCTCAGTACAGAAAAGTCAGCCTTCCAATCATTGGAGCTCTTATTTTTATTTTTCATCCATGTCAAAAATATAAATGACCATTAAGAATACCAGGAAAGAAAAGTGCCACTACTTCAACATAGTCACTTCTAACATTTTAGGGTATTTTCCCAACCTTTTTTTTTCTTCTATACATAGAGTTTACCATTTCTCAGAACAGGGGCTATGAAGATACACTATGTTGAAAATACCATGCATGTCATGAGTCCCCTTCTCTCGCCACCAACTTTAGACCAGACGATTGCCCTGGTTAATAACTCAGTTTCATTCTCATCCCTTTCGTCAGTTTCCCCAGTGACCTTCCAGGTGTGCGGCCAGGTCTCTGGAGGGCATTGTCCTCACCTGAGCCCAGCGGAGTGAGCGGCAGGAGCCCTCGGACTGTTCCTGCCCTCGGCTAGCAACTGGGCCGACTGATCGCAAATACCCTTCCCACTTACAAAAGTGAGGCTGAGGAAAAGGGAGGGACTCTCATATATTTGATACCCTACAATGTGACAGCTATTGAGCCAATCATATGTACGGTTATTATCTCCCAGTCCTCATAACCAGCCCGGGAGGTTTTACAGGTGAAAGAACGGCAGCGCAGTGAGGCTCGGAGACCCATCCAAGGCCCGCGGCAGGCATTGGTTCATAGTGTTCGCCATACCCATGTGTCACCTCTGCTACCATTTACTAATTTTTCCAATTCCATTCACATTTTTTACTTAACTTTATTTTTAAAGGATTTTTTTTTAAGTTTCTGCAGCTCTTTATTTCTGCCCTTTCTCTCTACGGCCCAGGGAAAGGTAGCCTGGCAACTAATACGGGCTCTACAGTTGCAAAAAGGTTGCTAACAGTGTAAAGGAATTTGTCAACAAAACCATTCCATGTGAAAATATCTATGAAGTCATAGGTGTGAGGTGCTGTTTAGATATATTCTTCTAATTCTCATTAACATAAATAAGTTTGGAAATTTAAATTGCTCCTCCACGTACTATATCGACCCCCAGCAGCACCCCTATGCTTTGGGAAGGCTGGTCTGAGGCCCCTCCCTACACTGTGTCTGTCATACATCAAAGCTGAAACTGCAACACACCTAATGCTTAGTCTATGTCAAGAAAGTTGCCTGAGTTCACACAGCAAGTAACTGAAGGGCCCAGACAGGGCCCTGCTCGCTCCCTGGGTGCAGTCAGTTCCCCCTCCCTGCTCAGACCCCAAATCCGCAATTCCATGGCATCCGGCCACCAATCAAGCTGTTTCTAAATGCAGGCAGGGTCATCCTGTTCTGTTATGTCGTCCACAGCTTTTCCATAGTGACTAACTAGATGGTAACCTACATCTATTTACACTCCCAAAAGGGCACTTTGGCAAGACGCTGCGTAATTTCTGAAACCAACTTTAGAAGTGGTGAAGTGAAAGTGATTCTTTATTCAAAGATTCAAAATTGAAACTGAGGAAATAGAAAAGGCTGAAAACATAATACCCAGGAATGCCACTGCACCGCCAATGAGCATAAAGTCTCAATCGAGTCAGGGGAAGTGGAAGAAAGTGGCAAAGTGACTGTATTAGACACTGATCGAAGTTGTTGTCGAGTGTCTCTCTAGAGCTCTAAGCCTCCATTTCCTGTCATCTGGTTTAAGATTAATTGGCATGAATTTTTTATGGCCAGAGAGCAAACAGGCTGAAAGGCCTGTGCAACTGGCTTGGGATTGCTTTCTGTAGAGTCTCCCGTTTCTGCGCTGCATATGAGCTCGTGCAGAAACAGGAAAACAAACAGAACCTCGATGATGCGCTCCCAATCCAATGACACCTCTTCCGTGAGGCCTCTCCCACCCGACTCAGTCAGAGTTAGCCACTCCCTCTCCTGGCCTCCCTTACCGCAATACTGTATAGTCCCTGTTGTATTGTAGTCATGTATTGTCTTCTCTTTTTTATAGTATTATTATTTCCATTTACCCAGATTACAACTATTTACTGAATACAATAACAAACCTTACCTACCACTAGCAATACAATTTTAGATATACTTCCCTCTAAACCCTTATGTATGAATACTTGCATGCACAGACGTTCACATAATACACATTCAGGTAGTTTACAACGTGGGATCATAATGTACACACTAATTTTAATCTATTTTTTAACTTAGTAAAACAGCATGCTTTTAAATGGTTATGCAGATATGTAATCAATCCCCTACTGATGGGCATATAGTTGTTTCCTGTTTTTCACTAGTGTGACTACTCTAATATTTTTGTACAAATTTCTTGTATAGTTGTTTGATTATATACTTAGACTATGTTGCTTATCATTTAAAATAATTTATAACTGCCCCTCACGAAAGACTGCATCATTTTTAATTTCTGCGAGCTGTATATAAGATTCCAGTTTCTCTGGCTCGCATCCTAGTGCTCAGGCGTTAGTTAACATGCTTTCTTAAATCTCTGTCAATGTGATAGGTCAGTGGAGCCTCATTATTTTAATCTTCATTTCTTGCATATCAGTTAAACATTTTTCTCTCTGTTTTTTAGCGACTACACGTCTTCTTTTGGGAACTGCATGTTCACTGTCCCTTACTCATTCTTGGTAGGGTGTTAGTCTCTTTCTTGTCGGCACATATAGTTTGTCATTTGTTGTCTTTTGCTTTATTTTTTGTGGCTTTCTTCCAGCATGTTCAATCACAAGAAAGGGCACCACCATCTACTAGCTGCTTCCAAGAGAAACCTGGGAACCTGTCTTGACACCTCCCTGCATGTGGCTACCACGGCCACTCAGTCACCCAGTCCTATCTGTCCCATCTCCTAAATGCACCTTAAATCGGTTCATTTTGCTCCCTCTCCTGCCCCACAGCCTCATTCGTGTCACCACCATTTCTCACCTGGTCTTCTGCAATAGCCTCCCAGGTAGTCTCCCTACATCCTCTATCTCAATTCTCTCACGATCAGAAGCCAGAGGGATTTTTAAAAGAATGCAAATTGGATCGTCTCTTCTGTCTAAAACCTTTTCACAGCTTCCTATTCTACTGAAGATAAAATCCAAGTCCTTAACATGCCTTGTGCCTTACAAGGTTGCTCCTAGAACCTCAGTCTCTGTACTTGAGCCACACTGGCTTCCCTTCCGGTCTGCAAAGGGGTCAGATTTCTTTCCAACCCAAGGCCCTGGGTGTGGCTGCTTCTTCCCAGGAGGTTGTTTGCTCCCCTCTTTGCCAGGCTGGCCCTAACCCATGCTTCAGGCCCCTCAGCTTAAAGCCTGTCTTCTCAGAGAAGCCCTGAACCCCCAAGCTAAGGGAGCTCTCTATTTACCGGAAATTTCCTTTGTGGTACATCTGGTAACTGTGATTAGGCACTCTTCAGCATGGCTTGTTTGATGAGGACTGAGGCTGGGTCTCTCTTGAATCCACCACTGTCCACTCAGAACTTAGCACATACTAAGCATTGAACAAATACTAAATTGCTTTCTTTTTAAATTAAAAATAATTAAATAACCTATCTGTTCCAAGAACCAAGCATTCACCTCTAGATTTTACTAAGAAATTAATGGAGTCTTCACAGAGAAAGCAGATGAGGTGACAAACCAGTCCTAATCAGGAAGGACTGTCACATCTCTTCCATGTACAAAACTCCAAGCCCAGGCTTTGGCAAACTACAGGAACACTGTAATGGAAGCGTCTCGAAGATGAAGTCCGTGTCTCGGGCTTTTCTGTAGCTCCCTCCTCTCTCTACCCTGTGTTTTGTCCATATTGAATAATGCCTTTTAAAAGGACTTAATTTCAAGTCAAATTATATAGTAATTATATCTAATTCACTGCCCTCTCTCCTGTATAACGTTTTAAAATAAATTTGCATTACTAGCATTATTGACTTGATGGTTTTCTCTCTGTAGATCAATATCTATATTTATGAATATTTCCTCTTAGGTTATTTTCCTGAATTAAAAAAAAAAAGTGGATTGTAGGTCAGAGGCTGAGGTCTCCTCTAGCCACCTCTCTGCCCTGCTCCCTGGGTCTACCTTGTCCTCAGCATTCAGTGCAGGGACTTAGAAAAACAGTCCTCCCTCCTTTCCTGTAGGGTCACAGCATGGAAGTCAGAGATCGGGCTGGTGGGTGGGGCCAGCATCTCCTTGACTTATCATAATGTGGTCTCTTCTCAAGTTAACCCCAGAGCATCCTGTGGGCATAACAATCAGTGCATGTCGGGTAGCGGTGCATTCACTGGTCATCTCAGGCAGTGACATTCTAGTGCAGGGGAGGGCAGGGAGTCAGCAGGTCAGGGATCTGCTGGGCTGATTACGGAAGGCTTAGGCACTCACCTGCACTAAGGAGGGGCAGGAGCAGAATAAAAGCTTGTGTCCTGCCCTAAAGGAATTTGGGCTTCAGTTGGGAAGAAAAGACCAAGATGCAGTAAATAGTCTTGGTCCTGCCTGGGTCTGCAGCCTCATCCCTGCCACTTCTCTAGTTGCTGCTCCAAGATTCCTTTTCTTTGAACATCTGTCTATATGGGGTGTCCTTCTTCAACTAAAGATCCAAGGAAGAGGGACTGGGATCCCTGGTGGAGCTCACTACTTCCCTGTTAAATGTTGTTAAGAAGCTCTGGCTCTGCAATCAAAGCGTCTGGGTGTGACCTCTGGTTCTCTCACCTCCCTGCTGGGTGATCTTGGGCAGCATATTCAACCTCTCTAAGCCTCTGTGCTTCCTTCCAAAATGTGGAGACACTAAAAGCACCTACCTCTTGGGCCACTGCAATGCTTATGTGCCTGTCACCTAGCAGAGGCTCAGCAAAGGTTGGTGAATATAATTGCTACTATGATAATCCCAGTTAACAATATCGTACTTATTGTGTGCCAGTCACTGTCCTAAACCATTTATAAGTATTAACTCAATTAACTCTCACTATTATTTTCCTCATTTTACAGATGGAAACTGGGGTACTGAGAAGCTAATAAAATTGCCTAAAGTCACACAATAAATAGTGGAACCAGGATTTCGAACCCAGGCAATCTGGCTCCAGTAGTCAAGCTCTAAACCATTAGACTATTAATCATCATAACAATTATTTGATGAGTTTCCATAATTTATAGTTATTAATAATTACTATTCATTTTTACTAATGAGGGGTCGCTGGCCTACTCATACAGGCCCCCAGGCAGCAGGGGTGACTGGGATGGGGTTTGGGCTGGTAGGTGTTAGGAAGCCAGACCACCTCACTGAAGTTCAAGAGTCTTCCAGTTGCAGGTGGTAACCAAGGGTCTGAACAGGAAACCAGGGCAGGAGCTCAGAGCTGTGTGTTGGGCCGATATGGCAGTAGTAGAAAGGGATGATGGGATGACTGCCCTCGGTACCCCATGGGCTTGGAAAAGGGCACCTGCACTTCCAGGCTCTACGTACTAGAAGGGCTGAGGTGTCCACTGGATTTTCCACTGTATCAAGGTGGATTTTAGGCCTCAGTGGGTCAGAACCTGCAAGGGGAGAGCCCCAGTGACCCTGCAAAGCAGGGCTGGAGCAGGTGCAAGCTAATGCCTCCTTTCCGGAAGTCCCTGCTGCCCCTGCTCATGAGGTCCCAGGGACCCCGAGACTCGGAGATGCTCTTGAGCTCTAAATACCTACTCTTCAGTTGTGGAAGCTGATTTCAGGAAACTCAGTTGTTCTATGCTCAGTTGCCACCAGATGTCTGAGTGAGGACGCATTCTTCCTCGGGGACCATGGTCTGTGATTTCCAGCTGCTTCATCGTTGGAGCTTAGATGTTTTTCCCAGACTTCCGCTGCTGATTAGGCCCTCAAAACATGCTCACTTCAGTTTTCTTCTGGGCATTTCAGAGTCAAAGATTTTGGCCTTTCTCATTTCCTCTCGGTGAGGTATCATTTCACGTGTGTGATCAGAGTGGTGTGAAACAATTTAGGATGAGAAAGTTACACTCCAGCCACAGGGCCTCAGCCCCAACCACCTAACAACCTGCCATGGCACGGGGGGGCCAAGAATAAGATCCCAACACAGTAATGAGTTTTCCGGAGACCAGCTGTGTCCTCCTCTGGGTGCCCTCGGCACAGCTGCCTCATCGCAGGTGGTCTCTAGCTGGGGATACTCTGCATCAGGTGGCTTTCAGAGTGAGGTAGCTGTCTGTGTTGTGCAGCAGAGACAACGGTTCTTATTATCTACCTAAAAACCTGGAGAGTCTAATAACAACCTAAGATGTTGCATGATCCTGTTGCTTCTTTTCAACCAGGCCCACGGAACCAGGTGCAACAGCCTTTTTAATTTAAAAAAAAAAAAAACCAAACAAGTCAGCTCTTCTTGCAAGATCAACTTCTCTACCCAGCGTCTTCCTGTTCATTCTTTCACTCAACCAAGAAAGTCACTTCGCCCTTTTGAGCCTCAGCTTCCTTATCAGCAAGATGAAGATCGTCACGCCAACCTTCCAGGGCTGTTGCGAGAGTTGTATGGGATGCAGTGAGGAAGAGGTCAATTCTAATGTGGAAGAGGCGGCACTTGCCTGGGGCCTGGAGACTAGGAAGGCACAAGATGTCAAAGGATGAGACAAGGGCACTGGGGCCGAGGGAAGGAGTGTGTGGGGAGAGTGCCACTGCCTGCTGGGGATGGACCCTGGCGAATGCAGGGGAGGTGACAGGACACGAGGGCAGGACAGGGGGCAGAGGTTGGCTGGGAGGGACCTGATGTCACTTTATACTGTCTTCTTTAAGGCATAAGAACAATGGTCACACAAGACACAGCAAAGCAACAACTTTTATTAAGTACCTACTATGCATCTACTATATGAAGTAACGTGCATTACATTAACTCTACATAAACACGTTCAGTCTGAATTTTACAACCATTACCTGGCCCACCCAAGGAATGCAACCCAGATATCTGACTCTCAGCTCCAAACACACCATCTCCCCGAATGATGAGGCAGATGGATGTGCTTCATTCCAACAGCCAAGAAAACAGAATCATCGCCACCACTGCTGCCACCATCGTCACGGACTCTGAAATTTATTTCATAAGGAAGAAAATGTACCAGCTACTCATGTTTGTAACAGGATCTTATAAGATCCCTGAGGATATATGTTTAGTTAAAATCGACCAGTGCCGGTGACCGCCTGTGGTCACTGACTGCTTACAATGAGCAAGGAGCTTCCACTGCACATGCGCAATGACTGTGACAACCACCCTGGAAAGTAGCTTTTACACCCCCAGTTTTACAGTTGAGGACATTAAGGCTGGAAAGTGATGTGATTTGCCCCAGTTACACAGAGAGGCAGCAGGGGTCCAGGCATTCGGACACACCTGTTCATCTCCTCGTGCCAACAGCTCAGTCCTCACACTGTCTCTCCAAAGGGTCCTCTCCTGCTGGTCCCCAACTCAGGAAGTGATACCACCTCCCACCAGCAGCACAAGCTAGAAACCTGGTCACCGCTGACTCCCGTCTCCCCTGCACTGAACGCCCGTGTCTAACCCATCACTGACTCCTGCAGCTTCTCACTCCTCAGTCTCTCCCATTCCTGTCCACTTCTCACCACCTCTGCCTCCGCTGCCTTCGTCCAAGCCACAGCCATCTCTCATGGAGCTTCTGCAATGGCCTCCTGACCAGTCTCCCTGCATCCCGTGCTGGTAGGAGACCCCTGCCCTGGCTACCGGCCCTAGCACGGCTGGTCCCTGCCGGCAGCTCTGCTTCTGCTCACTCTGCCTTTCTTTCCTGTCCTCTAACACCCCATTCTGCGTGGCCTGAGGCCTTCGCCCTCTCCATGTCTCAGCTCCCCTTTCTGCAACACAACAAGAAATGCCCAGGCCCTCCAGATCTGAGATTCTCCGAGAGGACCTGCTGGGAAGAACAGGCATGGAGGGGGGCAGGTGGAAACTGTGAGGACAGGCGGACCTAGAGATCCGAGCAGCACAGAGCTCTCCGCCACCCGAGACCTGGAGGTGCAGCCAGGGCCTGCAGGAGGGTGGGGGCTCCACCTGTCTCCTCCCACCCCATCCCAAGCTGCGTGGACAGCTTCAGCTACCAACAAACTGGGCGATGTTGGTCTGATGTAACTGAACGCCAACCGGGCTGCACAGGGCCCGGGCGTTGTTTCTGCAGCTGCTGTGGCTGTGGGTGCCGCCCAGGCCGGCTGGGAGGCTGGAGGCGAGGCTGGGCACTCAGTGAGCAGCCACAAACCAGGGAACCTGCAGTCCCGGGCGTTCGAGTGGTCTAGAGATCACTGACGCGAGGGTCTCAGCCTTTTTGTGCCACGGACCCCTTTGGCAGGCTCTGGAAACTTACAGGCCCTTTCTCAGAAAAATGTTTCTAAATGCATAAAATAGAAATCCATAGGATTACTAAGGAAACTGATTATACTGAAATAGTTATCAAAATGTGAAAATGGGAAATGTGTGATACAATTGTATTTTTATTTCATTTTTCAGTCATAATAAGATCTAACGGCTGGTCTAATAACTACCATAACCTTGAGGTAGTGATGAGCGTGGATGACATTGTGGGCTGCCTCCAGTAACTATAATGGGATTAAAAACATCTGATTCCTCCTGGTAACAAAGTCCCAGAGATGGCTGATGCTATTGTCGTTTATTACCCAATACTCACAGTGGGAGAAAAATGGTAACTTTTGGTTATTTTTGCCCAGCCACATGCTCACATTAAGAGCCCCTAATTGAGGGCAGTAGCCTCACTTTACAGAGGAGGAAACTGGAGCTCCCAAAGGGCCACCCTGCAAAGGCCCCCTCTGCAGAGCTGCACCCCCACCTGCGACACTCTCCAGACCCGCCATGCAGGGCAATCCTTTCCTTCTCTGAGCCTTGGTTTCCTCACCTGTTAAAAAGGGAGTAACCACACCCACCTGCGCAGGCTGTCCTGCGGACAGAATGAGAAAATGAACCAGAAGGGCCATGATACCTTGATAGCGCCCTGCAATTGCATGTCAGTAACATGTCAGTATCGATTAGGTTGTACCTCATGAGAAACCAAAGGACACGAGGTCCAGGGTAAGACAACAGGAAGGTGGGGACTACGGTGGACTCTGAAAAGTACCAGTGGAGGATGCCATGAGGAAGCTGGCCTGGTGTTGACGAATCTGTATGATATAGGCTGGGTCTCCTCCAAATCGCATGTTGAAATTTGATTTCTAATGTTGGAGGTGGGGCCAGGGAGGAGGGTGTTTGGGTTATGGGGGCGGAACATTCAGGAATGGCTGGGTGCCCTCCTTGCAGTAATAAGTGAGTTGTCTCTATTAGTTCACATGCTAAAGAGCTGGTTGTTTAAAAGAGCCTGGGCAGCCCTTCCTCCTGCCCCTTCCTTCCTCTTGCCCTGTGACATGCCTGCTCCCCCTTTGCCTTTGCCCTTGACTGGAAGCTCCCGGACGCCCTCCCCAGAAGCAGATGCTGGCACCATGCTTGTACAGCCTGCAGGACTGTGAGCCGCACAAACCTCTCTCCTTTATAAATTACCCAGCCTCAGGTACGCCTTCATAGCAATGCAAAATGGACTAAGACACTGAATTTCTCAGAGATGGTAGAAATCCACATTTTTGGCAAAATGTCCTGGTTTTTATATTTAATTCCTTGATATTTAAAACAGAATGTGAGCCCCAAAACATATCTCTAAGCTGCCAGTATGCAGCCTCTTGGGTATACAGGTAGGGGAGTCTCACTGCCTGGGGAAGGAGAAGATGAAACAGGTCAGTGTTTCCCACATAGGCCAGGAGGGTCCTCATCCTATCCTGGCCCTGGAGGTCAACGGGGCCTGTGCAGGGTGGGCACTCTTGTGAAGGCCACCAAGGCCTCCCAAGGAGACCATTAGCCCTGCATTTGTTCTCCAGCCCCTTGCTGCTGGGAGGCTGCCTGGGTTTTATTAATAACCCTAGATTATGTTCACAGCACAGCAAGGTAAACAGAGACATTTCCAGGGTGTGTAATGTGGGTAATTCTAACAGATTAAGAAGAAATAGGTTTCCAAATATACATAGGGAGATAAGATAAATTGGCAGAGACTCAAGTCTGCTGCACACTAAGGTACAGGCTGTGAGCCCAGACTTGGAGAATCGTGGATCCTCGAGGCTGGAAGGGACCCTCATTTGGAGGTGGGGAGACGGACCCAGAGAAGTGAAGACACTTGCCAAGGGTCACATTCATTATTGGCTACTTCTGATTTTTTAGAGCATCGGTTTCCTCATCTGAAAACGGTTACAGAGCTATTCGGAGTTTCCTGAATGTGTCATATTCTCCTGGCCCCTGCCGATGGCCACGCCATTCCGTCTGGTGTCTGGCCATCTTGAACTTGACCTTCAAGATCAGCCTGGGGCAGCCTGCCCTGCCTCCGCAGGTAGGCACAGACACGACCCTGCTCAGGACCTCAGCGCGCTGTGCCTCCGCTGATCATGGCACAGGCCACACAGGATTGCCATCGTCCCCGTGTGTGTCTGCCACCCCTGTCGGGTGGGAGCCCCGAGCAGGGCCCTGCCTTACCCAGCCCTGCCTGCCCAGAGCCCAGCACACGCCCCGGCTCCCGGGAGATGCTCCAGAAACAGATGCCGAGTGAAACAGAACAGCGCGTGACATCAGGTCCCTCTTGCAGTGGCATAAGGAGGTCGCAAATAAAGACGGCCACACAAGCGCTCACCAGGCTCACAGAAGAGCTCTTGATGTCAAGTTGGCATGCCAAGTGGTCCTGAGTCTGAAATAAAAGGAAGACTCTGGTCCATAACATCAAAGACCAGCTAAAACTCTAGTGAGGAAGGGATGTGGTTACTTTGATAATCCATCTTGTGAACAAAAGAGGAAGGAAAACTAAGTATTATAGTTACTTAGGATCCAGGCTCCCTCCTGGACACCCACACACACTGCCTACTGAACTCCAGAGCTTTTGAAAATGTAGGATACACCCATTTTACAGATGTGCAATGAGGCAGTGACGTCCAAAGGCTAAATAACACATCCATGGCTGGAAGGGGAGAAGGCAGGACTGAAGCTGATCCACACAAGCCCATAGTCTTTCCCGCTGGATCGGAGTGGCCCCTTTGGTTGACAGTGGCCTGCTTTCGCTGGCTCTGGCTTACCCCAAGCTGGAACAGCAGAAGTGCAGAGCTTTGCATAAATTATTTCTGCACCCCCACTCTGAGCCCTGGTACTCTAGACCTGCCAAGCCTCTTGGGGGCTTGGAAAGAAGGGGTCATCATACGGTATGTCTGTCTGGTGATTTCTAAGAAAAGAAATAAAATGCAAAAGACAGAAGCCTGAAGCCCCTACTAGCTAAAGCCACAAAGTGGGTAGGAAGGAGAAGGTTCTGTTCAGCTTTTTAAAAATCTTATTCCTTAAACATTATCTACATTTTTGTATTATCCCTAGAAAACTTTGCTCTACAGAGTGCCTCCTTGGAGACAGAAGTCCCCAAGTTAATTCACTTCTTCATCAGCCTGATACTAATAATTCAAGCAGCAGTAAGACAGGACATGAAAGGGGGTTTGCGAGTGTCATGCTTGCGCAATGCAAACCATTCTGACTGCTCGGTGTGTACACTGGGCATTTCCAGCTTCTAACTGGACAAGATCCTGCATCCAACCCCCATCAGTACGTTGAATTCCCACATATCCTAAATGGATGAGGCAGAGGCTTGACGTCAAGAGACTGAAGTCCCAAACCCACCTGGCTCCTCCAATCCCCGGGTTCTACGCCCAAGTCTTACGGGGCCGCTGTGATGACAGTGACGTCCGTCATGTGTCCAGCACAGTCCATGCTGGTCCCGCTGGTGCCCCACCACCCTCACCTTAGCGCTGCTGGGGGCGGCTGGCGCTCGGAGGGGAACGGACGCAGCGCACGTGCTGTTTATTCCCCCAGACTTTGCCTCCATCGTACCTTGTGAATCCTACTTTGTAGATCAGGCTGATATTTTACAAGCCCACAATACATTGTTTTTTATGAGCTCATAAAAATCTTCAGAGTGAAATCACATTCACTTGCTACTTTCTGGTGCGAGGACTAAAGCCCGGCCCCTGAACTCACCCATGTGGCTCTCCGGCCTCCCTCCCTCCCGGGGAGCACTCCGTGGCCTCCCCAGGAGTCTCTCACCCTTCTCTAGGTGTGTTCAGCCTATCCCTGCCTCTGCGCTTTTGTGTGTGCTGTTCCTCTTCGGGAACAATCCAAACCCTTCCAGGGTCGCTCCTTCACGCCCTGCCAAGAGAAGCATTTCCTTGCGGCTCCTCCCTTCTTGGAATCCCACAGTGCTCAGAGAAGAGGCCATAATTTTTACTCCCTTCTTCCCTGGGATGGATTTATTTGCCGCAGGGCCCTGAATGAGTCTCCGAACCCTTCAAGGCCTCCGTGTACTCACGAGACAGAGAGTGCTTCCCAGCAGCCCCTCACCCTGCTATCTTCATGTTCTTCACATGAGAAATGCTCAGAGAGAGCGCTCCCTCCTCCAGGAAGCCTTCCTTGGTCCACCGAGCTGGCCTTGAGCTCTCCCATCTGCAGCGCCCCACAGCACCCCATCTGAATCATTCCCACAGAGCATGTCACTTCCTGCCATGTAAAGTAGACATCCACATGGCTCCTCAGCACTGGGAGCCCTCGAGGGAAGGGGCCACGTGCTGTTCACACCATGTCCCCAGCACCCAGAGCAAGGCTTGACACAAGTGGGACTTCAGTAAATATCTGTCTCTTCGAGAATAATGATAGCTGCAGAAAACAGGTATGTAGTGCTTGCTATGTGCCAGGCATGATTCCCACTGCTTTACATGCATTGATTTAATGCTTCACATATATTACCATATGTAATGTACATAGCCTCCCTATGAAGTATGTCCTATAATCACTCCCATTTTTCAGATGAAGAAACCAAGCCACAGAGAAGTCAGGTATTATACCCGAGGTTGAACAAATGACAGAGCTTCTGCTTGAATCCAGGCCATGTTGTTCCAGCAACATGTTCTCAACCACCGAGCAGCCAATACCAGCCCATTCGCCTTTATACCCCCAGCGCCTAGCAAAGACCCAGGCCTGCAGCGAGCGCTCAGTTAACACGTGTGCGCAACGGCCCTGCGTGGGGAGACGGCCCCCAGTCCCGGTGAGACGCAAGATGGGATGAGCACTCGGTGAGTGGACCCAACCCCTGCCAGGCTCACCTCCAGCACATGCTCAGGTGGGCTGCCCCCTTCCCTTCGTGAGATGCCCAGTCCCTGCTTCACACGGCCCTCTCCGCCAGGGCGAGCCCCTAAATCCATTCCCAGGAGCGAGCCTCGTCTTGAAGGCTGTGGCTTCGTTACCATCAGAACCAGCTGCCCACCTCTGTCTATATCCACTGAGGTTTCCCCACACTTGCTGTGTCTTCCAGAAGACCCCATCCTCAGCCACTGCCAGAAATACTCAGTTGGTGCAGCTGGAGATGCTCCCGACCCAAAACCAGAAGGCAAGGGAGCCGACCCCACATCATACTTCTCCGACTTCAGTTGTTTGTATTACCCTCGGCTTCATATTCACACATGCAACATAACAAAATGCAGGGGGGAGGGAGGTTCTAGTGTTGTAGACTGTGATTCTCAAGCCAAGAGATGTTAATCTTTTAGCTTATTAATTTCCAGACTGTGTGCAAAGGGACCAGGGCTCAAGACAGACAAAGACGACTCCAGCTGCTGGTTCTGAAGACCCTGGTCCAGTCTCTACGCAGCGGTTCTTCACCACAAAGCCCAGCAAATTACATGCGCCAGACCCTCCCCCTGCCAAAATACGCCTCGCATCATGCTGTTTGAAAGGATAATCCCCGGCTAAATCCTATACAATCGTCCCCAGTGTTTGCTGGCAATGGACACCAGAAAGCTAGCGAACTTGCCTCCGCTCTGAGTACGTTTGCTAACAACTCTTCCGCCGAAAGAGCTCCATTCCTGCTGATCTCAAGGCTCTGGACATCAGACTCCTAACAAATTTCCTTTGACTTTGTTTCACATAATCCTGCTTCTGTCTGCTTCATGCTCTTCTCCAAGTGTGCTGGGTCCCAGTGGGCCACTGTCCTCCATGAATGATGGCTTCAGGCTCGACAAATGGCCCTTCCATCCATCACGGCCGAGCTCCAGCGGCAGCAACAGAGGCTCCTCTGTTCCCCTCCGCGAGCAGGCAGAGTGATGGCCCTGCCTCGGACTGGCCTCCCCACCGTCTTGGGAGAGACAGCGAGAACGCTGTGAGTTCTGGGGACATGAGTAAAGGCTGGGCCATTTCCACTTTCCTCGTGAAACCCTTCTGGTCTGTGCAGACCCCATTTGTATTCTCTTCTCCCTGGTGGCCAGTCGCTGCTCCCATCCATCCTCCTCTCTGCAGCCCGAGCCTTTCTTCCAACCACGGCAACCATCTCCCTACTGAGCTCTGAGAACCTAATGAGATGATCACGTTTCGTGAACGCAGAACAGCAGAGCTGTTGAGGAGGACGGGCTCTGCAGGCAGGAAAGCTGGGCTCCAATCTGCTCTAGCCACTTTCAACTGTATGCCTTGAAAGAGCCACTTAACCTCTCTAAGCCTCAGTTTCCTCATCTGCAAAGTAGGAATAATAATGCCTGCCTCATGACATCACCAGGAAACTCAAGTGGACAGTGAAGGCAATTGATAATAATCACTAAGCATAGTACCTGGCAAACAGAAAGCAATTAATAAGGGGAAATACTATTTTTTAAAAAAATTATGCCATAATAATATTAGTAAGAATTCTATATCTTCCCTAAAACTCTAGAAAAATTGACGGCAGAGAGAAATGAATTGCATTTACCTGTGATGTTGGATCTCCTTTAACAAAACCTGCTGTGGGCTAAGCACAGTGGCTCATGCCTGTAGTCCTAGAACTCTGGGAGGCCAAGGTGGGAAGATTGCTTGAGCCCAGGAGTTGGAGGTTGCTGTGAACTATGACTGCACCACTGCACTTCAGCCTGGGTGATAGTGTGAGATCCTGTCTCAAAACAGAAAACAAAAACGCCCCCCTCAAAAAAAAAAAGAAAAAAAAAACCACCTGCTGGGGCTGGAGAAGCCTGGTGGCCTGGTGGTGCCAGTTCCAGTGCAGGCCTGGGTCTAGCTCACGCTCTGGCTCTGCCGCTTGTTGCGTGACCTAGGCTAAGTGATTCTACTTTTCAAAGCCTTAATTTCTTCCTCTGCAAATTGGGACAAATGAGATCTAACTCATAGGTCTGTTGTGAGTACTCGTGTGGTTATGCAGACAAATGTTAGCCTTCAGTTCCTAGCACATAGTAGGTGCTAAAGAAATCTTAGCTGGTTACTTTAGTTATTTATTAGACACTTAATGGGAGTCCAGGACATTGTATAAGGTGCTGGAAGAGTTTGGAAGCAGGAGGAGGAAGAGGAGAAGGAGAAAAGAGGAAGGAGACGTGAGTAAGACATGATCCATACCCTCATGGAGCTCACAGCGTAATGCAGGGACTCCCAGCCCTGGCTACACATGGCAGACACTTGGGTAACTTTTAAGAATACTCATGCCCAAACTGCACACCCAGAGATGCTCGTTTAACTGGTCTGTGGTGAGGCAGAGGCTTCCCAGGTGATTCTAATGTGGCCAGGGCCAAGAACAACTGGCCTATTTAGGGGAAGACATAAACACATAGAAGTTTAATAAACACATGCTTAGGGCTCTAACAGAGTTATGCACAAAGGGTGGTAGGAACACAGATGAAGGCAAGGATAATGCCATGTCATTTGAGCTGAGTAATAAGGTTGGAGAAGGAGTTTACCAGAAAGGATCTGGGAGAATAGCATTCTGAGTCTTTACTGCAAGACCCCAAATAAAGGCAGAGCCATGGTGAGTCACCAGGCAGGGACTGGAGCAAACCAGGGCCACTGTGAGGTAGCTGGACTGATTCCGATGAGCTGAGCTCCTCGGGGGCCCCAGCCCTATACCTGTGCCCCACTCCTTGGCTAGGGCCCTGCTCCAAGGGCTTCACCACTCAAGACCAGGAGGCCTCCTCTGTGTAGGGAAGAGATAGAGCATGTTCTGCATCATCAGGCAGCCTCTGGAAAGTTCCTTTGCTTCCCTATCAACCAGTGCCACATGCCTTATGGAAAGGCCAAACAGTTAGGTTGACTCATAGGTTCCTTGGGTTGGGGATAGGGGATGCAGGAACAGGTTTGCCTCCTTGTCCATGGTGCTGAACAATCCCTGTGCTGGAGAACCAGGGTTCTCAAAGTGTGGTCCTAGACAAGCAGCATCCAGATCCCACGGGAGCCTGGTAGAAATGCAGAATAATGGGTCCTCCCCCAGACCTGCAGAATCAGAATCTGCCATTGCTCAAAGCCACTGCTTTCAAGCTATAGCTTGCATCCCCTTCTGGACGGAATGGAATAGAAAAGAATAAGAATTGTCAGAGTTCATCACGTGTAGTAAGAACGAGTATTGTTATTATATATATGGGTGTTCTAAACAGGGCCTAAAAAGAATTTTATTACTACGAATTGCATTTTAAACAACATCTGACAGTCACTGCTTGTTTTTCCTAATTCTGTGACCCTGGTGATTCTTATCAGAATCTCCCAAGATTCTGAGCCTGGTGAGAAAACAGAGAGTGAGAGAAAAGAGGGTTACAGATCTATAGAGAAAGAGAATGAGAGGTTAAGACTTAGCTTGCTGGAGAGGTGTGCACTGCGAGAATGCTGGGTGTATGTAAATGAACAAAGCTGGTTTCGATATCATTAACCAGTCACCACAAAGGAAACAACCACCAACCAGGGCTCAGGTATCAAATGATTGGCGAAATAAGAGTACAGCCAGGCAAATATAGGTATGGACAAGTAAGTCAGTGTGGGCAACAAGCATACGCAGTAGAAAGAACTGGATTGAGTGTTACTGTCTGTAGAAGTACTTTAAAGTGCTCTTGGATATCCTTTTTATTTCAAGAAAATTTTGCAACATTTTACACCACCCTTAGAACAAATATTGCAGTGAGTTTATATTTCTCACCAGATGCAGCTGATCTTAAGTACTTGCAAATTTCCTCATATTGCTGATGGTTTGTTCCTACCAGCCCCAGGAAAGGCGGTGGGGCTGGGAGGGGGGGGTGCCATGGCTCATAGTCAAGAGCCACAGTGTTTTACTCCTCGCCATGGCCAGATTCCTCAGGTTTTCCACTGCTCACCATCAACCAAAAAATTCAGAGGTACAACTCTAGAGAACTTTGGAAAGAAATAAGTGGAGGTCTCTTTAAAATGCACAAAGACACTTTGTTCACTTCAAGGGGTGACAGAACAAAATGTCAAGAGTAGAAGTGACACCGTGATTTTTCTTCCTTTCAGAACCGGGCGATGGGAGTTATTAACCTCTGGCCACGCGTCTGTTATTTCATTTATACAACTGTGTCCTACATTTGATTCTGCCTAGGAAATTGGTGTCTAATGGAAGATGACAAAAAATGACTTTTAAAATAATTTTCTTCCAGGCTAGGGCAGTTTATAAAATACTGAGCTCAATATTCCCACTTTCGGAAATTCTGCACGGAGCGAGTGGTATGGGACAAAAAGTTTACTATCCATATATGTTTCAGCTTCAAGGAAGACCCAACTCCATGTATTTGTACTACAGAACATGTGCTTGTCCTACAGAACAGCAGAATCAAAACCAGCATCTCCTCCATAGTCAGCCAAAAACTTAACTTAGTTTTACTTTAGTTTTTTAAATAAAAAAATGACCAAGTAATATATATCTGTAACCTATAATTTTTTGATGCAGACAGGGTATCTCATTTTGTAAAGCCATTTTAATTCTCTCAAGACCCTCAGTGAGTTGGCAATGATGCTTGATATGACAAACGCAGTGGATAACCCTTATTGGTACCTACTATTTTCCTGAGGCTTCGTACCTTTATTTAGTCCACTTGACAAACAATGGGGTGACTATTACAATCCTCATTTTCAGAGATAGTGAAATGAAAGCCCAGAGAGGTTCAGCGACCTGCCTGATACCACACAGCTTATCTGAATGCCACAGACAGAACATGAATTGCATGTCTGACCCCAAAACTCCAATGAAGTTGAAAAAGAGTCAACTTGTTCCATTGCCTTTTCTGTCTCAGTTTCAAAAGCCCCAATGTCTCAAAATAACCTCTTTCCTATGGGATTCTGGCTATATTCCCAACTTGGCACATTCATGTCTCTGGGTCTAGCATCTGAGTAGGCTGAAATTCCCCCCTGGTTTTGTCTGTCACTAAGGAATTGTCCTGTGTGGGTGGATGGCCACTCACAGGGAGGGTCTTCTGGAAGCCAACTGGCTTCCCACAGTGGCCCCAAGTGACAGCCACTTCCCCTCTATTCAGTCAATGATTGTAAGAAACAGCATATACTCGAAGTGGGAAAATTTAAGTAAAATTCAGCTGTGAGGCAGGTAGGCACAGACCTCAATATCACAATTGAAGCATTTCTGAAACTTGTTAATGCTTAGAGAGAAACAGTCCCCTCTGAGAAGTGACATTTTGAAAATCCTGATCTGAATACAAAGACAGTCAGTTTAACACAACAATACTTTTCTAGGGCCTGCGATTTCCCTCTCACTGTGAACCTGGGAGGAAACAAAAAGGAACCAAGGCATCATCTTAAACCATGGTATTTATTTAACAGTGAAAAAACAAATTCACTGAAACTTCTAACCAGAATTGAGGCTAGAAGGAGACACATTTCAGCTCAATAATAAAGGATTTGCTGACCATCAGTACTCATCCGACAACAAAACAGCCAACCTTATTAGTTAGTGAGTTTTACCCTAAGGTATCTGGTAAATATTTAACAACTGGCTTGCCAGAAGTGGGGAAAAGCCCTGCTTTGCAGTGTTTGCTGATTTCTGTGGTGCAGATCCTCCTACCATGGCTGATTTCAAGCTATCAAAGTGAAGTCATTGCAGGTGGAGTTGGGAAGAGACCATCAACAAAACCATCGTATACTATTTCCACTACACAGATAAAACAGACATAAATAACCAACCATCACATACCGTTTCCACTACCCAGATAAAACAAACACAAATCACTGCAGGAGTATAGTATCATACAGTAAAATAATAGGAAGTGGCAAGTGTCAAGGACTCATTCTCTTTGTTTGTGATAGAATTTCTTTAAGTTCAAGTTTAGATAACTTAATTTTTAATAATGGCTGTGTTTAATAACTAGCTCACAAAATTCCTGACAAATTAACCCTTGGTTCTCATGAGCCAGTGTGGGAGGGCTCCAGAACTCCACATGGTTGTTACCATACTGGGAGGAAGAGGTGACAATCTGAAGCTGGGTGGCCATGCGCCATGGATATGATTTCAGATGTATTTAAGCCCATCCAGTTTGGGTGTCAGCCACTGCTACAGTATCACTGCTGCTGGCATTTCAGTATGAGAAAAGAAGTGATAGTCTGATCCCATTGCAGATTTCAGAAGGGCTGGCTCATCTTTCTGAATCTAGAAACCTAAATTGAACCCAGAACATGTAAAGGAAGTGTTTCAATGAACAGTATCTTTGTTGTTTTTGTTTGGCAATAAACAACTAAAATCTTAAAATAAGTAGATACATATAATATCACCATCTGTGTAAGTAAAAAGAGAAATAAATAAAGTCAAGTTAACTTTGCCAAAGGGACAATTTGGGGCAAGCTAAAGAGACTGCCAGCAACGTGCAGCCTGATCTGAAGTCTTAATCATCGGTGGGATGGTGAAGGGATGAGCAATAAGATCAAACTAAATACCTGACATGAGCAGGACAACGCATCTCCGTATTGCAAAGATGCAGGTGATTACAGAAGCTGTGTCCCAGTACCTACCGCTGCCTTCCCCACTGTGCACGGAAACAGCGGGTGACCCATGCTGAGCTAGCAGCCTTCCAACCTGCCCCATCCTGAAGCTCATCCCTAGTGCCCTAGTCCACACCGGTGACCACCTTGACTGGGCATGCCGTTGACAAGGTGTTCTTACCAGGCAGAGGCTGTTCCAGTGATTAATGGGGCTGCAGTGGACCTCACTGTCTGTGTTCCCACCTACCTTCTGCTGCACTGGAGGCTCCTGGCAGGGCAGGGAGACAGCAGGGATGACAGCCCATGGTAGGGCAGGGAGGGCCCAGCACCCACAGGCAGAGCACAGCCCGCTGGCTCCCCTTCTTCTTACCTTCTGCAGCCTCCTACTCGTGGTAACATCCCCAGGATTGCAACTGGATGCAAGTATTTACACGCAGTGTTTACCTGTGGTCACTCGCTTAACCAAAATCCCTGAGCTGTGCATGTTAGCTGCTTTTTCATCATGCCTCCACAGCGTGGAAGGACTGAGTACAGCTGCATGATGCAAACCATCTCAACTGCAGGCAACAGCTCCTGCTGCAACACACACAGGGTGTGGGGAGGGCTGCCCGGCTCTTGGCCTGGAGGAGGTTTACTTTAAAATCAATCAAAATAGCAGTTGAGAAAGAAATAATAACAGCTATAAATTTTTTTTAGCATAAATGATGTGACAGGTGAGTTACTTCCAGTCCTCATAAGCAGCTCTTCAAGGTAACTGTGGCTATCCTACTTTTCGGATGAGGAAGCAAAGGCTCAGAAGAGTTGAGACACTTGTCCAGTGTCACACTGCCAGTATACAGCAGAGCCAGGTTTCAAACTCACGATGTTTGTTTATATCCAGAACCATTATTCTAGCCACAATGTGCAAACGGGAAAAAATAATACTAAGGGCTTATTCTGTGCCAATAACCATGATGAAAAGAGTAATGATAGCTAACACTTACATAGTACTTGCAATGCTTCAGGCAAGGTTAAAATAAAGGTTTTCAAATTCTCCCAACAGCCCTCACTTTAGAGATAAGGAAACTGAGGCTCAGAGAGATGATACAATCTGCCCAAAGTCACATGGCTAAGGACTGAACTAGGTGCCGTTGCACAAATGCTTCCCTTAGCATCCTCTTATCAATCTTAAGACAAAGGTGGTAGCGTCACTAATTCACAGATGAGGAAATGGGGGCTTGGAGCAGGTAGAAGACATGCTGAGAGACACATGGCTAAGAAGCATTTATAAATGAAAGCATTTATCCCAGCAGTGATTACATCTTGGGAGTACAAGGAGACCTGGTTTGCAATGAGCTCACCACTTGCTGGTTGCACAACTTTGGACAAGTCCCTTGTCCTCTCCGTGCCTACGTTTACTCACGAGGACAGTAAGGGGCTTTAATCAGGGCTCCCCTATCGTCCCATCCAAGCTGAACACACCAGGACCCTGGATGCTGGAATGACGGATGGGAGATGCTATCTCAGCAGGAGGAGGAGAAAAGTCCTGCCTTCGGTCCCAACACCTGCCTTCGGTCCCCCACCGCCCTGGCTGTCACATTTTCAGGCAACCAAGCAGTCTTGATCACTTCCCAAATCGCTGCTCAATGGTTCTCCTCAGAGCATGATCTCATTTATGAATCTGAAGAAAGGGTTTATGGCAACGATGGTGCAACGTCCCAAATGATTTATCAGAGCAGGTGATGTAAAAGAGCAGCAAGAAATCACAGGAGAAGGAAGGGGGTAAACTACCCGATTCTTGCTGGGAGGGAAAGAGGGAGGTGTAGCTGGAAGGAAGCAGGTGATCTAAGTTTAAGTAGCTTGTCATTGGCCGCCTGTGATGACTTTCTGTATGAGCAGGGAATGACAAAAATAAAAGGACAATTTGGGTGGGACATGCCAAAGGGGCAGACAGAAATTCACGGAGCCTGCTGACGTCTCAAAGGCACACGCTGAGTGTAAAATGCGTCACAGAGCCGTCATCCCTGTCTCCAGAGCTAGTCTGGGTCAGCGGGAGCTGGAGGCGTTAAGAGGCCTGCGTACGGATCTCACACTAACAGTGCCCACTTGGCCTGTCCAGTGCATTGTGGGACTATCAAGCTACTTTGAAGGAAAGGGCAAAGGTCAGATGTAACGGTGGATGAGAAAGTACTGGGTCTCGGCCAAAATGGGACTATGCAGGGCCTGGAAATCAATGTGAGATCAGTTTCATGTGGCCACCCCCCCCCCCCCAGGATTGGAATTGATGTAAATTCCTGGAAACAGGCGTAGCTCTGGGTGAGCCAGGGCTCCCCTTGTCTCACCTTCTCCGCGTCATCTCCTGCTACATCCCCTCTCATGACTTCGCATCACGTCTCACGTCTTAGTACCAGCCACTCCTCTGTCTGGGTGGCCCCAGCTGCTGTGCTCTGATACCAAAGTCCTCTCCTTCCCTTTGGCTTTTTCAAGCATCACCTGACTTAGCCGCTTTCCCCTGCACGGGCTGGAGTCAGGTGCAAGCAATCCGTGCAGTTGCACAGGGCCATGTGCTTGGTGTAATGCTCTGCTGTTGCAGTCTTTAAATTCTTAATTTTTTGAATACGGGACTGTGCCGTTTTGCTTTGCACTGGATCCGGCAAATTACGTGGTGGGCTCTGCTCCTACCCCTTGGGGCTGTGGTCTCATTGCACCTTGCACACTCCTGTACCATAAGACATATCATTGTTCTTAGTGGTTTGTGTCTTGCCCCTCTGCCTTATTGCAAACAACAAAAAAAATAGTGAGTATTTTAATAGTTAAAAAGGATGCCAACACTGCCCGCTCCAAAAAAAAATCCCACAACAGAACAAATAGCAATTTGGCATAAACTGGTAATAGATGAAAAAGAAAAAAAAATAATGACAGGCAGGTAATCAAAGTTGAGCTATGAATTAGGGTAATTCTCTTAACAGACAGACCTCAGTTTGGCCCCAATACTCCTCAGCAATCTACAGGGACAGTGAGACGTTATCTGGAGAGGCATATTTATTCTTTCCATTGAGAAAAAATAAAATTTCTCCTGAGAATCCTTGTAACAAGGACCTTGTAAACCAGAGGGGCTTTAACCTCGTACCTGCTTTTCTTGAAACAGTCCACGGCGCTCAGTGTCCCTGGGGAAGGATGCTGTTTTGGGGAAAGCTCCAGGCGGGGGGCTGGATTCTCACAAAGAACTGAGGTTCATTGTGCTGTAACGATGGATGCTCCAGTAGGTGCTTTCTCATAACGACCCTGCATCCAGGCTAGTGGCATTTCCATAAAACGCAATTCTACATAACAAGTCTTACTGACTTGGTACAGGGATCTTGCTAGAGTGGAATTATTTGTGTATGGGCCCACCTGAAGGGGATCTCAAGGCAGAGACCTTTTCCTTCTCACCTCTGATCCCAGAAGGTCTAACCTGAGACTCAACATAAAATCAGCATATAATAAAATCGCCTGGGCAGCTGCATGGAAGGACAAATGAATAAACGACATAAATGAACAAGTGACCTAAACTCCTAGCAACCCATCTAGTGCTCTTTCCACTCCAGCATGCTGAGGACTGAACTCTTGCTCAGGAACATTGACCTCCTCTCTGTCGGCCCATCTGCTGACGATTCCTTGGGTCTGGGGTTTCCGCAGCAAAGTGGGACCCTCCCAGGCCCTTGAGCTTCCTTAAAAAGGCAGCTTGTCCTCTAGAGCACAGCATCTCAGGGGCTGTGATGGTTAATTTTATGTGTCACCTTGACTAGGCTGTGGTGCCCAGGTGTTTGGCCAAACACTAGTCTAGATGACGTCATAAAGGTATTTGTGGATGTGATTAACATTTGCAATCAGTTGACTTTAAGTAAAGCAGATTACCCTCCATAATGTGTGCAGACCTCATCCAGTCAGTTGAAGGCCTTAAGAGAAAAGAAGGACATTTCCCAAGAAAGATACAATTCTGCCTCAAGACTCAACTTAAAAATTCTGCCTGAGTTTACAGCCTTCTTGGCTTGCCCTGCAGATTTTGGACTTGCCAGTCCCTACAATTGTGTGAGCCAATTCCTTAAGATAAATCTCTCTCTTTCTGTGTACACACACACAGACACACACACAAATATACACACACCGTCATTATCCCTCAGTATCTGTTGGAGATTGGTTCCAGGAACCCTCTGCAGATA
Organism: Microcebus murinus; assembly: GCF_040939455.1. Lineage (NCBI taxonomy): Eukaryota > Metazoa > Chordata > Mammalia > Primates > Cheirogaleidae > Microcebus > Microcebus murinus. The sequence goes on from NC_134107.1 coordinate 64,182,577, forward strand.
CCAAAATCTGTGGATGCTCAAGTTCCTTACATAAAATGATGTAATATTTGCATATAACCTACACACATCCTCCTATATACTTTAAATCATCTCTAGATTACTTATAATACCTAACACAATGTAAATGCTATGTAAATTGTTTTATACTGTATTTTAAAATTTGGATGGTTTCTATTGTTGTAGTGGTATTTCTTCCCCCCCCCCGAATATGTTTGGTTGGTTGGATCCATGGATAGGGACCCCATGGATACAGAGAGCCAACTGCATATAGATATAGACGCACAGACACACACATATGTATGTATTATAGCTTATACAAATAGCTATAGATATAGATAGGTGGATGCATCCTATTGGTTCTGTTTTTCTAGAGAACCCTGAGCAGGGACTAAGCACTCTTGATCACCCTGAGTAGGTGACACGGTGGCTCTCCCTGAGAAGCCACCTCTATCAGGAGTTCACAGAAGGAGACATACATAATGTAAGAAAGGGAGTTTCCAGAACCAAAATGAATCTGAGAAACCAGCTGCTCACCTTAGGGGTCAGATGAAACCACCTCCAGGACACAGGCCCCACCTCTCTGTGCCTTTAGTCTCTCTCAGGGAAGGGCCGGCAGATGCAAACTGCCACCTGGCCCCTGCAATGGCTTCTGAGGAGGAGGACCCTGATACGCTCTGGTGCCCCACCCCCATCTGTCAGTATCTAAGTAAGTTGTTGAGATGATCCAAACTTGGCAGGGGCGGGGGGGGGGGGGGAGAGGAAGGAAGCCGCAGGGAAAGGCTGTCAGCGACACCTTTGAGCTGGCTCTGCCCCACCCCTGAGAAGTGCGTGCTACCTGTGCTGGGGAGGGTGTCCCCAGCCTCTTAACCTTATTGACTCTCCAAGAGCAGCTCATATCTTTTAGCCACACATGGGCTAAAGTGGTCCTCTCAAGGATACGACGGGGGGAATGACCACACCCATTTTGAGGAAACTCGATGAAGAGAAGTGGCCAAGATGGAATTGGAACTCACAGCTGTTGGAATGAAAATACCACACAATTTTCCCTGGGCCTTGTCTTCTGCTTGCTTGCATTGTGCTCCGAAAGAATGCCCCACTGGTATAATCTTGGCTTCGCCAGTTCCTAGGCGTGTGGGCACGACAAGTAACACATCACCTCCAGATAGCAGGATCCTCCTCTGTCAAATGCCTGCCTTTCAAGATTAAGTATTCATTTGAGATGAAGTCACCTAGTACTTGGTAGGTGTTCAGAGAGCAGAGACTATTGTCATTAATTTACAATGCACTGGGTCAAGGACATGGATGACTCGCTGGATCAATGTCACATCTGTATGGGAACACACCCAAATGGCTCCATGACCCCTAGCAGTAAAAGTTACACCCCCAAATTCTGCAGCTCGTGCCATCCTTAAGAAAGCATGAAACACCAGCTCCATCAGGGAATTTTTGCACCAGGGTGGGAGAGGGGGTAGAAATGTGAAAATTAGGAAACAAAATCACTTTGTGAACTCATTAAACATGTGCCTGCTCGCCTCTCTGTGTGCATCTCCTGTTCCTGCTTTGGGTGGCGTGCTATTATTAACCACCACCCTCACAGAGGAAACGTGCGCCTTATCCCAGGAACATATTGTGGGGAAAGAGATTTCTGAATATAGTGCAATCAACAAGTTTTTTAAAAAGTCCCACCTCTCTGCAGTAGAACCTGGCTCAGAAACCATCTTGGGCTCCCCACTGTCTGCAGAATGAAGGACAGGCTCCCAGATGGGTGTGGAAGGCCTTTCTCATGAAGGCCCCCAATCCCCTTTCCATTTGGCTTCCACTTCTGTATGCATCACCCAGCCCAACCAGGCCACCCAAGGTTAACGCAATGACCTGTCCTACATTGTGATTTGCTTACAGTACCTGCTGTCCGAACGCCGTCCTTGTCTGTATCTTTGCCCCTCGAGTGTCTCTCCAGTGCTCAAGGCTCTTCTTGAAGGCTTCCTTTTCTGCCAGGCCAGCGTGGACCCCCGAGTCCAAACTAACTTCCCCCTCACTGGAAGTCCCATAGCTGTTAGCTCATTTGCCGTTCATAGCACTTATTGTATTATATGGCAAGCTGTCACTTTCTTGCATGTTTCTCATCTGTTCTTCCTGTCCTGCTCACTGCCAATCAGGTCAAATTCTCCAACAGCAACCATGAGCCTCTGTCCCATGAGAATCCCAACACCCTGACCTGGGGTCGTTCCTGAGTTTGGCATTCCATACTCAGCTCCCTCTTAACTGAGTCTCTCTCTCCCATCCCCTGGAGCTTTTCCACATTCGTGTTTATCTCCTTAGCCATGCAGACACCTCCTTTGGGGAGGGAGCCATGTTTATTCATCCGTCCCCACACCCCAGTGCTAGGCATATAGTAAGTTTTGGTAAATATCTATTCACCATTACATAAATTAGAAAACTAATAAATTAGTAAAAAAAAAAAAAAAGAAAAGGAAAAACTGAATCATAAGTTCTTTAAGGGCAAGGGCTTCATCTCACTATTTTCCTCTCTCTCTTTAATGCTCTGGCTGCAGCAGAAGCTTAATTAAAGATATGGGTTGCTCTGAACTGAACAGTACTCAGGTCTTGATACTTAAAACAGAATATTAATCTTCATAAACGCTCAGACATTTTTACCCCAGCCTTCGCAAAGTGAGGTTATGTAAGTCAGCCAGAAGGTGAAACAAAAAGACTATGTTGACAATTTTAAGTGCCACAGAAATAGATAATTTTAATGGATACGGTATTTCTACAGAAATAAAATACTATAATTGAGACAGCAGCCCCGAGTTTCACCACTGGATGATAGTGAAGTTCAAATTTGGATCAATGAGGAAGGTCTACGAGTCAATTACCTTTCATTTTATTCCTCCGCAGTAAATGAAAGTTTGGGTGCAATAGCAAAAGTACATTGGAAAGGACCGCTGGACAATTTATCAGTTCATACATCACCGCCACCACTACAAACATTCTCCATAAAAGACGTCCATATTTATTAGCTTGTTGAATTTAAGTCAATCTCAATTTAAAGGTCACAGGTAGTTATGCAACACAGAGAGTTGAGTTTCATTATCATTCCCATTTTACAGCTAAGAAAACTGAGTCTCAGTGACTTATGCATCTTGCCCAAAGTCACTCATGTATCTCGTAAGAGCAGAGTCAAAATTGGAAATGAGATTTTCTCTTAGACCCCCACGTCCTGTGGCCTTTGCCCAAAATCAGACCTGCTCAGGGAACCAGTGGGAGAAGAGACGGTGGCAACAAGACACTTGGGGAAAGAAATCTAAGCTCAGTGATCTGCATCCTGGTTCCTCAGAGGCCTCTGTGTGTTGTCTTCAAAGAGGCAATTCCACCGCTGTCTTTTAAATGCCACTGAAACAGGAAAGTGCCAGAGAACTAAAGGCTTTCAGGCCCTGCTCATGAACTGTGAAGGAAAATGTTTCCAGGGCACAATTTAGGGAGTGAACGCTTCAGTGCGCGTAATGACAGCCCCACAACCTGATCCAGCCCCTCTGCCGTCCCCAGGGACCCAGGGTACGCGTCCGCACGGGGAGATTATTTGAAAAGCTTCCTTCGCAAGACATCTTTTCTTCTTTGTTTTCTGGAAATCAAAACATTTCTCTTTCAGACCCATCCCAGGATAGAGCCAGAACTTATGTTGCAATCGGGAACATGAGGGAAGAAAAGAATGAACACTCAGGCTCAACACTTTGCACACACGGGCCCCTTCTCTTCCCGCAGTCCTACAGAGTGCATGCCATCGTTCTCACCCAACCCACACGGACGCAAAGGCTCAGAAAGATCGAGTGACTTACCCAGTAAGCAAGTAGAAAGTGGCAGGTCCTGAACTCCAGCCCATGTTTCCTGGTCTCTAGCACTCTTGTTCTTCCTTCCCCAGGCCGGGAAGAGAGTGCTTTGTCTGTGCAACCCACAGGGAGGCCTCAGAAAATCACAGCGGATGGAAAGACAGAGTCTGTCTCCCAGGTGTTGCAGACTGCCCAGCCGACTCCAGGAAAGGCCCTCTATCCCCATGCTAAGTGGCTTCTCCTTGCTGTGACACCAAACCCTCCAACTGTGATCCTGCAGCCGCTGCAGGATGCAGGTCAGTGCGCATGGACAGAGGTGGTGGGAGGCGGGGCGGGGGGGCACTCAGAGGGAGTGTGGGGAAGAGTCTGTTCAAACCGTGATTCGGTAAATGAGGGGGTCACACGCCCACTCTTGTGCTGGGCGACAGGCGGAGAACAGAGGGTGAAAATTTACATTTACTGAGCACCTACAATGTGCAATGCCCTATGTTAAGCACTTTTTTTTCCTGATAGATTATGGCATTTACTCATCAAAATAACACGGAGATATAGGCAACAGGGGCCCCATTTCATGGAAGAAACTGAGGTTCCTGGGGGCTCAGGGACTTAGCAGTCCAGAGCTGATACAGCCCAAATGCGACTCCAGAGACTCTTTGGAAATAACAGAAAAGTTTCCCATAGAAAAAGCCATTGTTGCTACAAAACTGCCCTTCCAGCCTGGCAGAGCACCATCCCAGCTGACCTAGCCCAACTGAAATTAACCATCTGACTAGGCACTGGGCCTCTTGGACACCCGGGAGGGGCAGCTAAGCTGGTCAAAAGCCACGGAGAATTCTGAGCAAGTGGCAGCCGTAATGGATGAACGTTCTTGTTTTCCCCTCAATTATCTTCCCTTTACCCTCACAGTATGTAGATTTCCTTTCCACCTTCTCCAAATTTTGCACACGGTTGGCAGAGGGTAGGAACAGAGAATTTCCTCAGGGCAGAGCTGGGTGCCTTAAGCATTCAAAGAGACTGAGGCAGCGTCCCCAGCTCAGTAGTGACAGGGATGCCTTCTCCGGGAGCACTTTCCTTTGGAAAAGCGAGACTTTCATTCATTCATCAAACATTTGCTAAGCACCTCCAACACCCTAGCCTCGGCCACAGGCAATCGAGAGCTTCTGTTAGGAAGACAAGAAGCTATGATGGAAAGCGACTGTGGGCAGGGGCGGGGTTGGGTAGACAGGAAGACTTGTCTATTATGTTGGGGGTGGTGGTGAGGGGGACCGTGCAGGAGGTGGCACTTGAGTGCAGAGCAGGGTGACGGGGAGAAGCCAGCCGTGCAAAGACCTGGGGCAGAGCACTCCAGCAGCAGCAGGAGCCGAGCTCAGGCTTGAGGCAGGAAAGTGCTGGCTTATTCCAGTAAGAGGAAGAAGGCCAGGGCGTCCGTGGCCAGGTTAGCAGGGAAGGGGGGATGAGATCAGAAGTTGGCAGGGCAGGTAGAGTAGGCTTGTGTGGGCCTCAGCATAGGCTTTGGTTTTAATCTGAGTGTTCTGGGAAGCCACGGAAGGTTTTAAAGAAGGCAGTGACAGCAGCTGATTTATATTTTTCAAAGATCTCTCCTGCCGCCTTGGAGGGAATGGCTGGTAGAAGGGCAAGCAGGGAGGCTGAGTAGGACCTGCTGAGTAAGAGATGAAAGTGGCTTGGGCTCCATTGGTGGAAATGGAAATAAAGGGAGTGGAGAGACCCAGGCAATGTTGTCTTGGTAAATGTTTAATGACCGGCTCTCTGGGGGGAACAGCCTCCTTGTTTGCCAATCTCCATGGTGTAAACACTCCCGCGGTGGCCCATGTCAAGCTGTCAGTGTGACATCAGTGAACACAGAACTGGGAGGCCTGGGCACAATCAGATCTCGAGAGCCGGTGTGAGCCGACTCCAGCACAGTTCTAGGGTTGGGGGTCCACGCTATAGGACTTGCCAGTGGACCAGCATGGGAGGGAGGAAAACGGAGGCATCAAAGGCGACGTCTAGGACTTGGGCTGGAGTGACGGGAAAAATGGAGAAGCCACTTCTTGCATCACCGGCCCCTGTCCGTTCCCTGGCTTCTGGCTTCCCGAAAGGCAGGAGACTATGGGGAAAGAGCACAGCCACCAGGCTCTGGGCTCCCTGGGAGCTGGACGCACACCTTAGTCCTCCCTGTTCCCTCACCCGCGCTCAGCCTGGTGCGCAGACGGAACTTATCAAAGGGCAACTGCAAGAATAAATGAGCAACCTCGGTTTCTTCATCTGCAAAATGGGATGGTAGTATTAATGTCCTCCAAAGTAACTGTGAGAATCAAATGGAAAATAACACAAAAGCTACCAGACAAAAGCAATGTCTACAGGCATTACATCATCACCCTTACATCAACCCTGGGAAGTTTTTCTACCCCTTTTGACAGATGAGGAAGTGAAGCCCAGAGCCATTACGTGATGCGCCCAAACCCTAGCTAACATGTGGCAGAGCAGGGGTTCCAACAGCCCCTAGCAGTCAGACTGACACCCTCAGCTGCTGGAGCCAGCCCAGCCAAAGGCCGCTCAGGTTCCACTTTCTCACCAGGATCAACAGATGCCACACTGGGGTCTCAAGGACACGTCAGCCACCCCCTGCCTTGCCAAGATCTGCAGGAGAAACAATATGACCAAAGTGAAACTCGGCGAGAGCTGGGAACCAGATTTTTCCCTCTCCTGGCCAGGAAGAAGGGGAAGAGAGGTCCCGCAGGAGTGAGAGAGGACTTGCTCGCACTGTGTAGGATGAATGCTTCCCAGTTAGAGAAAGTCCGGGACGGAGGCATGGCCGCCCTGCTGGAAAAAGCCGTGACTGTGCTCAGCACAATGGCAAGTGTGTTCCCTTGGTAGAGACAGGCTGACCTGTCCCTGACTGATAAGTGGAATTTTTTTTTTTTACCCCTTTGCACAGCCAACATTTTTTCCCAGGCTGACAGAGGTGTACGAGCCCAGGCCTTGGTGGCGGAGTCCTGAGTTTGCACTCTACTCTTAACTACGCACAGGCTGTGTGATCTTCAGCCAGTGGCTCATGTGAGCAACCTGCACCTCTGTTTTATCATCTGTAAAATGGGGATACAGCAGAGTCCTCACCTCGGCGGGCTGCAGGGAGCCCTGAGGGGGCTCCCGGGGTTGGCTGGGAGGACAGCTGGGCTGCAACACAGTGGCCGTGCCTTTCCCTTGTTCCCCAGTGTCTGCTACACACAGGAGAAGAACAAAGAGCAGGAAGGGAAAAAAAATCCCCTCGACTTGCTGCTATGTGTTATACAAATGTAAGTGACATGTTAGTTCTCTCTCACCCTGGGAATGCTACAAATTGTCCGATGCAAGATGCAACCTCATGGCTCTGGTGAATCACAGAGCTTCCTGAGACCACTGGGCAGAGGAGTATTATGGGGGCTGAGCGCTCAGCCTGCCCGCCAGCCTCCCTACTCTGTCAGGGGCTCCGGGCAGAAGCCCCTGCTTTGCCACGTAATGGCTCCCGTGCCAGCAGCCTTGGCTACTCATGCGGAAAGGACACTTGTTCCGAAACCACTATTGTCAAGACCTGTCAGGTTTTGGCGCTCAGGTGTACCAGGGCACAAATCTATTCAGCCGAAGGAGAAGATGATTCACGTTGCAACACAATGCTTTGCTTTAATAATAATAGATGCCATTTACAGAGTGCTTACTCAGTGCCAAGAGCAAATTTGATCCCCACACAACCTATAAAGTGGTCTTGACTACTATCCCCATTTTACAGCAGGGGAAACTGAGACCAGAGAGGTTGAGAAACTCACCAGCTAGAAACTAGCAGAGCTGAGACATGACCCAAAGTAGCTCAATACCAGGAGCTAAACCCTCAGCTACTGCCCCAACCTGCCACTCCAGCTCCTCCAGAGATGAATGGTTTATTTCCAGGTTATAGGCTGGGATGCAAGGCTAGAATCCTAAAATTTAACACGAAAGTCACAAATTAAATAAATGGCGTCAGAGACTAGAAAGCAGATCTGGCCTCAGTCTCAGCTCTAGGGGGGCTGGGTGAAAATGAGGACTCCACCATCATATCTTTTACCCTTCTCAAGGTAAGTTGAACAACCTGAACATTCATTAAAAATCTCTAAAAAAATGTCGGCCCCCCATAATGTGGGCTGACATTATACTGGCCCACCAGGATCCATCCGGGGCCTAATTGTGCCAGGGCATAGCAGTTTGCAACCTCTGTTGTTGCTTTATAGTTTATAAGCTCTTCTCCCACCCACTGCCTCTCTTAATTGGATATGCAATGTTGTTGTTCTCCCATTTCACAGATAAATAAACTGAGACTATAGAGCTTAAGTAGAGTGCATCTCTTCCCATGAGCAATCATTGTAAATTATGGAATATTAGGGACCCTGATGATGTGGTCTACACCCGTGCATTGTCCTGGCTAAGCTTCCTCCAGCCTCCGCTTGCTCACTTCTTCCAGGGCCAGTGAGCTCACTCCTTTGCTATAAACCAGAAGCATTTTTTAACAGTTCTAATCTTGAAAAAGTCGCCTGAACTTCTGCCAGCCTATCCCCCTTGGGAACTCCGGAGGTATGCTCAATTTCCCTTCCACGTGATGGGTTTTGCCAACCACCAACCGTGAAGACTGCTGGGGAACTAAGTAGAAATTTCACTGAATACCTCCAGGGCAGGACGCTCAGTGCTCAGTACTTAACAAACTTTTCCCCCCCATTAAATCCTTAGAGGAGCACAACGCAGTAGCCTTCCCTCTCCTCATTTGCGCCTGATGTTTAGGGAGGCTGGGTACTATCCCCAAAGTCAAAGTTGGCATGTGATAGGGAGAGCATTCACAACAAGCTCTGCCTGATTTCGCGGCTGCCCATCCAACAAATATTCACGATGAACCTACCATGAGTCAGGCCCTGCCCTGGACACACTAGGATACAACTTTCCCCTCTGCCATGTCACGTCCCATCATCTTCTTGTTCAGGCAAAAATACCTGGGTTCTTCCATCTGGGCTTTAGGTGGTCATCTTCCAGACCATTCCTCCTCTCTGACTTGTCGGAACAAACAGTGTCAACATCCCCATTACGCAGAATGGAAGATGATCTTTGAGCAGCGCCCAGACAAGCACGTGTCTGGGAGCGGCCCCTCCCTGACTTGGCAGTCTCTCCTCGCACCCTTGGAGCCTGTGCTCATATCAGCTTTTCTGGCTGCCTTCCCACAAGCAACTTTTCAACCAAAACCGTGAAAATTGTTTTCACAGCTGCTGCTACTAAACCATGTCTGGTCTTGGGATATTGGGTTTGAAGACCCAGGAAAAACGAAACTTCGCCTAATACCTACTGAGTCAGTTGTATATACTAAATATTTTATAAACATTTTAAAATTCGTATCACTATTTTCATTCTCCGGCAAGAAAAAAAAAAATAAGGCTCAGAGAGGTTAAGTGACTTGTCCTCGATCATTTAGCCAGTAAGTCATGGAGGTGGATGTGAGCTCAAGCCTGTGTGGCTGCAGGGTTTGTTTTTTCCTAATGGGTTTCACGTTCGTTCCTGCGCAATTTCCTCTTGTTCTTTCCTGTTCCTTGAACAGGACTTTGCTCCGGACTCTGGTCTTTGATCCAGTATCCTGATGCCAGGACACTCTGCCTTTCTTAGCACGTGGAACGAGCTGTGTGAGCCGCCTGGAGATCCTGAGCACAGGGACACCGAGCGCGGCAAACGCCACTGACTGCCTAACTGGGCCTGCGGTAGGAAGTAAACAGAGTGACAGCCCTAACGAGAGCAAGCACCAGGACCAAAGAGCAGGTCCCAGCGGCCTTCCAGGTAAAGAACTGCTACTGCACGGGGGGCGGACTGGCCTGCGGCGTCTCAAGCAGTCTGGCAGGACTGGGCTGGACCCCTACGTGGGCCTCTCTGAAGATCCCCAACCATGTCTTTGAATGTGATTGTCCTGGGCTCTGGCTGAGTCCCTCGACCTAGGCCGTGTGCTAGGAAATGCCTGGGCACCCACAGCAGGAGACAGACACTGACGAGGAACTGTCCCAACAGCCTTCCACCTGCCACCTCCAGGCCCCTCCCCTGGCCCACCCTCCCTCTCCATGCGCTGAGTACTTCCTAACACGGGGCCCTGCCCGAACCTATCCACGGCTGCCTGGCACTTTCAGGGTGAAACCGTCCTCACTGTTCGCTGTCAGAGGCTCCTGGGGCCTCGCCCCGTGCCAATCTCCAACCATCCCCAGGAGACAACCCTACTCTGTGGCTTAGCATTTTCCAAGGTAGGTTCAAGAGAACCCTGCCCCTAAAAGATGCTCCAAGTGTCCTGAGACATCAGCACGTCTAGGAAATGCTGCAAACAACGTGATGATCTTCAAAGGTCACAAGGAGCATTAGCATGTGGCGTATGACTGAGAAGTCCTGCCATGAAGAGATCTGCTTCACTTTAAGCTGGCATTTCTACTTTTGTGACAGAACTCCTTGTCTGACTAACACCCATGCACATCCCAAGGGAAGGATTTGGGGATTAGTCGGTGATGTCACCGACATCATTTCTTTTATGCCTTTGGGGCGCTGCGTTACGCCGTGCCTTCCAACACAGGTGTTATTCTCCTTTCTCCACCTACAAAGCTCATATTCGTGCTTCAAAGCCTGGTTCAACATACAACTCCTCTGAAAAAATATTCCTGTAAACTCCAGGCTGGATTTTGCTCTTCCCTTGATGATAGCATTTATCTCAGGATTTGTCACAGTCCCATTTCCTTTTAAAGTGTGAGCTCCCTGAGGACAAGAACCAGGCCTGCTTGTTTTCTAGAAATGCAAGTGTATGGCATGGTTCCTGGAACAGTGGTCCACACTCAGGGTGCGATGAGATGTCATGCGTGCTGAAGGAGCGAGAAGGCATTCAAGCCCATAGTCACGAGGAGAACATGCTTCAGCCTGGCCCTGCTGCGGAACCCTGCCAGGTGCCCTATGCCGTGACTGGGGACAGCCCCCTACCCTTGGCAAGGCAACACGATCTCAAGGCAATAGCTGCCATGCTCCAAGAGAGTCTACGGGTCACTTCAGGAAGATTCAAAATAGATGCTACGTCGCTTGGCGTTGCTAGGAAACAGCTCGTCTGCTACAAGGCAGGTTGATTAGCATTGCGCAGAAGACACAGACTAAGAAATGGCTGCATCTTCTCATCTGCCCAAACCAGGCATCAGTTTCTAATTCAGCTCAGGTGGAAAGGCAAAGTTTGCAGTGAGATTTGAAGACTGCCGATGCTTCTCAGAAGACCCTGGACACCTCTGAAGCCTGGGGCGACTCCGTAAGCGTGGAGACCAGAAGGGACAGACTTAATTCATGAAGTCTGCTCTACCCCAGTCTTGCACTTAGGGACTTTGTGCATCTCAGCCCAAGAGGAGCCTGGAGGAGACACAGTCTGGGGAAAGTGTCACGTGCAGAGAGGACAGACCTCTAGGTGCCTGCTGCCCCCTCCCCTGCCTGTCTCTGAGTTATAGAAACCCAGGCTTGGAGGGACTCCTTCTGCCTGGAGGGCTCGCAGGGCAGGCAGGAATCAGCAGGCCATTGCGGATGAGGTCTTACAGGCAAGGGACTGCTGACTTCCTTCCAAGTGGGTCATCCCGGGAACCACTTCCTCTACGAAGCCCTCTTTGCCGGCTCCTCGTCTAAACCACCAGAGCAGTGTGCTAGACGCTCTCATGGGGATTATCAGCCGTGTTCAGATGAGGAACAAGGCTCAGAGTGATCACACCGTGAGCAACCGGCCGGCCAGCACTTGAATCCAAGTCTGACTAACACATGTGCTGTGATACCAACTAGATCTGAACTGAGCAGGAAACAAACAAATGCAATTTTCAATCTTTGAGTATTTTCTCCCTCCTATATGGAAAAGTGTCTTGAGGGGTGGGAGGGAAGTATGGTTTGGTCCACAGAGTCCTACTCGAGTAGTTGGGGATATGGTTCTACATCCTGATCTGCCACTAACTATCTGCACTGCCTTGAGCAAATCCCTGTCCTCCTCTGGGCCTCTACCCTCTGGTCTGTCAAATGGGGATAACAAGAGCTGGCCTACATACTTAACTCCCCTAGGTATTAGATGGTAAATGGAGAAGAGCTTTGAAAAGCATAACAGACTATTCAATACTCAGCACACAGTAGGAGCCCTAAGAATTGGCTGGTTATGTGCCCATTAGCTATTACTACAATGTACAGAGGAGCTCAGAGAGCCAGGACTGGGCTCCCTTGGTTTCTGCCATGTTGACCAAATTACTTAATCTCTCCAAGCCTCATTACTTCCATCTGTAAAATGGGAATTATAATGCCCCCTTACTAATATTGCTATGAGGATATAGTAAGTTCAGGTATATAAAGACCCAGGCTCAAAAGGACGCAACATATTAGAGTTCCCCTCCACCCTTCTGCCCTCTCTCTAGAACCACTGGAAGGCAAAAGCAGCCTGCTAGCTGCCTTTCGCTCATGCTGGCCAGCTGCCCGGGAGGCCCCCAGTTGCTGGGATTGGCCAGTATGTACAGTGACATGCAACTGTGCCCAGCAGGATGAGACAAACTGTAATTTCTAAGGCTGAGATCTAGCCCCACTCAGGGACACAGCATGGGGCCACTTTGAGAAATCCACAGGCAAGCCACAGTCTTCCCAGGCTCCAGGGAAATGTAATAGCTGAAGGAGCAAGGAGGTGACCGAGCTAACTGTCCATGATTAAAGCAACTGGCCTAAAGCCAGCCTTTGCAAAGTTTAAGTTTTGTCAGCGATTCTCACATCTCACATCTACATAGCACCTTACAATTTACCAAGGCCTTCTGCAAACAGTCCTTATTCAATAAATTCTTGCAGTGTACAAGGTACTTTTTTTTTGTTACAAACATTTCATTGGTCAGGGCAGCCTGGGAGAAACAGGTGTGCACCAGATGTTTGGTGGTGACTGCATACCATCATCAGCTTCTAAGAGAAACTGTCCCATCCATGGCCCAGCCATGTTTTGTGCCATGTGATCATGTCCTCCTGTGATCACTGCTGATTAGACCAGAGCTGGGTACTTGGCCCATGGAAGGTCCAGTTACCTGTGGTTTGTCTCAGTGAGGTTCTTCCTTTGGGGATTTGGAATTGGACTTGGAGAACAGAGACTGGGGCAGTAAGCAGAGGAGGGAAAATCCAAAAGGGGTTACTAAGAGTCGTCAGGTTGCTGAGAAGGCCAGGGTAGCCACGCTGGGCCTTTCTTTGCAAGGCAAAGATCTATGGCACCTTAACCTCTGAGCAATCAAAGGAGATGCAGAGAGGAACAGAGCCACACAAGGCTCTCCTGCCTGGCAGCTCCCCCTTTTTGGTTTCACTTAACTCCCAAAAGATCCCTGCCGCCTCATCACAGCCATCCTTTCCCGAGTTAGCTGGAGTGGGTCTCTGTCCACGGCCGCGGTGGCTCCGCTTGGGACAGTAGCAAAGTGAGCACTGCTGTCCACACTCTGCAGCCCAAGAGCCTGTGGCCCAGGGCAGTGCTGTGACTGGCTGCCATCTCACAGGTAGGCAGGCAGGTATTTGGGAAGACGTTTCTCAGCCGTCCCTTCCACTGGAACGTGAGTGCTGTGAGGGCGGGGACCGTGTTGTCTTGTTTACTGCTGCATCCTACAGCCTAGAATAGGGCTTGCCCCAGAGCAGATGCCTACACATGTCTGTCAAATGAACGACGGAACCGATTCATCAGTCCCAGGACGGCAGACCACGGTAAGAACCAGGCAGGTTTGCATACCCTCACCCAGACAGCAAGACATGCTGCATCTTTTGGGATTCCAGATTCTTCTGGGGCAAATGTTCACTTCCATCTCCCTTGGGAATTGTTTTGAAAAGCAGCTGTTGTCAGCTTGGGGGTCAAGTCCCGGTCAGCACTGGGAAGTAAGAGGACGTCTTAATCCTTGGAACGGGGCAGCCCCTGACTGTCACCCAGATAGCAGATGTCGGAATTCCCTCCACAGCACAGCCAGCGAGCGACCTCTGCCTCTACCGAAATTGCCCACGGGACCCAAGGTTGCCCCTTCCCTCACCTGCAGCCATGGCAGGTGGGAAGTTGAGTTCACAGTACTGTGACTTCTCTCCCATTGGCCCTGGCTCTAGGCCTCAGGGCCTCACAGAAGCAACCTAAACTATCTTAAATAGAGTATGGAATGAAAAATCTTCCGGAATGCAGCCTAGGGAGACAGGACTCCCAAATTTGCTGGGTGACATGGAGCCAATCACTTGATGTCCCTGAGGCCAAAAGACTCAGTCTTTGGCCAGACCTGGGTTCATGTCCTAGGTGAGCCTCGGACAAGCAGCTCTCACTGAGGATCCTGCCTTCCAGCCCCGAGCAGCGTCTGCCTGCTCAGCACAGCCACATGAGCTGCTGACTCAGGGCCAGCATGGATGTCAGACCTACTCCGGAGATGCACTCAGGCAACGTTGGGGCCACAGGCCCCAAGGCTGAGCCTGGAAGCAGGAGAGGACGCCGCTGAGGTGGCCGCCCCCTCTGGGATCTCACACACATGCTGCTGGGGCTGGGGCTCGGGGTGCTGGGAAGGCTTAGCACAACCTGGTTTCCCCACGTTCCAACTACAGGGCCTGGGGCTGGCAGGCCAAGCCGGGGAGAGCAGGGTGGGGCGGGGCTGTCCTCTGACATCCGATTCCACGATCCGGTGAGGAAAGGACACTAGGCTCCATGAGCACGTGACGTGAGTGCCCGCTTACCAGTTGGGTAACACCTGACAAATAACCCGCATCTCTGAGCCTCCTCGGCTTCCTCATCTGCAGAGCAGGCTAGGACACCTGCTCTACCTCCTGTTGACCTGTTGTCATGGGGATCAAACTTGAGGTTTGAAAACTTGAGGTCGGAAAAGTTCTGGTCGACTGAGGAGGGCTGTGCCTTGGAAAGGTCACATGGCACAGTGGGGAAGCAGCACTGCATCCTCCTCCCTCCCGTGAGCCGGGAACCAAGGTCGGGGCTGCTGTGCGGAGCTGCATTCTCCCCCCAACCAGGATTTACTGAACCTGGAATCCCCAACCTCCCAGTGAGATGTATGTTATTGTACCCATTTCACAGATGACAAAGCTGAGGTCTAGAGACACCGAGTGACATGCTGGGTCCCACAGTTGCTGAGTGATAGCTATGACATTCGGCAGAGAGTCATAGGGAGAGAAGGACAAGAAATGGAAGAGTGAGAGGGGGGAAATGGGAGGAAGGCAGTATCAAAGGAGAAAGATGGAGGAGAGGAGCAAGGAGGGGGACAGAGGGGAGGAGGGATGAGGGGGAAAGAGCAAAGAATGAGGATAAATCGCCTGAGGTGGGGGCACAGAGGAGACACTGCGGGCGGGCTGGGTGCAGGGTGGGGGGCGGGCCCTCCAGGGAAAGGGTGGGGGGCGTGTGGGCAGCAGCATGAGGAAGTGACAGGTCAGCAGAGCCATTCGGCTGAGCTACAAAAGCCTTCTGCCAGGGTGGCGAAAAAAATATTAAACGAGACTTCCTCGTGCTTTAGAAATTGCTGAAATACAGAGGCCGCAATGGAAGATAAAGTGTCCTACAAAGGGAGCTCCGAACGGAATCAATTTCCCTGGGCCGACTTTTATGTCCTATTATAAGAAATTGAAAAATTATTTCGGTGGGAATGTCGCTTTGCCAGGCCACCTCTCCCGGAGATATTGAGAAGGAAAATGGCTTCCGATAAAGCGCGTCGGTTCTCGTCCTCCTTCACCGAGCTGATCCTCTGCCCTGTGGCCCAGGGGACTCGGGACGTGGGGCCAGGAGAGTCAGGGGGGCTTTTTCCTGTGAGAGTTTTGGGGCTGGCGTGGAAGGCAATAAAATGGAGACAAATGTGACCGCCCGGGGGACCACCAGCTCCTGAGGGCCAGACACACACAGCACGGGCCGGAACACGATACCCTTGAGGCGGCTAGACTGGGCCGGGGTGGAATGTCGGGATTCCCTGGACGGGACGTCCCACTACAGGGCGGACTCCAGCAGCTGCTGCCACAGCACACATGCTTGCTTCTAGGGTGACAGCATGAAAGGCCTTCCCGGCCGCCACTCCTCCCCTCGTCCCCGCGGCCCACGGCCGTGAACTTCTCACCTCTCCCTCTGCATGGCGGGCTTTCCTTCCGCCCCTCGGCGCCCTTGCTCCGTCTGGGACGCCCTTCCCTGACTGTCGGGCTGGCAAACTCCTACCCGTTCTCCAAGCCCCAGCTGAAACGCGCCTCCTTAGACGTCATCCCTGATCCCCCTGCCCTGTGTGGTGGGTGGGTTAATGGCCTCCCCAAATGCCCACCTCCTGGTCCCCAAAACCTTTGAATCTGTTACCTTACATGGTGAGAGGGACTCTGCAGAGGGGACTAGTTGAGGACCTTGAGAAGGGAGGTTACCCCTGTACTGACGAGCGCCCTCCCAGGCGGGAGGCGGGGCTCGGGCCAGCAGTGGGAGATGACAAGCAAGAGGCTGGCCTGAGGCTCGGGAGGGACCACGGGCTGCAGGCACCTCTTGGAGCCGCAGAGGCAAGAAAACAGATTCTCCCGTCAGAGACTCCAGAAGTGTGCCCTGCAACCCCTTTCCCTCAGGGGGACTGCCTTTGGATTTCTGACTTCCAGAACCATGGGGAGATAAATGGGCTGCTTTAAGGCGCTCGGTTTGTGGTATGTGTCAAAGCAGCAATAGGAGATGGATACGTGTGGGCAGGGGCCCTTCTCGCTCTCCTGGGCTCCCCTGGGCTCCCCTGGAACTCTCCGTCCTCACAACTAGCATTTATGGGTGCCTTCCACGTGCCAGGCCTGCCTCGGGCCACAGAGGAATGGATGCTCTCAATCTCACCGCCGTGCGGCTGGGAAGGGGCCGTCATCCCATCCCACAGAGGAGGAAGCTAAAGCCCAGAGAGATGAAGCAACTTGCTGGAGGAAAGTCACACGGGCAGCACGTGACAGAGCTGGAACTTGAACTCAGGACACACTGCACGGTACTCATATGTTTAAGTATTGGTCTCTTCCACCAGGAAGTAGGGTGACAGGGTAGATGTTGGATGGCCACTGGGTCCACAGGGCTTGGTCCCGGCCTGGTTTAACAGGCCTAGGCCTCCAACAACTGCAGAATAGTAGACATCTGATCTGGGGCCTCCCTGGACCTACACCAAGAGGTTCCGTGAACCCTGTTGTACGAAAGGTGCAAGAAATGGAATGTCTGCCCTTGGACACTAGAACTTCTAATCAAACTGGATTAGTAGTAATAATGACATAAAATACTTTATTTCACACTTTCTATGAGCCTTCTTTATGGGTGGCTTCCCATAAGGTAACCTCTGGATGAGTTCCTGCCAACGCATTTCTCTGGCATCGGCCACGGATGAAGATAAACGAGAATACTGCCTTTGTCCTCCCTGGGCCTTGCGGCAAAGCTGCGCGGCACGCTGGACAGCTGGCGGGTGGTCTTGCGCCCCAGTCACAGAGGAGGAAACCAAGAGCCCATGGGCTGCTATGACACCCCATTGTAGAGTGTAAGACTGTCTGACCTAAGTGCCATGGGGACTGTCCGTGCTGGGTGCCGCCAGGATGCAGGTGTGGAGGGGTCATTTGGGACCGGGATGAAGAGAGGTGACCAGAGAAGCCAGCCCGTGATTGCCAATGACAGGTGTGACTCTGATGGACCATGAAGAGGGAAAGGATTGAGATGGTGCACGGAGGCTGCGCAAAGGGAGTGCTGGAGGAGGGAGAGCCTCACGGGGAAGGGGAGGCTCTGAGAACGTGGGACATGGGGTTTGTGGCAGAGGCCACAGAGCCAGTGGGCAGGAGGCAGTGGAGAGGGTGGGTGGGAGCAGGAGGTAGCTGGGAGTACAGGGAGCCCCCTGGCCTCTCTCCATCAATCTCTTGTATGACTTGGAGCTGCAAGTCCAAGGGGCTCCCAGCCAACTGTCTAGGCCAGAGGTTCTCAGCCCTGGCTTCCCAGAAAAACCACTCAGGGAGGTTCAAAAATCCCAATGCCCAGGCTATGCTCCAAACCAATTAACTCAATTTCCCCAGCAATCGGACCCCCTTACCCTGGCATCAGCATTTCTCAAAGTTCCCAGGTGAGTCCAAAGTACAGGCAGGCTGGGAAGCTCAGCTCTAGGCCTGGGACCCAGGGCCAGTATGCCAGCTGGGTCATCTGGACCCCAAATTGGCTAATTACCTTCAGCAGTTCCCAGTGAGGTCAAAATGCTTCCCTTCCCCAGCCTATGTCCCTGGAGCCCTGCAGCTCTGCATGAACATGATCACTTCCTCTCCTCCGGCAGAACTGGGCCTTTGGGGCATGGGGTGCCTGTGCAGTTGTTTGAGGATAAAATTCCACCCGCCTCATTTTCCTGTGAGGGCCAGACTGTCTCCATGGCTTCTTGGCCTGCCCTGAGGCACAGTGGCTCCCAGGCCCCTAATGCCCAGCTCACCCTGAGCATCACTGAGGCTCCTCTAGAGGCTGGCCCCTAGCATGAGTGGCTTGGGGACAAGGGCATAGGAGTGGGTAGGTGCTTTGTATGCACACTAGTTAAGTTAGCCTTATCATACCCAGGAAAGCAGACTTGAATCATCCTATCTTACAAAGGAGAACACAGAGTCTCTGGAAGGTGCAGTGACTTGGCCTAAGGTTTCACAATGGGAAATGGAAGAGCTGGGTCCCCCACCCAGGTCTGCTGACTCCGGAGCCTGGCACTGAGCTCTCAGGGTCTCAGCATCCCAGCTATAAAATGGGCATGACAAATAATTCCTTCTTTACAGTGTTTGCATGAACATTAAAACAGCAGCATGTTAACTTATATAAAGCAGCTAGTAGAGTGTTTAGAATTCAGCTGATGCTTGATAAAAATGAGCCAGATTCACCTTTTTAAGTAGGACTCCATGTTAATGCCTACGTGGTCTGAAGGAGAGACAGCGTAGCTAAGTTTGAAAGAAAAAGAGGAGGTTGAGACCAGAGTATTATTTTTCTCATCTCTGCTTTGATTCCTCTCCATGCTCTCTGAAAAACTAATGAGCTCGTTACTCATGCTAATTAGCACTTGTCTTGGCACCCAATCAATAAGGAAATGACCCAGGTCAGCCATTGGGGTCCCTTGGGGGAAAGCTGGGAGCTGAGCAGGGCTGCTTCCCCTGGCTCTGCCAGGTGGGCATGCCCCCAGGTGGTGCAAAAACCACGGGCAAGGTCTTGGCATCCTGGACACTTGCTCGCTGCACTCACAGACATACTGCTTTTAATGGATCTCCTTTTCGTATATCACTATTTTCCTCCCTATTTTAAAGCATTCACCTATCAACAGAGCATCCTAGATCCTACAACAAGGATATGCATTTCAAATTACTCCCAGATCTAGGACAGTGCCTGGCACAGAGTAGGCATTTAATAAATACTGGTTCAATGAATGAATGAATGAATATATGAAAACTCACTTAAACTATCTAAGGCTCCAGTACTCACACAGGTGGCAATGGGGCTGATCAGAGCATGAGACCTTAGTGAGCTGGAGGCAGAGGGAAGAAATGTCTCTTCCCTCTGGGTCAAGGAACCATAGAAGAGGTCTGGCCTGGGCATGCACTCAGTACTCGGGCAGAGAGGGAGGGGGCTGAGGGCAGCCCAGGGCAGGAGAAGGACACAGGTCTGTGAGAAGCTCTCACACTGCACCGCTGCCCCGGCAGAGCTGCTTGGAGCTAAGGAGCTTCTAGACACAGAGTCCGTGGACACTCCCAGACAGGGCCTGCGGGTGCCCCGCCATGGTGGACTGGCGCTGGAGTCTCCGAACATAAAAATTCTCTTTGACTAACCCTCAAGACAGCACACCACTTTGAGAGTCTCAGAATTCTTCTCTAGTTTCTCCCACCCCACCTTGGCCCTTCCTTGTGACCCTTCCAGAATGGCAATATTTCATTTTATTAAGAAAAACCAGCGCCCAAGGCAGGAAGCAGAATAGACAAGCCACCTTTCCCAATCCTACCTACATTTTCTACCTAAATTACCAAGACAAATATTTCAGGAAACTGCACTTGGCTGGGCTGGTTAGGTAATTCATCTTATTTACCATCTAAATGCACTTGAGAGCTGAGATAGATTCATTCACGTTGTCACTTCTTAGTCAGATGCAATTCACAGTAGAAATCGCTGCCATCCAAAGCTTCCATAACTTCCAAAGGGTAATGGATTTTTTTCAGCCCATCTTTCTTCCCTGCTCATATTTGCTTGAGGATTCCAAATGGATTCTATTTACTGTAATTACTGTTCTAACTGCAGCTCACTTGCAATGCATCAGGTTAATGTTAACAAGATACCCAGCTGATGCCGGCGATGTGTATTCATTGTTCAAACGCCTCACCCACCCCCTTTGGTGTTGTCTCAATTCTATTTTCTGAACCCAAAGGGGAGGAAGCAAAGCCAAGTAACACGGGTGTTTTTTTCCTCTGTTTCATTCTTCTCTACCGCCATGGGCTTTTTCTCCATGGATGTTCATTGTTCCTGGGTTTTCCTATTCCTGTATCTACATGGCATTATTACAAACGTTATGCTTTGCTTAAACACTGATTTACATGCTTACCCTCTCTCAAGTGTTTTTGTGCTATCAGTGTCATGGAATTCCACATTATTTGATTCTTAATAATAAAAGTTAACATCAACAAAATGCTAACAATTTGCAAGACACATTTCTCCTATGTTATCCCTATAAGAAGAAGAGAAATAATGGCCCAGTATATCAAGAGTCTTAATCTCTAAATTATTGGGGAGTTTTATATTCATCATTTGGATATGTGGAAAAAGTACATGCTTCAGAAGGGCAAAGACTAGGGTTCAAATTCTACTTTCACAGCTTAATTAGCTGTATGAGTTCAGGTGAGCTCATCTCACTGAACTTCAGTTTCCTTATCTGCAGGACAAAACTAATACCTACTTCACATGTCATTGAGACAGTCCTTGCAAATAGTCGGTGCTTAATAAATTATTAATACATATGTTGTCATACTTTACTAATAATATCAATCATATAGCCAGACCTGAGGACCACAGGCCACACAGGTGTGACTGTATTTTAATAGGGTCTCTTTAGCACTTCCCCAAGGACTTGTTGAGCTGGAAGGAGCTTGGAGATGAGGCCTTGCTACTCAGAGTGTGGTTCACAATCCAGCAGCATCTGGGAACTTATTGAAATGCAGACTCTAAGGTCCTTCCCTAGGGAAAAAAAAAGTCTCATGACTTCACTCTATGGAGCTACTAGAAAAACAGATTGTCCCTCCAAGGTGTCCTGACTACCTAGTTTCAGTTTGAAAAGCAAAGAGAAGTCAAGAGGAGACATTCCCAAATAAAACCCCAAAGTCCATCCTGTAAGCAGCTATAATCCCCCAGAGCACATTTTACCCTCCTCCTAACAGTGATGATCATTAAGTATGATGAAATTAAGGGCCATTTGTTGATTTGGATGGTAAGAGTCCAAGATACATGGCTTTGATGTTAGATGCCCTCAAACTCTGGGTAAGTCTCTCGTCTTCTCCATCTAGGTCACCTCGTCTATAGAATGAGGATAGCAATACCTACCTACAGGGGTGTCTGAGAAATAATGCAGACGAATGCTAAGCTTGATGCCTGGCACACAGCAGGCACTCAGTTATGGCTGCAGCAGGAGTAGCCTTAGCAATAGTAAGAACCTGTGTGTATGGGGTGAGAGGTGGGGGTTGGAGCTGCAGCTGCTGTTATTGGCACCTCTGCAAAAAGAGCTACCTTTTCCCTGTCCCCAAAGCCATGTTCTCGGAGACAGTCACCTGCTGTCATTAGAGGAGGCAAAGGAAAACTGGAGTTGGGATGAAAAAATTCAGTTTTACCTCTGGTCTCCTGGTAACTTTCTTGGGAGAGCTACTTAATCCGTGACAATCACACTTTCCTCGACTGTAAAATGGGCATAAGGCCATTTCCCCCACTGCCTCAGGGCTGGAGTGAATAGCTCAGAGAACAAAGCATCTGAAAGTGACTTGCAACCATACAATGCTGAACAAATGAAAAAGATCCCTGTGATCCCTGCTTCCTCCTAGGCCTGAGCCATGAACTCACCGTGGTTCTCTTCTGCTTCCTCTCATTTCTTTCCCTCCCTTTCCCACCTTTGCAAAGGCCTCCATTGCCAGACAGTCCCCTGCAAGCTCTCTCCTGGGTTTCACTCTCTCCACCTGTGGACAAATGTGTCCATCACTGGGGAAGAATCGTACTTAGAACCTACCCTTTCTCTTCCAAAATCGGAGGTGGCGTTATCAAGGGATTGGGGAGGGGGTGCTTTACCTCCACGTAAACTCCACTCGTCCCAGCCCAAGTCAGTACTGTGTCTACCGTGCAAACCAGGCTTCCAGGCAGCCTCCAGTCTCTTACCACCCCGACCCTCCCTGCACCCCAGCCCCTGCCAGCCCAACACATGGCACCTTTCCCCTGGTCCTAGAAAGATTCTAGAGTCACTTTCTACCAAACCCTCATGGCTTCCTTCCCACTTTCTGAACAACCATTGAAGAAACCCCTAATATGCCAAGGCCTAAGGACAGGATAATAAGGCTGACTGACTCATATTTCCCCATGAAGAACTCAAAAATGATGAAGGAGACCTACTTGGCTAACTGTAGGGCCAGGGTTGTTTTCCCCATGAAAGGAGGTATGGGTGAGGGCCCCGTTCTCATGGCACTTTGGTACCACACTGCTTGCAGGTGGGGCCTGCAGCCAATCACACTCCCCAGACACCTCTGTGGCCTTTGGCAAGCCGCTCCTCTGCTCCTTAGCTCCTGGGGCCCCTGCCTCCAACTCCCTGTCCCTAAAATGAGGAACATGAAGCTAGGAGAATGTGGTATCGATCAGCTATTTAGTTGTCAGTATTCCCCTCCCTTTGACAAGACCTCAAGGGGCCCCATGTCCCAGGATACCTGGACAAAACCATTCTTTGAGGTTTCTGTACCCAATCATAGTCGTCAGTCTTTAATAGAGTCATTTGTTCCCTTACATGATACATATTCATTGAATATCTTTCACGTTCCTACACAGGCTACAGCCGAGGGTACAGTGGTGAGCACTGTTGTCATGGTCCCTGACCTCAGGGAGGCTGTACTCTAACAGCAATACTAGCTGTCTCCCAAAGGACTGACTGCTCCAACCCAGCAGAATCCCCTTCACTGATACCTGGTATTAAAACAGACAGATCGTGCAAGATGCCTCCGAGTCAGATTGAGGGCCCAGGTAATGATCACAGGTAAATTCTGGTTCCATCCTTTGTTAGCCACGAGACAGCTCTGGACTGAATGTTTGTCTCCTCCCCAAGTCCATGTTGAATTAACCCCCAGTGTGATGGTATTTGGTGACATATAATAACTAGGGTTAGATTAGGTCATGAGGGTGGGGCCCTCGCAATAGGATTAGTGGTTTTATAAGACGAGGAAGAGGAAGAGGAAGAGAAAGGCCATGTGAGGGCACAGCAAGAAGCTGTCCATCTGCGTACCAGGAGGAGGGCCCTCACCGGAGACCTAATTGGTTGGCACCTTGATCTTGGACTTGCAGCCTTCAAAACTGGGAGAAACAGATTATTGCTTAAGCCACAAAATACTGCGGTGGGAGCTCAAGCTGGCTGATAGAGACCTTCCTTATCTTCTCTGACTCAGTTTCCTCATGTAGAAAATGGGAATGACTATACCCCTCTCTCACAGATTTGAAATGAGCATTAGCTGAAATAATACACGTAAAATGCTTTGCACAGAGACTTGCTCAATAAGTGTAGTTATCATCAAAGCGCCCAACGGGAAACGCCAATCACAGCACGACAGAGCCGGAAGGGGGACCTTGTCAGGCTCCCTCGCTGTACCGAGGGGACGGGGCTCAGAGGGGAAAGGCCTGCCCAGGACCACACAGGGAGGGAGAAGCTGCACCGGGCCCCCTGACTCCTGCTCCAGCCTGCCCCCCCCACCGGGGAAAGTCTCACCCATGGCACCTAGCACACCCACTTAAACTGTCACCTCCCTCATGTGGTAAGCAGCTCCTATGTGAGGTTGCTAAGAGATGAGGATCCATCACTGAATTCCACACCTGGAAATTCTCTTAAATTAGGGCGTCAGTATTTTTCTCTTTGAAGAAAACCCAAATAGGAAAAATAAATCTCACCCATGTTTGCCTTGAAAAATGCTGGGGGAGGAGTCAGAGCTGTGCTAAAGGGTGCAGCACGTTTATGATAATAGCCGAACACCTTCCATCTGCTTTGCCCTTTGTGGTCTGCAAAGCATATGTCTATAGATTGTTGCGTCCCCACGATCAACCATTCATTCATTCATTCATTCATGAATACATATTTAGCACTCTCCATGGACCAGGCACTGTACCATGCCCAGAGGCTCTGCAGTCAGTAAGAAATACAAAAACCTCTGCTTTCATGGGGTTTATGCTCTAGCAGGGGAAATAGTAAATTGCATATATACGTACAATGTTTTCAGATACTGGCAAGTATTGTGGAAAAAATAAAGCAGGAAAAGGGGAGAAAGAGTTAAGGGCGATTGTTTTGAGTGGCCAGGAAAGTTTTCTCTGGGATGTATCCCAGGCAGGGATTATTAATATTGCTGAATGAACGACTGAACCCTCATTTTATTGAAACTGAGGTATGGAGACATGGCCTAAACTCACACAGCAGGTAGACGGTAGGACCTGGAGAATTCATATTCTCTCTATCAGCCTGTGGCAATGTCGAGTCTCAGGTCTGGATGCAGGGAGCCAGACTCAGGGATGAGGTGAGCTCAGTGTGCGCAGAGATCAAGCCCCCAGTCCCTGCAATCACACCACCTGCCCGCACCCCGGGCTGGGCGCTGGGACCCATGAGATAAAGCAGACGTGGTTCCTGCCCTCAGGGAACTTCCAGATTAGGAAGGAACGTACGACAATTCCCACTTAACTGAGCCTCCGGCTGGAAAGCGCGCATCCATCCCAGGTCCTTCAGCGTGGGTGTGTCCCTCTAGCACACAGGAAGTAAAACTCTCCAGCCTCCTGACTGTCTTCTCTTTGGCCAGCAAACAGGAAGTGGATGCTGACTCCAAGGTGACCACTGCTAGGGATCACCTCTGTCTCCCCATCCAGGCACCTCAAGCCCAACTTCTGGCCACCTTTACCGTTAACACCCTTGTCTGTGCCATCGTCACCCCTTGCCTGGAATGCTGTCACAGGCTTCTAACTTGTGCTGCGGCCAGGATGTATCGATGTGCCTGACAACCACCCTGCTCAGGCTTTTCTCAACCCAGAAGCCAGAGAGAGGTTTGTCAATCATGTCGCTCCTCTGCTCAGATCCCTCCAATGGCCCACAATGCACTCGGAGTAAAGGCTAGGTCCTTTCCCTGGCCTCTCAGACTCTACCTGGCCTGACATCCCTGCTCAGACCTTGCTCTCTTCCTGCTCCCCTCCCTGCTCATTTTCCTCGGCCACACATACCTCCTGGCTTTCTTTCCATGCACCAGTCATGGGCCTACCCCAGGGCCTTTGCATGTGCTATTCTCTCTGCTTGGGAATGCTCTTCCTGCAGGTATTTACAAGCTCTGCTCCCTTACCTCTGTAAGTCTTTGTTCAAGTCCCGCCCTCTTTTAATTTGCAGCCTCCTCCCCCAGTCACACCCCAATATTCCTTATTTCCTGCTTTTTCTCCCTTTTATCACCTGCTCATATTTGATATAATTTACTTATTTTGTCTACTGTCTGCCTTCCCTTACTAAAATGCAAGCCTCACAAGGACACAGATGTTTGTTTGACATATTTAGTAGACATCCCAATGCCTGGGACAGCGCCAGGCACAAAGAAGGTGCTCAATAAGTACAAAACTGGACAATCATCCACTCCACCCCACACTCGTGTCCCCTCTGACATCCCCTTTTTCTGTCAGTGCCATGATCATCTACCTGACCACCCAAGGCTCAGTGCGGCAGTTCAACAGGCCCCGACTGGAGCCCAGGAGGTGACGAGCCCTGTGCTGGTGCTATGGAAAGAAAGTCACTTCCAGTTCCTCTTTCTTCCCACCCTCTCATATCCAAACTAAACCTCAGTTTTCTGATCTATAAAATTAAGATATTATAGTAATGTCTATTTCATAAAATGAATCAGGTAACATGTATTAAGGGTCCAAGAAGCACATGTGCTTCATAGTAATGCCTAAGAAAAAAATGCCTGGAGAGTCATGTTCCTGAATATCCCCCAACCATGTCAATTCCCCCTTCCCCACCCTGCTGCGGCAGGAGGAATTCAGAGGCTAGAAGGAGCAGACAGCACTCAGAGGTTGGAAGAGAGGCCTGTGGTCAGGGGTGACCTTGACTGCCAGCAGGCCCTTGGCTTCACTGCATGCTTGACCCCAACATGATCAGCAGTCACATGCACAGGGTAAGACCACAACCCCCTGGGGCCACAGATTCTCAGGGTTTCCAGAGAACCAAAAGTGACCTCCTCCTGCTGTCTCCTCTGCCCCAGTCATGCCCGGCCCCTCAGTAGGCCTGCCCGCTCCAACCGGCTCCTCACACCGCTGCCCGGTGACATCTGTGGGAACAGAGAGAGCCACCGAGCGTGACTGCCTGCAGCTAATGGATTTGTGTGAGCTGCTGGCAGAAAGATGTGCGTGACCCCCATGGACGATCAGGAGTGGGGTGTTCTGGGCAGAGAGGCTCGAGAAAAATCTGCCCCTTGCTCTCTGCTGGCCGGCTGGGGAGTCCCACCGCAGCCTCTGTGAGTTTATTCCAAGGGGAAGACAAGGGAGAGAGAGAAGAAGAAGAAAGGGAGGAAGGGAGAAAGAGAGAGAAACAGGCAGACAGACAGGAGACAGAGACACACAACAAATTAAGGTTTCTGAGCATTTTCTGTACGCTAGGCCTAAGTTCTCTCTAAAGAAGTAGGGAAAAAAAGGGCAGTGTTAGGACAAGGGGTAGGGGGGCGGGCAGAGAAAGAGAAAGGGACAGGAAAATGACAGAGGAACAATGGCAGATGGGCACTTCTCTGGCCAGGCTGGTGATGTATGAACAAGATCAGCTCTTAGCTGTTGGGATAAACCTGACTCCCAGTTAGGGGACAGCCAGGGGGAAAGGATATGGATCTCTCTGGCCCCTATAGACTTTGACCTTAGAGGAGAAGAATGCAAGGCTTAGCCGGCACGAAGGCACCAGTGAGCACTGCCCGGTGTGACTGCCACACACCTGCCCCCACCCACCCACCAGATCAGCTTCGACATTCCCTGACCTTACGTTTCAGTTTAGTTTAGTTTAGTTTAGTTTAAATTTGTTTCCTTTGGGAAGTTTTCCCTCCCTTCAAATCTATCTGATAAAACAGATCTTATGGGGAAAGCCCAGCTTCTGGTTGATGATTTGTAGAGAGGAAGGGTCTGCATTCTGATGGCCAAGACCAAGAAGGTTTTCTAACCTAAGCAATCTCATTTCTGGACTTCTAATGTAGTTAGTGGGGGGAAAAGTAGTCTTCACTTTGAACCCGACAAGCCAGACTCTGTGAATTGCCTAGACTTCCTCAGCCTCATCTGTCACTCCACAAATGTGCCAACCCAAGGCTTTGACGACCTCTAATGCATCATGGCTTATAAATGAGTCTGATGTGAGGCCTGGTACATGAAAAACGCTTATAATCAATCAGGCAAATCAGAGAAACTGTAGAATACCTTATAGCTTATGTACTGACTGCCAAGAAAAGCTTCAAAGAATATACTCATGATCAAGCAGCCAGAGACATGCAATTAAAACACAAGAACAAGAAAAAAGAGGGTTTTCAGTAGGGGTCAGCAAACTCAGGCCCCCATGGGCCAAATCCAGCTAGCCAGTTTTTGTAAATAAAGTTTTATTGGTACACAGCCACATCCATTTGTTTACATATCATCTATGCTGCTTTCCACTACAAGGCAGAGTTGGTTGAGTAGTTGTGACAGAAACGGTACGACCTAAAACATTTACTGTCTTTACAGAAGTCTGCCAATCTTTGTGGCACAACAAAGACCTACAACTTTTTGTCTACAGAAGCTAATGCAGGGTCTATCGTTTATGTGATCTTGGTTTTTCTGCTTACAAAGTGGGTTTGTAAGTGGAAACCCACTTAATTCCCAGACTGAGAATCACAAAATGAAAGCTACGTAAAAACACTTTGCACTCTGCCTGGCACGTGGTGAGCTCTCGCTGAATGACATCTTTGCGTCACCCACGTTATTTTAGCAGGTGCTGGTTCCAGGACACAGAGAAGTTCAGGGAAGGCAGAGATGGCTGATAAACCGTGTCCAGAGTCCTGAGTAATGAGCCACAGGGAATCTTTAAGGAAGTTGCCGGGAAGTGGACATTTAGCGAGTGGCACTCTATGGCAAGTTCGTTTTATTTCATTGCTTTGATTCTTGTAAGGACTTGCTGCCATTTAACAAGGAAGGATGTCAAGGCTCAGAGAGGTCACGCAAAGCTACAAAAGCCCAGGAATGCAAGCCCAGGTCTGTCTGCTTCAAAGCTTAAATCTATATTTTTTTTTCTAATTCAAAATAAATAATGTGGTTGAAGGAGCTTAGAAAAGGAAGAATTAGTAGTGACACAGTAGCCTGCCTCCAAATACTTTTAAGTGTTTCCATGTACAGAGGAGGTCTGATTTACAGTAGCTTCAGAGGACAAAACTAGGGCCGTCAATCCATCCCTTTTCTGATGACATGCTGGGCTGAGATATGTCAAGGATATGCGATAATTCTCCATATGACATATGCAAAGAAATCCCCAAACGACAAAAAAGACAACAAAGAATTTGAAGTCCAAAAAGTTTAAGTCTGCCCTAAAGATAAGCTGGCGTGAATAAAATAATATTCTATGTGTGCAGAGTATTAGTAGGTTATAAAGAACTTCCATATGTGTAATTTTATTTGGTATTCACAAGAATCATGAGAAGATGGTGAGCCACATGTCATAGCCTCTCATTTTACAGAAAAGGAAAACTGAGACTTAGAAAAGTAGGTGCCTTAGCCAAAGTCATACAGCTAGCTGGTTCTAATTGAACCTGTGGCTCACACTGACATGACAGACCAGAGTGACATAGTATAGGACCTCAGTGGAACAAATTTACACAATAGAGTGTTTGTCAAGATGAGAAGTGAAAATTACTTTGATCCTTTTAGCAGCCAGAATCAATAACTTGAATTGATGAGCATATTTCCTATCCTGGGGGTTGGAGGGGCCCAGGGAAGAACCGCTCTCATATTCCTTAGATCTACAGCCTCAGAAGCCCACCGAGTCGCCCCAGCAGTGACCCTGTGAAAGCCAGCAGGTGGTGGACCTCATCAGTGGTCAGGGGCACCTGGACAAGACAAATGTAAAGTATCTGTGCCCATCAGAAGGTCCCCGACTTGCATCTGGACATGGGTCCAAGGAGAGGACCCAGAACTTTTGCCCATTCTGTATTTAAACCTATACTGCAAGAGTGCGGGCTAGTGGTTGTGAGGGGGCTCTGGAGTCCTGGATTCAAGTTCTCCTAACTAGCTGGGTAGCCTTAGGCAGGCAACAACCTTCTCCACCTTCAAGTCCTTCATTTACTAAAGAAAGATAATAATTGCACCTAACTCTTGCCTGGTTGTAAGGATCCAACAAGGACATACATGTGAAATACTTGTCCCAGTGCCTGGTACAGGGTCACCGCCACCACTGCTACTACAACACTGGGCTACACCATAGGGTGCTTTAGGAGAGAGACAATTCCTCAGGTTGCTTGGGCTCCTAGTCTGACTCTACTCACTATATGACTGTCAGTAAGCCACATAAGCGTCTTGGGCTTTCGTTTTCACCCCTGTCAAATGGAAATAATAAGCCCTCCAATATCTGTCTAGTGGGGTCAGATATGAGAGATGATAGATATGAAAGGGCTTTGTAAACAGTAAAGTGGTATTCACAAATGAGTCAAGGTCATTATTGTCATCGCTATTGTGAGTCCTAAATGATGGAAGTGTTATTATACTAGGTAAAAACCAATCTGCATTCCTATTCATTTTTATATTTAATAGGACAATGTCTTTTTTGGTCCTTTGTTTTGGAGCTGGCGCTTGCTCTCAGCAATCATTTGCACACTACATATATCCACAATGGATATTATAATATAATGAGAGCTAGCATTTTCTGATGCCTACCGTATTCTAGGAAGAGACTCTCTTTCTGTGACATCAGCACACTGCTGAGAGGAGGGGCAAATCATACCCATTTTACAGACAAGAAAAATCTGCCCCAGGTGCCAACAGAGACCTTCCTCCCTTCCCTCTGCCCCACCCCCACACAGACCCAGAGACAGAGCAGAGGAAGTGCTGGTGCCACATACCACATGGTGGGAGATGCTTTATCAAATGACTATGGGAATCTCCCTTTAAAATGTCCCATTAAACAGAACAATAACCAACACATGCCTTGCCTGAGGACTGGAGTCTCTTATCTGGACGTTTCCAAAGCAATGGCACGCTCTCAAATGCTAGGCACTTTTTTAGGTTGTCTCCAAAGACGCTCACATAGCAGATTTGGTTTAGAATATTTCTCCCATCCTGAGGCCACTTTCATAGCTGCCTCTGACATCTGCCTAACTTGAGAGCAGGCTGTATATAAAGACGCACACAAGATGCGCAAGCCTGTCCCTAGCTGGGTCCCAGGGAATAGCTCAAGGCCATCATAAATCTACCTGGGTGTGTCATCTACTCCCACCTCGCATCCTGCCTCAACCAAATTATGAAAGCCCAGGGTTTTGCAAATGTGTCTGTGTCAAGATTTCAGCTCTTGATCTTGGTGGCACTTTACCCTGATCACAACCCAGTGACTTGGCAGTTGCTGAAGCATGTTTAAGGGGGAAATGCTAGACAGCGCAGTCACTATTGGTGAGCACAAGGTGCTGCCCATGAAAGAGCAGGTACTAAATCATCTTAACAATAATCACCTTGCACCAGGTGCTTCCATCCTTCCAAAGAAAGAGGGGGAAATAAGTGTAACCGATGACAGTGTTTTGTTTTGTTTTGTTTTTTGGTTAAATTTATGCCGTTGGTTGATAACCCCTAAATTATCTTGCCCACTTCTACCAACAGCTGTCCAAATGTGGCATGTATTTATAGGTAAATAAGCACCCTGAGACATACCACAAGAACACTCAATTCCTGGAACATCAAAATAGCTCACGTGTATCACTATGCATTAGGTTAACTGCGAGATGGAAATAAGCTAAATGGAATGGAAATGTTTCCTCTTTGAAATGTTAACACAGTAATTACTATGCCCAGAGCCTTATTTACTGTGATCTGGGGCTACCCTCAGAAATAATATCCCTCCTTTACAGAACTCTCCTCCTAAAGGCTCTGGCTTTGATAAAATCAGGGCTATCATCACAGCAGTCCTACTAGATGAAGAATCTCCCCAAATGCCTTAGAATTATTAGCTCTTCATCCACTTAGCAAACTGCACCCCCCCTCCAACATGGGATTGACAATTTCAGGAAATTAAACGATAAATATTTCTAAAATGACCTTTAGCGCAGTGCCAACTGAGTAAATGCCAGTATTACATCTGTGGCTCGGAGGCCCAGAAAGCCATGATTATCAGGCAGCCTGGGAGGTGAGGGTCTACCCCCAAAGAGCTCTGGGCCAGACAGGGAAGAGGCTACAGCCAGGGCTGGGCACTCTCAGGACTCAAGACTGGAAGTGGAAGCAGGAGGCTCTGTCAATCACCCACAGGCTGGATCAAAAATGCTTACGTCACCATGTGGGGAGAGCAGGACATAAACCGTAGCCACAGCGTGATCACAAGTGTACCAAATTATGCATTTGTAAAAGGCCTCATCCAAAACAATTGGTGTGGGTAGTGAAGCTAAGCATTTGCACCTGCCTGCCTGCCTCCCCTCCCTTTCCTCCTAACTTCTTAACTTCCTCTCTCTCTCCTTCCCTCCTTTCATTCAATAAATACTAACTGAACATTTGCTATGCGCCAGGCACTGTGCTACATGTTGATATTAAGGCAGTAAAAATAAAAAACAGGTTTAGTTTTCATTGTACTTGTATTTTTTGCCAGCTATCTTTTTATATCTTTTAATTTTTTTTTTATTTCAGAGTATTACAAGGTACAAACACTTTGGTTACACAAATTGCCTTTGCAGTGTCCGACAAGCGTGCCCATCCCCCAGACGTTAGGTGTGGATTTACCCATCCCCTCCTCCCCGCTCCCACCTGACTGACACTGCGTAAATGTTACTTCCATACGTGTACGTTAGTGTTGATCAGTTAGTACCAATCTGATGGTGAGTACACGTGGTGCTTGTTTTTCCATTCTTGTGAGACTTCACTTAGAAGAATGGGCACCAGCTCCATCCAGGATAATATAGTACAGGGGTCCTCAAACTTTTTAAACAGGGGGCCAGTTCACTGTCCCTCAGACCGTTGGAGGGCCGTTGGAGAGTGGGGTGCACATTCCACACATGCGCACTGTGAGCCGGGGCGAGTCAGCTGCTAAGCAGGACAGGCAGCCTCGGCAAAAACACCCGGCTGGCTGCATAAATGTCCTCGGCAGGCCGCATGTGGCCTGCGGGCCATAGTTTGAGGACACCTGAGTAGGTAGTTGGTCATTTTTTATAGCTGAGTAGTACTCCATGACAAAAAGGCATATTTTGGGTTTTTTTGGCATAAGAACAAATATTCAACACAGCTGGTTGTAAAAATCTACAAGACAATCAGTGTACTATGAACACTGACTAGATAACCAATGCTATTAAGGACCTATTGCTTATTAGTTACACATGATCATGGTTTTTGTTTTTTGGTTTTTTTTTCCAAGGTAGGGAAATCTTAATTTTTTTTAGAGATATGCACCAAAGCATTCACAGATGAAATAATATGATGTATAACATCTGGGAATTTGACTCAAAATAATCCAATGACCAGATATTGATAATTGTTGAAGCTGAGTAGTAAGCATATGGCGGGGGAGGGGAGGTCACTATATGAGCTTCTATTATTGTGTAAGTTTGCAATTTTCTATAATAAAAGCAAAGCAAAACCAAAAATCATATAAAAGTAAACAGGGCAAGTCTGCTGGGAACAGAGACTTGAACAGAGAAAATCAAGGTAGGGACCTAGACAGAAGGAAGACTGCAGATCAGACTTTCAAAAAATTTTTTACCTCCCTGTATATCCTCACTTCGATAAAAATTATCATCATCATCAAAGTCTCTTCAAAGACAAAGAACATCCCTCCTCTAATCAAGCTCATCGTTACAGAGCCGCAGCCTCTTCCTCGGGGGGTCCCCGCAGTACTTTGCGCGGTCGGATGATGGTATTTGTTCTGCTTTATGACGGTTCATTTGTGTGTCTGCCTTCTCCGCCAACTCCACCAGGGCAGGAGCTACGCCTTCCCATTTCTGAATCCCAGTTCCTCACACCGTGCTGGGCATATGACGAATGCTTCGTTAGACTAATTTCAAAAAATCCTTGTGCAAGTTCATACGTTTTAAAATGCTTTCCCTAAAATCCCAGTAACTCAGGTGGTAGGGCAGAAAGAAAGACTATGTGAACGAAACGGAGATGCACAGGGCGTTTCTTCCCACTTGGGATCGGTCTGTTGATTGTGCCCACACAGGGAACCTCCTCCTTCTCAGCTGCAGGAGGCATCTGCCTTTGGCCAAGCTTGTCGCCGATGGAATTAACAAGGAGCAGCAGGACTGCGCCGCGCCAGCCACACACCTTCCCTCAAAACCAAGGAAGTGAAAGAAGGCTGAAAAGTTGACATTTGTGCCAGGAGATGCCACTTCAGCTACAGAAGCAGATCCCAATCACGACGATCCAGCTGAATGCCTCTGTTTGGTGTCTGCACGGACTGTCAGATTTTTAGTCACGTGAAGACCTAACTCTTCTTGAGACTTTAACTTTTATGAATGAATAGGCTGCAATACGACTTTCTTGTTCTGTGCTGAGATATCGACTCAAAGTGAGGAAGGTAATTTCCGAAATTTAACCCTTTCACATCTACAACGCAGAATGTGTTGTAGGAATCTCAAACCCATCACGTCCCCGGACGAACTAAGAACTGTCCCTGAATAATCTCTTCCTGCGCTTCTCAGTGCCCGCCAGGCCTGTGATAGGGCAGACCAAACCACTGTGCACGTCACAGCCTGGTCACTGACAGAGCCCCACGTAGCTGTGCACGTCTGAGGCCCGGCAATTATCACGCGACCTATGACCATGTGTTGAGAGGATGCTCGTGGCCCTGCAGATCCAAATGATGTTTAGGGCAGTGACACTGGACTTTTGGCGTGATATTGGGAGAGGTATAAGATCTGACAGGCGTAATGTCAGCACCAGTCCTCTGAGGAAACTGGGGAAGCTCGAGAAGCTGAACTCAGTGGCCGTCCCCCAGCCTCTGGTGCCTTTAGCTGAAAAGGGATCCTTTGTGTTTACAGCAGTAAATGTAACCTGTATGCGATTTATGAGTTTAAGAGTGCTCATTTTTACCAAGCTTCAAATCTAGTCCTCTGCTGTTCACATCCCCACCACAATGGCAGAGTATTATTATTTCTTAAGTACAAACCAAACCATGTCATTGTCTGCTTCAAACCCTTCAGCTAGCCACCATCTATTGAGCTACTTTCTCTGGTTCCAATACTGGTGTCTTGCCCTCACTCCTTAGGCCTAGGGTGCTAACAGCTCCCACTGCTGTTAGTCTTGGGTGGCTCTCCTTGCCCACACCTTTGTAAATAATCCACGCATTGAACTCTCTCCAGTCATCCCTTTTGAATG
The DNA here is from genome assembly GCF_040939455.1 of Microcebus murinus. Taxonomy (NCBI): domain Eukaryota; kingdom Metazoa; phylum Chordata; class Mammalia; order Primates; family Cheirogaleidae; genus Microcebus; species Microcebus murinus. The sequence continues at coordinate 64,217,167 of NC_134107.1, forward strand.
TGCCTTCTCTTTCCTGCTGAGACCCTGACTGGCACAAATCATCTACTTTGAAGAAGAAGAAGGAAGAAGGGACAGTTGCTCACCCAGATATCAAGCTGTGTTACTTAAACAGTGTGGTACATATAGATAAATATAGTGACAGAGACTTTTTATAGTTGGGATTTGATATATGACGGAAGTGGCAGTTCAAATCAACAGGGGGAAAGAATAGACTATTCGATAAATGGTGCCAGGACAACTGGTTAGCCACCTAGAAAAATAAAATTTATGCCATAGACACTGGACATATGCTTGCTTATAGGCCCAGTCTAAAAACCAGGCCCTGGGTGCCTCAACACTTAGCACACATTCAGAGATTCAGAGAGTCCCAGAAGTTGGAGATAAACCTAATGTATCTCAAGAGATCTTCTAGACTAGATCCCTGCATCCAGTTAAGAAGAAGGATCATTCTCATTTGACAGATGAAGAAACTGAGGTCAAGACTGATTAAATGGCTTGCCCAAGTTCACCTGATAAGTAGCAAAGGGGATGAAATCAGTAGGACCTGGTCTCATACATTTTTGAGCTGAAGGCGACACATATAACTGTTGAGCTTTGCACCATTTCCCCGCATCCCGGTTTCAGGTGCAGAGGCAGGAACACAATGAGTGCAGACAGCTGCTGCATGTCAGCAGAGGGGGAAATAATGCCTGTTCATCAGGGAGCTAATTCTGCAAAACACACCGTCTAATATGTTCCATATACACGTAAATAGGATGCTCTAATCAGCGGGAAGGCAGGAACTGCAATCTATCCCTCATGGATCTAAAATATAATGGAGCTAAATTGAAGTTTTTATGATGCCCAAAGCACTTTACTTGGAAGACTGATGCTTTTCCAGGCAAGGTGTTCATTTCCAGAACAAGTTCCCACACTCTTTGACATCCAGTCCTTGGGAACAATGGACACTGAACGAAGCAATGCCTGCGGCAGCTCTTTAATATTTATGGAGTGTGGGAGAAAGTACAACACAGAGGTTAAGAGCCAGGCAGACCTGGGTTCAAGTCCTGCTCTGCTACTTTGTAACTCTGTGACCCTAGATAAGTCTCTCAACCTCTCTGAACCTGTTTTATCACCAGTGAGAGAAGGATGAGACTATCCCATGGGAGTGTTGGAGGATTCAATGGACTCCTCTAGGTAAAGTGCCAGCACATACTTAGCCATCAGTAAGTTTTAACCATTATTTCTAGACTGATTTGTAGGTGTGGCCCATCTTCTTGTTCAAAGAACACTTGTTGGGGAGAGTTCTAAAAATGGTAGCCATGGCAATACTGTTGGAGCAAGCACATTGCCTCTTGGTGACTAGTCTGATGAGAATGACGCATAGATCACATAAGGCCGGACACTGACCCACACAGATATGTTGCAGCTCCATGTTTGGTTGGCTGGTGGGGTTTTTCCTTTCAATCAAATTAATTGACAACATGCTAAAATAATAAAGTTTCACATAAAAACTCTGAATTTCCAGTTTCTCTTGGAACAGTAAAAGAGGTGATGACGACACACCTGAACTCCTCGCAGACCACAGTGCACGGGAGTCGAGTGGCAGCTCCCCACTGTGGGGCTCCCTGGGGGTTCTCCACTGCCTCAACCCCACCACCTGCTCTACCTGCCTGACGGCACCTGAGTTTAAAACTCACCTTGACGTGTGGCTTTCTTCTCCCAATCCGAAGACAGAAAACTAGGGATTCGGGAAATGTAACACATTATCAGAAGATAACTTGGGAAGTAAATGACTGTGGGTTTTGGACTTTAACTAACCTGAGCTCGACCTGCGGCTCTGGAACTGGCTGGCCGTGTGGTCCTACTGCTGCGGTTTGTTTCCGAACCTCAGCTCTCTCCGAATTTGTCTCTTAACTCGTGCTTCCTCATCTGAAAAATGGGGATAAAACACTCACCTCCCAGAATCAATGTGTCAATATCACTATCACAATAATTATTTGGGGGAAAAATAGTGCTCGGGATCAAGGTTATGAGTAAACTTATGAAATCTCTTCATGTTATTTCACTAGATAAAACTAAAAATAATAGATTCTACTCATTTATTTTAAAAAGCTATTTATTGAAACCTTAAAATCTGTACCCCCATAATATGACAAAATAAAAAAAAAAGCTATTTAATCCACATATTTTTACATAATGTGTGCTATCCATTTCATCTCCTGTGCCAATCGCTGCCAGCTAGAAACACTGACACTGTGGGATCTCCCTCCTTCATTGTTCCATTGAGATGCCTGTGACTTCATTTGCTTAGTTGTAAGTAATACATAAGTCAAAGCCATTTTTTTTTCTGGGTCTGGTTCCTTCATCTGAACATTTAATGATTTTGATGTTTTCACCTAGAGCTGTTTGGCTCCCACCTTTTGAGTTTTGTGTTCCCAGAGATGAAAGGTTACTTTTCCAATTGAGATGGGAAAATGCTTTGGGTGACCTTTATTTTACCTAAGTGACGTCACTACAGAGTTATTTTTCAAGCACCGCCTATGAAACAGAAGGACGGGTAATCTCGGCTCTAGCACAGAAACTATTTGTTAAACACACACACGTTTCATAACTACGTGTGCCAGACCCTGCACCTGCTGGACGTCCACTGGGGTGAAAGCAGTAAATGGGACAGACACGGACCCCAGCCCACCAACCACAAGCACTTGCATCTCAGAACCCTGTTTCCTTCCTCATGTCTCGGCAAATTCTGCCTGCCCCACGGGCCTGCCATGGACGGGCCTGGGGAACAGGGCTCCTCTTGCCTCTCTCTCTTGTTACTCTCCCATAATATGGCCACTTTTTCCCCTGCCCAAGTCTGATTATTTTATTCCCCCAGTTATCTCCATCAGGAGTGACTTCAGAATTCATACAGATTTCACTGAAGTCCTCATAGGTATGGAGAAGCTATAGTAAAAATCTGAATTAGGCCAATTTATTAGTGGGCAATGGAACATTACATATTATTAATAACAATGACAACAAAAATTGTGAGCGCTTATTAAGCATCTGTTACATGGCATCTGTACTATCTAATTTAGTTCAGCAATTTCTTGAGGTATTATAATTTCCATTTTACAGATAAGAAAACTGAGGCTCAAATCCCATTGAATCCCGAAGTCACACATTTGTAAATGCCAGTGTGCGTGTTTAACCCCAGCCCAGTCTGACTCTCATGCCAGTGGTCCTGTCTACTATACTAATTGTCCTATATTTGCTTAGAAAAACAGTCTTTGTAATATACTGCCTTATAAATCTCTTTTCTCAAGTGGATTTAATAGAGATACTCAAAATTACTCAGCTAGAGGCATTTATAATACAAAGGATACATTGCCTTTTCTTTAAAATTTAGTTGTTTTTAAGAGGAAAACAAAAACCATTGGGAGACACATTTCGAAATCTTCCTAATGAGGTATTTACCTGATAATCCACAATGGCTTTGATTGCAGGATAAATATGGGATTGCCATCAGACTTTCAGGAAAATATATGTAATTATAAGGATTTAGCAAAGTATGAATAACAAATTGTTTTCAATTCCTGGTACTAAGAATTGCAGCCCCAAGAGGCTTTGAGCTGGGATATCAAGCACCATATCTGCCCCAAAATACCTGTTACAAATTAGATGAGTGCCCCTGTTTTGACAACTTTCTTCCTAAAGAATTAACATAAGGTTGGTCTTTAGGAAGGAAAACCCCAGGCATTGGCTGTTCCTCCTTCTCAGGCCCGCCACAGCCCCTCAAGAGTCAGCCAGCCTCAAAGCTCCCAGCAGCAGCTATATTACGAATGATTCCAGCGTCTTTTTATTAGAAGAGTTCTGAAACCATGACATTTTACAGCAGGTAAGACCTGGGTGTTTACATCCTACCAGAGACAGAAGTCAAATACCCACGTGAGGCTGACCCCTGCTGCCTTCTAATCAGGATTCTCTAAATTCCATCACCTATTCCAGAAACATTTTTGCCAAGCTCTGGGCCAGGTGCTGAGGATGCAATGATGAACAAACATGACAGCCACAGCTACTACTGCAGAGCTTCTACTGCAGTGGGGAGATGGGTATTGACAACTAACTGCCAGGTAGGTTAGTGATACACTGCGCTAGCGACAGGTACGGAGAGGAGGAGGAGGAGCTAAGAGCAGAGAACAAGGACAGCACCACCAGCCCTCAGGAGGGCTGGGGTGGTCTGTGTAGGAAGTGACATTGAAGAAGTTCGGCCTGTTTGAGGAACATAAGGATGCCCAGGGCAGGGGTGGAGGGAAGCCTGTGGTGGGGAGAAGGCATCAGAAGCTGGGTCATGTAAGATTTGAAACTGTATTAGGGACTTTGAAAACTTTATTTTCAACAGGAAGCCACTGGTGGGCCCTCAGCAGGGAGCTCATGTGAAAGGCCACCATAGCAATGGAGTGGACATGAGTTGGAGGTGGGGTGTGCTGAAGGTGGTTTGCCTGGCTCAATAGAGCCGATTATTCTCATCTCTTCCAACTCCACATGCAGTGACATCACGCTGGAAACCAGCCATGGTGGCAGTATTTACACCACAGGAATTGGCAAACACTTTTTTCCCCTCTTGGAGAATTGGTCTAACCCTTTGCTGTATGCCCCCCCAACTGGGGGGGGGGTGCTGAGGATGGCAGTGGGAAGGGCAGTCAGGAAGAGCAACCCAGGCAGGAGAGGATGGCGGCTGAGACCAGGGAGGAGGCAGGGCAATGAAGAGGGGGAGGTATGTGTTTGTCGTTTGTGTCTGATGAAAGGGAGACATGGACGCGTATGTGCCACAGATATTCCCTAAGCCCCTCCCATGCCCAGGCTGAGGATTCAGATGGGAGAGGATGTTCTGCATGTTCCCAAGAAGAAAAAAAGCCAGGTTAAAACTACTGTAGTTTATGGTAGGATATGCCAAGGTTCAGGATGTGCTAAATTCCGTAAGACACATTCGAGCAAAGAGTAACAGCAGCAGCAATAATATGTAACAAGTGTTCACTGTGTGACAGGCACTGTACATCATTTAATCTCTGTTATGACTCCATGGAGTAGGTGCTATCATTCCTGTTTTACAGATGAGACAACTGAGGTTTAGAAAGGCTGAATAACTAGCCCCAAGCACATACTGGTATTGAGGACACGAAGGGGAAAGATGCCCTTTCCTGAGGAAAGTGGCATTGACCTTGGCCTCGAAGGATGGGGCCAGTTGGGACACAGGAGGGCGGCGGCAGTGCTGGCAGAGGGGCCAGTGTGAGCCAAGGTAAGGATGCGGGACGCAAGGCACATGGCCCCTGGTGCAGGACGCAACCCTACCACTGCAGCGTGGAAACATGGCCATGGCTGGGTTCCAACAGAACTTCATGTATGGACACATATGATTTTCACATGTCCCAAAACATTATTCTATTTTTGAGTTTTTTCCCCCAACCATTCAAAACATAAGAACTATCCTTAGTGCATGGGCCATAAAAACAGGTGTTGGGTCAAACTTGAACCCTGGGCTGCAGTTTGCCAATCCCAGCCTAGACCAGCGCTGCCCAAGAGAAACACAATGTGAGCCACGTCAGTGATTTCAAATGTTCTAGTAGCCACATTTTTCAAAGCAAAAAAGAAACAGGTGAAATTAATTTCAACAAGGGATTTCATTTAACACAGTATATTCAAGATATTATTTCAACATGTAATCAATATTAAAAGTTATATATGTAAAATTTTATATGTAAAATTATATATTTTCATATATAAAAATAACAAAAATATTATGTCTTTTTTATTGGTACTAAGGCTTCAAAATCTGGTATGCATTTTATACGTATAGAACAGCTCTGTGTGAACGGCCACACTTCTTGTAACCAAGAACCACCGAAGCTAATGGCTATCACACTAGATCCTCCAAATTACTAACTTGTTTGATCCTGAAAATAATCTGCACAACAGGCACCTGTTTGCGCATTTTGTAGACTGTGCTTTTCCCACTAGACCCCACCCACACACCCAGCCCTGACTCCATGGAAGGGTCTCCATCAATGGTACGGGGTAGCATCAGTGGAGGTGCAGGGCTTCCTACTCCTGCCCTCGCCAGGTCACCTCTCTGACAAAGGCCCAGGCTGGTCGGGCTCCCACAGCCCCTTGGAGTAACCGTACCAAAGCACTTGCCACTCCATGAGGGCCGGCGGTGCATGTTCCATATGCAACTTCCCCATGGTGTAAGGGACCCCCCAGCCCCTGCAGCAGGTGCACATGCCCTGGATTAAGGGGATGCCCCGAGTGAGCATGACGGGGAACATAAACCTGGGGCTCCCTCACACTGTCACCATGTGTGATCCTTTCTCTGCTCCAGGAGCAAATCACAGGTTTCAAGGGTGATGTAACTTATATGCAATTTTCACATCTGGCCCTGATGTTAGATGTTAATCCTGCCATGCTCGTGCTGCTCCACTGTATTGTGTCTGGCATTGTGTCTGGCAGTCAACCTCCTTTCTCCCCCAGCGCACTGTGAGCTCCTTGAGGGTACGGCATGTGTTCTATCCCCCCCTTGTATTCCTAGGCCTAGTAGGATAGCCAGCAGCTGGAAGGGATCTAGACATAGGAGAAATCACATTACAGTGAGTGGTGGATGGATGAATGAATGATACAAACCACTACAGAAAAGTCCAGTCATTTATTCCATGGCTCTGTCAGAAGGCACAGAGCTATACATTAGTCCATGACTAGTGACCCACTCACAGCTCTCCTTTGAGACTTATCAATACTTTCTTCCTCCTTGAGTCAGAAAAAAATAGTAAGGTTGGTGTCATTTACATGCTCAGTCAAAAAAGAAAAAAAGACCACAAACAGTAGAGATCAAATTTTGGAATTACTCAAACCTATATTCACATCCTGATTCTGATATAACTTGGCTGGATCACCTTGGGCAAGCCTTTCCTGCGGCCTTGGGCCTCCACTGCCTTATCTATAAAACAGGGGGATTAAGGTAAATTGGGAAGATGAAGCAAACCTATGTGTGAACACCTGCAAACGTATCTCTGCTCAATAAATGTTGTTTTTGCTTTCCTTCCGTCTGACCTTAATATATACATGGCTGCTAGGATCTCTAAAACTCTCATTGGAGGGTTCCTTTCTAAGGAGCCACTTTCCATGAGTCAGCCAGAAAGAGGATATTTTCACAGTGTGGTGCAAGATTATTTTTGTTTCTCTCTCTCTCTCTGTCTCTTTCTCTCTCCCTCCCCTTATTCTCCTCCCCCCTCCTTTCCCTCTCCCGGAGAGTCTAGGGAAATGATTCCTTTAAATTCCTCTTCCTCTTGCCAGGAGTTAAAACATATCTCGCCTTTTCTGATGCACATATGTTACTGATTAGGTACAATGAGAGAATTGCCATCATTTTACCAATAGCTACTTGTGAAAGAAGATATAGATATATATGACTTGGAGCTTTGGAAATAACTTATTTATGTTAATCCAATGTGTCAATGACCTGGTGAAACCACCTAAAAATACAGCAATCTTATCATCATTTTGATCCAAATTATTGAAAGAAAAGAAAAAGGAGAAGGGAACAAAAGTGACATACAAATGGCCTGCTTTGACCAAAAAGCACTTCTTCCTTGAAGCCTTCGAAAAGCAACAATTTGGATGACTATTGATCTTTCTTTTTGGGGGGCCTTTTATTTCTCAGGATCAAGAGTTTTAAACCTCCTTTGTGTCAGATTAATAGCAACAATAATAGGGATAGTCTCTTGTAACTAGATCTGACCAAAGCAGGTAGAGGCTGCTGTTTCTTTAGTCAAAAGGGAGCCAGTATGGGGTTGAGAGAGGCAAAGTGCTGCCACTTTCAGCTTGCTGTGGGTGGCCGGGCAGGCCAGGAGGCAGGAAGGCACCAAGAACACAGCCCACCCCGAGACTGAGGCTCCTCCATGGCAGGCCCAGGTGGGCTTCCTCTGTGGTCTTCCAACAGGGAGCAGCCGAGAGCAGCCACTCACTGTTTGCTGACCCGCTGTTCATGCAGCAGATCAAGCCTCCAGGAATGATTTTATAAATGTGATGAAATGAGCCGGCAAGTGAAACCATCTAGCTTTGAAAGAGGCCCGGAGCCACATTTAGCAGTGTGATCCTGGGCAGATCATTTGACTTGTCTGAGCTTAAGTTTCCACCCACCTTGATGGAGATAGTGAGAATTAAACACACAGCTACGTGAAACAGGAACGGCGTCCGCCCTTGGCCAGCACTCAACAAATGGTCACTTGTAATACTGTTAGTAACAGTAATATCCTTTTCAAGCAGCAGGGCAGCAGGGTGTGGATGCAAAGGCAAGGATGTTTAGACTGCCCAGACCTGCTTTCCAGTCCCATCCTGGTGGTTTAAAGCACAGGCTCTGGAGCCCAATCTGCCTACGTTGGAATGTCAGCACTACCATTCACTAGCTAAGGGCAAGTTACTCAATCTTCCTACACCTGATTTTCCTCATCTGAAAAATGTGGATCATAACAGCACCTGTCCTACAGGGTTATTGTGAGGAGTAAATAACCTAATACATGTAAAGAGCTTATAACATGCCTGCCATATAAATATTAGCTTTTATCACCATCATCATCATCATCATTGTTATCATTGTGCCGGGCAAATTAATAAGCCTAATTTTCCACCTGCAAAATGGGAACAGCGACAGCTGTGTCACGAAGATGTGCACAGTCAATAAATTCAGGAATGACAGGTACTCCATACCCAGTAAATGTCAAATTAATGTTGGTTTTCTCCCTCCTTTCTTTTCTGATTCCAGTAACAAGGCAGCTTTGTCAAGGGGGCTTTGGCATTTGTAGCGCACACAAGTCCGTTCTTGCCTGCTTTTATTTCTTTGCAGACTCTCCTCCGCACCCTCTTTTCTCTTAACAGTCTCAGGCCCCCAGACAACAAAAGAACAGGCCACATCCTCACTGAGAGTGAAATCCTTTTTTAACTGGGAACTGTCCCTGCAGCTGGCAGGGCCAGGAGTCACTTGAAATGACACCGCCAAATTATCAACCAGTCTCTGAGGTTTCTGAGAGAGGCTTAAGAACCTGGGCAAGGGTTTGCAGCATTTAACCCGCCGAAGCCTCTTCAATTGCAGCCTGTCACCCCCTGAGTTAAGTAGTGGATGAAATCAGCATGTATAATTTCTCATCTTCCGAGGTTCAGAGAGGCGCATTACATTTCAGCCTGATTAACACTGCTTTCACTCTTTTTTTTTTCTTTTGCATTTTCCCTTCCCAAGGACCAGTGATATGGTTCAAAGAAGTGGAGAGGGACAGAGGTGAGCACTTCAATAGAACAGGTGCTCAGCTTTAAGTGAAATACTCAAATGATAGGGAAAGGGATCTTCCTTTCCTCATGCTCTCCTGAATTTAGCAATTTCCCAGCAGTCCTCCCTGGGCTGCAAGAGAGAGAAAGAACAGGTAGGGAAACAGTTGATCTCCTATACCCAGGCTCACACTCATCCATCCATCCATCCATCCATCCATCCATCCATCCATCCATCCATCCATCTGCATTCAGCTGCAGACCTAAGTTGCATTCATCTGTAGACCTCAGCCATATCCTTCTAGAATCTGCTCTGATCTGTGGCAGGGTCAAATTCTCCCAAGATCTCACAGTTCTGAGTAGATCTCATTTAAATCACTGCCCACAGTGGCAAATGCTACATTTACCTGTATACTTATTTCATTAATGCCTGTCAGAGCTAGGTTCAAACCCAGGACTGTCTTCAAAGCCCAGATCTTCCCAGATAAAGCATTCGCAGCTCTGGCCCTGGGTCTGCAGCTCACGAGCTGTGTGACATTCCACGAGCAGCCTCCTCACTCTGGGTGTGTTTCCCCATCAGTAAGCAAAGGCGGCCAGATGGGGTGACATTGGAACTCCCCGTCTGCTTTGATTTTCTTGGACTCGTCACATAGAACTTGTGTGCGTGAGGAAGGGCCCCTGGGAGCAAAGCCCAGCAAAGGACAGAGGCCACCCACCCCCACTCCCTGAGCCAGGCTCCTGCTCAGCTCCAACTGTGGCCCTTCCATCAAGATGGGCTCTCGAAGATGAAGGCCTGGGCCCGCCACACCGTTACCATGACGACACAGGCCTGTCTCCTTCCTCCTTTCCACTGACTTTCAACTTCACAGGATCTCTCTGCACCTCACACTACAGGTTATCAGACTGGAGTGGAAATGGGAGCCACGGGCCTCCTCCTCCCAGGTGTGGTGGTGGCATTGCCCCCCGGGAGACACCTGCACTCGTTAACTATTGCCCCCATGATGTGGAGTCTCAGCACCCCTGAAGTTCAGAAAAATTAAAAATGGAAAATTTAATTAAAGCCCTCTCTGCTAATTGCCTTCCTGTTGGCTTCTGGGGTCCTCTGAAGGAAAGAAAACAAAACTCTTCGCCTTCCCTATCAGACTGGGATTCATAAAGCTTGGGCCTTCTGGTAGGAGGAGCATGAGCCTGGTGCTCCCTTTTCCTCCATGAGTTATTAGAAAAAAATATGGAGAGATATCTTGGTGACCTCGTGGCAGGAAAGAACTTCTTAAAACCTCCAGAGTATAAACTCTAAGGTAAAATAGGATGAATTTGATAATCCCAGAATTAAAGTGTTTGCTTAACAAAATTAATAGATGTATGTAGTTTGGAAGAAGACACTTATCTAAAAGTGACAAGGGATTAATATTCACAACACACTAGGAACTCCTTCCAGTAGACAAGAAATGTCAGGAACCCTAACTGACAAATGGACGGAGAATGCGGAAAAGGAATTCAGTGAAGAGAAACCCGAAAGGTCAACATGCTCATGTGGATACTCAAACTTATGTACAGTGAAAAGAAAGCAAAAAACAATAAGCGATGCCTGCACCCCGCAGATTAGCAAAAATAGAAAGTTCTGCCCCAAGTGTGGGAGGCCATGCAGGATACAGGAAGCTCCATGCCAGTGTGAGTGCAGATCAGGGCAGCCCTGGAGGGGAGCAGTCTGGCACTAGTGGTCATGCTAAGTCCACGTGTGCTCTCCGTCCCAGACACACAGCCTACCGCAGTTCCCAAACAGGTCCGTTAAGAGGCATGGGGGAAGATGGCCACAGCAGTGTTGTTTGTGATGACGGGGAGTCAGAAGCCACTCTGGTGTCCAACACAGCAAACTCTTCTTTCAAGAAGCAATCTAGAAGCCACATTAACCTGCGTGTGGCTAGATTTTTCAACCAACAATTGATTTACTTTAATAGTAAGTCTTGTAGGGGACAATAAAAATGCCTCCAACAGCATTCTTTCCACATTCAAGAGTGTGCAAAGCTCTGCAATTTGCAAAGCACTTTCTTTCATGCCCCTCTTCTAATGTGATGCTAACAAAAAACCCCACTAGTCAGAAATGCTCTCAATTTTATAGATGTAGAAACAGATCTCGGAGAAAGGAAATAACTTGCCACGATCACTCAAGCACCAGAGGCAGGACTTCAAGCCTGGTCCCAAGACCCTTGTTCCTGTGCCTGTTTTGGTAGAACACACTGCCTGGCTTGATGATCAATAAATCATGGGAAGGTTTGCTGGTCCCTTGGCACAAAGAACAAGAATGTTAGTGACAATCATGTTGCACAATCACCTTATAGCTCCACGGTGGTTTCATGGCCCAAGTTCACTAAATACTTTCAAGAAACTGGAGCTGGAAAGGAGCCAGGCTTGCCCATGGTCACTGGCTGGGAGTGTCCAGTTCTATGTCTCTGACGGGTAGAAAATACCACCCTCACCAGCTTGGAACCTGGGCCTCCCTGCCAAGACAAGACCATAACCAGATAACAAGCCCTTAAACACAGCGCTCACGGTCGGCTTTGGGTTCTCCAGGACTCCCTCCCAGCTCCCACGGGCTTGCTCATCACATGTTCTAGGAGGGACAAAATCTGCACGAAGAGTCTGCCCTTCACAACAGCCCAGATCTCTTTGCTTCTCTTCCCTCACAGTGTCCCTCCCGAGGTGTGCTTTGAGACAAGCTAGGGAACTGTGGTCCCCAAATTCCATGAGCTCCTTGAGAAAAGGCACAAAGGAAACATGAGCAATCATTAAAAGACGATGGTTGTTACTGGTGCAGGCAAGAAACTTCCTGGGGGGATGCACATTGCAAATGTGATCAGCCACAGCACCAGCCTCCTGTCATTGTGAAGAAAAGAGACTTCATTTTACCTCCCGAGCCCAAAGCTACACTTCTGTCCTGATGATTGGGGCAAATGATCCCCAAATACTATTTAGAAAGTGAGCAGAGATGAGAGGCGGCTGCTATTAACAGACAAAGAGCCCCAAGATGTCAGAGCTAGAGTTTGGATCAGGAAACAGCAGCAAATCCTCTGCGAGCCCAGTTGACAGTTCTCCTGCCCTGCCTCCATGCCTCCTCCCATCTTGTGCAGATGAACTTCAGGACTTTCATAAGGGTCACTGTAAGTTTGGAATAGAAAGATTGACTTTTGTATCATTACCCCAGCTTGTGATATATATTTTGAGTGGCGATTTTATTTTTATTTTTTCCAATCTCAGTCTCGAAAGGTCAATCCAATACTTACTAGACAGACGTCCCAGGGTTTGCAATACAGTCGGGACCCATATGATGGGATTTGGATGGCAGAGCCATTTCTTTTGCAGTAAAATGTAATAAGAGAATCTGCAAGAAGGGGAGGTTAAAATTATATGTTGAGGGTATTGAATGGCTTTGCTGTGTCAGAAGTGCATAAGGCCCTGCTCCTTTGGAAGAAACAAGCCTCCCCCTTCCAGGGTTTGATGGTAAATCAGCAAGGGTGTGGGGGGATGGGGCCTGCTGATTACTAATGTGTGAAACCAGAAACTGATCTTCTTCTCAGAGACAATAATGTAAGCAGAAAGGACTCTAACAGAATCAGGGAGAACTGGGGGTGAATCATGGTCTGCAACTACCAGCTTTGAGAACTTGGGCAAGTCACTTGACTGCTCTAAGCCTCAGTTTACTCTGCTGCAAAATGGGAACAAAATGTTTGTTCGGAAGGATACAGGAGCTCGTGAAGATATGAGGCTTGGCATGAAGTAGGTACCCAATAAGAAGTGTCAGACTCCACATCAACTGCTTCCTTTTGACAAATTCACTTAGGGAATTATACATAAGGGAGATGGATGTCTGTGGACATAGCTGACTCGGGCAAGGTGACACGGGCAAGGCATTTGTGGATACAAGCTGACTCCACAGCCTGGTGGGGGGTCGATCATGAGTCCAATAAAGTATATTAGTGGAGGCATATTCAAAGTGCAGAGAACTGATGATGACTAAATGCTTAGGATAGGAAGTTTTTGCCTGTCTTGTTCATTGGGACAGAATTCTTTTTAATTATGAAAAGTACATATATAACCAAAGACATTAAACATATCTAAACAAAGAGATTCTTGTCTATACTGTCTACTGTTGTATCTGCAGTGGTTAGAACAGTACCTAATAAATAGTAGCTGCTCAATAAATATCTATTTTGTATGTATAGATGGATGAATAGAAGATGGATACATGTATGTATATATTGATGGATGAATGGAAGTGTGGATGGAAGTGTGGATGGATGGACTGCTGGCTGTGTGGATAGGTGGGTGGATGAATGGGTAGAGGCATGGGCAGCTGGATGGCCAGGAGGCATCTCAAAGGGAACGAGAAGGGAATCAGCAGGTAAACATAGTGAAGGAAAGAGGAAGGAGGTAAGGAGATCATAGGAAATCACCAAATTCCTGTACCTTCTCCAACAACACAAATTATCATTTAAAAAATAAAAACCTTTTTGTCAACCTGAAAGGCAAAATGTGGTGAGGTAGCAGCTGATTCAAAAATATAAAAAACCTTATACACAACTTTATATAAAATTTAGTTGTTTTATATAAAAAGCCTGACTCACCATAGAGGTAAAATTAATCTGCAAGAAACCATTAAGTTAAAGGCAAAGATATTTATTTCAAAGCTCAAGGGCCTGATTACTAGCTATTACTTTCAATTTCATGCATTCCCAGGCAGTGGAAAGCAAGTGTTCCAGGACATTCAGGGTGGGAGGCAGGTGGGAGAGAGGGGACTTGCAGATAGGCCCGGAACAGTGAACCAGGGAATCAGCTCTTGTCCACAGAACTCAACAGGTGACAGGTGGGCTGACAATGTTCATGAATTCAAACCACAGCCAAGGGTCCTCTGATGATTTACCAAGCTGAAATTCAGGGCACTCCTTGAGGACTGAAATGCTCAAAGATTAATCTTTCTACTCTGTGACCACACTGACCCCTTCAAATCATCTCCAACACACATGGTTATTAATAGCTAATTAATAGCAATACCGGTACTCTTTCAGGGATTCGGGTGGGTGTGGGGAGGACATCTGTGTCCCTATGTAGCAAAGTCACTTGTCACATCAATCTTTATACATAAATTTGCACACACCCACACATTGACATAGAAACTGAACCTAAGGCAATAAACATTTTGTATGCTGTCTCCTGTTACTTAAAACCATCATTTCAGGTGGCTGCACTTAGCCCACTGAGTGAGCACAATTACTATAAAACCCATTCCCTTGGTGTTAGATATTTATTTCACCTGTTTCCAACTTTACTGTAGTAGACAGCGTAAAACTACCTTTTTTTTTTTTCACTCACCCTGAATCATAGCCTTAAGGTTAGAGTTCAAAACGTTATCACTGAGTTAAGGGTATAAGCTTTATCAAAATGTTTTCCAAAATTTATTTTATATGAGGATGCTAGCTTTGCTGCAAATTTACTAATAGAAATTATTACTAAGGTTTTCTCTTGGTAGTTCACTAGGAGAAATGATGCCAGGTTAATTTATAAAATAGCTATAGTATAGAGAAAGGCATAAAACTACAACGAAGTTTTAACGAAGTCCAAAGATGCATTACAAAGAAGGTAAATGCAGTTGCAAACCTGAGATAATTAGTGAATACATGCACACTTTGTAGGCACTCTGCTTTGGCAGTGACAACGGGCATGCCTTGCACGCATTCTCCTTTCAAAGACTCTAATGCCACTTTGCCCTTTTTTCTGGGCATTAGTCCCTGTGGGAATTCCATGAGAAAGGCGGGAAAGGAATAAGAGAGGGGGATTTCAAATATTCTCTTTGTCTGGCCCATAATAAGGATTATTCTAAATCTTTTGTCCAGCATATATAAGATGCCACGACAGTTAATGAATAAGTTAATTGGTTGAATCATTCGAGTGGGCGCCTCCAATTCATTCCTAGGGAGCCAGTAATGTGTGAGTAAAAGATTAAAGCTGCATTTGAGAAAGGCCCAAGATACCAGATGGCTCAAAGGAGCCCCATCGATATTTTAATTTTTTTAATAACAACAGTCATATGTTCTCATTAAAGAAAACTTGGAAAAAAGAAAAAAAGCAAAACAAAAACAACAATTATCCTATAGCTTCACAATCCAGGGCTAATGTTTTGATAGGTTTTCTTTCTTTTTCTTTCTAAGAGGCAGGGGTCTTGCCCTGGTACCCAGGCAGATCTTGATCTCCTGATCTCAAGCAATCCTCCCACCTCAACCTCCCGAGTAGCTGGGACTGTTTTGATAGATTTTCAAGCAAAAATATGAGTTTTATAAAATTGAAATTACACCGTTTGTAGTTTCTCATCCCATTTTTTTCCCATTTAACATTATAAGCTTTTCTAATTAAAAGAATGCTTTTGAAACATATTTAATGGCTAAAGAACATTATCTAGAGTGGATGTATCATGCCTGTTAAATCATTCTTCTCCTGCTAAATATTTTACTTCTGAAAATGTCTTTGATTTTTGTCGTTATTCTTCGATTCACTCAGCATGCGTTTCATGCACACCTGCCACGAGGGATGCCTGGACCGACAAAACTGCCTTGGACCCCTGCCCTCCGTAAGAAAAATGTGAAGCAATTAACACACACACACGTTCGATCAAAGCTGTGTAAATGCAGTAAGAGAAGTGACCTTTAATGGAGACCTGAAGGCCGCAGGAATTGGCAGGGTCAGCATGGGAGTGAAGACTGTCGCAGCAGAGGGATGCACGTGTGCAGAGTCCAAGGCAGAGAAGGGCTGGTGTGGATGGCGGCAGGAAGTTTGGTATCCCGGGGTCGCCGGGCGGGAGGGGAGGAAAGCAGCTGTGCTTTCTATACTAAGTGCACGGAAAAGCTACGCACACTGTGAGAAACGCAGGGTGCGCTTCTACATTCTGAAAGAGAAGGTGTGTTAACACTGAGAACACCAAGGGACCGGATTCCTTAGATGTGGCAAGCCTCTAATTAGCAGCCAGCTTGCGTTCGGATTTCACGGCCGGCCAGTCTGCCCGTCTGCGCACCGCTGGCCGCAGGCACACAACGGGAGGGCACGCGCCCGGTGGAAGGCGAGCCCCGCCACCCTGCAGAGACATGCGGAACCCGTCCTTTCTCCTTCAGCCGGTTTCACCCATAGGGAGAGGGGCGAGGGGCAAAGATACGAGACGCACTTAAAACAATAAGATTGAATCTCTGGCTCTTGATGTCCTCGTCCAAGATTTGTCTCTGTCCTAAGGTGACCATTGGCCAACATCGGCAGGTAGACAGTAGCTTCGGTCTTGATCACGTGGCTTTGTTAATGCTGCTCTGCTAAACTGCCCTTTACCTGGCTCACTCCCACCTTGCCTCCTACTGGAAGCCACCCAAGACAGGGCTGAAGATGCCCTTCTTGATGGCACATTCCTCCATCCCAGCACTGTCACCGTCCATATAATAGTCTCTTGACTTACCTGTTTCTTTGTCTGGGTGTGAACTCCAGAGGGCTGGGCATAGAATAGCCACTCAATAACTTTGTGATAAATGAATAATGAACTGTGGTCCCAACATCCCAAGTTTAATTCTCATTAGAAGCCGGTCAATGTGTGTGTCCCTCCCTGCTAACTGCTTGTCCTGCCTTTGTCAGGGTGGTGTGTCCCCGCTGAGGGGCTCACATGCAGCCCTTGCTCCTGCCCCTCCATTTCTACTCTCAGAATCTGTGCTTATTCTCTCTGCAGCCCCCAGTGCTGGTGCGGTAGGCTGAATAACACCCCCCTTCAAAGATATCAGGTCCTAATCCCTGGAACCTGGAAATGCCATCCTATTTGGAAAAAGGATCTTTTCTGATGTGATTTAGACTATAATAGTAGGGAGATTATCCTGGATTATCCAGGGGGTGTGAAATGCCATCACGAGTGTCCCTCCAGAGAGAGCCTGAGGGACACACACGGCATGAAGACAGAGGCAAAGGTTGGAGGGATGTGGCTACAAGCCAAGGAACGCTGGCAGCCACTAGAGGCTGGAAGAGGCAGAAGCAGACTCTCCCCAGACCCTCCAGCACAGCCTGCTGAGAGCTTGCGTTTAGCCCACGGACACTGATTTTGAAGTCCAGTCTTGCAGGACTGTGAGAAAATAAATGTCTGTTGTTTTAAACCACCAAGTTTGTGGCAATTCGTTATAGCAGCCAAAGGAAACTAATATAGCCAGATAGCGGATGGTTCTGGGCATCAAGACGCCTGGCATGTCGTCTCAGCCCTGAAACTCACTCAGCAACTCTCTTTCGGAGCCGGAATTCTCAGCCAGCCTTCATCTTGGATTCACAGCTAACCCCGGGCAAGTCCCCTCCCTCTGGCCTTTAGTTCCCTAGCCGGGAAATGGGATAGGAATAGCTTGCAGCCGGCAGAGTGGCTGGGAAGACTGACGGGACACGAATGTGCAACTCCTAGCACAGCGGCAGGCACACAGCAACCACTCCACGTGATGACTTCTGTTGTCCCTTTCTTATGAAAACAATCGTCAGCACCAACTGAGTGCCTACTGTGTGCCAGGCACCATGCTAGGCCTTTGCTTACAAAGGAAGTACAGGCCAGCATTTCCAACAATGGGATTGGACGGATTACATGGACCCCTAAAAGAGAAGTGTTTTGTGCTCCCTACAAAGTAGGGTGAGTGAATGTGATTTATTGAAAAGCTATAATGTCCCAGAAAGAAACACAAGACAAAACATCAAAAAACAACAGCAATAAAAAAAAATAAAATACAATCAACAAAATATTATAGAATCCTTTTACTCTACCAGGGGCATCTTCCCTGTCCTTTGTAACTAGCCCAGCGTATTTTCCCGGTAAGTGAGTCTTTCTCGTAATACAGAGGTCAGGCTCAAACACTGAACACAGTTGAACATCTCTTCATTTTGTCACCTCTACTCTCTGTGCCTTCCTGGAGACTTGACTTTTCTAGATCCAATGGTCTAACATGAAAAGAAAAAAAAAAAAGGTAAATAAAAATACAAAGCTTCTGGTATGGCCTGCAAATTTCTAGTTAAAAGGGCAACTGTTTCTCCCAGGAATGAATGCTTTGCTGTCTCGTGGTAACTCTCATGCATGCCCTGGCTCCTAGGGAGTGGAGAAGACCTGTCTAGGCCCAAACTGTCCTGCACCTGTGGGAGCCAACTGCAGGTGGGGCAGAGAGTGGGCCAGGAGCCCTCCTCTGGCTTTCTCCTGGTCCCTGGCATGTCCTCCCAGGCTGGGTGTAGGACCAAGCCCCAGCAGGGCAGAAACAGGAAAGGAGATGAGAACAGGTAGGACTGGCAGAGTCCACGACTGCCAAATTAAGTGGTGAGTAGGGAGGAATAATCCGGGACTTTCTTCCAGACTCTTGGTCCAGACTGTCACCCTGGGGCATGCCTTATCCTGACCCTCCTCCCCACTGGACCTCACGTTCAGACTGGGCTTCCACCGCAAAGGAGGAAGAAGAGCTCGGTGGTTCTGAGGGTGGGTGCAGGCTCCAGACTGCGGGAGTTTGAATCCTAGTCCCACCGTGGACCAAGAGAGGCCCTGGGAAAGTGTCCTCACCTTCCTGGCCTCAGCAGCCTCAGCTGTAAAATGGGGCAACAGAAGGAAGATGGGGAAAGTGTGGCTCAGGGAGCCTGCACCGTAGTCGTCCTATGTTCCTCCTCCTGCATTCCTTCTGGAACAGACTGGTAAACCAGGCAAAGCCCCAGCCCTTGTGGAGGCGTCAATGATGCAGGGGTAAGAACACAACCAATACAATCAGGGCTGTGAGGAGATGCACGTTTGGATGAAAAAGACAGTGAAGAGGTGCTGAACAGGTGGGCACTGGGGGAGAGTGGGCAGGCAGCATTTGCAAAGACCGAGATCAGAGAAGGGGCAGAGTCGGGGTGCCCAGAGCAGCAGGTGAGGATGAGCAGGGCACCAGGATGGTCATAGAGCCACCTGTCAGGCAAGGCTGGGCCTGAGTTGTTCAAATTTCATTTTAGATTTAAATTTAAGTGATGACAAGCCTACACTGAAGGTTTTTACACAGGGGAGTGGAGTTGCGGTCGCTGTGTTGTCAGAAGATCACTCTGGCTGCTGTGTGAAGAACCTACCAGAATACAGTGGAAACAGGACTCGGTTTGGATGCAGTTGCCACGGTTCAGGGAGAGATGACGGTGGACTGGACCAGGGTAGCCTGAGTGGAGATGGAGTGAGATGGGCAGGTTCAGAGAAGGACTGTGATAAGCCACTCACTGCTTCATGTGCTCCTCCTGGCAGCCCTGTGGGGTCAGTACTCTTACCACCCCCAGATGAGAAAACTGGACCGGAGAGGTTAGGTAACTTCCCTAAGGCCACACAGTAAGTGGCAGAGGCGAGGTCTGAGCCAGGGCCCTCCGGTTCCAGAGCCCATGTGCCAAACTGCTATTCCTCGACAGGCCTTGACAGTGGATGGGCTGAGGGTAGAGAGGGAAAGGAAACCAGAGATGGCTTATAGGGTTCAGGCCTGAGGAATGGGGCCAGTGTCCGTGCTGTTCACAGACGGGGACCTGCTCAGGGAGGGACTGGCTTGTTGGGATGGGGGGTCAACAGCTTAGTTTGGACATGCTGAGGTCCAGCTGCCTTCATCCACTCCTCAGCCCTTTCCCGAACTCACAGAGCAGTCTGTGGAGGAGGGAAGCAGAACGATTGTTCTCTGTCTACGTGGACCTCCCTCCCCCACACCTGCAGGTGTGCGCCTCCTGATGCCCTTTCCTAAAAGGAGGCGGGATGGTGACATGTTCAGAAACGCAGTGAACTCTGAATGAGAAAGCAGAGCAAGCCTGTCTGAGCATTTTTGTTTTTCTTTTAGTTTTGGGGTTTTTTTCCTGCCTTCAAAATTTCTCATAAGTTATCAGTAGTTGGAATGCACACATGGGCACTTTTCCACATCAAAACAGTGTGAGAAAAAAAGAGGACGCAAATGCACGGCAACGTGGGGCTGCACTGCATCCCGGAGGCGGGGACCCAGTGCTGCTCCAGGGGCGGGGTGGCTCTGTGGGAGGGCCCCATCCCCCAGCCTCAGGCCTTGGGGACAAGGCCGATTTATCTATGTCAGGGTTTAGGGAAGAGTCATTTGGCTCCGTAGGATGTTAATAAGCACGAACAAAACAAATATTTTTGGTCACGTGGGCTCGGGGAAAATGGGCTTATCACAGCTTCTTGAACGTGGGCATGTGCAGCGTGACCTGCAAGGAGAATTTCCCAAATGTGTTTGATCACAGACGGCTTCGGAGTTTAAGCATCTCACGGCGCAAGCGTTCCAGGGAACGGGTTTGGGAAATGTCTTCCCTGTCACTCTTAAAGGAAAGTCAGTGGCTCTG
Source organism: Microcebus murinus (assembly GCF_040939455.1). Lineage (NCBI taxonomy): Eukaryota > Metazoa > Chordata > Mammalia > Primates > Cheirogaleidae > Microcebus > Microcebus murinus. The sequence continues at coordinate 64,237,813 of NC_134107.1, forward strand.
TTACTCAGAGCTGGATCCTGAAAGTTCCTGGATGTGCAGATGGGGAAGCCAGGCCAGGAACCTCATGGGGGAGACGGAACAGCAGAGCTGCGTGGCGAGGCGTGGGCCCACGGGTCACCGTGCGACCAGGGCCAGGCTGACGCTTGGTTCCTCCACTATCTGGACAACTGCCTTGCAGAATTCTGTGAGGACTGGTGGAAATGACTCCAAATGCAGAAGACCAGCACATGGCAGGCCTCTCTCGAACCTCCAAGACCTCTGGCAGGCTCCTCGGGGCCCTGACTCTTGAGTGTGTGGTCTACACAGGTCAGACAGCCCTTCTCACCCCCCTGCTAACCCGGCTCCCCCTCTCCTTGGCAACAGCCCTCCCAAGGTGGCCCAATTCCCTGCCATTATCGGTCTTCTCAAGTGGTCAGTCAGAGGGCAGCCAAGTCTAACCTGGAACTTCAAAACAAGCCCCCCTCGGGCACGCGGTAATTGTGGCTGACGGTGCAATCATGCCCCACAGCTTAAATGGCCTGAAAAAGCTCCAGGAAGAAAGAGCCAGTGTGCACAGTTTTCGAAATGCATCAGGTTTCTGGAATGCTCCAAGGCTCCTTGTCTACTGTAACCATGGCTTCTGCAGTGGCTCACACACAAGACCTAGCCCTGTATTTCAAGAGATCCCAACATTTGCTCACCACTCAAGTGTTCGTTCAACACTTCGCCACCTCTCCAGAACGACTTTGGGGCCAGGCATTAGAGTGCAGAAGAGTGGCCAGTCTAGGGAGGAAAGCAGAGCATGGGTCAGTGAGCACGGGGATGGAGCTACGCACAAAGTTCTGCAACAGCAGAAAGGACTAGGCTTTGGTTCACCCCAAAGAGTGGCTCCAAAATCAGCTCACATTTAGGGAACATTTGGCATGTGCCAGATACTGGGGTAGAAGATTTTTGCATGAATTATCTCAATTCAGACACAATTATGATGCCATTTTACAAAGGAGAAAACAGAGAATCAGACAGGCATAGGGAGTTGCCTGAGGCCACACAGCTCCTCAAGGGAGGCCAGGATTCAAATTTATGTCATCCGCCTGGGTGGCCTTTAGCCAGCTGCCTGAGCCATTCAACTGAGCAGGCAGTGCCCGTGCCAGAGGGTTCTCTGAAGACTAGAGGAGACGGTCTCTGTGAACACCCTTCCTTAGGCGGGGCCTCAAACACACGCTCTATTGTTTCTTCTGTCTCATGTCTTTCCTCTGCCTTGCTTTTGGTGGGATAAAAGCCTCCTACTTACATACATTCCACTCTCAGTTCAGAATTTAACCAAAATGAGCAAACATGGAGCTTTTACCGAACCCACAATTCCCCTTGCCCTGCAGAGACTGGCCTCAGTAACTCTACTGACAGCAATCCTGGAAGACTTACTGAAGGAATCTGGCCATGAGGCAGAATCCAACGGATTATAAAGCACAGAGCATCTGTAGAGACGGAGCCCACGGGTCTGAGCCCTGGGTGCAGCAGGGGGAAGTGGAGGCAGGAGGATGTGGACAGAGTGCTAGCACGAGATCTCTCCAAAAGAGGCTGGGAGCCTCTTCTTCAAAGGTTCAGAGCTGGCTCCAGGCCTGAGAAACGAAACCACCCCTCTCTGTGGGGAGAATCCTTGGAAGAATATTTATGAGACACTGAAACCACTGCCATCAACCCTTTAAAACATTCCTGTACATGTAATTATGGGTCCAGGGATGAGATTCCCGGATACGGTATTAATTATTTCCCTGAAGCTCACAGTCCCCGGGGACTGCAGACAGGCACACTGTGCCTGCAGGTCTCCTGGGTCTGCCTCTGCCCCCCGCAGACTCTCCCCTTCACGAGCCTGCTGCCTTCCCAACTGCACCCCTGCCCCTCTGCCCCTCTGCCCATTCTCCTCCTCGCCCTGCCCCGCTCTGTGCGAGGGAGGCTGGCCCAGCGGATGTAGCACCAGGGACTCCTTGCTGGCCGCCCCTCGCTGGCTCTGGCCCATGGAAGGTGCTAGCAGGAGAGGGGAGAGCAGAAGGGGAAGAGGCCAAGGCCTTTCTTGCCCACCCCACCTTGCTTCGCTGCTGCACCCCCTGCACCCCTAGCCCCAGCCCACGGCCTCTCCAGCAGGGCCCGGCTCCCCCTACTCTCCCAGGCTGCAGAAATACCACTTTCTCTGCTGGCCCCTTCTCACCTGGCCGGTTTGGGCTCCACCCCAGGTGGCCTCAACATCTCTTGTTTGTTCCCTTAACCCTGCCTGCTCCACTTCCACTCGACAATTCCTTCACCAAAGGCTCTTTATGTAGACCATCTGGAGTGAATTCTATTTTCTGATGAGAATCTGACAAGAAGCGAATCAGAAAGGGAGTCACAGTATTTCAGGCCCATGGCCACAAACTTGGGAAGGAGTAAACTTGTCACCACCTCGCTGGTGTGTCCCCGAGTTCCGTGCCACGTGCGGGCACCAGAGATGCAGGCGTGCCGGGCAGGGGAGGGGGCCCCGTGGCCAGCCAGGAGAGCCTGCTCCTGTGCCACTGTCCTCTGTCCCCACCGTCCCTGCACTGTGTGTGTCTGTGTGTGCTTCCATTTTTCACCCGAGTCCAAAACAAAAAAAAACACCACACTACTCACAACCTTGATCAACAGAATATTAGAAAGAATAATAGACATTTATCATTCATTCACCAAACCTGCCCTGAGAACCTTCTGTGTGTTGAGCCCTGAAAAAGAAACCTTGGTGCAGAAATGAATGTTTACATAGGGCACGTCCCTGCCCTTGAGGACTGCCAGAATATTGAGCCTCGTATTTCTACTGAGCGACCCAGGAAACTTTCCGCACTAGAATGAAGACAACCTGCCCCTCACCCTCTCCTCCCCACTGGCTTGTCTGCTGGGATGCAGGCAGCCAGCCAGCTAGCCAGACACACGCACACTCCAGCCAATGACCAGGAATTCCCACCCAATGCCACAGCAGTTCCATTAATCATTTACACTGCTTCAGACCCAGATTGGGGGGATGAATGGAATCTACACAGAGCAGAGGGCCTGAGTCCATACAAGTCCTTTATTTTCCTCAATAGGACCTAATCAGTGTTCCTTTTGTGAAATGAATAACAACATAATAGCGCCATGCTTTGCAGGCATGCTTCTTGTTTTCATTCACTCACGGTCATGGAGCACTTGGTCTGTGCCCAGCCTGCCCTTGATCCCTGGGCGTCAGAGTTTCTCCATGTGGTGTCCTTCCCTCCAGGCAGCGGCATCCACTTCCCTGTGCTGCCTGTCATCCTCACCTGTCTGCTGACCCCTCCAGATCCTGAGCTCCTGGTCTGTGACTCAGTGCATGAACGTGCACACGCCACTTCCTTGTTTGGGCCCTCGAGCTTCCCTCCTGCACAATGAGGTATTAGAACGGATGGCCAGGAGGAACTCAGAGTGAAAAGCCACTGCATGTTCTGGAGCCCCTTGTCACTGAGCGATGAAGTGGGCTGCACAACAAAGGGTTGCAGCCCAAAGTGGAAGCCAAGTGTATGGAAGGTGAGGCCCCTGAGAGTGAGTTCACGCTACCTAGGCCAGTGGTTTCACCTTGCATGCACGTTGTAATCATTTCAGGAGCTTTTAGAAGTCCTGATGCCCAGGTTACTGCTAAGACCAATCAATTCAGCATCTCCAGAGCTGCAACCCAGACATCGAAATTTTCAAAGCTTCCTCTGTGATTCAAATGTGCAGCCAAAATTGAGAACCACTAATCCAAGTTCACTTTCAACACTTTGGGTAACTTCCACCAGATAGCCAGTGATGTCCAATTAGAACATGTGCTTTAGATCAGGAGGGGAAGAGATTTTTCAATCACGAAAACGGAAAGAAGCTAGGTTATTAAACACTCCCTATTTGTGCCTCATCTACAAAAATGTAATCCCCTATTAAGATGAGAGTATATATGGATTAACTTCTATAATCAAAAATGTAATTAATAACCCAGTTAGAACAAGATTTTGAAGAGCTAATAATCCCTAAGTACAAATTATGTGCTCTCATTAAAAATCTAACTGTTACAAACTCTACTTATTCAACAAATAACCCCTTGTCTAACAATTTGTTTTACTTTATAGCTATAGAGAAACATATTTTCCCCCTAACCTTTGTGATTCTCCCCCTAGAGATTTTCAAAACTCCTGGTTCATAGCTTCAGCCTGTTGCCAGCGCTCTTCCTAACACCAGTTCTCCAAGTTTAGCAACCCAGGCCTAACTGTCCCTCCTCCCTCCAGGTTGCCCCACCTCTGCACCCCGCCAACTCCCATTACCCCTGCACCCCACCAACTCCCATTGCCACGTGGGACTGTCAGTACCTGAGGTGTCTCCATCAGACAGCACAGAACAATCTCACTCACAAGATAGCATATTATGTTCTTTTCTCCTTAGATTATTCCAAAATCACTTACTCAAATTCCTTCTATTATAGAGTAATGAAAAGAAGACACACTTTGGAATCAGATAGGCTTGGCCTGAAAATTTAACTACAGGAGTCCAGAAGCACAACCACAAATGTGCAGTCACCCGATATATGACGAGGATAACTCCGCAGTGCCGTGGGGGAAAGGTGGCCTTCCCAATAGACGTTGCTAGGTCGGTTGGTTGTCCGTATGCAAAAAAAGACCGACCTTGACCTCTATTTCACACTACACACAGAAATCAGTTCCCAATGGACTGTAGCCCTGAATCTAAACAGTAAAACAATAAAGATTTACAAGGAAACCCAGGAGAATATCTTCATGACCTTGGAGTAGGCAAAGTTTTCTTAAACAAATCATAAACCATGCTAACCATAAAGGAAAAATAATTGATAAACTGAACTTCATCAAAATTAGGAACTTCACTTGATCAAATGACACAACTAACAGTAAAAAGACAGGCTACAGAATGGGAGACGATATTGACAATACCTGACAAAAAGTTTACGCCAGAATATATAAAGAATTCCTACAAATAAACAAGAAAAAAACACACAATATGATTTTAAAAAGTTGAATAGGCACTTCACAAAAGAGGATATGCCAATGGCCAATAAGCACATGAAAAGGTGCTCTATTTCACTAGCTACTAGGGAAATGCAAATTAAACCACAATGAGATGTAACTACACAACCACTAGAATGTCTAAAATGAAAAAGGCGGTTGTTAGGGAACATACGACCTTGGAGTAGGCAAAGCAATCAGAATTCTCATACACCTCTGGATATCAGTAAAATCACTTTGGAAAACTGTCTGGCAGTACCTACTAAACCAGAAGATATATATATATATATATATATATATATATATATATATACACACACACACATACACACACATATATATATATATATATATACATATACTCTCATCCAGAATTCCAATCCTAAAACCAAATTAGTATCAAAAGACATTCATTTACAAGAATATTCACTGAAGCACCATTTGTAATAGCCCCAAACTGGAAAGTAATCAAATGTCCACCAACAGTAGAGTGAATAAATAAATTAAGTACACTCACAAAAGGCAATACCATGCAGCAGTGAAGATGAATAAACTACAACTACATGGAACAACATGGATAAATCTCAAAAACATAATGCTGAGTTAAAGAAGTAGGCACAAAAGAATATATGCTCTATGACTCCATTTATACTAAATCATAAAGTAGGCAAAATTTATTTATGATACTATAAGTCTGTATAGCTGTTAACTTTGCAGGAAAAAAGAGAAAAAGATTGAAAGGGGGATCGTAATCTTATTTCATGATTAGAGTTCTGATTGCATGGGTATGTTAATTTTATGAAAAATTTACTGAGCTATACATTTATGAGTTGCATACTTTTCTTTATGTACATTATATACATCCATAGAGAGTTTAAACACACACACACACACACACACACACAGCTGCTCCACCTTTTAACTATGTGAGACCTTGGGCAAGGCATTTAATCTATCTGGTATTGTTTTGTCTTCTGTAAAAATTGGAATTATAATACCACTTATCTTGCAGGGTTGTTACAGGATGAAAAGGGGGAAAAGCATGTATCCACACATATATGCATATATATAGCATCTGGGACACACAGCATACACTCCATAAGTGAGTTTCACCTCCTTTCTTCTTTTTTTTGAGACACAGTCTCACTCTGTTGCCCAGGCTAGAGTGCTGTGGCATCTGCCTAGCTCATAGCAACCTCACACTCCTGGGCTCATGTGATCCTCCTGCCTCAGCCTCCCGAGTAGCTGGGACTACAGGCATGCGCCACCATGCCCAGCTAATTTTTTCTATATATTTTTAATTAAAAATATATAGTTAAATGGCTATTTTCTTTCTGGCTAATTTCTTTCTATTTCTTTAGTAGAGATGGGGTCTCCATCTTGCTCAGGCTGGTCTCAAAACTCCTGAGCTCAAACGATCCACCCACCTCAGCCTCCCAGAGTGCTAGGATTATAGGCGTTAGCCTCTGTGCCCGGCTCTGCCTCCTTTCTTGTTGGAACTCTCTAATAAACTTTTATGGCCCGGGACTTAGTCTCTTTCTCCTACATACATTAAAAAATAAACATGTGGTGCATGTTTTTCCATTCTTGTGATACTTCACTTAGCAGAATGGGCTCCAGCTCTACCCAGGAGGTATGGGTATATTCACACCTAATGGGTGCGGTGCGCACCATCTGGGGCATGGACACGCTTGTAACTTTGACTCGGGCGGGCGAGGCAAAGGTAATATATATAACCTAAACATTTGCACCCCCGTAATATTCTGAAATAAAAAATGAATAAGTAAAATAAACAAACCAAAAACAAAACAAAACATCACCAAAACAGAAGATGTTTTGAGTGGGAAAGGCAGTACAAGGCCTTTCACAAAGAGTCTTGAAATTTTGGGGGAGTTTATATTTGGATAAGCACCACCTCCATCAGGGCTAGAACCAGGCATGGGCCACAGCAACGGGGATGCAAGATCAAGGTCAGTCCAGAAACAGTGACAGTGGGGACGGCACTAGGGTTACAGAAAGAACACAGCAGGATGGCGTGTGCCAATATGGCAGAAACACGCTCTTTTCTTTTGACCACACATGGGCTGGGATTTTCAGCAACAAAATTCTTCACAGACCAAACCAAACCAAACAACAACAAAAAAAAAAACCCTCAAAAAAAAAAAAAAATCAAGGAAAACCACTTTGTTGCTTTACAGCAAGTGCCAAGTCACAATGTGAGAAAGTGCAAGTTACAGAAAACATGAGATTCCCAGAAAATAAACTTGTGATTATTGTACCAGGAATCAGAAACCAACCACTTCCTGCCACACCTTCATCCCCACCCCCAGAAGATCGGGGAGGGGGTCCTCTGGCACACACATGGGTGCGTGTCCCAGGCCACTTAGATGGTGCCTTGATTCTTTCATTCGCCCAGCAAACATTAACCGAGCACCAGCGGACGGCTTGCTGGCCTTGTGTTGACTGGACACAGGGCGTCCAGAGAAGAATGAGATGCGGTCACTGCCCTCCTGGAGTCTACCATCTGTGGAGGGTTCCAAGAGGTAAATGGGGAAGCGTAGTGCAGGGCGTTGCATGCTAGCATGGGACAAAACACAAAGGACTCAGGAACAGAGAGGAAAAGACACCTTCCTAGAGAAGGGGACAGCTGAGCTAAAGCTGATGGAGTTGGACGTGGGAATCTCAAAACAGAGAGGCAGTGCGAGAAAAACCCAGAAGTAAGAAAGTGACATTCGGCGTTGCTGGACAGGGAGTGGAGATAAGAAGACCCATCACGGCTGTTTAAGCACCCCGGCTGACTGTAGCATTCAGCCCGGGTTGAGAAGCACTGCTCTGCAAACTATGGTCCTGGGGCCAAATCCGTTTCTGTATGGCCCGAGAACTGGGAATGGTTTTCACAGATAAATATTTGCAATCGATTTCATGGTTGGGGACATAAACTCCAATTAAGCAAACACCAATTTGAACTCCAATCAGGCAAAATGTTATCCCCTCCCCCCAAAAAAGGAGTCTGATTTTTCTCATGAGTAGACCCATATCATAGAAAGTACTCAATTATTACAATATTTTGAATTTTATCAACAGAAGATTTGGGAAAATGTGTTTTTTCTCTTGTTCTATAGGTACTCATATCACATCCTCCATTTTGCCTCTTTGACTGCAAACCCTAAAATATTTACTCTCTGGCTGTTTACAGAAAAGTTTTGCCGACCCCCACTGTGGCTGATGGGGAACACCTGGACGGTGCTGGGCAGGAGGGGTGGGCAGGAAGCCCAGTCCACAGAGGCCAAAGGAAGAGCAGACGTGCAGGGCTTGGCGGGGGATGGACTTGGGAGGAGAGGGCAAGAAAGGGGTCCGGGAGACCTTCTTGGGACCACCGAAGGCCAGACAGAGCCACATCCTCATCCTGCGGGAGGGGTACCCAGAGGCCTGTTGCAGCACAGTCAGTGGGAGATGAGACTGGGGTTGGTGCCGTCACCCAGGCTGGACTGCAGTGATGCCATCGCCCCATTTACTCTTCACAGCCCTTGGCGACTGTTCCCTTCCTGGCACCTCTATGCACAGACAAGAAAGCACAAAGAACCAAATTGTGTTTTAATATCCTTTGGTTCCCTGAATCTCAAGTATCACCCACTATGACAGTCAGGGAAGATATTACTGTCCCCATTTTATAGATGGGAAGCCGGGGCCCACAGAGGAACTGAAACTGGCCAACGACACACTGCTAGGAAAGACAGGGCGATTCAGAGCCTTTCTGCTCCCCCTCAAAGTGCTGACAGGTACCCCAGACCACGGCCTGCCCCACTGTTGTCAGAGCGCCCTCTTTGTCCCCAAGCCTTCATGCAAGATCCTGGAGGCCAGCACCTGTGAGACCCTGGGCTCCAGGCCAGTCGGTCCTGGGTTCAAATCCTGACTCTACCATGTCCTTTACCACTCTGAGCCTCAGTTCCTTCACCTGGGATATGGGGGTTGAAACTCTACCTTATATGGTTATTAAGAGGCTTAAACGGGATAATACAAAGTGCTTAGTATAGAGCCTAGCATGTGGTAAGTGCTCAGTAATGCACGTTATCTTCTTAGGATGGTTTCCTCTTAGCAGCCTTAATTTTTGTTTGCTTGAGCCAGACATATACACAGAGGTGATGCCATTAAAAGTGTGAACTCCGGAGCCAATGCTGGGTCTCCAGCCTAGCTCTGCCACGCACTAGCTGTGTGAACCTGGGTAAGTCACTTATAAAAACAGTTGCTACCTGCTACTGTCATCATGAGAATTCAATGAGCGTAGGGCATTTGGAACAGCGCCTGGCAATAGTAAGCGTTCTACAAGTGTGAGCTATTGCTATTGTTTTGCAGTCATTTTGATTTTCCATGGAAGCTTTAACATGAGGCCCGTCATGGGGATGGTGAGCCTGCTGATGTGTTATTCACCCGCTGTTTTCCCTCCTCGGGGCCTGATTTGCGCTGGACTGGGGGTGCTAAGTGGCATGGGTCTCCCCCAGCATACCTGAGGTCCTCACCTCCTCGTGAACTACTAAGCATTGGCTTATAAGGCCTCATGCAGGCATCGCCATCTCTCTGCGGGTTTACACAGAGAAGTAGCAAATATTAACCACGTAAAGCCACAGGCCCTTAACAACCCTGACACTCAAAACATTCTAAAACCAAAAGGTTGTTTTTTTTTTTTTAACAACTCATTTGATGGCAAAACCTGACATGAAGTGATGCCAAACTATTTATTCTTTATTTTTCCCACTTTGTGTGAATAGCCATGCATTTAGCTGCAGAAAAATTAATGGCTTTGATTATGGAACGCTGCCCCAGACTCTGCCAGAGCTATTACATAATATACAGTGTATGCATCCTATTTCCTTTCAAAATTCTAAAAACACACCAAGTTCCAAAATACATCTGACCCCAAGGGCATTAGATGACAGACTGTGGACATGCATTTATTCCTTCTGTGGGACAGCTATAATCATTTCTATTGTTCCCTTCAACCAAAAGATACAGAAAATTGGTGTTTGCCCATAACCAAATTACGTTTTATTTCCCTTTGAAAAACAGGTCAATATATTCTTGGGATCCAAGAAATAAAATTGGCTTTCCGTTTTTTATGCAGTTGATACTGCAAAAAACATTTACTTATAACCAACACAGATTCCATCAGCCTGTTCTCAGACAGAAAAATCCAGCTCTCAGGCCAAGGACAGCCAGCGTCCACAGTGGCTTAGCCCCAGGAACTCCGCAGGATGGGAGGATGGGTGTGGAGAGGGGGCAGGGTCTCTCAGAGCAGAAGCTGTAATCCTCTGCCTTACATCCCTAGATAACCCTTTCCTTGTGATGTTTGCTCACTGGAAAGTTCTGGGCGGCCACAGCAGGCATGTGTGAAGCTGGGCGGAGAGAGCCTATTGTGAACTTGCAGGCAGAAGGAGTGAGTCAAATGCAATGATTACTTCATAGGCTAATTAGGAGATACCCACTTTGTGAACTGCTAATAGCCTTGGGGCATCACAATGACAGGCTACATTAGCAGCCAGGATGACTGGGTTGCTTGCTTAGTGAAAGTCCCCTTAGACAAGGAAAGTCTAAGAGGAAATGCACCCATGTGATGTTCCTCTACGTGCTCCTGGATCACAAAGATTTGGGGTAAGGAAATAGGAAGTAGGCAATCAATGGAGGGTTCTTGCTTCCCGAAGTTGTCCTGCTGGGCCCCGCTCTTCCTGCCCCCACCCCTGTGGCACAACAGGGGTAAACGTGAGCTGGGACCCAGGTGTCCTGATCTCTGCGGTCCACTTGCTGTGCAACTTGGGGCAAGCCACGAGTCCCTCAAACGTCATCTCCCAGACTCATGAAGTATGATGCGATAGAGCACTTCCCTCTTCTTAATGAAATGTTTTCATTCTTGGGCGGCTCGAATCACCCATCCTGCCCTTTCTTTCTCTCTTTTCTCTCCCTTCAGCCAAAATGCAATATGAAATTCCCAGCATTCTAGCACTGTAGAAGGGGCAGGGCAACATACATACAGTCTGGGAGTGAGAGACAACCCAGAATTTAGTGAGAAATCAACTTTGGCTCCCCACCCTGGACATGACACACTGTGCAGTATCGGGCCCTAGCTTCATCTCTGAAGCCCCCCCCACAGCACCCCCATAAGTCCCCTTTCCTTCCTCTGTCTCTCCCTCCAGGATTCTGACCTGAGAAAAACATAGCCATCAACTGAGTACTTCCTGTATGCCAGGTAGGTGCATTCACAGAGATTATTGGGCATACACTTCTAAATCAACTTGTGGAATACATAGGTCACCCCTCCCCCCCTTTTAAAGACGAAAAGGCTCAGAGATCAAGAAATTTCCCCAGTGGCACATGGCTGGCAGGTGGTGGAGATGGTGTTCTAACTCAGGTGGCCGGGCAAGTTCCTGGATAGGTATCTCCCTGGGCTTCCACTTCCTCATCTGCTCACTAAGTTAACAGTACACTTTTAAAGACATAAATGCTCAACATCTCTAATCATCAGGGAAATGCAAATCAAAACTGCAATGACTAGCACTCTAGCACTAGGCCTAGGGAGGCCTAGGCAGGTGGATTGCTAGAGGTCAGGAGTTCAAAACCAGCCTAAGCAAGAACGAGACCCCGTCTCTACTATAAATAGAAAAAAATTAATTGGCCAACTAATATATATAAAAAAAATTAGCCGGACATGGTGGCATGTGCCTGTAGTCCCAGCTACTCGGGAGGCTGAGGCAGAAGGATTGCTTGAGCCCAGGAGTTTGAGGTTGCTGTGAGCTAGGCTGATACCACGGCACTCACTCTAGCATGGGCAACAGAGTGAGACTCTGTCTCAAAAAATAAAAATAAAAACAAAATTAAATTAAATTAAATTAAAGAAACTGCAGTGAGATATCACTTATCTCCAGTAAGAATGGCCTTTATCAAAAAGTCCCCAAACAATAAATATTGGCGTGGATGCGTAGAGAGAGGAACACTCCTACACTGCTGGTGGGACTGCAAACTGGTTCAGCCTCTGTGGAAAGCAATATGGAGATACCTTAAAGTGATACAAGTAGATCTACCATTTGATCTAGCAATTCCACTACTGGGCATCTAACCAAAAGATCAAATGACACTCTACAAAAGAGACACCTGCACTCAAATGTTTATAGCAGCACAATTCACAATTGCAAAGCTGTGGAAACAACCCAAGTGCCCATCAATTCATGAGTGGATTAATAAAACGTGATATATGTATACCATGGAGTACTACTCAGCTTTAAGAAACAATGGTGATCTAGCACCTCTTGTATTTTCCTGGATAGAGCTGGAACCTATTCTACTAAGTGAAGTATCTCAAGAATGGAAAAACAAGCACCACATGTACTCAACCAACAAATTGGTATTAATGGATCAACACCTCAGTGGACATATAGGAATAACATTTATTGGGTGTCGGGCGGCTGGGAGGGGGGAAGAGGGAATGGGTATATACAAACATAGTGACTGAGACGTGCAATGTCTGGGGGATGGTCACGCTTGAAGCTCTGACTCAAGGGGGAAGGGGGAGCATGGGAAATATACGTAACCTTAACATTTGTACCCCCATAATATGCTGAAATAAAAAAATAATAATAATAATAATAAAAATAAAGACATAAATGGGACATGAGCAAAGCCATCCATCAATCCTCAGTGGCTGTAAGAGCACCCTCATCCTTATCCTAACAGACACTATTTCCCACTTGTGGAGTCTTTAAATAATGGGACTGCATCAGCCCTCTGGGCAGCTCCTCCCTGTTGACAATGGCAAGTGAGATGGACATGCAAGAACGGCAGGCGGAGGAGACTGGGAGTCAGAAGAGCGTGCCCAAGGCAGCAGAGGTGGGAACCGCCATGCACGCGGGAACTGGACGAGAGCCGGGTCTTACTGCCAGACACAGGTGAGGGGTGTGTTGCAAACGGTGGCGGGGCCAGAGGATGGGAGCACCCGACGCCCGCTGGGCGCAGTCTGGGCTTCACCCAGGGGACTGCAGTGCAGACGGCTGTCTGGCTCTGGCAGCCTTGGGTTGGAGGATGCAGCAGAGTAGGCGCAGGCCTAAAGCAAGCGTCCTCAAACTACGGCCCGCGGGCCACATGTGGGTCGCCTAGCACATCTATCCGGCCCCGGGTGTTTTTGCCACCGCTGCCTGTCCTGCTTAGCAGCCGACTCGTTCCGGGCCCACAGGGCACACTCTCCAACGGTCTGAGGGACAGTGAACTGGCCCCCTGTTTAAAAAGTTTTAGGACCCCTGGCCTAAAGGAATGGTGAGGCTGAAGGAGAGGGCCAGACAAGAGAGGGGATAAGCGTTGGCAGAGGCCTCAGACCTGCTTTCTGAAAGCAAGGAAGTGAGAATCAAGCCCTGACTCCCCACAACTTGGGGTGAGGCAGAGCGAATGCAGCACCTCAGCTGCAGAAATGTCCACAGACTTGCTAAATCCTAGTTGTCTCGGAATTTGGCCTACACTGTCTGCCATGTTCAGTAACACTCAATGCTTGCTACCCATGAAGGTTCTCCCCAGAGCAAGCATGAGCTCCTGGATGCAATTCGAGCCAACAAGCATTTGCAGAGTGCCTGGTCCTCTTGAGCATCCCCTGAGCCCTCTGGGGACATGAGGAGGGTGATGAGCCTGCCCCTGTCCCCTGCAGCTCTCAGAGGTCAGAGGCACAGGGGGAAAGGGCCAGGTTTCAGGTCAAAGTCCCAGGTTCAGGTCCTCTTCCTCTGTCACCCCCTTACTGTATGATTTTCAGCAAATTGCTTTTTGAAAACCTCAGTTTCCACAGCTATAATAGGGCTGATTGTGCCACCTATCCATAGGATTATTGTAAGAAATTAATGTGATAATCAATGTCTCATGACCTGTAAAACACCACACAAAAGTATTATTTTATTTAACACTAATATGTGATACCTATTGGGGGCTGAATTGTGTTCCCCAAAAGCCATGTTGGAATTCTAACCCCTGGTACCTGTGAATGTGACCTCGTTTGGAAAGAGGGCCTTTGCAGATATTATTAAGGTATCAGTTAAGGTGAGGTCCCACTGGAGTAGGGCAGGCCCTTCATGCAATATGACTGGTGTCCTTATGGGACAAGAGGAAGACACAGAGACAGACACACAGAGCGGGGAGGACGCCATGTGAAGGCACAGACAGCCACGTAAGGACAGAGGCAGAAACTGGGGTTATCAGTTGCAAACTAATGAACGCCAAAGATTGTCACAACCACCAGACGCCACAGGAGAAAGACATGGAACAGATTCTGCCCCTGGAGCCCACAAAAAGGAGCCAACTTTGCTGACACCTTAATTCTGAACTTCTAACTGTCAGAACTATGTGAAAATAAATTTCTGTTGTTTCAAGCCATTCCATTTGTGGTCCTCTGTAATGGCAGTTCTAGGAAGGTAATATACCAACCCAGCCACCACGCAGCAAGTGCACTCAACAGACAACAGTGTTACGGTGAGAACGAAGCACTTAGTTCCTCCCAATGCCTGCATCCTTTGCCATTTCTTTACATCAGCCGTGTGCCTTCCAACCCTGGGCTCCATTGACTCTGACTTGTCAGCAAGATACCTCTGGAAATGAGCCTTACGGGTACTGACCGCCATCCTCTAAAACTGATACACCCAGTAATAACTGAGCACCTCCTATGTGCCAGGACCAGGCATTGATGCTACAGAGGTGAGCCACACAGACTCCATTCTTGACTGCATGGAGTTCACAGTCTAGACGGAGGAAACCTTGAACAAGAACTTGCAACCAGGAACGTGTTCCTGGAGGGGGCCTGGCACACAGGGTGCTCTGAGGAAATGCAACAGGAGGCTAAAACATGCCCCGCTAAATCTGTCAGCAGCTGCATGAGCACAAACTCACATCAGTTCCAAAAGGCCGCAGGCAACAGATCACGCAGCTCAGGGTCCTTCTATGACTCCCAGTGGCTACAGCATCAGGATCCAAGCCCTTGGGCTTCATTCAGAATACTCCCCTATCCCTTTCTGGACATTTATCATCCACTCCTCCTTTACAAACCCTTTATATTTACTCCAGTAAATAGACAGGCAACATGGGCCTTGGGGAAGCTTGAGTTGGAATCCTGGCTCTACTATACTTCCTTCGGCATCACTGAATATTTATCAGAGACCTGTTCTGGGGCTCTGTACTCTGGATCCAGAGATTAGTAAGACATATCTGTCCCTGCTCTCGAGCAGCTAAAGTGCGAGTTAGAGCTCCTTGGCCTCAGTTTGCTCATTCGTAAAATGGAGACAATAATATTATTCTTCCTTTGCAGTAAGTATGAGGATTATAGGTGTAGCAAGTGTCCAGCACTCAGCAGGGGTGCAATAAACACCAGGTCCTTGTGCATTTATTTTCTTGGCCGTGTCTTTGTTCAGACTTTGCCCCTGTGTATATGCTTTCCTTTCATCTCCACTTCTCCATGGCCAACACATTTCTAAGACTCGGATGAAATCCTGATCCTTCTGTAAGCTTTTCTTGAACAGCCTAATCCCTCCTTAGAATTCCAAGCTCCCCATCTGTATGAATCTGAATACTCTCCCCAGTTGTAAGGTCCAATTAGGCATCTTTTCCTTTGTGTCTTACCCCATCCTAGTTCCCTGCCTCTCACAGTTCTTTGTGTCACACTTTACATCTAGTTCTTGTTCGAGGAGTATCTGCAGATTGGTTTGCTGATTGCTTCGTTATTACGAGCCCAAGAAAAATGGAGAAAAAAAGGTCAGACAAAACTCATCAAGTATTGGGCCACTTAGGAGCCAGCCCTTCCTAAAAATGGAAACAAGAGAACCATCCTTAACTGGGGGCCCAGTGATCCCCAGCCTGAATGGCCTCGTCACTTCTGCTTTCCCGGCTCCCAAAGCAGCCCAACTGTGCACACCGTTGTGCGGGCCCCTTCCACCCCAGGGGGAGGAAATGGCTGCCAAACTGCAGCCTTAATTGGAGGCAGGCAGGGGAAGGGCTGGGGACAATAGCCCGAGCATCTGCCTCCCCTCCTTTTGTGTACTTCCCGGCCCTCTGCACACACGTGGTTCCCCCTCTAACACATCAACTGCCATGTGAGTTGTATTTAACTCGCAGTATTTTTGAGCCTGGGGCCTCATGAAGCACATGTAACTCATCTCTTTACCTAGAGCCATAGGAACTGTTTCTCATGTTGCATATAACTCATGCACAGAAAATAATAAAAAAATGACAAAATTTTCATTAAATTAGAAACGATTGTTTAGTTTTCAAAGTTTTTATTCTATTTTCATAATAAAACACCTATGCCCCACGGAAAAATGTTTTTTTCTAGCATGGCAGTCACTGTGCTAACCTCTAGGCAGGAGGCTGCTGGGCTCCCAAACCCTCTCTCCTCTGGCTCACGCTCACGCGGCCCTCTAATCTCTCCAGGGCAGAGATGGGAAAGCAGCGTGAATAGCTCTATGAGTCACCAAAGCCAAAAGAGAGAGACTCAGAGGAAAGCTGCTTTCTGGGGCTGCCAGGGCAATGGGTAAGGGAGCCTGGGCCACTGTCCTTGATGAAGGACTCTGCCTGTCATTTCTTCTTTCCATGAGCTTTCCCTGAGCACTGTGCCAAGGGGCTGCAGAGCCTAGCCAAGGACACGGGAGCTTCAGCAGGGACTTGCGAAGTTCCGATGGCAGATCGCTGGGCCTCGGCAATGGAAGTCACAGGCTCTGGCTTGAGGTGTCAGAGAAGGGTCCTCAGAGGGCCGAGATGGTGCTGAGAAGGCCCAGGCTGTCCTGGCTGGTCATGACAGGCATGTAAAATTCACAGCAGCCCGCTGTGTACCAGGCTGTGTGCTCATTGATTTTTATACATGGTTTTATTTCATCTTCAAAATAGCCCTAGGGTATAGGTATAATTGTTATTAACATCCCTATTTTTCGAAGGAAGAAACCAAAGCCCAGGGGGCTGAGTAACCTGAATAAGGCCAGACAGCCAGCAAATGGCAGAATCAGGATTCTAACCCAGTTCTGAGTGACCCAAAGCCAGCCCCTCTACCCACGTGCGGCAGTGTCCTGGGGAGGGGACGGGGAACAGATGTTCAACTCCTCTTTCTGCCCTGGACACTGTTTCCTGAGTTAACCTGCTATCCTCAAATTCTGGGCATCTGAATAATGCCTTTCTTGGGCCACAGGTAGGTGCCACTCATGGTTATTAAGGAAAGACATCCAGTAAGCAGATAGAGCTTAAGAGTTAGCAGAGACTGCAAATGGCTGGGGTGTTTTGAAGGCCATTCAGGTCTGGTGGTCACAGGACTTCTCTTGAGGATGGTTTTCTTATCTCAGAGTTTTTAGGGAGGGCTAGCTGCTGAGTGGCCCCAAACTTGGGGAAGTTTGTATGACTTTTTTTCACCTCTCCCTTTTTCAGGGGCTCGCAAGTAATCAGCAAACCAATCTACAGATACTGTCAACCGGAGGTTGCATGGCAGAGAGTTAGAAGGAAAACAGTGTAGCACTTAAAAATGCTGACTCTATGCCCCACGCAAGTCCCATTTATATGAGGTTTCTCATTAAACTCTCATGACAGCCTTGCATAGAAAGTATTCTTATCATTTCCAATGAAAAAAATTAAGACTCAGTGAGAGTACTTTTAAGATTAATGAACTTATATTATATCACGTATGTTTATTTCTATTTATCCCAACTTATAAAAAAAAATTATATGAAGTCCAGTGCAGAAAGCAGGTGGAAAATCTGGAATGTGGCCCAAGGCACATTCTAACCTCGGACTCTAACCTTGGACACCCCCATGGGTTCAAGGAAGGATTCAATATGCACGGGTTTGATTTACCTGTGAACTTTCAGAAGCAGCAGACAATCGGAGTGGGGGCGTCTCACCTGACTCAGAGTTAGGTTAGGGGCTTTTGAAGGTCAGCAGTGTTCGCCAGCCTCCCCTCTCGGCGTCCTGAGAGAGAGCTGGACTTCAGGCTGCCACTGCCACTTACAACCCGCATGACCCTGGTCAGTTCATTTAACCTCCCCATGCCGTTGTTTTGCTATCCATCCACATCGCGGGAATATCAACAGTCGTTCTTCCTCCTCACTGACAGGGCTGTAAGGGCAGCGAGCGGGGAGAGGATGTAAACGCACTTGTAAACCGTAAACTGCTGCACAAACAGGAGGGTTTATTTTGATTCTGACCTGGGCCATGGTGCGGACATAAACAGTGTGGGGCCAGTACAGACTAACCTTAAGGAGAACATACTCGGGGCTGATTGTAGGATTTATTCAACGGTATTCAATAAACATGTTTCGAGTACCTGGTTCCTTGATAGAAGACAGCCAGACAGATGCAGAAAAAAAAGTCAGGCCACAGTGTGTTAGGTTTTAGAACTGAGATGGAGGACAGATAAGGCATGCTGAGGGCCCAAGGAGAGGCTGGCAGAGTGGACCCTGGATGGATGGGAAGGGGCTGCCAGCCAGTGAGGGGCTACCTGGACTGAGTCTTGAAAAATGAGTAGGATTTGGCCAAGTGGACACAGAGAGGCGTTGCAAGCAGAGACAACAGCACAGCAAAAGCACCGAGGTCTGAGCAGGATCACATGCAGAGGGAAGTGTGGAGGTTCAGCATGGGGGGAGTCGGCCTCCTGGGGGGTCTCCAGGGCCCAGCAAGCCTGGCGCCCATCCTTCAGCAGGAAGGGACAGGATTTACTTAGCAGTGGGACATCACCGCAATGCCTCGCATGACTTTTCACAGGCAGAAGCACGAAAACACAAATCTCTCCGACCCAAATGATTCCCAGCATTACTTTTTGCCATTTCTCACTCTGATTTGCTAGCAATTTCCTGAAGGCAAAGCAATCCACTGGGCATGCAATATGAGTTCCAACTGTTTCAGTGAGCAGAAATCTACTGGTTCCATATTCTTCTCTGGGGAAAGAGCCGGCTGAAATGAGTAGTTGTTTCCCACATTTACATGCTTATTTTCTTCTCCCTTGAAACACTTACAGAGAAGAACTAATCTGTTAGGAAGGCAGAGAAAAACTGGGTCCCTGCTACCTCTGCCAAGGAGAAAGGACTAGGGGGGTGAGGGGGGAGGGCAATATTTTCTGCTTTGTCAGATCAATAAAAAACCTTTGATTCTTGGGAAATTGAGGGGACTTAAAGTTAGAAAGGAATGCAGAGGTGATCTTGTTCTATATGCTACCCAAGACAAGACTCCCTTATAAAACTGCCTGGCCGATGAGCTGACAAGTCTTTGCTTGAATACATTTGTTTATCAATTTGATGATGTGATGGGTCTTACTTGTGGTGGAAACACACACACTGCACATCAAGAAGGAGAGGGGGATGGGGGGGGGATGTGGAGTTCTGAAAACAGACCTGGAGTCAAATTCGGCACCTCTGGTCACATAGATTGAGTTACTATGACCTTAGGCAAGACATTCAAACCCTCCTGAGTTCTCGTCTCCGTAAAGAGTGGGTTATAAAACCTTCCTTGTTGGGGCTGTCATGAGGATTAAGTGGAATCACGTATATAAAGTGCCCGGCAGAGTTTCCTGGCACGCAACCAGCGCTCGATAAATGGTAATTATGATTATCTCATTAGCCCAAACTCCCACCCAAGGCAGAAATCCTTCTTTAAACAACGCTGACAAACTAGGGAGCTATCAGGTCTCTGCTAGAATAAATATTTGTTGATTGATTTGGTAATCAGTTGATTCTAAATACCTGGGGCACACCACACACACACACACACACACACACACACACACACACACACACTCTCCAGGATCACTGCTCCTAGTCCTCGTGGTGAGGGAGACACTTTATCAACACGAGCACATCCCTCTCTGCTGGGTGACACTCAGTGGTTACATTCCCAGCACGGACCCAGAATCTAGTCACTGCCACTCTTCTTCAGCCATGGTCTGCCTCCTTAACCAAGTCTTTTTTTTTTTTTTTTTTTTTTAACCACACGGACTCCTTTGAAGAATTCCCCAGGAAACTGCACATGCATAAAACAAATTGCCTACAACGTCAGGAGTGTCGCAGACCTCGTGAAGGCCTTTGTGCCTCCAGGCTAAGCTCCACTAGGTTGGCACCTGACCAAACAAGGCTCTGAAACTGCAGACTCTGTTCCGGCCCGCTCCTCCCAGCGCTCCTCCCTCCCGTAACTTCAGAAGAGGAGGGCAGTGCTGGGTGCCAGCTCTGCAACCGGCGGACCACGGTGCAGATTCCAGTTTCCCCACTAGTGCATCTTTAAGCCTCAGTTTCCTCATCTCCAAAATGGGGATAATAATAGTACCTGCCTCATAGAGCTGTTTTTACGTCTGAATGGACAGTACATCATGTTGATGCTTAGCTTTACGTCTGAATGGACAGTACATCATGTTGATGCTTAGCACAGGGCCTGGCACAGAGTAAACACATCATTGGCTTGCTGTTGCCACTTTTCTCCCTATGACGCCTGTTCCCTTGCCCTCCTCCTTGCATGGCATTACACTTTGCCATTGCTCCGCTTACAAAGCTGCTCCAGAAGGTGCACTCAGCTCCAGACAAGGGCTGCACAGTCCTGAGTGCTGTGTCCTAGGTGTCAGGCAGGGGGCGCTCTGCCCAAGTCCGACTGGGCATTGTCTCCAACATACGCCTCACTTGGCCCCACGGGAGCTCTGGTTGGTATTTATGAGGTCTTTGATTACTAAAACTAAAAAAAAAAAAATTTAAACCATTGATTTAAAAACCAGTGATTCAATAGATTTAAAAAAATTAACACAGGGTCTTAGGGACAGGAAATAATAAAAGGGAATCTTAGAGGTATAAAATTTGAGAATCCTAATGTCCTTCCCCATTTTGCTTTCCTGACTCCTTTCTCTCTCTCTTTTAAAGAACAAACATGTATTGAGCGGTTACCTGTGTAGGCCTTGTGCTAGGCACGGGGAAGACGAGACAGGTAAGTCACAGTTCCTGCCCACTAGGAGCTCACAGTCTAATCAGGGAGCAGACTTATCAAACAACACGGTGCAGCAAGTCCCCCAGCAGGGCAAGCACAGGCTAATGCCAGAGCCCCAGACTCAATGTGGGACACAAGGGAGTAAGGGATACATCCCAACGTTGATACTTGAGACCTTATAACCGTTTTTATTAGACATCATTGCTGGTTATCAAAGTGAAACATATTTATTGCAGGAGACTGGAAAGCACAGTGGTGTCAGAGAAAGAGAACATCAACCATCGTCTCGCCACTAGAGGCAACCAGTAATACATTCCAGAGCACCTCTCTACCCCACACCCGCGCATTTCACATACATGAGCTCATTACGTCTTCGCATTTGATAAGCTCCCCTGTTCACTTAACATTGAAACATAAGCATTTTTCCATCAAGCTCAGTCCAAAAGAGTGACCCCCGGATCTCCGATCTGGGGGACCAAGCCCAGGAGCCAGGGCTGGCCTAGAGCGGAGGCGACCAGCTGGGCTTCGGGGAGCAGGCAAAGACATCAGCAGTGCCTGAGGAGCGTCCCACCCAGGGAGGAGCGCTGGCGACGGCTGGAGAGCTGGACGTGGCACTCAGGAGGCAGTTCAGGCCTAGAGGGTCCTCCGCACACCGGTGGTAGTTGACGCCATGGGGGTGGATGAGATCCCTCAGGGAGGGTGTGCAGGGTGAGAAGAGAGATGACTAGGGTGAGGTCCCTGCCCTCTAGAAGCTCACAGTCTAGTTGTGTTCATGTGCAAGTCATCTACCCCCAGCTAGATTGTAAGCTCCTTGAGGGCAGTTACCACTTCACACACAGCAGTGCCTCGCCAACCATGGGGGTGAGGTTTCTGAAAACCCCTGGGGCAGGAGAAGTCAGGCTCGAGGAATTTAGGACCTTACTGGGGAAAAAATAGGGTTAGGGGAATGAAGTCACCAGTGAACTTGTGCAATCATCGTATTTGTACATTGATATAAAGAAATATGATAACAACAGCATATTCAAAACATCACATGTCAATGACATTATCAACATACTCTCAATCTAACAAAATGCACTTTACAATCTATTTTCATTTACCATCCATCCCTTTAGTAAAAGCTCACCCCTTCACAGCTGTGACAATATGCTTATAAATGTATTTTTGCATTGGTAGAAGAAACTTGCTAAGAGTGATTTTCTTCTCTATGCTTTTGCATCCAGTTGTTCAATGCATTTTATTTTTTAAGTCTCTAAGCTACTGACTCCTGTCTCTCAGTCCCACCTGCAAGTGCAAGCACCCACATCCTTACAGGCAGGGGTGTGATCCTGCAGTCTGATCCACAGCCCCACCCCACTTCATTGCAAATACCTCTCCTCGCTCGGCTGTCATTTCCCCTATTCTCCTCTTCCCAACCTCTGGGAAGATTTCATCAATACCCCACAAGAAGGAGCAAAGAATCCGGACCTTGCATTCTCCATGGCTTCTGAAATAGTATGCAAACATGAAGCTGTCAGCACTTGAATTTGGTATCTTTCTTTGGTAGACCCTAGTTTACTCACTAGCTCATAGTAGGTTCTCGAAGAATTCTTGTTGAACTGAGCAATTTCCTAGCCTGGAGTAAAGCATGTAGATTTTTCATTCTCTCTCACTCTCTCCACTCACTGCTCCAAATGAATATTAAAACTTCACACAGCATAGATATTGAAATATTTGTAGGCACATTTAATTTTCACTTTTGGCAGGTCATGATGACAAGAAGCAACTAATAGATGCCATCTATCTGTACTCACGAAGGCAACTTTGAGTTCCACATGACATGCTGTCAACAGACTCAAAAGATATGACCCATTAGTACAGGAATTCTCCGTCTTTTCCAGTCAAACCACTCGGATAAAACAAAGGACCTACTAACCATACCCCATGCACATTATGATACCAAAGGTTATCACCTTGACTAATTAGGAGGACTGGCACTGTTTTTGATGACATACCAACAAAACAATGTCTTTTACATGAAATAATAATCAGTTACATTTACACAGCACTTTACAGTTTGCAGCATGCTTACAAGTACACTTTTATCGAATTTTTTCTTCACAGCAACTCTGTGAAGTGGTCAGAGAAGGCACTGATATCTCCATTTTGCAGATGAAGAAACTGAGGCTTACCCTAAGGAAGGGGCCAACAGGGAGCAACTCACTAGTGAAATTTGAGCTCCCCTGCCTGACCCCAACCAGTGTTCTGTTTCCAGCTGGGTTACAACTAGAAAAAATAAAACTCAATTGCAATGCTGTTCCATTGTCATGTAGTGGCCGGTGCCCAAGAGGGCACACCACCACACACACTCCTCCATACTCCCATCCCCAGCTGTCTTCCACATCCACTACCCACTCCACAGGTTATACCAGCCTTGCCCAAGAACCATTTGAGTCAGTATCACATGCATGGCCACAGCATTCAGCACTTCATGCTCACCTTCTCATCTCATCCTGGTAACAACCCTCCCCTATAGCAGAAGGAGAAGTTGGGAGTGGTTAAGTACCTTGGTCGGGTCACAGGGTTTTAAGTGGAAGAACCTGGTTTGAAGTGAGTCTGCCCAACTGAACAGTCTTCTTTTCCATTGCTTCCCACCAGTCCCTGATGGGTAGATAGCAGGACTAAGCTTTAAACTCAGGTCATCTGGTTCTAGATTCTTGGGTATTCTTCTAAGGAAGCAAAGCAGAAGTATGAGGGTAGTAAATCCCTGGGGACCTCTCGCCAGCCTAATCTCATTAAATCCTCTAGGAAATACAATGATCACAGTGATCACCCATTCAGAGTTGCAGAAACAGGCTCAGAGAGTGCATTAGCTTGACCAAGGTCACATGCCTAGGCAATGGCAATGCCAGTATTTGAACCCAGGTTCAGTTTCTGGACAGTAGGGCAGTCCCAAGGAAATGCCCCACCAGCTTGAGAGGGGGGTGTGCTCCAAGCCAACTTTCCAACCGGGCGCCAACAGGGCTCAGCAGGACCCTGACCTTCAGCCAGGCTGCTACCCTGAGGGCAAAGGCATCCACAGGGCCCCTCAGCTGGACCAAAGTTGGATCACCTCACATCATGATTAAACCCAAAACAGCCCCAAATCCTCCGTAAGAAAAAAAAATATGTATTTTAAATGAATTCACTAAGACATATCAGTTTCGATTGCAGAGAACCAAAGACTTCCAACCAAGTAAGTGGGGATTGGGGTCACACATTCATTTTGCAGGACCTCTAACCAACTGGCAAGGGGAAAGCCTGATGAACACCAACCAAGAAAACACAAGGGCAAATTTTACAGGAGGTTCCAGTAAAAATTGAAAGTAAAGTTGCAGAGACAGAAAGTAGACTAGCAGTTGCCAGGGGCTGGGGGAGGGGAGCATGGGAGTGACTGCTGAGGGGCAGAGTTTCCTTCTGGGGTGGTGGAAATGTCTTGGAACTAGATAGAGCACGACTTGAATGTACTAAATGCTGCTGAACTGCACACCTTAGAATGGGTAAGTGGTTAAGTTCATTTTATGTTCTGTGAATTGTTTCTCAAATTTCAGAAAGGGGGAGAAAAAGAATGCTGCCTGTGCTAAGCACAGAATGTGACAAAAGAGGCCTCAGGATGGGTTTATTAGATGAACTAGTCCTCCAGTTTCCAAGCCTGTGGATATGGAAACTCTCAGCCCAGGGAGTGCGCAGCACCAGAGTGGGGTGTGTGCATGTGCACATTTGCTCACTTAAGTCAGTGTGGTCAGTGTGTGCTTGTGCATTTGTTCACTCGTGTCACTGTGCGTGTCTGTGTACATGTATACAATAGGCACAGGGGAAAGTTCAGAATTGCATTTTTACATCCTGACTCACTGGTTTAGTAAGTTGTTACATCTTCCAAATTCAACAACAGTAATAATGAGAAAAACAATGACAAGAATATCATTATTATTACACCCATTCTTAAATAACGGCAGGTGCTATTCACTGAGAAGCTGCTATGAGCCAGCCTCCCCAGTAAGTGCCCCAGTGCATCATCCCATTCAATGCGCACAGCAGCCCACGAGAAAGGAACTACCCCATTTTCCAGGTGAGAAGCTGAAGATCACAAGGTGAAGTACTGGTCCAAGGTCACATGTTAGCAATGACAGAGACAGGATTGTCATTAGTTCTGGCTGATGCCTGTGATTTGGCAGGGAAGGGAAAAAGCATAGTCAATGGTCCAAACTGTGGGGGGAATGTCTTAGAATATTGAAAAAAAAAAAAGCATTTTTAAAAGATACTTAATTGCTTTAGCCAGAAAGAACCACCATAAACACTCTAACATATTTACTTCCAATTGTTTTTGTGTCTTTTACTCAGTTGAAATAAAGCTATAGATGCAATTGTATATACTATTTCCCCCTTACGTTGTGCATAAACATTTCCCCACATCTAGATGATTCCCCATACGTATGGCTTTGAGGAGCTATATAATACTCTGTCCCAGGGATGCCATAACTAACTCTTACCCTAACATTGAGCAGGTGGGTGCCTGTCAATCGTTTGTGCATATAAATAATGCTGTGATGAACATTTTTGTCCATCTACTTCCTCTAAATTTATAGTTATTTCTTAAGGACTTTTATAATAGAGTCTAGCTGTGCACTTAACTTCATGTCCTTATCTAGAACCCTGGCTGGGCAAGAGCATCATTTATAGGGGTTTCTACAAATACAGGCATCTAGCCCCGCCCCAGAGCTAGGACCAGAATCTCCAGGACAAGGGGAAGGGCTGGCTTTGGTGGCTCTGGCCTTACCCACTGTGCAGGGCCGATATTCCCACTCCCTTGCCCCCTCCTGGCCTGACTGCATAGACTCACAATCTTGACCCAAGAGCAGGTTCTCTCCTCACTCCACCAACTCTTGGCCAGCAGAGCGGAGGCCAGCTGGCAATTTCCAGCTGTGTCTTTGTGATTTCTGCCACCCCCGGCGGCTACCTACACTATTATTACTAACCTAATATTTTTTCTTGCAATTCAGCTGGCTTTTGGTTTCCTGAATCAATTTATTAATAAATTAATAAAAAAAAGAAAATGTATCTCATTACGGTAAGTGAAAAAAACACCACCCTTTCATGGATAGAAGAAAATGTCTAAAAAAAAAAAAAATGAATACAATGAAAACAAAACAAGATGAACACTGTTGCCTGGTCATTCAGAAGCAAGTCTCTGTTAAACAGGAAAACGAGCGTCACAGAGGTATTAAATACCTACCAGCGCCAAAATCAGGCTCTCTCCTCCGCTAAATCACAAAGATGGAAAAGAAATTGAAATAAGACTTTCTCACCACATGATTCAGTGTTACCTAACACTGCGCTTAAGTAACACACAGAACCGTTTGGCACCAGGTCCCCATGGAAAACCCTGATCTGGTCCAGCCTTCTCCATTTACACATGAATAAAGGAGCCCAAGAGTTAAGTGACGGCCCTTTGTCACACCCAAGCCTGGCAGCCAGGCAGAACTAAGAATCTAGGTCTCCTGGCTTCTAAGTCTTGTTTGATAGCTCTTTGAAAACTCCGTTTTTCTAAAAGTGTTGGGCAGTGGAGCAGAGAGAGAGAAAGCTATACTCTGATCTTTCCTTGCCATTTCCCAAAGCATGTTATGATGGAAGAGATTAAAGAAACAAGCATTTCTGTAAAAACAACACCAAAAAAAACCATGCAACAAAATTCAATCAACAAGTATTGACCATCTACTGCTGTGCCAGCCCCTACGCTGTGTGTTGAGCCCATACACAGAACAAGAGACAGCTTCCCGTCCCCAGTCCCCACTGACGGGCTATGTGGGGCAACGTCTGGACTAGAAGCGGGCTGTGTAGACTGATCACTCATTCAATTCATTGCTCCACAAACATGTGCGAGCACCTCCAACACCTAAGATTTCCATAAATGATCTTCTATGGGAATTCTGATGGTCTCTTCCAGACAATTATTCTGAGACAATTACTGCTAAGATTCGAACATAAGAATGGCAGGATTTAAAAATATTACTCAGACCAGTTACAGGAAAATGTCTTATAAAACTTATGCTGAATGTCTTAATGAAAGATACAATTTCGAAAGCATTAAACTGTTTAGGAACTGTTACTAATAATAGCTAACAAGCAAACCAATCATAAAATAATTAACAGCTAATATTTATTGGAACTTACAATATACTTGGGACTATACTGAACATTTTTGCAGACACTGATTCACTCCCTCCTCACAAGAATCCCAATCATCTGCCATGCCCAGTCTTGGAATCCAGGCTCTGAGAGGGCAAGCAACTTTTTCAAGATCACACAGCTAATAGGTGGTGAGACCTAGATACGTACAAATCCAGATAGCCGACTGAACATTAAAACTTTCCAAAATGTGAAAGGCATGCTTACTAGAGGAAAAGTAAGTTTGTTGAAATTTTTATCACTTGAATTATAGTTACAAAGAGGAGGAGAAATTTAAAATGCTGTCAAAGTTTAACGACCAGTTTACCCACTTATGAGCAGTTAACAAATGGGTGGTGGCGGTGGCGTCTCCCAAACTTTGCCCTGCATCAGCATCAAGGAGGACTGGGCTCCAACAGGCTGCCCGCCTCACCACACAGCTTCTGGTTGGGTAAGCCTAGGGCGGAGCTGGGGATCTGCATTTCTAACAAGCTCCCAGGTGAGATCAATGCGGCTGGTCAGGAGACCACATTTTGAGACACATCAGGTTACGGGCTTTAGGACTAGACAGACTTGAGTCAGAACCTTGATTTTTCCATTGCTTTATGTGTGATCTTGGGTAAGTCACTGAGGATGAGCTCCTCATCTATAAAGAAGAATATCACTACCAGAAAAAAATCATTGTGAGAATTACATTAAATGAGATTATGTAATCTCTGTGATAATTTCCCAAATACCTGGCACATGGCAGAGATTCAACAAATGGGCTCTTTTAATATCACGGATACCTGATCCCCAAGGGACAGTGCACAGTAACTTCTCCACTGCTTGCTTTATTGGAGGTAGAAAAGCATAAAGCTATACTTTGGGGGATAACGATAATCTCATCCCACATTATGTTTGTCCTCTCTGTGCATAGAGACATTAGAAAATGGTGGCTGACAAAAAAAGAAATCATGCACGGTGTAAACCCATCAAAGCCAAATGCTGGTGGGTTGAGAGGGCCCTCTCCCCAGCACCCAACCCATGGTGCAGAAGGACTTTCAGGCAAAGCTAGAGGTGTCTGATGGGATCTGGGCTCATTGGAAGCCCATAGCAGAATTAGCAATTATCAAATAACAAAGTGATTGCCTGGGCTTTTAAAAATGCTTTGCTATTGAATGGAATAAATGCAAAGTATTAAGTACTCCTTTTGGTCTTCCTTTGTCTGATTTATTAAGTGCTGTCTGTGGGAGATACAGTGTGTCTATTGTTTTTTTGTTTTAAAATATAAGCCACAGAGACAAATTTTGCTGTGAGTTCTGGAGCTTCTCCTCCAGACACTGGCACTGGGGCTATATAGAACTGGTGGGGCACGGGGGCACATTTTAAGGCTGTCTGGGAGAAGCTGTGAAGCATTGAAAGGTAGATTCTGGTATGCTAGAGCAAGACTTAAATCATCTGATCAGGGGTATATTGCTAAGATTATTCGTAAGTTCTTGGCACAAGGAGAGTAAGGCATGTTTGTGTGGCCCAGCGAAGAGGGATCGAGGTGGAGCAGAGGAAGGCAGAGCTTTCTCTCCCCATGAAGGTGGGAGCATGGCCCCCAAGAACCACCTGCCTGCCCCACAGCCACCCCCTCTCGTCCACATCTCAGCTCGGGTGCTGCCTGCCCGACACACCGTCTGCAGCAGATGCTACATAGGCCCTCAGCCCACCTGCAGCCCTGCGACAGTTCCTGTGTCATAGAGGCTGCCCGCCTCAACTCAGGCACTTGCCTTTCTCTGCCTGGGGACTCTCTGGCAGGGGACAGCCACGCATGGCACAGGGTGGACATGCCTAGGAGTTAACATCCCCAGAAACAATCAACAAGAAATGAGGAGCATGAGCTAGTGGATAAATACCCCCAACTTTCTTGGGCCCCTGATGGAACAATTGTCTGCAATTGCTCAGGGTCTCAGAGGGTCCCAGCAGGACTGGGCTCTAGTTGCCCATAGTGGTGACCTTACCATTAATTATCCCCATCAGCTTTGCTCTCCTTCTTGTGGCTCTTCCCTACTCCCTCCTCAGGCTCCCTGCAATCACCCTGCACATAAGTTACTCAATGCCCCTGAAGCCTCCTCTCTCCTCCCTTTTCATTTTTTGTGTCTTCCTGGTGCTCTCCTATAGCACCCCTTCTCCTAGTTTTGCTTTTCACCAAAGCCTGGAAATAAGAGCATCCACTAGATTGCAAGCTCCCTGAGGTTTCCCGTTTTTTGGTTTCTTCTCCATCGCATGTCCAGGCATAGTGAGGGCTCAGGAAAGATGTGTTCAATGCAAGTGATCAAATCTTCCACAGGAGTTGATGAGATGTTCAGCTGGAAACTCTGCACGGCTACTCCTCTGACTGTCCTATGTCAGCCCTGTCAGTGTGTGAAGACAAGAATTGGGCAGCAATCCAAACCACTGAACAGCACTATTAAACATCAACAAAGTGTTCATCTTCAAAGGGGTATTCCATGACAGTGGGAGGCAATGCCCCCAACTCCCACTTTGCAGAGGAGCCCAGCGAAGCGCTGTTGCTTTGCTTGGCCACAACGCAACAGAACTCCACACACCCAGCCCTGCTGCTAGGGAAGAGGTACTCGTGGCCAGGCCCAGTTATTCAGAGGGACAGGTGGACTGGGCACAACCACCATGACAGCCCAGGAGGCCTCCTGAACATCCCAAGAGGACACAGGCTTCCCAGCTCTGCCAGCAATGGAACTGGCTGATAAAGCCCAAGATCAGTGTCAGAGAGTGTCCACGTCCCTGAAAGCCTGCCACGCAAGGATCACCACCACCATGTAAGATGCCAGGCCCTAAGCATGGCAGATATCTGGCTCCCTCAAGATGGCCCAACTGGGTGGCAGGCTGTCAACTCTGTGAACACATCCTTAGCCATGGCCCTGGAGTCCACCAGTTACTGGAGCGAATTCCCTGACCTTGGAATCATGCAACACGTAGTGAGATGGCTGAGAGTGGACTCTGGAGCCAAATTATCTGGGGTCAATTCCCAGTTTCAACTACTTACTACTCATAAGTCCTTGAATGAAGAAGATTCATCAAATAAATACTCATCACATCTCCCAATTACTTCCTAGTGCTAACCTGTTGGAAAACATACCTAATTACCATGTGTGCATGCATGCATCCACTCATTCATTTATTTATTCTTCTCCTACCAGTTCCCACGACCTTCTGCCTGATCACAGCACTTATGACTCTGGATCACTGTGGTCTGCTCAAGAGCAACTTCTCTGCACCACAGCCAGGCACACTGTCAGCACTAAGAACGCAGCTAGACAACATTAGGTCCAAAAAGAAAGGCAGAAATGGGTAGGGGTCACTATGTAACAAAGGCAAGGGCAGGTGCTGGAGGCATCAGTGGTGGGCACCTTAGTGGAACATTAGTTGTAGCATGTCTTATTGTTGTTATAATAATTAAGGGCCATCAAATCAGGCTATAGCAAGTAAAAAAAACATCTCTATATCTTCACAAAGGTATGTTCGTTCTCAAAGGGCTATAATCAAAAAATGGAAATGAGAGGCAGAAAAAGAAGTCAGGGTAGGCCAGGTGTGGTGGCTCATGTCTGCAAACCCAGCACTTTGGGAAGCAGAAACAGGAGGATTGCTTGAGGCTAGGAGTTTGAGACCAGCCTGGGCAACAGAGTAAGACCCTGTCTCTACAAAAAGTAAAATAAAATTATCCAGGCATGGTGGCACACATTTGTAGTCTCAGTTATATGGGAGGCAGAAAGACTGCTTGAACCCAGGAGTTCAACGCTGCAGTGAGCTATGGTCAGGCCACTTGTACTCCAGGCTGGGTGACAGAAGGAGATCCTGTCTCAAAAAAAAAAAAAAAAAAAAAAAAAAATTTAATTAAAAAAAATAAAAATAAAACAGCACATTCCAGGCCCCTGGTGTTCCAAATCTACTCCTATTTCATCCTATAGGATTCCCAAACCTCCTGGCAATTGTCCCCAGTTCCCAAGGTGTCCTCAGGCTCATACTCCAGGCTGCTCACAATCCTTTGGCAACTACTAACTCCCTGCTTCCTACGTAACTGGCCGTGGGCTGCAGGACAGTCTGGTTTCAGCTCCTTGGATCCACAGCCTTCCGGCAAGGCAAGAGTCTAGATGGCTCTGCCTTTGCCAGCCTGGCATGGGGATTCCAGCTCCTGCTACTGAAGGTCAGCAGACATGAGCAGGAAAGCACCAGCATTCCCAGGAGACCTCCGCGGCCGGCCCCTGACAGCTGCCTCAGCTGGAGAGGCCTGTTTCACTCTAATCTGGAGACGATTCTAGCTCATGAAAACTGCTTATTAGGAATGTTGGTTCAACATACCAACAAAATGTAATGCATAAATTTTGTTTGGATCCTCATTTAAGAGAAAAAAGAAAATTCATGAAGATATTTTTTGGACAATTGGGGCAATCAGAAAATGGATTAGAAGTTAGATGATAATTGTGAATTATTATTGCTTTTCATAGGTATAAGCATCATATTATGGCTATATAAAAGAATGTCCTTGCTTTTAGAAGAGGCATAGCTAAAGGATATACAAAAGAAAGAATCAGGTCTGCAGAAAATGGAGAAAAATATATATCTACACACACATGGCCAAAGCATATTATGGCAAATATTTCAAGAAAAAGAAAGATCAAGTCCCTGTGGCTCTGCATAGAGTTTATTCATATTCCCTGTATTGAGGACTGAAAAAAAAAGACAGAGATACACAAACACAAGATACATATAATTTACCTCTGTATTTCAAAATTCAACTTGACTTTGCCCTTGAAGGGAAACAAGTCCCTGAGCTCTGCCCCTGCCACTCCACTCACACACACACGCGTACACACACGTGTGCACGGGCCCTGGAAGGCACTTCCATCAAGCCCAAAGCCCTGAGAGAAATCCCAGAATAGCTGGCCTGGAACAGCGAAAAGAGCTGTGACTCCACATTGGAAGACCTGGATTCACCCTCTGCTGCACAGCAACTGGCGATCTTGAGAAGCCACTGAACTAATCTGCATCTCACTCTCCTGACTGTCACTAGAGACTGTCCCCATCCTGCCTCCCAATCCCACAGGGCTGGTCCAAGGACCAGGAGAAAGAATGGCTGTAAAGATGCTGTCTCAATGTTCCTTATCATTGACTATGCTCACAAGCAAAATTTGCTAAGACTCGAATGCGTGGAGGGGTATCTACCCTCTGATTTAAAGGTTCTTCTACGTCAATCTTTTGGAATTAGGCCTCCAAAAATTTTCTCTTCTGAGCTGCTGGCTACTGCAAACAGATGTAACTCTTTCAGCCCTACATGTTATGGTCAAAGCAATAAAAGCACAGCTTGGTTTTCAATATTTTTAAAATAGTCATTCCCAAAGCTATCTTATATAAATGGATCTGAAACACACAGCAGAAATAGAGGGGCTGAGTAGAGAGAACCTAACCAAGCAACCCTCCTTGGATCATGGGCAAAGAATGCCAAAACCTTGGCCAGGTGCCTCCTGAGCTCCTTGAACCTAAAACTTGGGCAGAAAACCTCATTCATTCAGAATCCATTAATTCTGATAATTTGCACACAGCCTCAGCTGACCTTGCCACCGTTCTTTCTCAGAAAAGCAGTCTGGCTTAGAGTGCATGGGCAGGCATGTTAACTGGAGCCCAGGGGACCTGGTTTGCCCCTGACCTCACCACTCTGTAACCTTGGACAAGGCACCTTCCTTCCCCAGCTCCAGTTTTCATCTCTATGACAGTGTTGAATTAGGGCTGTCCCTGTCTTATCCAAGAATTTACGAGCAGTCACTTCCTTTGGGAAGTCCTTCTAATCCTCAAAGAATGTTTGCTGAACAGAACCAGTACCTGTGAAATTAAAGCATGCTTAATCAACCAAAAAGAACAAACTGTTTTAGAGTACTTTGGAAGCACTCCTGTCTGCGCCCCAAGGAAGTACAATGCATTTTCGGTTTTCACTCAGGTTGATTCACAGGAGGTTCATCCATTTGCAGGTGATTTGGATTATCTAAGAACCCTACAGACCTGAAAGTGGCGATGAATGCTACCATTACAGATATCTATTTGGGGTGTCCACTAAATGCCGGACTCTGTGCCAAGAGCTTTATGCACATAACTCCTTCAAAGCCCACAGCCATGCTGCGATGGAGGGTTACCATTTCCTTTATAGAAAAACTGCAGTGAGTAGTGAAGCTGGGTGTCGAACCCCATTCACTGTGGGAGAGCATCTGGCGATAACCCCTCACCTGTAACAAACTCCAGCTTATGAGTACCTATTTGTCTTTCCTTGTCGTAATGTTAACTTAAATTACTTAACTTAAAAAAAAAAAGGTTTACTGAGCTATACTTGCTATACAATAAACTGGACATGTTTAAATTATACAATGTGATGAGTTTTGATATCAGTATATAATTGAAAGCATCGCTATAATCAAAATAGTGAGCACATCCATCACCCTCCGAAGTTTCTCTGTCTCTCTTTATAATCCCACCCTCCCCACCTTCCTGTCCAGGCAACCACTGACCTGCTTTTCATCAGAGTAGATTACTTTGCATTTTGTAGAATTTTACATAGGTAGAATCACAGAGTATACATTGTTTTATGTCTGGCTTTTTCCAATCAGTATAATTATTTTGAGATTGATTGATGTTGTTGGGTTTATCACGAATGCATTTCTTTTTTATTGCTGATTAATATTTCACTGTATAGATATACCACCGTCTGTTTATCCATATATCCGTTGATGGACATTTGGGTCACTTAACAATTTTTGGCCACTACAAGTAAACCTGCTATGAACATTCCTATATAGGTCTTTGTATGTAATATGCTTTCATTTCTCTTGGGTAAATACCTAGGAGTGGAATGGTTGTGTCATAACATAGCCATATATTTAAGTTTTTAAGAAGCTTCCAAACA
The DNA here is from genome assembly GCF_040939455.1 of Microcebus murinus. Classification (NCBI taxonomy): domain Eukaryota; kingdom Metazoa; phylum Chordata; class Mammalia; order Primates; family Cheirogaleidae; genus Microcebus; species Microcebus murinus. Next base: position 64,271,875 of record NC_134107.1, read on the forward strand.
GAAGCTACTACAAACGGAAGCTACTACTTTGTTCTCCAAATTAGTAGTATCATTTTACATTTCTATTATTTCATATGCTCGCCAACACTTGTATGATCAGGCTTTTTAATTTCAGATGTTTGAGTGAGCACCTCGTGGTTTGAATTTTCATTTCCCTATTGACTAATGATGATGAGCATCCTTTCATGTGCTTATTTAAAAAAAAACAAAAAAAAACCTCTTAAGCTATGACATGAAAATTTGATAAGAATAACATTAATTTTTTTTCTGTCTTCCTCCCCCCTCTTTTTTTTGAGACAGAGTCTTGCTCTGTCTCCTGGGGTAGAGGGCCAGGGCATCAGCCTATCAGCCTAGCACACAGCAACCTCTAACTCCTGCCTCAGCCTCCTGAGTAGCTAGAACTACAGGCATACACCATCACGCCTGGCCCATTTGTTCTAGTTTTTGTAGAGACAGAGTCTCACACGTGCTCAGGCTGGTCTCGAACTCCTGATGATCTCAAGCGATCCTCCCACCTTGGCCTCCCAAAGTGCTAGTACTACAGGCATCAGCCACCACACCCAGCCAACATTATTAGTTACTATTTATTAAATTGTTACCCTACTATGTGATGATATGACACTAAGGGTTTTATGTACATTATATCATCTCACCCTCATGAGGATACTACTTAGATCCTAATGAGGATAGTACTAAGATCCAAGTTTGGTGGATTGTCGTGGCTCATGCTTGTAATGCTAGCACTCTGGGAGGCTGAGGTGGGACGATCACTTGAGGCCAGGAGTTTGAGACCAGCCTGAATGAGACTTTGTCTTTACAAAAAGCAGAAAACTTAGCCAGGTATGGTGGCATGCACCTGTAGTCCTAGCTACTCAAGAGGCTAAGGAAGGAGGATCGCTTGAGTCCAGGAGTATAAGGTTCCAGTGAGCTATAACAGCACTGCACTCTTGCACTCTGGCCCCCAGCAACAGAGTGAGACCCTGTCTCAAAAAAAAAAAAAAAAAGAAAGAAAGAAAGAAAGAAAGAAAAGAAAAAAGATCCAGATGAGGACTGAGATTCAATGAGGTCAAGTGATTTGCTTCTAGTCACACAGTGAGTTAGTGGAAGGTTCAGGGTCTCTTTCCAGGCCTCTGCTCTAAACCCTAGAAGGTGTGCCTGCTACTAACACTGCTTTTGTGCAAAGCTTGCATCCTCTAGCTCAGGCACAGTCAGGATTTTGGTACCTAATCAGACAATTGCAGAAAATGACAGACAGTGCAGACAAATGTAACCTGGACATTTTCTTGCCACTCACACAGTCATTCCTTGTTTGCTAGAAACATAAGACAGCTCAGCCAAGATACACTGTGGCTGAGATCCTGATCAATATATCAATACTGTATAACATTAAAGGCAAAACAGATATCTAGAAAGTAGTTAACTGAGAGCCTCAAATCTAAGGACTGGCATAAGAATGTCAATGTTTAGCACATTTATGTTGTGCTGAGGAAATCACTTACAAGAACTTTATTTTTGGTCTTTAAAGGCAGGCATATTTCAAGCGTTGACTCTTATGCAAGCATTGGAAACAAATCTGCAGTTTCAGACACTAAGTTCTGGCACCATGAGCAGGGCCGTGTAGGGCAAGGGAAAGCTGAGCAGTCTGAGCAGGCCGGCCAGCTTCTCTGGACTGTTTGTCGGTAGCTGGGGTGGGACTGCTCCTTCTCACCCCTCCTAGTGCTAAGATGCTGTTGTTGGAATTTAAAGATTTGCAGGTAACAAGAACCACAAGAGTGTTAGTAATCGTGACCACATAACGAGAACTAGACCTAAGTAGAAATTTTTCATCTTTGCATTTTGACTCTAAAACCTTGGCTTTGAACTGTGGTGTTCACACTCCGTGTCCACAGAGTTGCATCACCGTTTGAAGAACAGTACGTATGTCTCCTGCAATCCTGGGCAATGCTCATGACTTTCCTGCTGACACTTACAATGTGACACCATCTATATATAGTGTCCTTGCTCCCTCAGAATAAAGTATAAGCTCCTGGTGGCTTTCCTTCTTCCCAAGGTCACTTCATCCCACCCCACGGGCTCTGTGGATGTGCTTTTCCAGAGCTGCCACGCTTGCTCTCCTGCTCTCTCCTCTGCCTGGGGGGGTCCTCCCACACTTTCCCACATAGGGATCACCTAGACCCTCAGGATCCAGGACAAGTAAGGTCTCTGCTTTCTAAAACCTTCCCTGCTGGCCTCAGGCAGATCTGGCCACCTCTTAACTGCATGCTCCCTGGCTGGGGTACCTGCTTCCAGGGAGGCCCCTTTCCCACTGTGTACTTCAAGCAGTGTGCGCATCCATACTGGGCTTGTATGTCTCCTCCCACTAGACCAGCACTGCCCAGTAGAAAGGGAATACAAATATGGTAAATAAGTTTGCATGATAAATAATACATATAAAATAATAAAATATACATAAAATTTAAAATTCCACTTTAGCCACATTTCAGGAGCCCAATCTCCATATATCACTAATGGCCACTATATGGGAGGGCACAGATATGGAACATTTGCACCATGACTTCTACAGAAAAGCACTGGTCTAGAATATCTCTTTGGGGAACATCTTCTCAACGGTGGTAAATTTGCTACTTTACAGTATAACGTATTTCCCTAAATAAGCAAAAGATACTGGGACTGCAGTATAAGGAACATGGGAAGCATTAGGAATACTGATACTATTGGCTGCAAGATGCCACTTCCATCTGCTGGGGCACAGCCAACCCTGTGGCTTATAAGCTGGCTCTGAAGGCCAACTCTGGCTTTCCTGAACCCGTCCGATCTATTCTCCCACGTACAACTCTACAACCCAACACGACATCCTGTGCTTGAGTCCAGCTGAAATGACTTCATTTGTCATTTTCCCACATATTTGTATATGCTGTTCCCTATACCTGGAATGCCCTCTCCTGTCACTCTGGCTGACTCTGATCACCCCTCAGTACAGTTCCCTGGCTGTCCCTGTGCAGGGTGGCTCTCATATGTCCCAGTACATTTACCTCCCCCCAATTACTCCTTTGCATGGCTGTGTTTCCGACAGGCTGTCATCTCCTTGAAGGCAGGGGGTTGGCTTTTCCTCTGACTTTTTCCTACTACAATGCCTGGAAAATGGGACACTCTTGGCAAATATTTGTTGAAAGACTGAGTAAATGAATGACTGAACTTTCAAATTCCCGAAAAGGAATCCAATCTTATGTTTAGCAATGGCGGCATCACTTGAATAAACGTCTGGCCTCTCCCAGTACCACCTCACGAAGAAATCAAAGTCATTGCGTTGTTTACATTCCAGGCAGTATCTATAATAGGTTTAGCTCATAAATGTTTGAAGCCCAGGACAGTAAGAAGCTCATCATGGCAGCTGAGCCATTTCCCTGCCTCGAGGACAAATTCACATCTAAAGTGGTCAAGGAGATAAAAACAAAAATAAAAACCTACTTGGCTTTTTAAAAACACATAGGAAAGAATCCAGAACCATGCCCAGTAATCCATGGCAATGTTGAATTAAGAACTGAGGGTACCTCCCTCTGCGTGCTGAGTCAGTGGCCTTTGTCTGCTCTGTGACTCACCTCACTGCCTCTAAACCACCTGAATAGTTGGGAACAGGGTGGCCGAGCCGCTCACGCCCACAGGTAAGAAGCCTGCTCCCTTCCCCACACTCTGAATGGCATCCATAGCAACCATAGCACAGAGACGGATGTGCTCCCTCCCGACTCGTTGGAAGGCAGCTGGGCAATCCCTAGCTTTTTCCCATGGGCAGGGAGGGGTGGAGGGTGAGATGGTGGAATGAGATCGGCAGTCAAGAAACTTGTATTCTGGATTCGACACAGTGGGTTCAAATCCCACTATGTGGCCAGTGACCAGCCAGGGTCCCGTTGCTTCACAGGTGCTAGCCTTATTTCCTCGGCCTTGATGAAGATAACACCCACCTCCCGGGTCGGCGGTGATGGGTAAAGGGACTAGGGGTCTGCCATGCAGTACGGGTTCAAAACACGTTAGGTGCCACCTCCATCTCTGTTCCTTGGCCTGACATCCCATAAACTGGCTTTGTGTGTTGAGAGAGGGCGATGTCCTTTTCTAGGCCCTCAGTTTCCCCAGCTACATAGGGGAGCCCAATCATCCCTCAGTTCCTCAGATCCAAGGCGTGGGTCTTTTTAATATGAGACTTCCTGTGTGATGTTTTATGTGTATATATATGTGAGTGTGTATGACAGAGAGAGAGAGGGAGAGAATATGAAGAAGTAATCATTTTTGTAAAGTTCTCTTAATGGAATAAGACAGATTTAAATATTTTGATCCAACCCACTATGTTCTCTTTGTTCCATATATATACATATATTTTTTTAAAAGCTTATCTTTGCCTTTTAGCTCTTCAACAATGCAAATCCTTCCCAATACATGGTAAAGGTTTTCTCCCTCCTGATGACTTAACATACATTTTTTTAAAAAAAATGTTAAATCCTTATTCTTTGTATTTAAATTCATTGATGGTTCCCATAAAATAGGTTGGGAAGGGTTGGAAAAAAAACTGATTCCATTTATCTGTGTGATTAAGATGTCAGAAAAAGAGGCAGGCTTGCGGCTTCCGGGGTGGGGAGGGGTGGGGGGGTTAGCAATCAGCGCCCCTATAGGACTCTCAAAGCTTTCTGCTTTGACCACATTGCCAAGACGGGAACCTTAATCCTAACCCTGTGCGTTCATGAATCCACGAAGTTAGCACCTCCCAAAGAGTGTTTGAAGAAACCCTCTTCTTGGCAGAGTTCTGAAAATGTTGTTGTTGTTTACTCTCGTATATTAGAAATTTGGTAACTTTTAAGTGCTACTTAAACTTTTCTTGGAAAGTAACGTGGGCATGGTAAAGGCTCTGAGAATTTCTGCAGTGCAAGAGCACATTCAACCTGTCTAATTTGGCATTTCTCAAATTTATTTGTACTCAAACCAGTTTTTCTTTGGGGGGTGGGAGGGGTCTTCTCTCCTATGGTGGAGAAAGCTATTCCCCTTCCACACACCTGCACATACACACGGAATAAGGAAAAAATGTTTGAAACCCAGTCGCTGGAGCCAGGATGGGGCAGAGGTAAGAGGACTGCACTCCGGAGTCAGAAAACCCAGGTCCGATGCTAATTCCACCAGCAGTGCGGCCTCGGGGATGTTACTTAACCTTCCAGAGCCTCTGCGTTGCCGTCAGTGAAAACTGGGCTTGGCTGGTGCTTGTGTGTGTGCGTGCGCTGAGCGGAGGCGTGCATGAAAGCATCTGGCACATGAAAGGTATTTTTAAAATGTGACTCTCCCTCTTCTCTCCTCTGCAAAATCACAAGTGGAGACATTTGAAAGCACGCCGGTCAATTTTTTTTTTAATGCTCATAAAACTTTAAATCAAATTATTTCACATAAGAAGCTATCTTGGAATGTCATTCCATTACCAACTCTGTAAGTTTTCATAAATAAAGTCATCCAGGAAAAAAAAAAAGGCAGGGCTGCTTTAATACATAGATATGGGAAGGAGAACCTAGTATTTCGTAACAGCTATCTGAAATTTAATATCAAGGAATTTACCCGTGTCAAATATGACTTTATTTAACGGAATGTGATATCACTTGATGCAGTCATAAAGTGCATTCCTATCAAAATACAGCTGTTATTAACATTACTAACAACTGCTTTATCCCAGTGAATTTTATTGAAACTCTAACGATGGGCACTTTTGAAATAAGTGTCCCTAGCTAATTTTCAGAGGCCCATCTCCCACAGAGAGTTCGTATTATAATTCTAACGGGGTTTTCACACTAGGTAGAATGAGGAGTTTAATATGCTTGAAAAAGAGTCATCTCGAGGTCACCAATAATTAAATAGGAGCTAAAGGAACAGAACAAGGAAAACGTGTAATCTTCCCGGGCTCTGAAATAAAAACAGATATCTGCGGGGAGACCCGATCTCGATCTACAGTAGGATTCCTTTCAAGCCAGGATGTCTAATTCAACATGCCCACGAAAAGTCTATGATGGACTCTAATTATGAGGTAGAAGATAAGAGCCCAGTTCATTCCCTCCCGTTGTCAGGGTGGTTCAGAGCTGCCTGTCATCACCTACTTCGAAGAAGACCAAGGTGTGGATACGCCTCTAAAGAGGGTCGCTGGGAGGTGAGGGAGGAGCTCTGACCCCACACCCTTCATGGGGGGGCACCCCGCAAAGTGCACTGAACAGAACCCCTGCTAAGGTGACTGCAGTCTGCCTGTTCTCCCAGAATGCAATAGGCAAGGGAGCCCATCACCCCTTCTTCTCATTGCTCTGCCCCCTAAGACCTGTCTCCCCATCTCTGCTCACCTCTGCTCACACTGTTTGCAGGTGATTTGATCTGGGGCCCCTTAAACTAACAGGTGACATGAACACACACACACACACACACACACACACACACACACACGGAGTAAAGCACAGCACAGCAGGCAGCCCATCTCTGTAAAAACAGCACCATCTCTAGCGTCACAAAGGCCCAAGTGTGAATCTGGACCACTGTGTGGTCTTAGGCAAGTTACTCAACCTCTCTGTCTATAAAATGGAGACAAGATACCTGCCACCGAAGGTACCTGCCACTGAAGGTACCTGCCACCTAGTTTAATATGAGGCCCTAGTTTAATATAGGTTCATAATAGGATACCTAATAATGTCATTCCCCCCGTAGAAAAGCAAAAGCAGCAGCCCTGCAGTCAATGTTTGTCTGCCTTCATGGCTTCCTATAAAACAACTCCCTCCGCCCCGAGAGAGAAACTCGCTGGAGAGGCCAGCTGAGAAAGAAAAATGTTAAATAATTCAGAAGCACTAACATCAAGTCTGATGTAGGTATAAAAATAGTTACAAAACACCACACTCCTCTTGTTTTCATTACAGCAACCTTGACTCTCTGGTAGGAACACGAGGGAGGGTCTGCCTGAGGCTGGGGCCAGGCCTCGGGCAGGGACTGTGGCCCGGGAGCCTCACCAGGTTTCTATTTTGGCTCTTCTAATTACTCATCTTTGTGCAAAGGCAAGGCAGGCATTTGCTTGTCACCTCTATATTTTAAAACAGCCTTCTGATAGGCTGGCTTATTTTTAAATCGAAAGTATGCTCAGCTGGGCCATTTGGAGCAGAGGGAATTCTCTACATCCTGCCTTCTGAAGGGGACCAACTGGTGAGCTCTCCAAGGATGCTGGGCTCGACTCCAAAGCTTAAGTTCAAAGGAGAAGGCTGGTAGGTTGCCCTCAACCCAGTCTCAATCCCTCAAGGAGTCCCGTGCCATTGGCCTGTGTTACCCAGAAGGACTATGCTGTCCCTAAAAGCATAAATTCTGGGAAAAGAACAGGAAGATTCCAACTAGCAAGCTAACATTAACTCAGCACCTACTATGCGCCAGGCAGTCTGCCATGACTTTTACCTATGTCACCTCCCGTAGCCTTCACAACCAAGTCTCTGCATTGTACAGATGAGGAAACTGAGGCCAAAGTTGCATTAAAGGGTCAGGGCTCAGACTGAGACGGTCTGACTCCCCACTCAGGCTCTCTCCCCCACACCACCCACAAGCGCAGAGCATGTGGTTTGAAAGGGTCTTCATGAAATATTCAACTGCATTTGTAGCTCCTGTCTCATCTAAGCCAGATCTGAACGCTTACTCAGTGTATTTTTCCTTGCAAGAGAGCTGCATAGAAACAAATTTCCAGTGCATACTTTACAAGACAGGGAAACAGGGCCCATCCGTGGCCTGCTCCTGAGCAAGGGGCATATCTCTGTACACGCCTGGAGCTGTGGGCACAGGGAGGGTTAAATGTGAGGCCAGAACCAAACCTACTTCTTCCAGGAGCTGAGGGTCTCAGAAGAGTCCCTTTGGCTGACTTTGTAGGAGAGAAGAGAGAAGAATCAGCGAGAGAGGGCCTGTCAGGGTGGAAGAGGGAGGAAGAACAATAATGATCATAATATTTCCTGTCCTTTTGGAAAATATGTTCTAATCCTTCAAGTCTGACCCAAAAGGTTTCTTTCTTTTTGAAGCTTCCTGGCCTCCCTCCCTGGCCACCTGGGTTGGAGAGTTCCTTCTCAGGTGTGTCTACTTGTGCCAGGCCCTGTGCTAGCAGCTTCATTAATGTTATCTCATTTCAGTCTTACAGCAGGTATCTTTACCCCATATGAAAGAGGATGGAACTAAAACCGAGAGTTTAGATAATCTGCCAAAAGTCACACAAGCTAGCCAGGTGGTTCCCAACCTGGGACAATTTTGCATTTTTTTTTTTTTCCTAGCCAACTTTCGGTTCACTAGCAAAACATTTTTGGTTGCCACAACTGGTGGGAGAGGCATTAAAATCTAGTGGATAGAGGCCAGGGATGCTGCCAAATATATGTCCCGTAATGCACAGGACAGTCCCGCAGCAAACAATTATCTAGATAACAGGGCCAAATCTGAGAACGCCTGGGCCAGAGGTGCTCAGCCCAGATTTAAACTGAGGTCGGCCTGATGCTTCAGCTCATGATGCCTCGTGCTCCTGACTGTATACTAAGCGCGTTGAGGTCAAGCGGCCTCTCCTGCTTTCCTGTCTTGAATCGCCCCACTGCAGAGCCCAGCTCACTCAGCAAGCTCTCACTGATGGGATCGATCAGTGTGCTTACCTGCTTAATAGTGGTGCCAAGAGGCCAGGTGAGCAGCCCCACCAAAGGGAGCCAGCCATTCTGTGCCTGAAGCTTTACTTCCCACCCTCTGTAGGAAGCTTCCCCCAGTAGCCTTGGCAGCCCCTGCTTGCCCTCCCCCAGGGACGGGGGTCACTCCCTCCACAGGCAGCCAGTCCAGTACCTGGGGGGATGTTCTCCCTGATGTGAACTGAAGCCAGCTGTCCACCCAGCCCAGCCCACCTCAGCCTCTGGAGCCCTGGGGGAAACACTGCAGGTTAGCAACTAGCCCTAAGGACTTGATCACGTTGTCCTGAGTCCTGGGATGAGAAAGGAGAAGAACACAGACTTGGCCAGACTGATCCAGATTCAAATCTTGGCAACACTACTCGTACAGTTGGTGACTTAGCATAATGAGTCCTGCTGGCAGAGCTGCTGTGGTCAGCCCGCAGGACGGGCCCCTCGGCACATAGGAGGGGCACAGATGGCCAAACGACCTCAGCTGGCAGGGTCTGCTCACCTGGACCTGCTCTCACCCCTCTGGTTTGAGCTCTGTGACATCTGCTGACATTCCCATCACACCCCTCTCTTTGGCCTCTGCCTGCCTGCGTCCGGGGTCCACTTCTGCATAAGTGAATTTAATGCCATGATTACTAAGGGGATAGGGAACTGAGAAGGGTGACAACAAGAGATCAAGAAATAACAACCATGAGAGTTACCAAGGCAACGCTTTAACTTGAAAAGTTCCAAGAATATTCTGTAAATTATAGGCATGTACACACACACACACACACACACACACACACGCCTGAATGTGGAAGCCTTTTAGAAACTACTTTGATGCCTTAAGACTGTCGCCCAAACTCTAGTCTAGAATGAATTTCCCCCACACTATTTCCCACCTTCAGGGGTGGGTTACGAAGGAATCTCTCTCTCCATCTAGGAACCCAAATTAATTCTTGATACAAGGCTTCCTTCACCAATGCAGGCAGATGTCAGAAGAGGCTAAATATCTTCTTTTAAAAGTTTTGGCTGAAAATTCAGAGACATGTAAAGACAGTGCATATCTTGTTCCTGCCACCAAGCAGACCAGACAAGTTCCCCACTCCCTATACTAACTATCAACACCTGCTGGGGGGAACATTTGCTTGTAGGCCAGGTGGCTTTGTGTAGGAACCCTGGTCCCCTGACTCACTTCAGGGGGTGGTCTTGGGCAAGACGTCTAAGCTCAACGGCCCTCTAAACAATGGGAATAACAAGATCACACCCAGCTCACTGTGAGTCCTGAATAAGATCAAGTTAGGCCAAAGGCCTCACACAATTCAACAAAGATGGATGGAGAGCCTCCTACTGCCAGACTCTTCTAGGCACTGGGGTTACCTTAGGGCACCAAAGACAAAGGTGTCTGCCCTCACGGAGATTGACCACAGTCCTGAGACACTGAACTACGGATGGACAGCACCAGGCCTCTGACCCACAGTCTCTGCAGCCCAGGACGCCAAACCACCACCTCTGCGGTGACTGGTCCCAAATGGCCAGGACTTGGTCAACAATCCACCAGCTTTCCTAACTTTTGCCTTCACTTCCACCTCAGAACCAACCACAGGAAGCCAAACATGCCCTCAGACCACTCTCATAGGATGCCCAGTTCCGGTTGGCCGCCCCCAGCTTCCTATGCCAACAGCCCCCATCAGGGCAGACCTGAGCCCTCCCTTCTGTTCACTGTGAAGCTGTCCCGCTGCCCTGCTGCCTCCGAGTCTCCGACAAAGGCAGGTGATGATGGTGGCTGACTCCCTTGTTACAGCAAACTCTGAGCCAGTAGTCTCTGCTTGTTCTCATCGGGGGAGCCTGTCTTTATGTCCACAGTCAATAAGCAGAATAAGTAAGTAAATTAAATAGCATGTCTGCCCTTGACCCACCAACCCTTTCAGATTATTCTTCACACAGCAGCCAGAGTGAGCTTGTTAAAAATAATAAAACATAACATTTAACACCGTGGAAAGAAGAAAACATATAGCAGGGTAAGGGAGAGCTGGAATGCTGGGCAGGGGAGGTGGGGGAGGAGGATTATGACTGCAATGGGATTGTCAGGGTAGGCCTGGCTGAGAAGGTGACATCGTGACGGAGACCAGGAGGTGGGCAGCCACCATGTGGAACATCCCTTCAGCAGGAGTGGCCCTGACGTGGTCCTACAAGGTGCGGAGGAGGAGGGATGAAGGACAGGGGGGAGGCCTGAGAGGTCACAGGGAGACCCAGCAATGGAAGGGGCCCTGCAGGTTGTACAAGGACTCTGGCCTTTGCTCTGAGGCAGATGGGCAGCCATGGCAGAGTGTTGAGCAGAGGGGTGGTGTGATCTGATTGAGGTTTTAACGGGATTACTCTAGCTGCTGTGACAGAAACAAGGGGCCCAGTGAGAGAGGGGACGGGGGCCTAGACTGGTGGTGGCAGTGGAGATGATGATGAGTGGTGGCTTCTGGATATACCTGGAAGGTGGAGCCGATAGGACATCCTAATGGCTCAGCTATGAGGTGTGAAAACAAAAAGAGGTAGCAACCATGACTCCAGGGCTCGAGGCCTATGAGCCAGAAGGAAAGAGTTACCACTAGCTGAGACAGGAGGACTGCCAGTAAAGGAGATCTTGCAGGGAAGATGAGTTTCGATGGGTTAGCGTTGAGATCCCTATGGGATTATTCAAGTAGAAATATCAAGGAGGTGGTTGGATACATGAGTCTGGAGTCTGGGAGACACTTAGTACCTTTCTTCCCTCTTATCTTCTCTCCCTTAGAAGGGTAGATATCTTCATAGATCCAGGAAACGAGATATGGTGTAAGTCAATCCTAACAACCTATTGACCATCTTACTCAGTGTGATGCACTTCAACACACACAGGAGCCAGGAGGCGGCATGCCAGCAAGGGCTGTGTGCCCTGGGCTTCCCCAGTGATGCCCTGGTATCCCTGGGGAGTGACAATCTCTACAAGTCCCTACACAAGACAGGAATGATGAAAACTTCCCTGATCAAACCCCTACCAGACTGGAGGGAGCTTAATCTTGGTTCCATCCCTCTGCAGACCCATGGAGCAATACCTATCAAAAGCTCTAAAGATCTGCATAATCTTTGGCCTAAAAATTGTAAGTAAAGAAATTGGGCTGAAGTAAATAAACAGGCAAACACATGTAAATGTTGATCTCAGCATTATTTACAGTGGTGAAAAATTGGAAACAACAGTAGGGAATTAGCTAAATAAATAATGGTATATCCTTATGATGGAATACTACCTAGCTATTAAACATCATGTCGGAGAGAAAATTTAATGGCATGGAGAAACATGCATGATATATTAAGGTTACGAAACAATGTGCACAATTTGCTCCACAGGAAAAAAACCAAAATGCTAGGAGGAACTACCTCTACATGGCAGAATTATGGGTTGTTTTTACTTGTTCTCTGGGTTATCTTAGGTTTTCTCAATTTTCTATTGTTTACATGCATTATTGTTGTAATAAAAAAAAAAACCACATTAAATAAGAACATAATAAATGTTATAACATTTTCAAAGTAATACTTTATCCCAGCTAGAAAAAAATCACTACCTATTCCACCATGTGCTGTGAGGTTTAATGTGTTTGAAGATATAAAAGATGCCCGAAGAGTGCAACATAATACCTGGAACTGGCGTCTTTCTACAGCACAATGATAATGGCCACTATTTACTATGTCTACTTCATGACACAATTGCCTCTACGGAGGCCACAACAATAGCGAGGAACAGATGCACAAAGTGGAGAGATTCCATTTGTTCTATGGCAGTCCACATCTGGTACTCCTGGAGCTGGGGAGACAGATGAAGAGGAGAGCAAAGGAGGAAGGAAGATCAAGGTCTTAGGGCCCTGCTCAGCAAAGCGCGGGCCTTGGGCAGCATCAGCATCTCCCTGAAGCCTGTCAGAGATGCAGGATCTCAGCCCCACCAAATCAGAATGTGCATTTTATCAAGTCCTCAGGCAGTATACCTGTGCACACTAAATGTAAAAAGCCCTCTCCAGAATACAGCACGTTGTCCCAGTTTGAGGTGGGTTTGAGACGATCTCAAGAAGAAAGCACACAACTGAGTAGAAGGATTTCCCAACCAAATACTAATCATCTAAAAGATGTAAAATCACCAAACCACCCAGAGTGCAGAGCCTCGGGGCCCCTGGGCAATGCCAAGTCTCCGGCACTGACCCTGGGAAGCTACCGTCATCTGATAAGCATTTTACAGGAGGCTGGCGGCCATCAGGCATTTCCTCTTCTACCTGGGGAATCCGGAGGAATCTACCTGCTGGCTGGGTGGACGGTTGTGCGTGAATGGTTAATAGGGCACAGCCCAGAAGTGAGCATAAAAGGAGCAAAAGTAGGTCAGAGGCCTATCGCGATATCTCCAGGCCTTTCCCAGCACTCGGAATGCAGCTGGGTGGGATGGGAGGAGAACAGGCTGAGTGAGAAGGCCGCTTTTCTGACGGAGATGCCCCAGTTTGCCAGAAAGGGGGCAGGGGGTGGGAAAGAAGCCTTGATTACCATACCCGTAGTCCCATGGCTCAGATAAATGGGTCACTCACCTCATATGTAAATGACTCAAAATGGGATCCCTTATGCTTCTTTGAAAACGGGAGAAAACTAACATTTAACAAGGCTCTACTCTATGCACCATTTCTCAACCCTGGCTGTACCTCAGAATCACCTGCAGAGCTTTCCAGAGTTCTGATGACCAGGTCCCACTCAGGGCCGTCGCAGAGCACCCAGTGGTGGTGGGGCCTGGGGCTGGTCATTGGTGACAGCTCCCCAGGGGTTCTAACGCACAGCCAGCGTCGGGATCCCTGTGTTAGGCACCGTGACGGAGGAGTTCTAAATCTGGTGCCCAGCAGCAGCTCAGAGAAGCAGGTAGGGAAGCAAGTTTTAGGTGACTGAACCGGTGCAGGATGGCAAAGAAACAGCTGGAATCGGAACTAGGGTCTATCTATCTCCATCTAGAGCACTTTGGTTTTTCCACTTCTACAGGCACGTCCATTTGCAGAAGACAGGGACTCCAGGGGTCCTCTCAGAGTCTGACCCACAGAAACCTGGAACAGACCCCTTCAGATCTCCCATATCCATCCGGCCCCCTTCACTTGCCCCCCATTCCCCGCTACCCTACCCTACACACTGCATCTGCCACTCAACTGTGCTGGCAGCTCTAGAAGCAAGAGTCAGAGGACCAGCAGCAAAGTGCTGGGGAGGTGACAGGAAACACAGCAACGCCAAGGGCCACCATTCTCACAGAGGACACTGACCATTGGGCATTACCCAAGTGACTTCACAAATCCCACAACTACCCTTTTAGGGAGATGCTTCTATTTTCCATTTCATAACTTAAAAAAAATAATGGAAGCTCAGAGAACTTAAGTAACTTACTTGAATGCATACAGCTACCAGGTGGCAGAGCAAAGAATTCAACCCAAAATCTGTTTGCATTTTTCCACTCTCTTACATGGCCTTAGGAAGCATTTTACTTAAGTGCAGTATATGTACAGAAAAAGGAACCGGTGACTTAGTGGTGCTTCAATAAATTACTTTTAAGGCTCTGGAAATAATGGTGCTGATTCAACAATGACAAGGACTCACAACACTGTCACAAACATTCTTGCATGATCCTCTCCTACCAACAACCCTGTCAAATACTGATCATTATCCCCAATTTATGGGTAAGAAAACTATGGCACAGAGATGCTAGGTAACCTGCTCAAGGTCCCACACACAGAAAGTGTGAGAACTGGGAGCCATGGCTGGTGACAAATTCATCGCCTCTTTCAGCCGCTAAGAGGTGAAGTTTGAGAGGAAATCTCTCAAGGTGGCAAAACGTGAGCTGCACCCCAGCTCCCTAGATTCTTCCCAGAACATGGCTTCAGGAGGAGCCACATGGCTGCTGTCACTCAGTGGCTCAGGGATACCTTTTAGTTAGGCATGTTTTTGTTTTAATTATTCAACCTGCAACAATAGAAAAAGAGGACTGTCTGCTTTATTCACTCCTTGAGAGGGACAAGCAGCAAGGCTGGGAGATGCTGAGGAGTTTGCACAGCATTACAAAGAAGGACATTCCAGGGAAGCCAAGAACAAACATGCAATGACCCCGGTAGAAATAGAGCTTCCAAGCCTGTACCAGAGACAGCATGAGACTCAGCGTCAGCTAGCCGTGGGTCCCAGGCCCAGCTCTGCCACTCACGGAACCACGTGATGGCTTCTCTCCTTCCTCTGGAGAGTGGGGATCCCACCAATCTCAAGAGAGTGGCCTGAGCCCTAAATGCATCTCCATTCTAGAGGGTGCTGCATACCAGGTGCTGAAGCCATCTGCACTGTATCTACCTGTACGTGCCAGATGTCCCACTGAAGCGCACACTTGATCCTCACAGCCACGGGATATGGGATAGAGTCTATTGCTTTCCCTATTCACAGATGAGGACATTGAGGCATGGAAGGGTCGCCCAAGGGCCCACAGCAAGGAGGTAATGGGTCAGGGTCTGAACCTAGTTCTTTCCGTGTCCGAAGTTGATGTTCTTCCCAATGCCCCATGCTGCTCAATTAGAGTCACCTCAGACGATTCCAAGTTGAAAACAGACTTAAATGGCCGTAAAGAAGAATTAAAGTTTGACATTAGGAAGAACACCCAGGCCTTAAAGGCAGACAAACACTAGAAAGGATAAGCCAGAAACTCCGAACTTCCTAGAAAGGACACATTCGGAGCAACTAAGAGTCTCTGGTGCGCTCTACAGCAGAAAGATCGCAGGGCTCCGGGGGGTGTGCGGTTGCCAATCTTTTTAGATTAGTTCAGTTATTACAAAAAAGATAAAAATAAATCAATAAATAAAACATAAAACCTAATAAAGAAAAAAGTCAAAACACTCTTCTACAACCCATCAAACATGCTATTAATCAAAAGTTATTATTCTTCATACTTTATTTCTCTAGTCCTGCTCCAAAAATGATCTACTTTTTAAAGTACATTTAGGGTCTGACAGTATAGTATTTAGTATTTTTCAAACGTAATTTTTACTGTGGCATTTTCCTTCAACTCCAAACACATTTTCAAAAGCAACATTTGATCTTTTACCAATATTCCACTGCTTGGTTCTGCCATATTTTACTTATTCAATCCAACTGTTTACTTTTTCCCCCACTATTATAAATAACACTGCAATGAACACTTTTATTCTTAAATCTTCTCTCCCCATCTCTGATTATTTTCTTTGGCTAGATTCCTAGAATCAGAATACTAGACTAAAGGGAATAAGTGTTCCTGAGTCTACTGACAGTTACTGCCAAATTGCTTTCCTAAAAGGGTGTATTAATTTGCATTTCCACCAGCAGCAAAGGAAGAGTACCTGTCTCCCAGCATCCTCTCCAGGATCCAACACTGTCTAAAAAATAGTCTTGGCCAATAAGAGAAGTGAAAAATAGCAGCATGAATCTGCAAAGAGGCACAGACTGTTTAAATAGTCCACCTGTGGTCATACAACCAGTGTGTGGCATAACCAGGATTTGAATTCAAGTCCTTTAAACCCAGGAGCTGGACTCCTAACCACTACCCTAAAGTACATTGCCACAGTTTGGGTTACTTAGTGGTTGCCATGTGTTGGCCATTGTTTTAGAAAATTTTACATTGGAATTCCATAAGGACAAGGATCTTTGCATTACTCTTTGATTATCCCAATCTTTTAAACCAACACTGTCCAACGGAACTTTCTGCAATGATAGAAACTGTTTACAACTGCATAACTGTACTATCCAATACGGCTATTGAATACCTGGATAGTAGCCACTATCCACATATGGCTATTATTGAACACCTGAAATCTGGTAAGGGCAACTGAGGAAGTGGATTATTAGTTTTGCTTAATTTTAATGAAATTTAATTGAAATTGTTAGTAGTTACTACCATATTGCATAGCACAGCTCTAGATTATCTGGTGCATCATCCAATAAATATTTATTAGGTGAAGAACTGAAATAGTCTCCTAATTCCACCTATGATACTTCCTTTGAAGCAAGAGTTAGCCTCTTCCTCCCTCATCTCTGCATGTGCATTTGTTCTCTCAGATGCAGGGCTAATGCTATTTATGTGTTTTGTGGGATGATGTGAGGATCAGCTAATTAATGTTTGCAAAGAGCTACATCGCTGACTGGTTCTCAGAGTAATTGCATGTTAATAAAATGTTTAAATGACCAGTTCTCATCCAGACGCCAAAGCAAGATTGGGTTTATTTAGTAAAAAGCTGGTTTCTCTGACTCACTCTGAACTGTGGACCTCATCAATACAAACTCCTTTCATTTAACAGTTTCTACCAATCAGAAGATACTGAAATTTACCTTCACAATGGTTTTGATGCCACAGTTTGATGAGTAAATTAATATAACAAACAAGATTGGGGAGGGTGGATATTTAGCCAACTTGAACAAATTGCTTTTAAGCTCTTAAGCACTTTAATTGCTTGCATGATAATGATGCAAATTTTTACATGTCTTGATCCACTCTCAAAGTAGGCCCAGAAAAAGAACCTCTGAAGAGAAACACTTTGCTAAGCACTTGATTTTAATTACACGGCATTCTGGAAAGGTACAAAGTTGCCATTCTAGGAAAAGAAAACAACAAAAACAAAACAAGGGTTTGTGAGCCAGAGAGACCTACAACCATATACTAGTCCTAGGTGTGTGACCCTAGGCAAATGGTTTGGCCTTACTGAACATCCTCATCTAGAACATGGGAACAACAGTAGCTGCCTGACACACAGAAGACACTAAGCACATGTTTGCTGGCAGGCAAATCTATGCTTCCACATGGTCACTTGGGTTTTTTGAGGTGAAGCTAGCACCAGGGTTGAAAAAGTCATTATTTCACCCTCTTCAAAGACACCAGCCATTTCACCAGCATTTTTAGAGAAGTGGTTTCATGAGCTCACAGCCTAAGATGATTCTCACAGAGATTTCTATGTCGATGCCTAACTAAGGGGATATTTCGAAGAAGTCGGTCCTAGAGCCTTTAAAATAACCATTCTTTAAAGAATTATCTCCCCATCGATCACCATTACTTCAAGAATGGTAGCCCCTTTCACCCTTTCACGAATAATTTTTTGGAGCTGGCCTTTGTGAGAGGCGGAGAGTGCAGGTCCTGAGTCAGTCCTTCCCCCTAGCCGGTTATCCTCAGAGATGGGAAGTGCGCATGCGCGAGACGGGTGTTTTGCCCTAGTCCTCTGCCTCCTACATAACTACAAGATAAGAGAATCGACGGCATCCCTCCCCACTGTCTACAGAAATGAAGAAGCCAATTCTCAAAATCCATAAGAAAAAAAATAGACACATCTCTTTATAGTGTCATTCTACAAATATAAGACGGCTGCTATTGATATCCAAGGAGTCATTATTATTACTATTTGAAATAATGTCAGAGAAGGAGGTAGCTTGAAACCTTGCTATTGTAAGTGTGGACCACGGACAAGCACTATGGCATCACCTGGGAGCTGGTGAGACATGCAGATTCTTGGGCCTCTCTCCTGACCTGCTGCATCAGAATCTGCTTCTTAATGATATGCTCAAGCAAGGTGTGTGCATGTTAAAGTTTGAGAAGCACAAGTTTGCAATACGTTGAATCCGCTCTCTTCTCCCAATCCAACTTTAGAGAGGAAAACTGGCTCCAAGAATTGTTAAGGTTTACTCAAAGCCATAAATGTACTAACTGCAATGATTTTGTTCGACTTTTAAGGGGTTCAAGACCAGACTTTTAGAACTCAACAGTCATTCCACAGCAAGAACATCGACTTTCAGAGAAAAACATTCTTAAAACCTAATGTTCTCGAGGATTTTAATGATTAATCAATGGTGTCTGATAACCCTTTCACACCGTCAGCCGAGGTTACAGAGTTCCCATCCCATAAAGCCAACACGGGACACACGGGAAAAGGGAATGGGGACAATGGGGGTGCTGACCTCTGCTCTGGAGATCCTTGATGGCCTCTTTCCTTTCTGTTTCCCAAGTAAAAGCAAAGCCCTGATTTGATGTTCAGAACAGGACAAAGAACAGACACATCCCCTCATCTTCGCTAGTGAAGCTGGAGTGGTGTAAGTATCAAAGCAGCATCTAAACACCTGTCTGAAGTCAGAGCCAGCCAGCAGCAGAACAGACTCCCCCTATAGTAACCACACCATGAAATGACCCTGAGGTGACCTCTCCACCTCATCTAAAGGAACTCCCGATGCCCCCGGCTGACGGTGGGGACACCTTGGAAATGGGAGGACAGGACTTCCCCCAACAGCTCCACTGAATCCTTTGTCACATGGCAGTCATCTAATCACAGGGAACAAATACTTTCACAGTCACAGAAATCCTACACATGAAGACTGGCAAGTGCACCCTCTGGCTGAATTGGACCATGCAAGGAGGGGACAAGATGCCCAAGTACTTCCACTCTCAAAACAGCACGTAGGCATGTTGATTGATTGATGGTGCCCTGGGACTGTGAAGAGAGACTCAATCGGGTTGATTTTCCCAGTAAAATGCCATGGAGCATGTGGGGAGATAAGCTTGCTGTGGGGCAGAGTCTCAACTGTTTGCTTTATAAACTCTCTCAGGCCAGTCTAAGGTCTCTGAACCAAATCGAAGGCAAAGGGGCGGAGGGGAATCCAGAGCCCAGTGAATGCTGAAAACACACATGCTTCTCTCCTCTGAGGAGGAACTGTTTGTCACTCGCCACCAGAGCCAGCCCCACCTACAAAGCTGAGGAACATATTTACATATTTCAACTCCATTGCTGGCTGAAGCACCACAGAAAGTGATGATTCCAAGAGCCAGAGAAGAAAAATGTTCTTGGAAAAAGGATTTGCCTATCAGTTCAGCAGAACAGCTCAAAGTTATGCAAATTTGCTGCTTGAGGTTTGATTGTCACCCCTGCCTTCCACCACCTGGGCTCCCAAGCCTGTAAGTGACTGCAAAGTAAACAGCCATATTCTGGTTAAAAAAGATCAAGTAGACATCACAGTTTACCTGTTTCCCATGTGTGACAGTAGCCTGAGTATGACATCTGCCTTTGACCCTGAAATTCTACTTTCTAGGAATATATCTTAAGGAAATACTCAGCATGTATAAGGATGTTTACCGCAATTTTGTTACAACAAAAAAACTAAAACAAAAAAGTCAAAAAACTGGGTAGTGATGAAATAGAATATGCCATATTTTAAGCACTTAAAATATTATAACTATGATCTCATTTTTTTTTCTACATTCATAAAGAAAACCCACAAGGTACAAATCTAATAAAACATTTTGTTTTTGCTTTTCTGAAATATAATGTCTGAAGTTGCTACAGTGAATGCTTAGTACTTTGGTAATTAGAATAAAGACAGTAAAAGTTAGGGGGGGAAATGTGACAAATAAATACATAACTTACAGAACACTAAGCATATAGATTTCTGTTGTTTCATTAGACGCTTTCCTCATGGAGAACAATACATTCAGGGATCCACGTTTGCTTGGCTCCCTGGGAACTGGGGCACGTTGCTTGCAGAGTGGCCCCCATGGCAGTCTGTCAGTGCACAGCAAAGATGGAGTGACTCAGCTTCCACTTACAATAAGCCAGGCTGATAGACCATGTAAGAAGGCAGGTAAAAATCAGCCCCTTAAATCTAGAATTGACATTGATTTACCCTGCCAGGCTCTTGGAATCAAATCTGCAAAGAGGTGATTTAAATCCCATTGTTCTTTTTGTTTCACTTTTTAGACTAATGGATATGGGAGCATGTACTGGGACAGGAACAACAGAAGGTTTGGGGCCTGGACAGAGTAGCCGTTAGAACAGGACAGGCAGCTGAGTACCTAGATGAGGATTTGCGCCACTGTGTGCTTATCAAATTTTTTTCCTTAAACTCTATCACAGTTGAAGTGTATGAGTTGGCATCTGAAATTGAGTCCCTTGCTTGTGTTGCCCAACAATCTTTAATTCCTACTCACCTTCTTCTTATTATTTGTAACTTCTGATTTGGAAATATCAGGTTATGTAACATGCCAATCTCCCTGAGAATGTAATTCTGTCAGAAAAGGACTCAATGAAGCACAAATTCTAACAAAACTGCAAATAACTTTTCTAAGAAAAGAGAAGATATTTTTGTTTCGAGCATTTGAAGCTGGTTTTAAATAGACTTTGGATGCAATGTTGCTGACTCTTTTTGGACTGTCGAGTTCCCTGCCCAACTCCCATCCAACCAATGCAGGATGTGGGAAAGGGGTGAAGGTGGAAATGAACAATCATCTGTAAAGGGACCAGTGTGCCAGAGGTTTTATAGACATTAACAGTGTTATAAACTAGATAATATTCTCCCATCCTTTGTTTGTTTGGGGTCACTTTTCTCCTTTTTATTTTCAGAATATTATGGGGGTACAAATGTTTAGGTTACATATATTGCCTTTGCACAGCTGGAGATGTGTCCCATTTCAAAAGGGAGAGAACTGAGGCTCCAAGACAACTTGCCTAAGGTCACATGATTCCAACCCAGTAACTTAAGGGGTTAAAGTCACATCCCATCACTGTATTCCCCAAAAACATTGAGGAGATTATACCAAATAGAATTTGCTTCTATTGGAGGAGCATCCTTGGAAACCTAAACCATCCTCTACTACAATACCTAGCCTTCTGCTGGAACATCTACTTGGTGGGGAGCTCACTACCTCATATTCCAGATCCTTCCACTCACAGTGGAACTGTCCTCCAAAGATTCTTCTTTAGGTTAAGCACTGGTTCTGCCCCTGGGGGCCCTCTCTGAGCAAGGTGGACCCTCGTTCCCCCACAATTAGGGTGGCTTCCTGGCAAGCTGCCCCATTGTACCTCCACCGCCAAAATGAGGCCGTGATGAGAAAAGGATGCAGGCAGAGGAAGAATCCGTGAAATCTCTTCAGAAAACCGAACCTCTCCATCCCTGATACCTTCCCCACTCCAGAAGATGGCGATTTCACACACGCCACCCAGAACCCTGCCCCCGCTCACTTAAGACACGTGCTGGGAATAAAAGCTTCCCTGATTTAGCCCCCTAAACGCATAGCAACATCTGTGGCCTGAGTCTTGCCTGAAGAGCCTGGGGACGGACGTTCAGCTCCCCAAACATGCACGAGGACCCACTGCACGCAAGGCTCTCCTGAGAGGAGCCACTCGTTCGTCCAGGCAGTCAGCCTCGACTGCTCCAATTCCACTAGGTGCAAGGGCTCCTGCCATTACCCACACCAGAGAAAACGGATTCTTTCTCATCAATCCCTCCTAACGCCGGGAAAGGGAATCCCGTTTCCGTGCTGTCGGCCTTTGCTGCAACCCTTCCCCCCCTTCCCCATCTCTCTCTCTCACACACACACTCACACGCAGAAAACTTGCTCCCACCGTCACCACCAGCGAAAGCACCCCTCGTAACTTTGGCGAGGAGGGCTGCCGTGGAAAGCCGATCCGCAGGGCGCCTGGAGCGCGCCGGTGGCCGGGAAGAACCGGGCCGGGAGGGCAGGGAGGAAGAGGAGGGAGGCGCGGCCGGGACCCCGCGCCGTGCCGCGCGGCGCTCGGGGCTGGACCGAGGCCGGGAACGTGGCCGTCTCGGCTCGGGTTTCGCGCCCAGGCCCCGCCCACCAGGCGGCCCGCCGGCTCGCACCGCGGCTCCGGCCACCGAGGAACCCAAAGCCGGTGGCGCCCTGCGGACGTCCGCGGAGAGCGCAAGGGGCCGCAGGCGACCCCGGAGCCCCGGAGGCGGCAAGAGGCCGGCGAGGAGGAGGGCCACGCGGGGTCGGCGCCGGAACGCGGAAGGAAGCGGGGGCGCGCGGGCCCGCGTGCGGGAAACAGGTTGCAGCCAAGCCCCGTCCCCTCCCCCGGCCGCCCCGCCGCGACCCGATTCCCGCCCTGCCCCGGGAGCCACCCCTGCCGCCTCCGGGGCACCCTCCTGCTTTCCCGACCCCCGGGCCGCGCCGGAGCCCCTCCGGCCGGCGAGCTAAAGGCGCCTTCGGCAAGGTCAAGGCGCGGCCGGCTGGCACCTGGGGGTTTTTCTCCACCGAGCACTGGCTTTGCAGCCGCATTGTTAAGGATCATGGCAGCGGCAGGAAATCCGAACGGCCTCACCGGTCTGCGAGAGGCAGGATTTATTTTACGGCGCGGAACGCATTCAGACAGAGCCGGGATTTCAGTGGGAGGGGATGCGGGGTTTCAGGACGTTGGAATGTGACAAAAACAAAACACTCCCCACCCATGCACACCGCCTCCTCCTGCCTGCTGGGGGTAGGCGGATGGAGTTCGGGGCCGATGTGCCCCAGACTTCAGCGTTCCGCACTGCTCCGTCAGGGTGGCTCATCCCCCTACAGACGAAAATCGAGATTTAAAAACACTCTACTACTGCGCTTCCTCTCGCAAGCCCATCAGCGTGAAGTGCGCGGCGAAGGGAAGCTGCGAGGTGGAGAGAACAAACGTGCCAGAAGCAAACTGCCGCCCGCGGAGGGGAGAGGGGACAGGCAGGGACGCGAGCCGTACCCGCACCCATCCCCATCCGTGCCGGGCTAGCGCAGGAAGCCAGGAACTGGCGAACATAATGGTGGCCGCTCCCGCCAGCGTGGGCCTGGATGGCTGGGATGCCGGGGCACCTCCGCGGGGGACAGGCATCGCGGGCAGGTTGCCAAGCTCGCAAGGGGCCCCTCCGCCTTTCACCGGAGAAGCAGGGAAGAGGGGCTCTGGGGCTCCCCAGGACACAAAGTCAGTTTCCTGGAAGGCCTTCCAACACCCCCAGGGGAGGCTCGGGGCTCTGCGGACTCAATAAAACCCGAGTTCTGACCGGCTGCTGCTCTGCGATCAGTCCCGAATGCTCCCACCCAGTCCCTAGCTCGGTAACCGGTTCTTTAGGGACAGCAGCATCAGCACCCGACGCCCATCGCAGAAGTGGGCGCCGCGATACGAGGCGTCTCCTAGTCCCCCGGTCGGGGTGGGAGCGCCCGGTACTTACACTCCCCGAGCAGACAAACTTTCAGGCTGTCTTTCGAGAACCGGGTGCTCGCCTCACCTTTCTGGGTAATCACCGAGGCAGCTTATATAATTGCCCGCGATGCTGTTCGGTAGATCTCCCTCTGTACGCGGCCTCACAGCTCAGCACGTGGGCACCTTCTCCCCCCAACGCTCCCCCCCACCTTCTACCCCCACCCCCGGCGCTCGGAATCCCGAGCGTGCCCTCCCGCCGCTTCTACAAAGCAGCAGGGCGATCTCGTCTGCTAGTCATACCCCAAGTGTGCATGCAGCTTCCAGCAAAGCCCCGGCTGCCTCCCTGCGCCCCTTTCGCTGCGTTGGTGGCTTGTGGATAACTGCATCTCTACAAACCTCCTCGCCAGGGGTGGGGGGTGGGAGGAAGTTAGAGACCGGGTGGGGGGATTGGCGTGGTTCTGATGAGAGCTCTGCACCCAGCTGAGCTGTAATACTCTCATCCACATGGTCCCTGGAGAACAAATCGCCTTAACATTTCGCCCAAAAGGGGAGCCAATTTCCAAAGTTAGAGACCACGCAGTAGAATTTCCAGTACTTTCCAACCTCGCCTAGGCGGGGACAAGGGAGAGAAGGGGCAGGCAGAGGCCAGCGAAGCTCACTCTACCGCCCCGCCAAGGACTCACTAGTTGAACGCCCACCCCCCGCGCCCTTCCCCCAAGTAGTTGGCTGTATATTCCTCGGTTGCGTACACACACACACACACACACACACACACACTCCGCGCCACTACCTTCCCGTCTGCTCCTCCAACGTAAAGACTGCATTTTAAAATCGCGATGAAAATGACTAAGGAGCTCAATGATCACGTTCCAACCCAGAGCATATTTCCCGAAACTGGGCTTGCGAGTAGATATACACTCACACTCACACCCGGGAGCGTCCACCCGGCGGCTGCAGCCTCAACTCGCTCCGAGGCGAACATCAGCACCGCGGCTGGGCGGCCGGCGAGGAGAAACGGGCGCCCCGCGGGTTGCAGAGGGCGTGGGGTTGGGGTCGCGTCTCCAGGTTCTCGGCTCCCCGCCACCCCGGCGCGCACCGGGCCGCTGCAGCCGCCGCTTGCCCCGCAGGGCAGGCTGCAGCCGCTGGAGCCCGGCGCCGCCTTGCGGGCTCCTCCAGCGCCCGCCGGGGGCCTGGGGCGGGCTGGTCTGCAGAGGGGCGACCCGGCCGGGGCGGGGAAGGGGAGCTCAGCGCGACAGACAAACCCGGGGCGCGCCGCCTCCCTCCCACCCGCCGTCCCGAGTCCCAGGCCCGCGCCCACCTCTCGCTCTGCCCCAGCCCTTGCTCTCAGGCACCAGTCCGCGGCGGGCTCCGGGGGCTGCGGCGGCGGCGGCGGCGACTCTGGGATCCAGACTGGCTCGCCTCGTCCGGCAACCCGCGCCCTAGCCTCCCTCCCTGGTGTGGGTCAGGGGAGCAGGCTAACGTCTCCCGGAGCCCTCGGCAGCAGCGTGAGCTGCCCGAACCCTGCCCGGGGCCGGCCAGCGCAGAGGGGCGATGGAGCGGGCCAGGCGCCGCAGCGGTCCCCAAGGCGCTTTTCCGTAGAGCGGATCACGCCGCCTTACCGTGGCTGCAGGCTGCCACCGCCGGGGAAGCGGGGAGGAGGGCGGCAGGGAGGCAAGGCGCCGCGCCGGTGTCTCCTCGCTCTCAGCGGCGCGGCTCCTCGGCTCCGCGAGCTCGAGCGGGGCGCCGAGGAAGGAGCAGGTCCCGGCTCTGCGCTCAGCTCCAGCGAGACCAACAATAGCTCCCGCGGGGAGCGGAGCCCCAGCGAGCCTCCAGCCGCGCGCGCACGCCCGGCTCCCGCTCCCGGCCGCTCCCGGCCAGCGTCCCTGCCAGCACTGCTGCCCCACATGAAACAGCTGCAATCCCGAGGCTTCTGGGGGGTTGGGGCGGGTGTGTGCGCGCGCGTGTGTGTGTGAGTGTGTGTGTGTGTTTAATAGCTTCCCTCTCTTCCCCTCCCTGCCTGCTCGCCTGCCTGCCTCCGTCCCCCACCCTCGCTCTCTTACACACAGAGAGGGCGAGCGAGACACACACACTCACACGCACACGCACACGCAGGTTACATGAATGGGAGGCGGGAGCCAATCCTGCGAGGCCGGCGGGCCGCGGCGCACGGGCGCCGGGCGCAGGGCCGCACTACGGCGCGGGGGGGCGCCACGCAGGTGAGGCGCGCCTCTCCCGGGCCGCGCGCCGCCTCGCGCTCACCCGGTCTCCCCTCCCTTCTCTCCGCTTTCTCCGTCTTCGCTCCTTTCTTCCCCCTTTTCTTTCTCGAATTCTCCGAGCTCTCTCAGGTCGGTATCTTTCTTGGTCTCTTCGTTTACCCTCCTCGATTTCTTTCTCTCCCCTTTTCTGAAACTTTCTCCTCTCTTTTCCCGACTTTTCTCTACTTCCTCACCTCTTGCCTTTTGTTCTCTTTCCTCCTTTGGCTTTTCCCCCAGTCTCTCCGTGGTGTTGTCTGATCTCCTGTCTCTCCTCCATTCGCCTTTCCCTAGGTGGCTCTGGCGCCAGTCAGTGGCCTCCTCTGCCTACCCCCATGCTATTCCACCCCCACCTGCCCCGCCCCCAACGCTGTCCAGGGACAATCCTTCTCTGTCTGTCTCTTGTCTCTCTCCTTGC
Source organism: Microcebus murinus (assembly GCF_040939455.1). Classification (NCBI taxonomy): domain Eukaryota; kingdom Metazoa; phylum Chordata; class Mammalia; order Primates; family Cheirogaleidae; genus Microcebus; species Microcebus murinus. The sequence continues at coordinate 64,298,186 of NC_134107.1, forward strand.
TGCTGCAGCCCAGCCAGAGGTAATTCAGGGCTGAGAACTTGAGTTCTTCCTCAAGCACGCAAGATGCTCAAAGAAAGGCCCTCCTTCCTCGGACAGCTTCCCCAAAACCATGGTAACAGCTACTGAGTCGTGATAACAATCATTTAAAAAATAGCAGTGAACGTGGTCCAAGAGATTTCTGTCCCTCGCACGTCTGGATCGTGATCACTAGCACATTTCCAAGAAAAGGGCATTTTCATACGACGGGAGAGACAGCTTGATGGAGTAGCAACTGGAGGAATTCCCACTGCAGCCCTGCCGCATGCCAAACGTGGGACTTGGTGCCAGCCGTTTCACCTTACCCAGCCTCAGTTTTCTCATTTCTAAGATGGATGATACGTACCTCACCAGCTATGGTGAGGATGAAAAGAGAGAACACTGGAAAGAAAGCACTGGATGTATAAAAGATGCTCGATTAATGTTACTTTTCTTCCATCCCCACCCCTTTTAAAACTCCTTTCATGATCTTCTACTACATTTTACCCCTAAGTACTTAATGAAGGAGGAAATGTGACAATGCTAATTTCACATAAATGTGAGAGGAGGGGTATGCCGTTTTGAAAACTCTACTGTGTGGTCAGGGGACTGTGTAGCCAGTTGCCATATGCTGATTATAGAAGCATCACTGATTATAAACTTGGGGTGCCAGAAATCCCCTTTCAACATCTCATAACTGGGGTGTCTCAGAAAGGCAGGGATGCAAGTGTCCACTGAACTCGCCCAACTGTGTTTAAAATATTCATGATAAATGAACAGTGACCGGTGACAAAGCCTCTGAGACTAACTAAAATGTCAAGTCTTTGCCTTTGGATAGCATTTATCAACTTTGTGTCCTTACTGCAGACATCAAATGCTGGGCATCAGCTGTGATTGGCAGTTAGACTCAGTCTTTCACCAAATATCTGTTGAGCACTTACTCTGTAGCATGCACTTGGGCATTCAGTGGTGAGGCAACCAGGCCCTGCTCTCTGAGCTTACAGTGTAGTAGACGTGTCTCATGAATGTATAATGAGAAAATGAGACACATATACCTTAAGAAGTGACATCTGTTTGGTGGACAAACTCTTTTATAACATGAGGTCCATGACAGGGGGATCATAAAGGAATCCTTGAGAGTGATACTTTTGGAAACCACTTTCAGTCTATGTACCTCATTTGACCCATGAGAAAACCGAGACTCAGATGTTAAAAGTAGTGCTAAGAAATAAGATATTACATAGTCTCAAAGTAGCTCCCTTTGATTACTTTCAAAGGAGAAAATAGTAACTTCACAGTAGACAAACCTGGCAGACTACACCTTAAATAAATGATTAAAGTCAGCATCACCAGGAATGTGACAAATAAACATCATATTCCCCCTGATATAATGCATAGAGAAGGACATATTTTGTGGTATTCCTGCCAGAAATGAATAACCTAAATCTAATCATGAAGAAACATCAGGCAAACCCAGATTGAGGGCCATCAAAATAACTATGGTGTACTATTCAAGAATATTAAAGTTATGAAAGACAAAAGACTCCAGAACAGTTTCAGATCATTGTTATACAACATGTGATTGTGGATTGGGATAGTAATAGGACAACTGGCAAAATTTAAATAAAGTCTGCAGATTAGACAATAATATATATCAATGTTATTTTCCTGATTTTGGTGGTTATGCAGGAGACTATCCTTGTATTTAGGAAATATGCAACTTACATATTTAGAGGTTAAAAAAATGAACAAAATCCATTTCCTACCTTCAAGGAGAGGCACTATGGTGGATATCTGCCTAAGAATTAGCTTGAGTGTAAGCACAGAAGGATGCCCAATCAAATCCTTGGCAGTAAAGGAAGACTTCCTATAGGAGGTGACATTTAAGATTAGTTTTGAAGACAAGGAAGTTGGCTAGACCATGAAGGGTGGGAAGATGCTGTTTAGGTGCAGGTAACAGTACAATGACATGGACAACAGCATGAGGCACTCATAGCAGAGGAGCTGGACATGGTGGAGTGTATTGGGGGAGTCCAGAGCAATCAGTAGGGTTGGACTTTGAAGGGCCTGAAGGGAGCTAAGGAGCGAAACATCCTCAAAGCTCAGGTACAGAGGTGGCAGGGAGCAGGAAGGAAGGTAGACAGTTATTAAAGGTTTTTACATAGAGGAAGGATGTGATCTTGAATGTATTTGAAAAAGAGCTTTGGCAGCAGAGAGGAGAAATGGATTAAAGGGGGGTGGCTTGGGAACACCAGGGACAGGAATAAGTAGGTCATTTAGGTAAACTAAGGCAGTTGCAGTGAATATGGATAAGGGAGGAGAGCTATGACAGAGATGGATGATGTAAAGTGAACAGATTTTGATGTCTGATTGGATGGAAGTAGACAAAGAGAGAAATCCAAAGCGACACTCAATTCTCAAGTTTGGGTGTCTTGATTGAAGGTAGTAGTACTCATCGAAATGTCAAGAGACTTCAGGAAGAATTTTAGAGAGGAAAATAAGGCTAGCTGTTACCATGTTATAATCTATTAATAATTCTATAGCTAACCAGAAATTTTCCTGTATGGCTATTCCATGCCAGGAAAAACTAACTGTAAAATTCACCTTGAGACTCTCCAAACAGCCAGCTCCAAGTATCAGCCAGAAAAACAGTAGATTGGATATGGTAGCAGTACATTCTTTGTAATAATGGGGGGGGGGGGAGTGAAACAGCCTAAGTGGTCAAATAGGATGAGTTACTTGGAAGACGGCCTTTGTCGGAACATTATGCAGCCACCCTAAAGTATGTTTTTGCAGAGTTTTTCATGTTATGGAAAACTGTCAGTGTTATTACATAAAATTTTTAAAAACAGTATTCTAAAGTATTAAGTACATAAAAACCCTCTTAGAGAAAAATCTGGAAAAAAAATGCCAATTGTTAACAATGGTTGCCTCTGGGTGATGGGATTATGAGTAATATATATTTTCTTCTTTATACTTTTTTTGGTATTTTCTAACTTTCCTACTATGAACATTCATTACTTTCATAATAAAAATTAAAAAGCTGTCATTAAAAAAACAAAGTCATGGCTATGACACCCCCTCCACTTTATCCCTTTTCAATCCACCCTTCCCACTCCCCCTGAAGAGTGATTGCCTTTTGAGCTTTCCCTTTGAGTGTGAAATAAGAAGGCATTTAACAAATCAGGGGAAATTATCAGCTGGGCTGGAGAGGGGGAGAGGGTGTTCTTATGGAGGCAGATATGTTATTAGAGCGGTTGAAACTGTATATATTAAAGATGTTTGCATTGCCCTTATTGATTCTGTGATATGTTACTAGGAAAAGAAAACATATAGTGGGGCCAGGAAAATGTGAGTCTCTAAAGGGCAAATTTTAATTAGGAAATGTATTTATTTGCAAAAAAATACTTCTCTTTAGAGTCTGGCAGTTACTATAAAATGGTTTCAGGAAGCAAGTACTTCAAGCAAGCAGACAGTGAAGGGCAAGAGGCATGCTTCGTGCCTGTTGTCTGACACTACATCAAGCACACAAGCTGGTTATATAGAATTTGGACACCTACTGATAAGCACCATCCAACTTGCACAATTAGAGGGTAAGAAGAGTGCCCAGCAGAGGATGTTCTCATTCTTTGGAAAGGTTACTGTAAACAGTTCCCTGGTAAAGTTCCCTCTGCTTCTGTGATTTTTCACCTCACAGAAATGTTTCCCATGGGGATAGGTTCCCCAACTTAATAACACCTTACACAAGCATAGCCCTTTCGCCTTTTCAAAGGGGCTTCACATCTGTTGATTCACTCAACCCTTGCTCCCACCCAGGCTGGGATCCTGTTACTTCCAGTTTGCACAGGAGGAAGAGGGACCCAGAGAGGTGAAAGCAAAGAGGCAGAGCAGGGGTTAGAACTAAAGGAAAGAACAAGGAGACATTCTTGAAGCATCTTCAAGAATGGCCCTAGAGCTTCCTCGGTGAGTTAATGCATGGAATCCTCGTGATAACTGGAGAAAGGAATGAGCAAGCCGAGCTAGTGTGGTTCCTGGCTGGCAGAATCAGAATCTGAACCCAGCTCTCCTCAATTCCCAAGCCATTTGTCTTCCCCAGAAGACCCCATATTTAAAAGCCAAGAGGCAGGCTGGTGATTACCTTCTGTCCCGCTGACTCGGTGTAATCTGTGAGTTGTCTTTCTGTGTGCTTTGTCGAACCTGTGAGCTGTTTTTCTGTCTCATGGAAATCAGAGCCTAGTATGTGGGGATTTGAGGATAAACAATGACTTTTGAATTATCTGCTAGAAAATAAGGGCTAAGCCTCTGCTTGGATTCACCATAAATACTATCTTTTAGGGAAATGATTGGATCTTATCTTCTACTCCACCTTCCACCCTCAAATGTTCAGCAGAGTATTTGGCACTTATGGGTTCTAAATAAATATTCCTTCACTTAGAAAAGGAATGAATGTTAATCATGCTAATAACAACAATAGCTGGCAAGTATTGGGCATTGTGCCAAAGACTGAGCAAAGGGCATTATCTCATTTAAATTGTAGCACTATACCTTGGGTAGATATGATTATTCTCCCTATTCCATCGATGAGAAAAACAAGACCTAGAGAAGTTAAGCAAATTATCCAAGGTCACATAACTAATAAATGGCAAGGTCAGATTCCAACTTGGATTGCTCTAGGCCACCATGCTGTATTGGATGGATGGATAAATGGATGGATGGGTGGATAAATGGATGGATGGGTGGATAAATGGAATTAGTGATACTAGCTGTGAAGCAAGCTCTCTATGAACTGCAGTACATTTAATGGCATGGTTAGTCTTGTCTAGACTAGGCCATCCCATTACTCTTCATACTCTGTTTATTTCCTTCATTGCATGTTTCACAAGCTATGATTACTTGTTTCTACATTTGTTTTACTTTTTAAAAAAACATCTGCCCAACTGCAATGTAAGACATAAGTTCCATGAGTGGAGTGCCTAGGAGTGTCTTGGACACTGTTGTGATCCCCAGCATCAAGCACAATGCCTGGCACAAAGTAAGTCTTCAGTAAATATTTGGGAAATGAGTGAATGAATGCAGGCTCTCATCCTTCTTAAGCAGTGGGGTGCCCCTGAGCACGCATACATGTACACTCACGAAAGGTGGGTATGTTACGTGAACCTTTTCCACCTCCATGCCAAGGCTATACTTTCTGCCTTTATGGGCATGTGGTTTGGGTGGTGGGGCTGAGATTCAGATGAGCACGGAATGGTTCTGATGTCAGATCGCGCCCCTCCACCGACATCTGCTCCCAGATAGCAGGGAAAACACTGATCAGAAAATAGCAGCATCTGTTGTGGTCAAAGGTGATGAGCTGGCAAAATTCCATGGTGGAGGCATCTTCTCTGATTAGGTCAGCCCCCACGTTCACAGCAGAGAGGCACCGAATCGGATGATGTTGCGTGTTTCATAATGTTTTCTTTCTGAGGTCTGGTTGCAACGGTCTCCTCAAAAAGAGCTCTCCTAAAGCTTTCTCAAAGCATGCTCTATGCCATATGATATTTTCCAAAAAGGATGCATCGCAGCCAAGGCATTCTTTCCTGCCATTTTTTGTGCTCTCTCTTCTTATAATTTGCCTAGCAGACTTCCCTGCTACTCATGAGGATTTGCCTTCTTCATGCAGGGTAAATCAGGTGACAGGTGATGATGGTCTTCTGCAAAGCTTAATCAGTTCCATTTCCTGGTCTTAGAAGCCTGTAGCCTTCGTTAGAACTGCATATTGGTCCAAGGGCCATGGCTGAGTTAATCAAGAATGAAGCAGAGAAAACAAAAGAGCAACAACAAAGGCCTCCACCAAACAACCAAAGCCTCTGAAGAGTTATTCTAATGATGGTGATGTAAACTATGTGCCAGACACTGACCCAATGCCATACATATTCATACATTTAGTCCTTATAACAGACCTATATAATTAAGTCTATCGCTACACCCAAATCAGACTGCGAGCCCATATTTCTAAGCCTTATCAACCTGTGGGACTATTAGAATTTACATACTGTTCTGTTCTGCATATTACTTTTTTCATGTACAATATGTCTTGGAAATAAGTATACATATGTGTATATATATACATATATATGTACAATATCTTGGAAATAGGTATATATATATGCCTATGTAAATATATAGATATTTATTTCCTCATTCTTGTTCATAAATGCAGACTTTTTTTAGGGGGTTGAATTTTTATTCATATATAATTGTACATATTTATAAGGATTATGTAATTTTTTGCCACATGCATACAATTTGTAATGATCAAATCAAGATGTTTAGAATATCTATTATCTCAAATATTTATCATTTCTTTGTGTTGGGAACATTTTATATCTTCTCTTATAGCTATTTGGAAATATACACTAAATTATTATTAACTTTGGACACTCTACTGTGCTGTCAAACACTAGAACTTACTCCTTCTGTCTAACTGTATGTTTGTATGCATTAACCAACCTCTCTTCTTCACCCCGCCATCCTTCAGTAGCTATCATTATACTCTCTACCTCCATGAAATCAACTTATTTAGCTCACATATATAAGTGAGAACATTCTACATGTGTCTTTCTGTGCCTGGCTTATTACACTTAACATAATGACCTCTAGTTCCATCCATGTTGCTGCAAATGACGGTATTTCATTTTTTATACCTGAGTAGTATTCCATTGTGTATATATACCAATTTTCTTTACCCATTCATCCATTGACAGGTTGATTTCATATCTTGACTGTTGTGAATAGTGCTACAATAAACATAGGGGTGCATGTATTCCTTTGATATACTGCATGTATTCCTTTCCTTTGGATTAATACTCAGTAGTGGGATTGCTGAATCATATGGGTAGTCCTATTTTTAGTTTTTTGAGAAACCTCCATACCGTTTTCCATAATGGCTGTGTTGAGTTGCATATTATTTTATTTTATGGATATACCACATGAATTGAATCACAGAGATCACACTGATTATGGTATATTCATTTGAATAAATATCAAGCAAATAACTTAAGGTAAGGCACATGGTAGCTGCTCAAAAATGTTAAATAAGTGAATTGAATTATATTATCACTATCAAGTCTTTTGGGTCCTAAACAAAGTAACCCAGATGAAGCTGAAGTTCTAAATTAGAATGTGAAAAACAAAAATATGAAAATTCTAGAAAAAAATTCATGTAAATCACAACAATTTACATGATTTTGAATGTGAAGAAAGAAGATGTTTTTGAGTGTGAGATGAAAAGAAATCCTAAATTTAAAGGTCACTAGATTTGAATATATAAAAAACATAAAATATTTGTGCATTTAAAAAACCAAGACAAAAATCAAAAGAATAACAAAATGTTGGGAAAGTATTTGAAACATACATGAAAAAGCGTTATTATTCTTAACATATAATAAAGTTTTACAAATGTATAAGAAAAGATATATCAGTACAAAATGAGCAAAAGACATAAAAAGATAATTTACCAAAAATGTATAAAGCTAGACATATATGTTTAACTCATTAATAATTCCAAGAAATGCAAGATACAATAATATTGAGTTTTTTTGTTTTGTTTTTGCTTATCAAATGAGAAAACTATAAGAGAAAAATAACAAAAAAATTCAGAAAGTAGTTATTCTACACATATTGCCAATGGGTATATATTGGTATAACTTCTGTGAAAGAGAATTTAGCAATATTTACCAAAACCTTCCATTATGTGGAGCTTTCAATCAAGGAATCTATGTCTACATTTAATGGCATTAATTCAAGGAAAATAATGATGGATGGACCCAAAATTATATAGAGGTGTTTCACCAGTGTTAGCAATAGAGGCAATTAGAAACAATCTAAATGTCAACTAACTAGTAAATGATCAAATGTATCATGGTATACCATAGTATGATGAACTATTAGACAGCCATTATAGATCATGTTGTAGAAGAATATTTAATAAATTTGGAAAGGGTTCACAATAAATATTTTTGTGACCTTTAATGTATTATGGAAATTCCTCAAAAATAAAAAAATTGATAAATTGACTAAACTCATTATATAGCTTCAGTGATTGTTAATTCATGACCTATTTTATTTTATCTACACTCCTGCCCACTTACTCTCTTCCCCATTATTTTGAAGGAAGTCTCAGGCACCATTTCATTTTGTCCATAAATATTTCAGTAGATATTGCTTAAATTTATGGACTATTTTTTTAAAAAACTCATCAGCACAATATATTTTTACACTTAAAAATAATAATTTTTAATGTCATCAGCTTATTAGTCACTGCTCAGATTGCCCTGATCATTTCATAATCCCTTTTCTTTTCCAGTTTGTTTGTATCAAGACCCAAATAAACTCCGTACACTGCAATTGGTTGATTTCTCTCTTAAGTCTCTTTTGATTTGTACGTTTTCAGCCATCCATTTTTCTATTCCTTGCTTGTATATTACTTGTTAATGAGATTGGGTTGTTTGTCCTGTAGAATTTATTAATACTTATCGCACTCTTCTGATGTAGTTTAACATGTTCTCCTATGTCTTATGTTTCCTGTAAAAACGTATAGTTTATTCTAGAGGCTTGATCCAATTCAGAGTTAACTGTGTGTGTGTGTGAGACTGCTTTCTAGACAATAATGTGCACCTTCACCTGTCTTTGTGATGTTAGCAGCCTTTCATGCTCATTGACTAAACTCATTCTTTCACTAGAGGTTGTAAACTGGTGATATTCTGTCATTCCTTCTTCACGATTAACTGGAACGGTTCCATAAAGACAAAACTCCTCTCATGAACTATTTGGCTAGATATTTTGGACGGAAAAAGTGTTTGATTTTTTTTTTTCATTTTATTTGCCAGGTTTCCAAAGAATGAGTTGGTTCCCTAGAATCCTCCAGAGGTAAGTAGTGTGTGTGTGTGTGTGTGTGTGTGTGTGTGTGTGTGTGTGTGTGTCTTTTAAAGAATGATGAATGAGCTCAGGTATTTATATATTTGATATGTTTCCTGTTTTTTTAAGTTACTATTGATATTTATGTTCAGATTGTCTCATCCCTGGCCAGAGGGAACATCTTCATGTTGACTTTCAAGTCTCTGATAGTCTCCTTTCTTTCTAGAATAAAAGATCTTCTAGGCTCATCTTGTATCTGTCCTAACCCAGATCTGAAATTGTCCAGGACTCCATTTTTGTCCGGTGGGAAATGGTTTTTAGAAACCATGATCTTATTATTAGGAGTTGTTCACTGCTACTTGGTTGGTATTGTTTCTGGCCTTTTTCAATTGGAATGGCTAGGAAATAATGTAATTTTTTAAATGAAAATTTGCTATAAGTTTATGCCAAAATGTTTAATTCAGTTTTTACTTAACATCATCAGTCTTCTATCTGTATTTCCCTTCTTCCATTACAAGTAATAAATGATGCTATGGAAAACTAGTTAACAATTTGGGAAAAAGCCATAATATCTATTTTAGTGGGAAATAATAATACACACACACACATACACACACACATACACACATATACATACACATACCCCAAAGATATGTAATGTTAGCAGTAGTTATTTCTTAATGACAATATCAAAAGTAATTTTTAGTTTCCTTTTTTGTTTTTTTGTTGTTTTTTTTTTGCTTTTTTAATATACACAAAATTTCCATAAAGAACCCATTTTATTTTTGGTATAAGAAAAAATTTTCTAAAAAACAAAAATAAACCAGATGGTATAAATTATAATATAGTAAACTGTCTGCCAATCTTACACGTGGGTAGAATAATGATAATCCATCACATCTGTGGAGTGCTTTGCAATTTACAAAACATTTTCCATCCATTATCTTCCATGATCATCACAACAGCATTGTGAGGTAGATATAAATACTGTTTTACAGATAAGAAAGTTGAGGTTTGAAAGGATCACCTACGATGGAATCAAGGCTAGAACTCTGAGCTCCTAACTTCTCGGTCAGTGTTCTTTCCCCTGCATGATACCTACTTCTAGGTGATTGTTACTATGTAACCTCTCATTTTACAGTAAGACAAGAGGACCCTGCAGTGTTCTGCCTGTTGCTTAGAATGCTATCCTTAGAACCCTTTCTTTAGCATGAGGCTTGGAGGCCCATAAACATACCAATTCTCCCTTTTCAGCTTAATTTTTATTTTTATCAAAATGATTCATTAACATAATTTTAAAAGTCAAATATTCCACAAGGATTTTAATGCAAAACAGCAGTCCCCTGCCCTACAATTCATCATCCAACTTCACCTCATATTCCCTCTCCTCTCAGGCAACCACTTTTAACTAGTTGAGCTGTCTCTTCTGCTTTTTATTTTCATATTTCTAAATAGTCTGCCTCCACTACAGTTTCTTGATTTTTAATTATTAGAAATTATCAGTATACTTCCTATTATTGAAGACAATCATTTAACTGTTTTCTTCCTCTTTACAAAGACACTTCCCTTTTCCTCTCCTCTCAACGTACTTACATCATAATTTTGGTCAGTGTTAATGTTTCCATCGTTATCATTGTGTAAAAATTATTCTTGACTAAGCCATGTAGTGTACTATGCTGTACTTTCTTGTATTAATTATGTGTTTCTTGAGTTAATGATTGGCTCTTTTATTCCCTCTTATATTTGCTTAGTGTTTTAGGTACCCATTGCTATTTCATCCCCAAACTCTCTACCAAATTATAGATATTTTCTCAATACATTCCAATCCATCAAGTAATCTGTCAATTTCTTTTCTTTTCCTTTCCTTTCTTCTTTCTTTTCCTTTCTCATAGAAACTTTATTTCCTTTTCTCTAAACTGTTCCAGTGAGGACTAGTTGCTTTGTAGGCCTATGCATAGTTCTTATTCTAGGATCTCCTTCTACCACTTTCCTGGGAATGTTATTGGATCTCTCTCTTGTATTTTTTTTTCCAGGATGCAATGTCTTCCTCTTCTTTCTTTCTTTAACTCTTCATACTGAGAACAAGTATACTGAAGGTAGCTTTTGACACCTGATTTGTCTGGATACAGAATTCTAGATTGTAAGTAATTTCTCTGTTATTTGAATGACATCTGTGGTTCCATTGTTCTCTTGTTTTCAGTGTTGCTGTTCAGAACACTGATGCTGGCCAGAGTGGTGGCTCACATCTATAATCTCAGAGCTTTGGGAGGCTGAGGTGGGAGGATCCACTGAGCCCAGGAGTTGGAGGTTGCAGTGAACTGAGGTTGCCTGCCACTCCACTCCAGCCTAGGGCAACAACTTTTTATTCCCCACTCCTCTGGAAGTTTTTAGTATCTTTTCCCAGTGTTGAGCAACTATATGATGATTGATTTGGGTCTTCTTTCATACAATGTGCTGGCCTGTCGCTGGGTTCTTTTTCTTTAGAAACTCTGACAGATTTGTTTGAATTATTCCATCAACAGTTTCATTGTTCTCAAAACTCCTCTTATTCAGATATCAGATCTCTCAGACTGTCCTTAATTTTTTAATCTTCTCTTTCCTATGTTCCATATTTTTGACTCTTGGTTCTACTTTTGGGAGATTTTTCTCAGCTTTGCTTACCAGCCCTTCTGTTGACATTTTTATTTCTGCTGTCATATTTTTAATTTTCAGGACTCTATTTTAGTTGTTTGAATGTTTCTCTTTAAACAGCCTCCTGTTCTTTTTCATATATGTAATATCCTTCTTTATCTCTCTAAGGATACTGATATCATTAATGAAATGTTTTATTGTTCCTTGCATCGACTTTATGTTCTTTGAGGTTTTTGTAATTGTTATTTTATTTTTGTGTTTATTTTTTTCTCTTAGCGCTTTTGCTCAACTATTAATGATCTGTGGCTTTCCATACACATTCAACTAAAAACTAGTTGGAAATGTCAAGGTGCATGAGCAGGACTTGTTGAATGATGGGCAGCCCTGTAGGATATGGTCTGGCTGGGTCATTGCATGGGTTTGTCCCTTACAGTACCTGTAAGATGGTTTTCAATGGCCACTCAGATTTACCAGAAAGGAGTATTCCAGTCTCTTCCTGGGAAGTTTAGGACTGGCTGCTAAGATTTTCTAGAAGCTTAGTAGGGAAAGGGACTGGGAGGTAGTCTCACCATTCTATTCAGATTTCAGTTACTCTTCCCATTCCTTTTCTTCAGCACACAATATCCACCTTTAGCTGAGCTGTTTTCTGCAAGTCCAGACTTTCCCAGGCTCATTTACTATAATCAGTAAATCTCCACGCATCTCCTTGTAGGTTGATGGTGGAGGTGATCAGGAAAGCAAAATGGAAGAGGGAGTCTTAAGCTATTTAACCCTGCTCTCAACCCCACCCAGACCCCTACTTCCAAACTGCTTCAAGCTTCCAATTTCAGATCTCTCCTAGGACTCTGCAGTGAAAATAAGATACCTTCCAGATTTTCTCCACTGATAGCACTTTCTCAGGTCTGCCTAAGTCAATTATTTCTGTCCATCTGCTTTATAGTTCCAAAATACTATTGTCTTCAATTCTTTTTCCCTTACAGTTTTGTGCTTTTAAAAAAAAATCATTTCTCTGTTATTTTAGTAGGTGTTGGAGAATGACAGAGGTAAAAGTGTGTGTTTCTTCCTCCCTGTGTAATAGAAGTCTAAACTCTTCTTTCAGGCCAGCACTTTAGGAGGCATTCAACCTACGGTAGGGTCTTGAGCTCTTTCTCTGAAAAGCACTGTGGTTCCACTGTTTACTATTCACAGGGCTATAGGTGAATTCTGGAGCCTGACTGTCCTTATCTTCATTAAATAAATACCATTATTATCTTTATTTTAGAAATGAGCCAATTGAGGTGTGGTGATGTTCAATCACTTGGTCAATATCACACAGCAAAGATGTGGCAGGTCTTAGATCAGAACCCAGAATTTGCTTTAGAGTTATTATTCTTAATACTGTGATCAGAGCTTCTCAAACTAATGTCGTCACAAATCACCTGGGGATCTTGTTACAGTGCAGCTCCGGTCGGGTAGGCCTGGTGTGGGGCTGAGATTCTGCATTTCTAACAAGCTCCCAGGTGATGTGGATGCTGTTGGCCAGGGACTGCACTTTGAGTACCAAGGCCCCAGACTGTGGTCTCTCTATGGTGGCCACTTTGTATGGAACCTCATTCTCCCTGGCACAGAAAAGACCATATATATAGCGACAGTATCCATGTCACTGTCATCCTGCCCTGTGTGCATCAGTAGGACCACAGAACTCACTGGGACCACCAATGTCCCTGGGAGCTCCTAGCTCCTAGCTCTTCTCCACTTTCTACCATCTTTGACATCAGCTGAAGGTAGCCTCTCAATGTTACCTGTTTCTACTGTCTTCTCTGAGCCCACCACGCCTGGAATTCTAACTCTAGGTCTTCTGGAACATGAAAGAGACTCAAGATGTGGAAAGACATTGAGTTCTTCCCCTCTGCCCTTAGCAGAGTTGTGCTGTGTTCCCTAAGACACAGGGAGAAGCCCTTCTCCCTCTCTGGGTGGCCGGGCCCCAAGCAGTACTACTTGTACCCTGGATCTCCCAGGTCCCCTCGTGCTGCTGCCAGTAGCCTTACTGGCCTGGGGAAAGGTAACTGCTGCCCTCCTATATCCCTTTCTCTGTCATTATCCTCTCCAGTTCTCCTGGAACTCGCCATCCTGAAACAAGTCAACCCAGGCCAACTTCTAACTCAGGCTCATTAACTCAGCAGGCACACCCAGCTATACGCGAATCTCAGCTTAGGCCCAGCTAGAACCATGCTTTTAACTATGACACAAGGCATAGTAAAGGAGATTTTGAAGAGGTACCTCAAAGAATCAGATTTCATTCTGAGGCAATAAAAGGCACTGAAATAACACTGGCTCTGAGATGGGAGGCCCACCTCTGCCCCTACTTAGCTGTGTGACCTTGGGCAATTCAGCAACCCTCTCTAATTGTTTCTGAAACCATAAAAAAAATGAATGAGGGCCTCCAGATGATCTTTAAGGTGTACCTTCCAGTTCTGTCCAATGTTCTGTAAACTTCTACTGGCATTTAGTAGTCTAGGTAAATTTATAAGAAATTGTTCCTACTTATTAAACATTCATTCCATTAAGTAGAAATCAGAGCAGTGCTCAGTAGAGAGAGTTCAAAATGTGAAGTCAGATGACTTGGGTTTGCCCCATTACTAGCTCTATAATCTTAGTCAACTCAATCTCCCTCTCAAATCCAGTTTTCTCACTCTGAAGCGAAGGGGTTGTATTAATAATAGGGATTGAACTCATAATAATAAGCATAGGTTTCAAACTGAAGGCTCTTGGGCTTTATTCAGTCTACAAACATGTTTTTTCTTGATCCATAGAGCATTTAAAAAAGCTTTTAGTCAGTTACCCATTTAAAAATTAGGAAGTTTTGCATAAGAATCTGATGTGGTTTTCTGGCTGTTCTTGGAAGATCAGAAAATCTGGGCCACCTGGGTGACCCACTGTTGCAGAGCCACCGCTGGCCTGGACTGCACCGCAGCTGTCCTTTTCAAGGAGCTTTGCCCACTGCAGCATCACAACCCCTCCTGGGCCAGCTTCCTCATGTGTATCACTCAAGTCCTGTAAGTACCGGAGTCTGTGATCCCTGGGTAGCAGTTATACTGATGAGTTATATGATATCTGGTGAGTGCTTATCCCTTTTTAAGACTCAGCATCCAAATCATAGAATGGGAATAATAAAATGTTCACATTCTTGCATTGACTGTATTAATAAGATAGAGCAGGGATTGACAGACTTTTATGTAAAAAAAAAAAAGAGAGAAAGTAAATATTCTAGGCTTTGCAAGTCATATAAGATCTCTGTCACCTATTCCTCTTGTATTTACTGTTGTTCTTCTTTTTTTTAACAGTCTTTTCAAAATGTGAACATTCTAAGCTTTCAGGCTGTACAACAACAAGCCCCAGGTGAATTTGGCCTATGCACCATGGTTTGCTGACCCCCGAGATAGAGTATATGGAACACTTACGATAATGCCTGCTATGTGCTGAGTACCAATAAATGTTAATTCTCATTACTGCAATTCCAGGCCTCTCATGCTCTGACTCTGGGACATGGGTGGGACCCCACAGTGCCTGTCGGAACTCCCCACTGCCGTTCCAATTCTCTTCTGAAGGTGCAGAGGGAAACAGCATTTTGTCTGTTGAGACATGTCCTTCTAAATAGAAAGCCCTGCATGGTACATAAAGAACTCCAATGCAGCACGACAAATACAGTGCAAGTGTGTCATCACCGTGAAATCAAAGCCATTGTTTAAGCCATTTGCTAAGCCACGTCCCCATTCCAGTTATTCCATCTGAAACGTTACCAAACAATCACAGCTGGACAGAGAGTTAGAGGTCCTGTAAAATCTGATTATGAGTTCTCTGTTCTCATAGCTTTCTTCCTTTGTTTTGGTCCTTTAATTCCTCTCCTCCCCACCCCCCAAACACCTTGTGCTGTATTATTTATTATTTAACTTGAATGCCAGGGATGCAACTTGAGATGAAAGGTACTTGACAAAATAAAACCGCATTGTGTTGTGTAACTCTCAGACGTGTAGCTTGGCATAATTAAAATAAGAGAGACATGATATTGTTTGCTCATGCAAAGAATGTGATGACTGAATCTAAAGAAATGTCAGTTATTTTCTATGGTGTCCAAGGAACCCAAGGAGAATATGCATTTAGATAAAAGATCCAAGGAGCACATCAAGAACTTGCCCAAAAGACACACAGGGCTTTTTCCTCCTAGTGGTTATTCACCAAGAAATGGACCAAAATCATATAATGGGGCATAAGTCACATTCCTAGAATAACATTGACCTAAATTTCCTTGATCTGGGCCCTGTGCATCATGATTATGGGAATGCACCACACTTGCATTCACTTAGCAAACACTGCCTGAGCACCTACTATGTGCCAAACCCTGTGCTAAGTGCTAGAAATGGAGGGATGAATAAATCAAGGGCCCTGAAATCTAAGAATTTATGGTTTCATGTTAAGCACATAATTCTAATATAAAGTATTAATTAGTGCTATTATAGCAAGAGTCAACACCTAGTAAGCATATACTACATGCTGGACATTGTTGTAAGTGCTGTTTATATAATGAATCCATGTAATCTTCTCACCAATCCTAAGGGTTATATGCTGTTATAAATTTTCATTTTACAGATGGGGAAATGGAATCCAGAGGCTAATTAATTTTTTAAGGCCACATAGTAAGTGGAAGAGCTCTGATTCAAACCCAAGTAGCCTGACTTCAGGTCCAAAGCTCTTAAAAGATACTAAACAGCCTCCTAATAAAAGGGCTTGAATCACATTCTAAAAGCACAGTGCAAAAAAGCCCCTAATGCTACTTTTAGGGGTCAGGGAACACATGAGATAACGTGTTTGTCTCAAAGATTTCCTTCCCAGGGAAGCTGGGCAGAGAAGGAGCATATGTCTAGAGGATGATATTTGTAACAGACCCAAAAAAGAGAATATTCAATCCTATTATACTTGCCATTATAAAAAGCAACACTCAGCCTTGCCAGTAGTTGCCTATTCAATATTAGTCTTCCCTGCGGTTCTGGAAACCTCAGGAGGGCAGGTATGTGTCTTATTGTCTACTGTATGTCTAATGCCTAGCACATACTTAATTAATAAATTTTGAGATGAATGAACAAATCTAGTCAAAGTAGACCAGTAGGATGATTAATCTAATGTGATCCACCATGGACAAGGGTTAATGCTCAGCTTTATTTTATACCCATATTAGCATTTTAAAATTCTCATTTCACACTGCTCTTTTTTAGACATGCCCATGGTATTCTTAAAAGGCTTTAAAAGCAGAGTATTGTCAAAACTCTCATTACTATACATATCAGTAACATTCAGGAACATATCTGGAGCAATTATTCTGTGCACAGAATTCTAAGAATAATGTACTTTACTCATGATAGCCATTAATTAGATAAAATGAAATGATGTTACAGTTGCATGCAGCACATTTTAAAGTGTGAATCCATGTCTGACAAGAAATGAACTTTCTTTTTTTCTTCTGTAGAAGAAAATCATGTTGATGGCTAATGTAGAAGCCTCCCAAACAAGCTTTCTTAAGGAAGCTGGCGGGACCACCTAAAGAGATGTTTTGACTTTGCTAATCAGATCAACAAAGTTGTCTAAGGTTGGGGTTAAAAGGGGAAAAGTGGGATCTGTTTGCCAACGACTTCGGGGTAGGGCTGGAGGATGTTTAGCAATTTGATTATTTCCTGTCAAGATGTCTTTGCAAATATCAAATTGAGAACAGGGTCAGTCTGGAAGGTTTCTCCTACTCTTAGAGATATTGAAAGTGCAGTGTAGGGGTTGATTTTTTTTTCCCACTGATAAACATTTTTGATTAGGAAATTATGTAGAAGAATGATTCAGATATTTAAGACAGGTATTTAGTTTTCCCCTGAAATAATTCCCAAGGTTGGACCACAGACAGCAAAATAATGCATGATCATAACTCCTAGGCATCTAGAGTTAGCAGTGGAGCACTGACGTCCAATAGCAGTGCCCATTTCTGCCTCGAGTGGGCGCTAGCCTCATAAATGAAGTCAGTCGTTTGGGCAGCTGCTCAGTAGTGGGCTTCCTCTGGATAACAGCTGAACTTCAGGTTGTTAAATATATTCAACCTGAAGGAAGAAAAGGGAGGAGCTTTGTGTCAGCCCGACCTGACTTCCACTTCCGGCCCCAGTGTTTAGTAGGCATGTGTCTTTGGGCAATTCATGAGGCTGGCATGGAACAGTGTTCCCTCCCCTCTCTGACTACATTTCCAAATCCAAGAGTGGAACAGAGATGGCAGAAGCAACCATTTAGAGATAAAAACAAAACAAGTGATAACTTGCCTAACCCTGAGTTGGAAAGAGGTTTATAATTGGAAACAACACATTCATTACCTGGCCCTGCCCTGAGTTCTGAGACAATATGAAACATGAGAATCATTATATATTTCATTCTGCAAATGTTTATGGTGCATTTACAACATACTAATGGCTGTGCTAAGCACTGAGGATACTACATACAGCAAACATTGACATGGTCGCCTTGGAGTGGTTCACAGTTTACCAGATTCTTCCATATATACCATCTCAGCAGTGTGACATAGAAGCGATTGATGACCCCATACTACAGATGGCAGAACTGAAGCCACAAGCCAGAGAGTCTGAGTTTAACACAAGGAGTGAAGTCAAGTCACTCTCACATAGCGTGGCTCTAAAACCAGCCCTCCTTGCACTGTATCCGTGGCCTCTCCATTTCTATACCAACGTGACAGATGTCTGTTTAGTGTTGGACAGCTGACAAAGTACTTTTTGCTTACTCAATTTCATTTAATTCTGTGATATGGTTATTCCTACTATATCTCCACATTTCGTGGACAGGATTGAGACCCAGAGAGAGGTGGTGGCTCATCCAAGATCACCCAACTAGTCAGTGACAGGGCAGAGACTAGACTCCAGGACTTCCGATGCCAAACTTTCCTACCAGACATTGACTCCCAGTTTAAGTTTTTGTAGACTCAGTATCTTTGAGCCCTATTTTCATGGTCTAAGATTATTTCCATAACCTATGTAAATTACAATTAGATTCCTGCTAACATGCCATTTTGTGGCAAAACCTCCGTAAGCAGTGAGCCGAGGCTGCAGGCTCGCAGAGCTATTTACGGCTCACTCCGAGGGCTGCTGTTACTCAATCTATATGTGCTGCAGCCGAGTGTTGACTCGTATATGCAAGCTGGCTACTCAACCACATTTTTCTTCATTCCCCCTCAGCAAAATCGGGGAAACCGGATTTTAGCATATGGAAGTATTTCTATATTGCTAGATTTTCTGATGAGAGCAGGGTGGGATGGTGGAAGCATGATTTGCAAGTTTGTGTCAGAAGAAATGTGTATTTCTGAGTTAGGCTGATTGGACCAGTTTCCATAGCACAAAAGTTGTCTCCAGAAAAGAATTTTTTCTTCTACTTTACTCTCACTTCACCGTTTGTGGAAACAGCTGCTTTCTGAATCTGCTTACCACTTGTGTGGACACCAAGTCCAGAACATTCGGGCTTTTTCCCCCTTACAATGCTGAGTTCTGGGGGGGAGGGACGGCTCAGGTTTCAGGCAAAACAGAGCTGAGCACTTTCTTCAAGTGTTTGTGACCACACTCAAGTTTTTTAAAGTAAATTAAATTACTAACTGTGTAATCACTGTCTGGATGGATGCTACCTTTAAACTTGGTATGCTTGCCATGTTAATTTTATGAGTTAACCCATACATAATACATTATTCTATTCTCAAACCAA
Source organism: Microcebus murinus (assembly GCF_040939455.1). NCBI lineage: Eukaryota > Metazoa > Chordata > Mammalia > Primates > Cheirogaleidae > Microcebus > Microcebus murinus. Next base: position 64,317,494 of record NC_134107.1, read on the forward strand.
CAAAGGGCCTCTCGAGCTCCCAAGGGCATGAAAACAATATGACATACGCTTTCAGTGGTCTAAGAAATATATATATATATTTTTCCTTCAGACAACACTTTTCCCTTTATTTAGATTCAAAATGTTTATGGAACTGGTCTGCTGTAGCAGGTAAAGACCTATCAAGTGCATAAGTATTTTTGTCTACCTGATTCGCTTTCCAGAAATGTATAGAAATATAGAGAAACCAGAGGTGTCAGCATGACTCTGGAGGACTCGTGGATAATTCTAAACCAGAGGGTTTGGTGCGTGCTAAGGACCCTGTGCCTGCTCTGTCATTTTAACTGCGCCTTGAGAGTCCCTACGTCAAGAAGCCCTTGCAGACATCCTCTCCTTTGTTCCTCACAGCGTCCCCAAATGTCCACCATCGGGGGTTGTTACTATCCCTGTTTTATGAGATGAGAAGACTGAGGATCAGAGAAACTAGGTAACTTCTCTCAGGTTACATGCAGAGCAAGTGGATGGAGTTCATTTCTTGACTCTTTGTCACACGCCTCACTCTCCTGGATACATGTGGGTATCCAGGGTGCTCTTCCTGTCAGGGGTCAGAAACCTCCTGGGCACCCCGCCTCCTGCATTTTTGGAGCAAGGGGGCTGGCCTGGGTACCGCCCCTAAGGCTCCTTCTCTGACACCCTATAGGTCCTGTACTTGCAGGGCTCTAATATCTCTAGGCAGTGACTCAAAAGATCTTGCATTTTGATTTTTAAAATTTTATTTACTGCCTATCACGTATGTTGTATACATCAAACTCATAAATACTTATAACACTATTTCTTAAAGCACTCACAAGAAGGCAGGGGGGATTGAATCTTTACTTAAGTCTGACATCACTATGAAATGTTCACTTTTGTATCTTATTCCTCAAAACAACTGAACCCCTAAAGGGAAAATGGATGGATTTGCTGCTACTGCCCTCCATCCCTGCTGCCATCTCCACACCCTGCTTTTTTGGCCTTGGGGACTAGCACAGTGCCTGGTGCCTAGTAATTATTCAATAAACAGCTGCAGTTTTGCTTTGCTATTATTTTATTCCTATTTAATTTTACCTACTACAAAGATTTTTAATCATTAGTTTAAAGAAGTATTAATAATTAATGCCTGCCACAACAAAATAACTCTTTGTAGTGACATGTTCAATCAGTATTATCACATATGCAAGCCGTACTCGGAACACATGCAGATCAGTTAAAAACAGGGACACTTTCTAGGGAGGTCTGCAGAGTTTCCAATGTGAAGGGCACTGACTACTATGCAAGAAGGTTGCCTGATTTTCCAGGACACTTCTGATTTCCCGTACTCTTACTTTTTCCACTAAAGGTAAATTATTAAATGTACAATAGCATGTGATTCTACCTATATATGATTGTTAGATTTTTCATATAAGTCTATTAGCTTGAAGAAAACAAATCCCTTTTCTGGCCAAAATGAGATATCCTGATTTTGACTTGGAGAAATTAAGTCTCTAGCTTAGTGGCACCTGAGAAACCTCTTGGGTGGACTGGCAAACACTCAATCCTTTGATTTTATAATCTGGCCACAAGAAACACTGCAAATCAATTTGCTTTCAAAGCTCCCATGCATTGAGTGTCCGCTGTGTGTGAGGCATCCTTCTATTCACAATAACCACGCAAGCTGACTCTTATTATCCCCGTTTTATAGACAAGGAAACTTCAGCTCAAAGCCACATGGCTAGGAGCCAGTGGAGCAGAGAGCCGGACTCTGGTCTGCAGAATCCACAGCCTATGTTCCTTCCACCACCCCTGAACTGCTCCTCAGGCACCCTGATCTATCCCTCTATGCAGAATCCACTGTTGACAGAGCTCCAAGCTAAAAACCATTGTCTCAAAATGACAGAGGACAATCGAGTTGTCAGATGTGACCTAAAGCAAAGATCTAATTCAGAATCATTTAGTTTCATATCTGCCACCTGAGACCACAAGCCATATTTCTCCTTTCTTGATGAAGGAGGGTGCACAGACACGCTCGCTTTGACTTACTTCTTAGGACCAGCATCTGCGAGGCCCTGCTGCCATAAGACTTCTCAGTGACTAATATTTAAAATGATACTTGCTCCATGGCAGTCAAAATCCCCCATGCTACTTACTCAGCATTCCTCTTCCCCCACTTTTAGCAGATCCTGGCGTGCTATTCTGCCCGGTGCCTGCATCACCACCACCGGCCACCTCTGGAAAGCCAACGCTCAATTTGCTCTAATGATGCAAGAGGCAGAAAGAGCCTCTTGAAGCCCTGGCTACCTGATAAAATTCATGGGACTCATCCTTTTCCACAGCTCACGTTTTGCTTTTATATTAAAAATAAACAACTTGAAAATGCTGAAAGTGGGTATCTGATCTCTGAATAAGGAAGTACTTCTAAGGACAATAAAGGGAAGAAAGCATATTGAAAGATATCAGTAGATCGACTACATAAGACTTAGATTTCTGCACACCAAAAAAATTCATTAAAAAAATAAAAGGCAAATAACACTGAGAAAATATTTTTAATAGAGTGACAAAGGCCTAATATCTTTAATAGAGATGGATCTTTTATGAAATGATGAAAAAAAAAGTATGAAAATGGACAAGGGGCATGAACTGAAAATTCATAGAAGAGTAAAGATAAATGGCTTAATAAACATGAAAAAGGGTTTCATCTCACTAATAATCAAAGATATGTAAATTAAAACAATATTACAGGACTAGTTTTTGTATATCAATATGTCAAAGTTGAAAAAGAAAAAATAATTCCGTTTGTAAGCATGTGGGAAATGTTTTTACTTTCTTCAATTTGATGCACACAAATTTGTCTCTCATTACTGTTCAACTTTGCATTTCTTTGACTATAAAAAGTTTTTAAAATGTCGGTGTTCCTTGACTCATTAACTCCAATTCTAGCAATCTATGCTAAGGACATCATAAAAAAAAAAAGGGAACATGAATTATGTATGTTTATCACAGCATTATTTGCGTTAACAAAAATTGGGGTTGTGGGGAAACCTAAATGCCCAGGAATGAGAATTAGTTAAATTAAGGTACTATGCAGGCACAAAAATTATTATGAACAAATAGTTGTAATGATATTAGAAAGTGCTCATGACATACATATACATACATGTGCACACACTCACATACACACAATTTAATCTCAACTGCTTAAAATGTATCCTGTACCCATACACACACCAAGATGAAGGAAATTCACAAGTGTGCAAGTGTGATTATTTCTGGCTAGAGGAAATATGGTATTACGGGTGTTTTATTTTCTTCTTTCTATTTAACTTTAACATTTTCTGTAATGAACATGCATTGCCTTTGTAATCAGAAAAGAATTCCAATAAATGTTATTAATAACAAATCAGAAAAGAAAACATGTGGGCAGCCTGTGTTGGAGGCCCCACTGTGAAAGTCTAAACACAGATCCCGGTTCTCAACAGCTTCACACACACAGAGTCAGACGCTGGGGTTTGGAGGGCAAGACTATGCACCTGGCCTAGAATTAAGCCTTAATTCAAGGCTAAAGTTAAGACAAGCCAATAAGAGCAGGCCTGGTTATCGTCAACACACCATGGAAGTTGTGAACCATAAAATGCATTTTGATACTCGCTTGAAAGTCAGGTACAATGCATCTGAGACATTCGCTACCGCAAAGGTGAAATGTTGTTAGTTACTATTTGACTTGATGAGTAGAACCATGCTGTTCTGAAAAAGCACCACTTCTTAATATAACAATTCTTCTAATAAATATGAAAAATTTTTTTACATAAAAGTAATATACATACATTATGGGAAATTTAGAAAATATAGAAAAGTAAATAGAGAGAAAAAAGAAAATTATAGTTCTACCATGCAAAGACAACCACAGTTCAAATTTTGCTGTAGTTCTATCCTTAGAATGGTATTTTTATTTTAATTGAGTTGTTTTTGCTCTTTTCTCCTCATAATTGAGATCATAGTATATTTTATTTTCTAAAGAAATAACTTTTAAATTAACTTGTTGCCCCCCCCCTTTGTTTTTCCATTGGAGGAAAGATCACCATAATTTTAAGGGATTTGTGTGTGTGTGTGAGAGAGAAAGAGAGAGAGAGCATGTGAGGGCAAGCGAGTGAACAGTACTGTATCTATGCCCATGAAGGAAGAAGAGGTTCCTTTCTACTAGAGGTTAATAGAGAAACCTATACTAGATGTTCATAAAGCAACTCACAGGACAAAATTAATAAACATATAATTGCAAGTAAATTTGAAAATATTATACATAGTAGAGATATATTTATCACCTAACCTTGATTAGTGTGTTTTAAAAGATTGTGGAACATTTTTTACTTTCCTTTTGGAAACACAGACTTAATTTGTACATTCACAAACTCATATACTTGGGCCCTGAAACGAGGCAGGAACTTAAGTACCAGTTTGAAGCTCTGATGGCATTTATTGTATCCATTTCTACACTAATAGAAATGAGAAGGAAACCAACCATGGTTTGTATTTTTCAGGGATTTGGGGTTCTCATTCACACCATCAAATACTCAGTAAGACTTCCTTGGGTCTTTAATTGCCATATGTTGGAGTCATGGCCAGCCATGTCCTGCAGGCCAGAGACGGTTCACCCCCAAACTTCACTGCTGTCTGGCAAGGAGATTCTGTTGCTGAAATCAGCAGTAACCATTGGGGATGGTGTTTGCAACACAATGTAAAGCCTTGAGAAATTTCTAATACTTGAGTAAAATCCAGATAATATTTTCAATTATCTCCTCCCATCACTTTAAAAAACAAAGAGTGAAAGAGTAAATGAAAGAAGACAGGCACAGAGGAGCTTTCTTGTGGAGAGAAACAGAGCCCAACTTTCAAGGAAGTTATGCAAAAAACAGATTTAGGTTTTGTTTATTCTTTGATCTTTATTTTTTTAATTATGGATTTCAAATAATAAATGTTAACATAATAACTGCTACCATTTATCCAGTGCCTTAAGCACTGTGGGAAAGCTTCTTTGTAGATATTACAACATGTAAGTCTCCAGTAGTTCTTGGTCTTTATTCTTTTCAAAGATGATGAAATTGGTGCATAGTGGAAAAGATAGAATTTGAATCCAGTGCTTTTTGCTGTGGATATCTTTTTAATAGATTATCCTTCTGATAATAATTCATTAGAGTTTATTATTATTTATTTTTGCAACCATTCCCATAAGTATGAGCGGTAGGACACTCTGTTCAAATGTACTGTTTTCTTTTCTAATGTCAATAGCTGCCATGTATCTCCAGTGGAGGCCCTGGTGTTCGGTGTTGGGCATGCATCAATGCTTTTTATTCTCATTACAACTCCACCGAGGTAGCTACTAGGCACCAGGCACTGTGCTAACCCACTAACCAAAAATCCATTTTTCAAATGAGGAAACTGAAGCACAGAAATGTTAAATGACACGCCTAAGACACACAGCTAGTAAGTGACATAAAAAAGTTTGCATCCCCCTCAGTCCAAGCTCCATCTTCATCCACTAATCAGTAAGACCTCCTCATCACAAAATCATAGAATTTAGAGCAAGAAGACCTCTTAAGAAGCTCCTTATGACAAAGTACCCAGACAAAGGGACAAGACGCCCAGAAAGGCCAGTAATTTGCCTTGGGTCGCACAGGGAAGGAATGGCAGAGCAGACTGTCTGCTCCCAATTCAGTGTTGTAAAAGTAATTGCACTGTGATTTAGTAAGTGGTTTATAGTTACAGGTGAGAGTTTTGTTGGTAGCTTCTTGCCCATTAAGTTTTGATCTTCTAAGAGCTTTGTCTAGATTGCTTGCATCTGACTCTTACTCATTCCTTCGTGTCAAAGACCCTCGGCAATGACGCAACATCAAATGCTTTGCAAATGGGCAGAAGCCCATGCTGTTCCTATGCTCTCCCTTCATATACTTGTCCAAGGCCCAGGGCTAGACAGACCCACGGATCCATTTAGGAGCCCCAAACATGCCACTGCTACTGATGGTAGTAATCTCTGAAGTGAGGCAGGGCTCCCATTCTCTCTCCCATTTCTCCTCCCCTGCAGCATGCTTTTACAAGCTTCCAGTTCCTGCAGGGATCATCCCATCTGTGACAGGGGCTCAGTGTTCAGAATCCCCAGGTTGGGGTACAAGAAAAGAAAAAAAACTAGAAATAGTTCTAGACTTCAGAGTGCTCTGTCTAGGGTGGTCCTGAGCATCGCTATTAGTGAGGAAGGGCTAACAACCACGTTGCATGGCCCGCAAGGCCCCTTCGTGCCCAGCCCCGGCCTGTCCCCAGGTGACGGAGTGCAGTATCAAGGCAGCTTGACCTTTCGGCCCGGCCCATTGGCTGTGCTTCAGGACTTCTCTATCTCCCTTAGTGCTTGCTACAATTGGCTACAGAACAGTCCTCGACTCAAATAACTGAAAAATATACTTAACACCACATTGATTTTCCATATAATTTTATAAGCACAAACATTCTCTTTCATTTCCTGACAAACAACTATATTCCCCAAAGTGCCCAATAAAAATCAGCAATTTGCACATCACTATCTTCCTCGGTGGCTGCTGTTTGGAGTTAGTCACCGAGGCCAAGTTCTTTCTCCTGACACCTTGACCCCCTGCCCCCATCCCCAAACAAACCACCAAGTTGAGCTGAGGAAAGGGGTTAGCTATATAGACCTTCCTGATGCTATGTTCAAAGCCCTTTATGGAAAAATACATAATTGGCAAGCCATCCTTTGTGGAGAAAGGAAACCAGGGATGGAGATGAAAGATGCTATGCTAAACAGGGCGCTGCCCCCACAACTTGGAGAGGGCCCAGGTGGCACAGGTCCCCTCCCCAGCTGCTCACCCCCAGCTGCGAGAAAGGGCAAATCATCCCATGCGTGTGTGAAGCCGAGATGATTAATTCAATGACCCAACAAAAGTCTCAGGCCAAACGGGCACCCTGGCCTCAGTGGCAGGCATCACTCTAAGGCTGCATAACAAGACAGGCAGTGACAAGAGTGAAAATTGAAAGTGGAAGTCGCCATCTCTAGGAATCTTTACATGCGCCCTCTCCCCCAGCACCAGGAACACGGCAGGATGTGTTCCTTTTAAAGTGCCATTCCTAACTCCCAGGACAGCCTTCCCTCCCCACCAACCTCTCCTCTCTTTGAAACAGCGACCAGGGCTGAAAGTGGCAGCGGAGAAACAAAGAGGAAAGTGCTGATTCTCACCCAGAAGTCTTGTCTCCTCAGAGTCCTTTAGAAGCTCAATCCTCTGGAGACACGGTGCTGGGGGTTGCCAAGGGGACCTGAAATACCGGTTTGCCACAATCCTGACCAAGTTGGCTCCCAAGAGTGAGAGAGGAGAAGGTGTCAGTCATTCAAAACCCACTGTGGCTCAGATTCTGAAGTGGAGAAAAAAGAAGCAAAGGAGAGCATTGCTCAGGAAGGCAGAGCAGTGAGGAGGCTGGGTTCTTCAGCAGAAACGCTACAGCTCTTTCAACGCGGACAGAGCCAGGACCTCGGGCTGGTGTCAAGAAGTGTGTGTTCTTCCTTAGCGTTTAGGTGTTGTTTTTTCCCCTCCCTCTTTCCCTGAGCTCTGGCACTGGGGAGCGTGGAATGGCTCAACCTGTTGTAATCGAACATGTGGGTTGCTGCTTGTTGCAAAGATATTGCAGCAGCCTCTTCATTAAAGGAGGCTGTTCTTGGATGCAAAGAATTAATTCCTTGTCTGTGGTTTCTCGCTTGTGCTCTAAGCTGGGGGTGGAGTGGGGTGCCGGCCAGTAGGGCAAAGGGAACAAACACTGGGCAGAGTAGGACTGGCCCTGGATTGAAGCCCCCTGGAACAGCGGCCCGTAATTCCCACTTGCTGGAGCCAGGGGGCTCCTGAGGACCACCTCCTCCTCCTGTTCTTAGGCGAGGTGGCAGATGCCACAGGAGACACCAGCAAAAGCACTGTCTATGCACCATTGGGCCCTAACCCTTAATCCCATCCCAGACCTTAGTGCCAACTCCAATTCCATCTCCTGGAATCTCACTGGCACTCTGACTCTTATGCTTTCTGATCACAGGGCAAGCTCAGGGGGTGGGGCAGTCTGGGGAAAATAGGGAAGGCATTCATTCACCCATTTATTGGCCCATTCACTCAATTATTCATTCATTCCTGCATGTATGCATTCATCCCTCCATTCATGTATTCATTCATTCATTCCTCCTTGCATTAATGCATTTATGTATTAATGTATTTACTCACTCCCATATTTTAATTTGCATATTCAATATTTACCCATTCATGTATTTATTGACTCATTAATTCACACATTCATTTGCATTATTATTCCTTGACATATTCATTCATTCACCTATTAATCCATTCATGCAATCCATGTACTTGACAGATGTACATGCAGTCATTTTTGCATATATGCAACATTTACTTTTCCTTACATGTGTTTGTTTCTACATCCGTCCATCCTTCCATTCATTCAATCATTTCTAAATGCATCTATTCACAGATATGTTGTCCATTAATTTATATGTTCATTTATTTATGTACCACTTATTCATTTAACTCTTCATTCACATTCAACACATACCCTAAGTGCTTGCTATGTGCCTGGCACTGTGGGGGAAGCATAAAAAAGAATCAGACACCCCTCCTGGCCTAAAAGAGTCAAAGGCTCTTTTAGAAGACCCAGCCTCCAAGAACCCTAAGACACAGAAGAACGTCAAGGAGGCCCTAGAGAGGGCCAGAGGAATGTGAGCAGAGACGGTAGGGAGAGCCGAGGAGCCCTAGGCTGCAGCTCCAAACGTCAGAAAGAGCTCTGGACTTGGATTCAGTCCCACAGATGTGATGTGGTATCTCCCTCTGCCACTTACTGTGGCCTTGTGCTAGTTAATTAGCCTCTCTGAACCTTGGTCTCCTCTTCTGCTAAATGGAGGGGAAAGATGTGCGCCGCACTGGGTGGCTGGGAGGACCAAATGGGGCCATTGATGCCTAGAGCATCGCAGACTAACAAAAAGGTGGTGAGGGTGGGGGTGTCTGTAAATGTTCACTTTCTTCCTCCTTCCCTCCACATTTCTTTGCCAGCACGTTTGCCTCACCTTCTCTGGGGGTGGGGAGGGGAGGAAGAGGGGACACCCAGCTAGGAGCGGCAGCCATAAGCAGGGAGCTGGCTGGAGTGGCTGAGAGAGGCAGAAGTTAATCTCTGAGAGGTTTCCAGACCCTCCTGGCAGCCCTGGAGAAAGGCTGAGGGAAACTGTCAAATAGCCTTTCACGTGTAAAACCTGCTGAGTGAATTGGTCAAAGGAATCTATTAACATAGGATTTGCACAAGCCCTCTAGGTTGAGTGAAATGGGATGAAGGATTGTGTTAAGAACAGAATGGGGTCAGGGCCCAGGTGTCCCTCGGGAGGGCGGGGTCTGACTGGTGGGGGTCCCGAGGGGAGAAGGGGAGGGAGCCAACATTTCCTGCGCAGCCCACTCTATTGTCCGGACTTTGCGTGGACGCTGCCTGCACATGAGCTCACGCGTGTTTCATGGCGGCCTCCTGAGCCAGGTATTACCACAAATGAGGAAACGGACAGGTTCAGCGGTTTACTCAAGGTCACACAATTAATAGGGGGTAGAAGCAGAATTTAAATGCAGTTCTGTCTGATTCCAAAAACCTCTGCTTTGATCCACGGTAACATGCCTTCTCATGAAGGTTTTCCACCCTCTGTGGACAATTTTTAAAGGCTCATTTAAATGGGCTATGAACGGTCATTGTCCAAAGATTTCTCACTGTCTTTTCTAACTGAAGCCTGAAATGTAAACAGAAGTCGGCCGCATCTTCAAGGGAATAAATGCGAATTTTTATTTCAGAGTCATATACAATGCATGGGTACAGCATATTTATTTTAAAATATTTTTAGCAGTAGGGACATAAAAATATGACACCAAACACAAACAGCTCCATGGTTTCCCATTATGCTCTGAGGCAGGGGGCCTGGCGCCAGGGCTGTCTTGGCAGGACCGGTCTCATAGGCCAGGCCTGCGTAAGACATTAAGAACGTGTCAAGGTTAGAGCTGCTACTCCAGGTATGTGGGCACAGGCATGGCAGGGACACAGGGCAGTCAGAATCCTGAGCCCGAGCTGGAGAGGGTCAGTGTTGTGGGCTGAATCGTGTCTCCCCCAAAGTCATCATCTGTTGATGCGCTAACCCCCAGCACCGCAGAATGTGACTGTATTTGGAGATAGGGCCTCTGAAGAAGTTATTAAGTTAAAATGAGCCCTAATGAATGTGACTGGTGTCCTTATATGAAGAGGAGATTAGGACACACAGAGAGACACCAGAGCATCTTGCACAGACTGGGTAAGAGGCAGCAAGAGGACAGTCAGCAGCAAGCCAAGCAAAGAGAGGCCTCAGAGGACACCAACCTTGATCTTGGACTTCCAGACTCCAGAAGCGAGAGATTATATCCCTGTTGTTAGGCCACCTGGTCTGTGGTTGTTTGTTACTATGTCAGCCCAACTGATTAATACAGCCCAGGAGCAGCTGTGGTGGCCCTGGCAGTGGTGGGGGACCTTGAGGGGTTGGGAACAATGGCCATTCACAAGCAGCAGGGGAGCACTTCAGTATTTTAACAACTACTACAACTGTTCTGCACCTACTGCTCCACCAGCCCCAGCAAGTGTGACATGAAAGGGAAGGTCCCCAGGTGGGGAGATCCTGTTTGGAAGGGACATTCCCCAAAAGCCAGAGGCAATGTGAGACAGACAGGTGGGGGATGTGTGGGCAGGAGCTCCCAGGAGACTCCCTGCACTCAGATTTCAGGGTGCAGGAAGGATGAGAAGACTTTCTGGCAAAAGTGGCAGATTAAGCACGTGTCTAGTTTTATTCCCCTGAACACTCTGTTAAAACTATAAGAGAAGGAGGATTTTGTTTGTTTGTTTTTTAAGGACATACTCTGATGAAGACAGGCAGAATGGGAGACAAGAGAACCACAGCATCCATCTGAGTTGCTAAAAGCAGATGACAATAGATTATAGAGAGCAGGATTTGGGGATCTTGAGACGGGGATGGGGAGAGTCATCCTAATTCCCAAACCTGCAAATGGCTCAGGCGCTGGCAAGCTGCAGGTACAGCTAGAACTGAGGAGAAGAGAGAGCCTTTAAGTCCCTGGAACCCTCCCTTGCTTCTCCTCTCTGGGAGACTGCCCCTCTCCCACCTGGGAGAAAGTGGAGATTTATTTTCTGGACAGGATGAGTGTTCAATGGAATTTCTCTGGACTGGAGGATACCAGGTACAGTTGAGGCAGGGTGCCCCACTGAACAAAGGATGCAGAAGGCATACCTGCACACAGAACGCGGAGACCATCCTACCTCCAGCTCCCAGCGACGGGCAGTATTAGGTTCCCACTGCTATTGTAACGACCACCTGCTTAGTGGCTTAAAATAATGAAATTTTATTATCTTACAGTTCTGGAGGTCAGAAGTCCAAAATCAGTTTCAATAGCTAAAATCAAGGTGTAAGTAAGGCTGGGTCCCTTCTGGAGGCCCTGGGGGGAAATCTGTTTCCTCCCGTGTTCCAGCTTCTAGAGGACCCCACATTCCTTGGCTCATAGTGCCTCATCGTTCCAACCTCTGCTTTCATAGTTACATCTACTTCGCTGATTGGGGCCTCTTACCTCCTTCTCATAGGGGCCTCTGTGACTACTTTTGGCCCACTGCATAATCCAGGATGATCTCCCCATCTCAAGATCCTTAACTTAATGACATCTGCAAAGTCCCTTTGATGGGTAAGGTAACATATTCGTAAATTCTAAGGATTAGGACATGGGCCTCTTTGGAGACCTTTATTCTGCCCGCCACACACAGTGCATTGGAAGGATCTCTGCAAGTCTAGTTAATCTGACTAGTTCCAAGAAGAAAGAACCAAAGGGACTGACATTGGGATTCTCAACAGTGGCTCAGCCAGCTCTCCTGCAGTGACCCTCACACTGACAAGCCTCAGCTGCAAATTCAACCAGCTTTTCACTTCCTGTTCTTGAACATTAGCAGACACCCCAGGAGAGCTGCTAGCATGGAAGATGGAGAGCAAAGCAGAGAAAGCAGACTGTGGGGGATGGAATCCACGTAAGGAGTAGAAAATGTGGGGGAAAAAACTGTTGGGGAAACTATATTCATTAGAAGGGTTGGAAGATAAAGTTGAGATCTCCTAGGAAACAGAGCAAAAAAATTTTTTTAAAAAACATCTAGGCAATGGAAAGTATGAGAGAAAAGATAAGTAAATCAGAAGATTGACTTAGGACTATCAAAATATTAATAATAAGAGTTCCAGAAAGGAAAACACAGACAATAAGTAAGGAAATAATTCAAAAATATTTCCCAGAATTGAAGGGCCCACTAAGTGCCTAGAAAAATGGATAAAAATATACCCACCCAAGGCACATGACTGTGAAATTTCACAACTTCCAGGACAAGGAGAGGATCTTGAAAGTTTCCAGAGAGCAAGAAGACTCAGAAGAGAATGGAAGAGAAGGAATTGGAATGTCTTTGGATCGTTCAATGGGAATGCTGGCAACTGGAGGACAGTGGGGTAATACCTTCAAAATTCCAAAGGAATAATCTCCCACTTGGAATTCTATGTGTAAGGGTTTTAGATATGCAAGGTGTCAAAACTTTTTACCTGCTGTCTACCTTGTTTCTGGAAGTTAGTGGAGGATGTCTTCCCCCCAGACAAAGAAGCAAACCAGGAAAAAGGAAAGGAAATGATGTGAAACTGGCAATGGTGTATTTTATATGGGGACGAGGAGAAGGGCGAGGCCAGGAAGGCGGCTGGGCCGTGCTCCAGGCATAGAGTGCATCAGTCTAGGTGGAGAAGGTCAGAGGCCTCAGCAGGGAGTCTGCGTCCTGCTCTCAGCTCCCTGGGCCAAGGGGGAATGTAAGGAGCCCTCTCTCCATCAGTACCCAAGTCTAGAGTGGCTTTTGTTGACAAGGATCTGGGCAACAGTTTTGCAGAGTGAGCCCTCACTGATGCAGCCTCATTCTCTCAGCCTTTCTCTGTTCTCCAGTCCTCTTTTTACTAATCTGACTCAGTTTCCCCTCCAGCATTCTCTCTGATGCCCTACACCCCTGCACATCGCCTAGAACCCGGCCTCCCTGACATACCACCAGCTGTTGCCAATTTTTCCCCAGGGAGGGGCTGGAGACTGCTTCCTGGGATCCCGGCCATGCATGGGATGCTCACTGGGGACTGTTATGTTGCTGCTTGGGGTTGGGTGTCTACAGGCTCGTTTACCTACTTGCCAGGGGAGAAGCCATCTGTCTGACATCAAGAGGTTGCCCCTCTTTGGCCAATGCACACAGGACTGGGCACTCTCCATTCCTCAGGATGACCCTCCAGATAGTCTCCCCCTGTCCCTACTCTGCATGCATGCATGGTTCCTACTCTGCATGGTCCAGGCTTCATTTTTTACTTCACTGGCCCACAGTGCAAACAGCAACTGAGCAGGGGATAGCACAGCCCAGGATATTTCATGCCAGAGTCTCTTGACATAGACCATCACTACCTTTTGGTAGGGACTGCCTCTTTCTGCCAGCTCCAAAACCAGAGTCCAGGATGTGGAGATGAGTCCAAGTGGGGAAATGAAGAGAGCCAGCTCACTATTGCCTGCTCATACCTTCACCCTTTGCCTGCCTCCAAGAAAGCACATTTACCATAGGAGTAGTTGTGAATCTACTCTAAAAAGTAAGTCATTAACAAACATCAATCGAATGGTGTTATGAGCTATTATTAGTAAAAATTACCTACACACACTTCACTACTGATCGTGACATACCAGCATAAATGGTGGACAACCACTGGTTTACTGGGAGGAGGCCAAACACCCCTTTATTCCATGGTGTTCCCAGAAAGACACACACCATTTGGAGAGAGAGTAGGGTTGTAGCATGAGATCCAAAACTGATAGAGGAAATCAGTTTCAAGGAATATTCATTGCACACCTGCTATGCACCAGACATTGAGCTGCAGACTATAAAATACTCCACGTGATTAAATCATGGAGATGGGAACGAGCACAATTATTATTACCAATTATAGCCACGGGTAAACTGAGCACCATGGGTGAGTCCCTCAGTCACCCCTTTTTTTGCCCCTGTGAAGTGTGGGTGACATTTCCCAACCCAGCCAACTCTGTGAGGTAAAGGAGCTTATAACTCTCAAAAGTGTCTCTAAAGTATCTCACAAGCACTGCAGCTGAAATTATACTTTCTGGGGACAGCACTTTACAGGGTTTATTTTTATTTTACATTTTTTTGAGACAGAGTCTCACTCTGTTACCTGGGCTAGAGTGCCATGGCATCAGCTTAGCTTGCAGCAACCTCAAACTCCTGGGCTCAAGTGATCCTCCTGTCTCAGCCTCCCAAGTAGCTGGGACTATAAGCACACACCACCATGCCTCACTAATTTTTTCTATTTTTAGTTGTCTGGCTAATTTTTTTCTATTTTCTTTTAGTAGAGATGGGGTCTCTCTCGCTTTTGCTCAGGCTGGTCTCGAACTTCTGAATTCAAGTGATCCTCCTGCCTCAGCCTCCCAGACAGCTAGGATTATAGGTGTGAGCCTCTGTGCCTGCCCCAGCACTTTACAGGTTTTTAAAGCACTTCAAATCCCTTATGTATTTTCATTATCTCAGCATTGCAGGGAAGTAGTCTGGAATTAGAACTTTTCTAGGATTTTTTTTGGTAATTCTATCAGAAAGGAGAAAGTATGATGTCAACTGAATATCACTGGCATTCTGAATCTACCAGACATGTGTTGAGCCTTTCAGTGTGAATTACCTCATTGAAAAAGTGTTCTGTATTTTGATACTACACATGAGTAGGGTTGGTCTGTTCTCTTTCACAGATCATGAGCTCCTACCAAGGATTATGCCTTCCTCAGTTCCGTGTTCTCAGAGACTCATTTAGCACTTGGAAAAGAAGAAGCATTCAGGAAGTACTCATTGACTGGCTGATTGACTGACAATACATGGGGCATGAGAGATTAGCTGAGTGGGCAGAAAGTTGAGACACAAAGATCTGGGACTGGGATGCTCGAAATGAGATGGATACAAGATAAGAAGTTCCCAGCATCAAAACTGGAATTGCAAACTGGGAAGAGCATATATGGAAATATATACATAATTTAAAAATATGAATATATGTTGTAATTAAGATCAACAATAAGCAAATGAAAAGCTTGGGTCTACTGACACTTTTGCTCTCACTACAATTTATGATTAGCTTATATTTCCTCATTATGACTTTTGACACACATTAAATGTTTTTTTAAAAGAGGAAAAAATCCTGAGAATTAGTTTTGCAAGTAAAATAATAAGCACAAACACAATTTTCCACTTTACTAAATTTAAATGATATCCGTCTTATTCAACCAACTAAAGAGAAATCAGCTGTCATTAATTAAATGCTCAAACACAGAATGAGCACTAGCCGGATCAACATAGACCTATCTCCTACACCACTGGTAATTAATGGGCCTTTTCATCTGATTGGCAATAGCGCCCATATAGCAAACAGTAGCAATATTTCACTAAGGCCTGGAGGCTAAAAGTGATCGTGCTCAAGACTATTGGTAGATATAAATAAAGAATCATATATACTATTAAAGCTTTTTATGGACTATATATTTTTTTCCTATTAAATGGCAATAAACATAAGTCAACTTTATGAGTAATAAGAAGTCATTTATTGAATAAAGTCATTGTCCAGGCAGTAACTATGTGCCAGGCAATATGTACCATGCACTATGTATATGTAATGACTATCTGCCAGGCAGTATGTGCCAGGTACTATGTGTATGTAATAACTATGTGTCAGGCAATATGTATGTGTAATATTATTAACTATGTGCCAGGCAGTATGTGCCAGGTACTATGTGTATGTAATAACTAGGTGCCAGGTAATAACTACATATATCTAATAACTATTTGCCAGGCAATAACTATGTGCCAGGCAATATGTGCCAGGTTCTGTGTGTATAACTATGTACCAGGCAATATGTATGTGTAATATTATTAACTATATGCTAGGCAATATGTATGTAATAACCATATGCCAGGCAATATGTATATGTAATAACCATGTGACAAGCAATATGCTTGATGCTGGAGATACGAAAGTGGACAAAGTCTAAATTCAAGGTGCTCACAGTCAAACAGTGAAAACAGACCTGGAAATCAAAGGCAAACAACTTGATACAATATAAAAAAGGGAAGAAAAAAATGTTGAGAAACCCAGAGGAGGAAGAGTTGACTTTCTTAGATATAAGTTTTTTTAAAAAAAACAAAAAACAAAAAAATTCATTTGAACCTGGTGTTTGATGGAAATCATGTCCAATTCCCATTGTAGCCAGACAGGTCGTTCCCAAATGAGAATTGGAGATCACTCATTGCTCTACTCTGGAAAGTGCTTCGATGTCCACTGCCCCTCTCCCCGGCTAGACCCTCACTGAGGGCGGAGACTGGGTTCATTCTGCCCGCCTCTCACTGCTGCACCCTTGTCACTGTTCCAAGCAAAGTAGGTACTCAAGTTTATTTGTTGAATACATGAATGCAGCTCAACTGGAGAAACCAAAACATGACCATAAAGTTTCAAAAAGTTTTCTTCCTTCTCTTTTTACATCAGTGTATTCTGCTGCTTATGACTTGTAGAAGTTTCACATGCAGAACAATGTGGGTTAGAGAGTATGAACTTTGGACCCCATGACATCCAGGTTCAAGCCCTGACTTTCCCTTTTCCTAACGTTATTTAACCTCTTTCAATTTTAGTTTCCTCACCTACAAAATGAAAATACTTATAACAACAATGACATCTGCTTGAAAGGACAGCTATGAGTACTAGAAATTCATAGCAAATGATTCGCAGGCTCCCCATCATGTATTAAATGTTCAGCAAATGTGGATGTTGGTTTTGATTTTTTTCTTTCTTTCTTTTTTTGAGACAGAGTCTTACTCTGTTGTCCTGGCTAGAGTGCCGTGGCGTCAGCCTTGCTCATAGTAACCTCAAACTCCTGGGCTCAGGAGATCCTTCTGCCTCAGCCTCCTGAGTAGCTGGGACTACAGGCACGTGCCACCATGCCTGGCTAATCTTTTCTATATATTTTTAGTTGGCCAATTAATTTCTTTCTATTTTTAGTAGAGATAGGGTCTTGTTCTTGCTCAGATTGGTCTCAAACTCCTGACCTTGAGTGATCCACTCGTCTCAGCCTCCCAGAGTGCTAGCATTACAGGCGTGAGCCACCACACCCAGCCTAGTTTTGTCATTCTCCTGTAAACCAAAAACAAATCCCCAAGTTTTAACATTGCTTAAAACATTGGGAGTTTTCTCTTTGGGAATAGCTTTCGGGGTGCTCATGTCAGCCTCTCACAGGAACCTCCAGATCGGCTCTTCCTCCTCCCTCACAGTCTCAGGGAGAATTCATGTCCCCTACTTGGCCACTCAGTATGTGCATCACCAGCTTTGGCCCCAAGCGACTCAGGATTATTTGTAAATTTCAAACTGAAAAATCCAAAGACTTGTTCCCACTGAGAAGCCTGGAACCAAAGTTGCTTTATTGACAACTTGGGTGAGGGACAGAAAAAAGTACTTTTTAGAAGGGAGCTCTCCCGATCACTGGCTAACCAGGGCTGTCCCTTTAATTTAACCCTATCGTGTACCTACCTTAGAAAAGCTTATTTTTTAAAATAGTTTTATCTGTTTGTTCCTAGAATACATTTCTGTAGGAAAAAAATATAATGGTAATGAAGTTTGGGTACATGGAAATGACTTAGTTTTTTTGATAGTTGACAGTTGACATTTGCATATTTGCATTTCAGGCCTTAGATTTGGAAGAGTGGAGATGTATAAATAAATCACTAGGGGACAGAGCAGGGATTACCCACATTTACACCAGTTTGAAACAAGGTGATCTTAATAGTCTGATTTTATAATTTTGGAGCAGCCTTGTATTTAGACACAGTCTGCATGTATGTGGCATGCTGGAAAGGAAGGCAGGAGGGGCTGGGAGGTCTAGGTTCTAGCCCTGTGTCTGCCTTCCTGTGGCGTTGTCTTTGGGCACAGAGCTCCCCTTTCTGTGAGTCAGTTGAGTCACATTCATAAATAATGAGATTCTTGGCGCCTATCTTTCTCACTACCAAGGACCCCCTTGGCTATTTCTTGTAAGACTTTGCCCATCAAACAAACAAGGCTGGGGACCTTGTTAACAGCGAGCTTGTGCAAGGGGCGCTGGAGGCAGGTGAATTATCCAGGAGGAACATTCGCCTGTGGAGGGCAATCCTGTCCCAACACCAAAGATGATCCCAATAATAATTTGAATTGCATTAACTACGATCATTTATTAGGAGCTTAATATCTGCTCAGACACTCTGCATGCATTATCTGATTTAACCCCTACCACAAAGAAGGAGGAAGGTGCCATTATTTCTGCATTTTACAGATCAGGAAACTGAGGCTAGGGGCAGTTCAGTGGCTTGTCTAAGGTCACACAGCTAGTGAGGGTCACAGGAGGGGCTCAGCTCAGGTCTGGCTGATTCTAGCGTGCCCTTAATCAGAAGACTCAACTGCCTCTCAGTGTCAATAGAATAACCTTGTATGTGTAGGGCTTACATTCAAAAATCAGGAAAGTTGTATAGAGCTGTCACTGTCCCCGAGAATCCCCGGAAGCCAAAATTGTGGCAAAATGCTTACAATCGAGAGCAAGTACAAAAAAAGCATCACGTACCCCACCTCGGGCCTAGCCTGGGGCATAGCTTGTTGCAGAACGGTGGGCTGAATTACTGTCCTATCGCAAGTCTTTATATTATATATCATTTTTTTCCACTTTTTTCTCTTCTTTTCTTTTACTAAATGATTTTAGTTGAAATTACTTATATTAGTTTCCTATTGTTGCTGCAAAAAGTTACCACCAATATAATGGCTTCCAACAATAGAAATTTATTATCTCACAGTTTCAGAGATTGAAAGCCCAAAGTCAGTCTCATGGGCTAAAACCAAGGTGTTGGCAGAGCGGTGTTCCTTCTGGAAGCTCTGGGGGACAGTCCGTTTCTCGTTGCTTCTATTCTGTGCCTATGGCTCCCTTCGCTTCAAAGGCAGTAAGTGGTGCCGCTCAGACCTCTGCTTCCACCTCACCTCTCTGATTCTTCCTCTCCTGCCCTCTCTGTCACTTACAATGCCCCTAGTGACTATATCAGGCCCATCTGGATGATCTAGGACCAATTTGCCCATGCCAAGAGCCTTAATTTAATCACATCTGCAAAGTCTCTTTTGCCATTAAATGCAACATATTCACAGATCCAGGTTTTAGGACGTGGACACTTTGGGGGCCCCTTTTCTGCCTATCACATCGCTTAAGTTAAATGTACACTGACAGCCCTGGTATTAAAAATATGCATCATATAAAAGCTCCCAAGCGCCCATGTACTCCTGGAAGGCAGGGTCCCAGGATATGTTATCACTGGATCCCCAATACCATGTTTGTAGCAGGTGAATAGCAATAAATGTAGCAATAAATGCTTGTTGCATAAATAAATGAATGAATGGGAGCTTTTTTCTCTTTCATTTTATATGGACTTTCTTTTCTTCCTTTCAAGAAATTTCAAAACTACAGAGAATAACATAGCAAGTGCCTGTTGACGCATCACCCAACAGTGACTATTTTTAACATTATGTTTTATATACACATTCTTTCTTTAGAAAACGAAATACTTCTTGTAAGATTGTGTTTAAATTTTGCTGACCCATGAGCCATTTTTGACTCCGCTCTGCTCAGTTTTAGGTTGTTTTGTAACAGAGGTTAACAAAGGACTCTTCCTGTCTTTGTTTCTGCTAAAACTCCTTGAGACAGCGTGCTCAATACTGCCTGTTCCAAGGTGAGGTGTGAGACCCACAGAGCTGAGATTGGTCAGACGTGGTGCTCACAGGCACAAGCCTGGAAAAGCATCACAGTGGCCCAGGGAAATCTGTTGGGGATTCTGGGAGGAGCCATCAGTGAGCGTTGTGCTCCAGCCTTGTCCCCGAGGACAGGTAATGCCCCTCCCCCCATTGTGCCTATGATCAGAGCTTCCATGAGACCCCTCAGAAAACTCCATACATCTCCGTGGAGCTTGGGGCACACTTTGCCCCTATGTCCAGCTCACACCTGAGACATCTACAGGGCAAGAGGTGGTGGCTGGTTCCTGAGCCCACGGGGGAGGGAGCAGACAGAGGGTGCTGGACCAAGGACACCTGCCTTCCTAGGGTTTCTCAGCACCAGGTACAGGCCACCTGAGACAGAGATCAGGCCCAGGCTGGGCTCACATGCTGACGATGAGGGGCATCTAGAGGAGGTAGGGACAGGCAGAAGGAAGCTGGAGATGATACCTAGGGACAGAGAAAGGAGTCATAAGTGACCAGCCAGGGGTGGCCTCTGTCTGGGTTAAGACAATTGCAGGTGACCCTCCTAAGAACCAAGGTCTCAGAAGCAGCGGAGGATGTGGACTGTGAGGGAAGGTGGGCCAAACTGGGTGCCTCTGAGCCTGCAGGGGTGACAGTCAGGCAGGAGCGGTGCTGCCTCTCCCTCCCCTCCCCTTCCCTGCAGGAGGCCACCCCAAGCTGGCCCAGGCCCAGGCATGGAAAAAGCTTTCACTTTAAATGGACTTGGACATTATGACAATTACATGGGGCCCCTATGTTAACTACTGCCCTGCTCCTTTTCTGGTGGCAGAAATGACTGCAGGACTTGCTGTTACTTTGTGGAACTTGCCTTAGATTTTATCCAAGGGCGTAGGGCAAATCTAGCCACACAGAGCAGACTGAATAATGCTGTTTTGGGGTCATACCCTGGCATTCTGCTCAGTCCATGTAATGGTTGTGACTGTGCATTTTGAGTCTCAGAGTGGAGCCTTCCTTCATCCCCAAGTTCTTGAGCATAATCCGTACTGCCTCCCCACGTGTGGTTTTCGTGGTTTTCTTCCTTGCAGTGTCTGCAGCTTAAGAATTGTCTGACTCCAGTGTTTGGTCTTTGATCTTACTGTCCTTGCTGTCACTTGGCTAAAGGGCCATCAGAGGCGTGATCGGGAGCTGCCTGGGAGAGGCTTAGTCTGTGTGGGGAAATGAGACTTCCTGGCTGGATCCCTGTGACTTTGGGAATGCACTCGCCATTCCTGAGTTTTCGAAACAGCAGTGTCTGGGAACCCGACCGAAAGCTGTCCTGATCACCTTTGCAAATAAGCTGAAGATGAAAGGGCCTGAATGCTTGAAGGAAAATAAAAGTGGGCTCACTGCCTCCTCCACGGACAAGGTCTCTCTCCGCCTTTGGTTGGAGAAATCAGGGAGTTACAAAGAGTGAGGGACAAAGGATGCTCTTAAGGCCTGTCCATGAAAGTAACAAGGCCAGGGCGGTTATGACCAGATCAAGGTCACATTGAGGGGAGAGGCAGAGCAGGATTGAGATCCGGGTCTGGCTGGTGGCAAAGCCTGTGGCCTTCCCACCACACCCTGTTCCCGCCCATCACAGGATCAGAAGGAAACTCCCAGAATAATGAGACCAATATTGACCGGTGAGGAAACTGAGGTCAGAGGGCAAGTGCTTGTCCCAAAGTTGGCCAGGAAGTGATTGGCAGGGCCTAGAAACCAGGCTGCCGACTCTCAGGAGGGTGCTGTCCTCACTCCCACGTGCCAGGGTACAGCCTGGTCTCTCCTCCGAGAACATGGGAGGGGTGAGTGGATTTTAGTATTCTGTCCCCTCTGAACCTTCCTGTTTGGATTGTCTGATGGCAACAGATGTCTAAATGGGCACCCTGCCCCTAATCTCTTCCTCCACCTTGCAGTCAGATTGCTTCCCTTTTTACCCTCCCTCCTTCTTTCCTTTCATTCCTTTACATTAGAATCATGTTTTATATTAAATAAGCAACATCGCAATATAGGATAGGCCAGACTTCAAAGAATGTAGACTTCACGTTAAATAATAATACATAATAGTACAGCCAGCACATAGCATGGCATGCACCATTCTAAGACTTTTACATATGGACTGAGTTGTTCCCCACCCTCCATTCATATGTGGAGCCCTAATCCCCAATGTGATGGTATTTGGAGATGGGGTCTCTGGGAGGTAATTTGGGCTAGATAAGGTCATGAAAGTGGGGTACCCGTGATGAAATTAGTGGCTTTATAAGAAGAGGAAGAGAGAGAGATAGTTCTCTTTCCACCACGTGAAGACATAGCAAGAAAGTGGCCACTTGTCAGCTAGGAGAAGAGCCCTCCCCAAACGCTGAATCGGCCAGCACCGTGATCTTGGATTTCCAGTGTCCAGAACTGCGAGAAATAAATGTTTATTGTTTAAGCACCTAGTCTATGGTGTTTTGTTTTACCAGCCCAAGCAGACTAATACACATATAGAAACTCATTTAGTCTAACAGCAGGAAGAGGTAGTGGGTACAGTTATTGTCTCCCTTCTACAGGTGAAGGAACTGAAGCTCAGAGAGGTGCTGTGCTAGGTACTGAGCTGACCACAAGCGATAGAAAGATTAACGATTTGTGTTCCAGGAACAATCTAGTCCAGTCCAGCTGATTCAGCCTGGCCCTCAGTGCTGTGCCCTAGGGTCCCCAAACAGGACTGTCTGCATTTGGGAGCACACATTTTGCTTGTTTAACAGTTGGCCTCAACCATGTTAATGTCACTTGGAGAGTTTCTACATCAGGAAATATCCTCAATCATCAAGAAACATCTCTCCTGAGAAGGGGCAGAGAGAGGTCCTGGCTTCCAGTTCTGACTCCATCCTTCTGTGACCTTTGGCACGTTGCATGACCTCTCTGAGTCTCAATTTTCTCAGTTGTGCCATGGGTACAATAATAACATTTATCTCATAGGGCTAATAAGAGAGTCGATAAAACTGAGATATAGAAAAAGCTATGCCATTGAATACCTCAATCTTCATATTGGAACGGACCTTATGAGTCCATCACTCTCCACCCAATGCAGAAACTCCTCTCTAATTTTCCTGCCAAGTATTGCTCTGGCCTCTGCCTTATTATTTGTAGTGATGGGGGCACCGTGTCTGGAACATAGGCTGATTGTGGGCAACCCCTGGTCCAGCAGTGCTGGACATTTTTCAATGATGTGCATGGAAAATCCCTGGTAACATGGGGATTATGATAATAGTGATGGTGGCTCTAGCAATAATGATGACAGTTACTGTTTACCGAGTACCTGGTATGTGCTATGCGCCATACTAAATGCAGTGTTTCATTTCATCTTCATGAAAATCCATAGGGTAGGAACTCATTTATGTCTATTTTCAAGATGAAGAAACTGAAGATCAGAGAGGTTAAGAAAGTTGCTCAAAGCCCAAAGGTCAATACAGGGTAGAGATGGAATTAAGACCCAGATCTACTGAATTTAGGGCTCACAAACCCAGTCCCTGATATTTCAAACTACCCCCGCACAGGGGCCAGGCAGGTGGTTTAGATGACGCCCCAGGGGGCAGGCGTGCCTGTGGTGAACTGGAGGCCTCCCGCCCCAGTTAGAATGCGTGGGCTACTTGTCAGCTTCAGCTTGTACGGCTGGGGGCAGGGGGATGGAGAGAATGCAGATATAGAGTTGTCAAATGTTCTTATTTCACCAACAAAAACTAAGATTTGGGATATTACAATGTGAAATATCATGATTTTAAGAGGTTGCCTGAAAATTTTTGAAATTGGTTGTGATTTGACTTCTCAGTGCTGCCCCTTAAATGCACCTTTAAGCCAGCTGTCCCCTTCTCTCCCGTTCAAGTTCTAATTTTGCAGTGAAAGTACGAGCGAGGGGCTTATCGCACAGAAAGTCCTGCATCCACCCCAATCTGTTGGGTGGATTCTGGTCTCGAACACTGGATCTTTAACAATCACTGGTGACTGGCTGAGAGCCCCAGGGCTGGGGCTGAGGATGCAGAGGGCCAGTGCAAGGAAGGAGCTCATTCGTGCACAGAAGAGGGGGATGGGAGGCCCCAGCAGCCAGCAGGGCCAGCCCACTCCTTAGGGGACCCTACTCTAGCCAAGTGGGGGAGAGCAATCTAACCCTTGCTCCAAAACCTCCCAGCAAACTAGATTTCACAACCTCCTGGAGGAGGAGGACTGCCTATTGGCCCAGGCCCGGCTCTCAGGTGCTTTCCCAATCCCGCTTGCTGAGTTTAACCCTGTTTCTCTTCCTAGACTAATTAAAACAATTGCAAATGTGTTATTTATGTATGGGCTAAAATCATTCCTTATTCCACAAAAAGAACTGAGGGGGCTAAATTTGCACAGCGAGGAGGATATACTGAAGAACATTCACACATTTGCACCATTTAACCCTCACCGATGTCGTCATTTCACTTATGCAGAGACTGAAGATCAGAGGTTGTGTGACTTGCCCAGGGCACTTAGTTAGAAAATGCCAGAGTTGGAAACTCTAAACTGGCCTCCTCTTCCAACGCATGTTTCCTCTGGTGCTGCACTCTTAAAGGAGCAACAGATGTTCAGTCTGCAAGATGAGAAGGGGAATACAATGGCCACTTGGTACCCTTCCCCCCAGCACGATCAATAGCCTCCCCCGAGGATGAGGAATAGATCAACACAACACGAGGTGCTGCTCTCACATACACCGTTTATGGGATTCCCATGTAGCCGTGTGAGGGCAGGGATTACTGTCAGCTGAGTGCAACCGAGAGTGCAGTCAGAGCCACACACACTTCCAGTCCTCTGTCCCATGTCTCCTAAACCTCAGGTCATTGGCCCACCTGTGCTGCCAAGTTTAATTATTATATTAACTGATTTTATAGTTTCCTAATTTATGTTTTATATCATTTTTTCCTCATACTGATTCCAAGATAAGGTAGATTTTTGATGTGCTCTTAAGATATTAATGAAAAAGGTTTTTTTTTTCCTGTTTTATGTTTGCCTTAACTTTCTTGGGTACCTATAGAAAAAGCTGTTTTTTTTTTTAATTTTCAAGTTTAAAAAGGTATATAAATCTTTCTGGTATTTATGTTTTCATGACATTAACACTTTCAAAAATTTTAAAAATACAAATAAAATAAAAAATAAGTCCATGTGACATCAGAGCTATCTTAAGAAAAGGTGAATGAGGCCACAGGTTGCTATGTGGCTGCTTATATATTGGTCTTCAAGTTTTTTTAAACAAATATGAATAAATCATACTCCTTTGATGGAGTTCTTAAGTCATGTCTGGCTGGTACAAAGCTTGGGATCCTAGAGGTATTACAAAAACTTAATATTTGATTCTAGATTGTTCCTATTTTACAGCTGTGCACAGTGAGGTCCATGAATATTCAATGACTTTTCTCAGGTTACACAGCACGTGTCTTGAAGAGGGCTGGCTAGAGCAGTGAAATTGGGCTCCAAGAGACTCCAGGGCCACAGCCCAGTATGCAGATAAATAGCTTTCCTTTGAGACCACTGACTTCCCTCCAAAGGTAGGGAAGGGGTCTCTGGCAATTTCCACTTTTGGAGAACAAGGGTCGTACTTTATGTAATTTCACTTTTTGAGGTAAAGGTGGGAGGGATGTAAAGCTTAGCATTGGGGAAACTGAGAGGTTACAGGTCTCTTTCAACATTTTTCCCAGGAGGATTTATGTCCCTTAAGCAAATAAGTCTCCTGGCCTGCTTTGAGTTCCCTGGTAAAAATATCTCATAAAACTACCAGTCATTCATACACTAGTATGATTTAATCATCTCTAAAGAAATAGCTCTCTGAGGTTAAGACCCTGCAAAAAGGCATAGGTGGGAGGTGGGAAAAGTCGTGCTCTTCTCTCATCTCTATCCTATGCAATGTCTTTATCTTTCAAGATCCCACTGAAATGCCAGTTCTTCTAGGAAGCCTTCCTTGATCTCTCTAGTTAGATCACTTCCTTCTTGTTGCTTCTGTAATATCATTTTTCATGTTCTATACCAGTGCTGCTTATAATCTCTTCCATATATTTAGTTATAAATGTGTTTATCTTATATCCTCTATATTCTCCTCTGGACTGGTAGCCCCTTTTGACTTACTTTCTTACCCCCATGCATTGCCTAGCTCAGAGAAGATAAGGGTATCTTCTCATATCTTAAAATCCTGAAGTTACTTAGAAATGAGATGAAAGGGTTTACGTTCAGTTTTGCACAGGCTCCTCTAGCTCCTGGGCCATACACCTAAAGCAAAACTAGCACCACTTGGGAAGGAGCCTATGATGTCCTCTATACTGTCATAGTCTCGGTGTAGAAGCAGTGGTCCCCACCCACTGTGCACTGCCTGCCAGCCTGCTCTAGTTTCTGATAATACAAGGTAGATTCCTAGCTATGGCATTACTAGCTTTGTGACCTTGAGTAAGTTACATCATCTCTCTCTTCAGTTTCTTCTTTTATAAAATAGGCTTCATATTTGCCTCTTATGGCTGTTGTTCTGAAGACTCAAGATAATTACATCTGCAGTATTTAACACAATGCTTTTCACATAGTAATCTCAATAAACACTAGCAATTTTTTTTCAATGTGATGAACAAAAAATGCGTAAGACAGTGTCTGGCATATAGTAGAGACTATAAGAGCTGTGTGTAAGCTGTCATTTTTACTCTTGTTTTAGGAAAGCAAAAAAATCTAGTAATAAGATCAGGACTTTTGGGCCGGGTGTGGTGGCTCACACCTGTAATGCTAGCACTCTGGGAGGCCGAGGTGGGTTATGATAGCTCAAGGTTAGGAGTTCCAAACCAGCCTGAGCAAGAGCGAGACCTCGTGTCTACTAAAAATAGAAAGAAATTAATTGGCCAACTAAAAATATATATAGAAAAAATTGGCTGGGCATGGTGGCACATGCCTGTAGTCCCAGCTACTTGGGAGGCTGAGACAGAAGGATCTCCTGAGCCCAGGAGTTTGAGGTTGCTGTGAGCTAGGCTGATGCCACGGCACTCTAGCCAGGGCATTGGAGTGAGACTCTGTTGCAAAAAAAAAAAAAAAAAAAAAAAATCAGCACTTTTGGGATCTGCTTTAGGTTCAAATTCCCACTCTGCTAATTGCTAGTTGGGGTGTCTTGGGTAAATTAATCTTTCTAAGATCAGATTCCTCATCCCTAACTAAGGGATAATTCCACCTTATAGAATTGTTGTGGTGACTTAGAGGCAAAATAATATATATATTTCAAGAGTTGTGATGGATTATATTTATCAGTGACAGCCACCATAATCTCTCTCATCTGACATGCTCTTCTAGAACCCTGCCACCTGCCTGCCTCCCACACCGCCAGTCAGAGCTGGACTCTGATTTCTCTTTCCTTGAATATAGGCAGGCTTGTAGGTAGGTCACTCGTAATCTATAGAATGCACTAGTTGTGAAACTGGGTGACATGGCTCCCATGTGGCTCCCATCTTGTCAGTTGCCACTTGCCTTTGGAGTCCTGAGTGTCATGTAAAATTCCACCATGGGGTAAGGAAGTCCAGGCCACATGGAGGTGGCTTGCTGAGGGAGTCAGTGAGGCACAGCCAGCATCAACTACACAGGTATCTGAGTGAACATGTTTCTAGACGATTCCAGCCTCCAGTCTTTAAGTCTCCTCAGATGAGGCCCCTGACATTGTGGAGCAGAGACAAGCTGTGCCCTCTGTGCTTTCCCCAAATTCTTGACCTACAGAAACTGTGATTTGATCTAAGTTGCAAAATTTGTTGTAATTTGTGCCACAGCAATAGTTACTGGAACAGGGCGCTAATAAAGCACTAGTGCATAGTAAAGACCAGATGAGCGAGAGTAAAAGTCTTCGTTCCTAGAGCAATTGTTAGAATCCTTACTATCTGGTGGGGGTATGAGTCTAACCAGAGCAGCTGCCAGGAGAGCCCCGCCCCTCAGGCTTCTGCCCCGCCCCCAGTCCCTGAGCCACTGAGAACCCAGCCTGGACGCCCCTGCCCCTCCACACCCCGCCCCACGGCTGTGCGCGCAGAAGAGGTGGTCAGGGTGCCCCAGGTTGTTTTGCTGGCCTCTTGAGTCACATACCCTGGGGATGTTAGGGGACCCTTTTCGTTTTGGGGGCGCAGCTTTCTTCCCTGCTGCAGAGGGGAAGCGAGTGCTCAAGCTGCTTTTGCGTAAGACTGCATGCATGGCTTTGCCGGGTGAGGACGGCGCGCTCATCTCCTGTCCTCCGCCGCTTTCACGTACTGACTGGACAGAGGCCGGCTTCGCGGGACGCATTCTGTGTCGCAGTGAAGCCAAGCCCTTCGGGTCTTAGAATTGGCTTAAGCCTGATTAACTCACAAGGAAAAGGAAATTTTACATTTTGGGCCTGGAGAATAAGATATTTAAGCCCTCTCTTAGAAATAAATGCTTTCCATCTTGCTACTCGCAAAGCCAGGTGCACTGGCTCGCTCTCTGACGCTCTCCCCCTTCTACTCCTTTTGCTGTCAAACTGGCTTTTTCTCTTCTTCCTCTTTTCACCTCCTCTGTGTTATTGGCTCTCTTTCTTTCCCATTCTCCTCCAAATTCTACCCTGTCTGTTCTCTCCCGTCCTTTGTCTGTCTCTCCCTTTTCCTCTCCCCGCTTTGCTCCTCCCAGCTTTGATAGCTGTCACTTCTCAGCATCTTTGCTCCTGGATGCAGAAACGAGCAGCTGGCTTTGAAGCTGACATCAGTGTGGTCCCCAAACGGCTACAGAGGAAGGCTGGGATTCTGGAGCTCCTGCACTCAGCCTTGCTTATATTCTGAGCGGTCTTGGTGGGGAGCATGCCCAGCAACGGGTTTCAGATCTAATGCGCCAAATCTTCCCTTGTCGACAGAGAGGCTGGTGGAAGCCACGCTGTGGGTTTGATGGCCCATCCTCTAGGGGTCCCTGGACATCTCCCATCCTGTCCTGTGGAGGACAGTTGCAGAGCCGTGAACCAGGCAGAGATCTGAGGATGATTAGGACTGTCTCTGAAGGCTTTGGAAAGAACCTTGGGCTTGGGGTGCAGATCTAGGGCCCCCACTCGCTGTATGATCTCGGGCCAATCACTTTACGTCTCTGAGCCTGTTCTTCACACATAAAATGGAGAAATGACAGGCATCTTGCCTTCCTCAGAGGGCTGTTATGAGGCTCACATGAGCTAATGAATGAGAAAGCATTTTGTAAAGTATAAAGCGCTGTACAAATTTAAACTCATTTTATTATTGTTGTTATCATGATCATAATTTTTATGTCCCACTAATGTTCATCTTACAACTCATCGGTATCAAGAAGAATAAGCTCTAAGTGGAATGAAATCTTGTTTCTCCCTCGTGCATGAATTTATGACATTCTTGTGGGCAATAAACATTACTGTTTCAAGGGGCCTTAATCAAGCCCCCTGCTTCTGCCCCACCCTGGGGTGGCAGTGATGTATGTTATAATTTCACAAGACAGGCTGTCATCTCTCTCTAAGCCTGGCTGGCCCTCCCTATAGGTGGGGCTGGGACCACCTACACCACTTGACCATCCTGGCCAAGCTGCTTTCCCGAGCCCATCCTTGCACCCAGCATCCTGCCCCATTCCTGCATCTGTCCACTGTGGTGTAAGCTCAGGCCCAGTCTGTGTTCCTGAGACATAGCAGCTTCTCTGAGGGTAACCCCAGGGTGCCCCAGGAGCCAGCCAGCCACCTGCCCAGGTAGTCCCTGCCCCGCCCTGTTCCCTGGCTGCAGCCAGCCTCACCTCAGTCTCTTGGGCACCTCCTAGTGGTAGGTGCGAGTTGAGCCTGCATCACTGATGCTCCAGGAGGTCCTACAAATGAGGAAGAAGTCAATTGTCCCTTGAGAGGACTGTGGCTCCTGGAACCACAGATGTCTCCATCCTTTTGGGCTGCTGAGACCGCTGGCCTCTCGTGCCTTTGGGATATGCAGAGGCAGCTCTGGGGAGCTGCATCTACCTCATCACCTGTGCTTAGCTTGGGAGCTGCTTTGCTATTAAAACCAGTCATCATAACCTTATTGCAACCTGAAGCAGCACTCTTACCAATCCTCAAACCTGGGTCAGACACGTACTCCCAAGAGTTGGGAAGGGGCTTACGAGGGCGGCAGGAAAGAGGTGAGAAGTGCATTCAGTGGAGGCTTTGTTTCAATCCACCTCTTGGGCCGCACCCCACAGGCTGCACCAACCCGGCCAGCCTCACCCCGGTTCTGTCCTGGTGCCCCCCAATCCACCTCTTGGGCCGCACCCCACGGGCTGCACCAACCCAGCCAGCCTCACCCCGGTTCTGTCCTGGTGCCCCCGCTCCCGACTCAGTGCACTGCCTATGCCTGCTCCTCCCTGGGTCCTTCTCTCCCCTCTCTGAATCTTGGGGAGCCTTCTGCTTGGTCTCTTAACCCTAACCCAACTTTGGCTCCCACAAATACTCCAAGAGGAGCTATCATTGCATTTTATAGATGAGGAAACTGAAGTCCAGGAAGCTAAATGACTTGCCTGAGGCCTGTGGGCTCTTGGAGTGGTGGTGGGACCAACAGGGGAGCCAAAGGGGAAGTTCATTCCCTTACATGCTGCCTCCTCTTGGGTTTCACGTAATGGTTAAGGCTCAGCCTCTGCGGTCAGGGAGCTCAGGGCCTAATGGGACAGACAGTCACGTACACAAACGCCTGCCATAAACCACGGCAGTAGTGGGGTAAGGGACACATTTACCCACAGCTCTGAAAACACGGAAGACCTAGTTATTAATTTTGCCTGGAGAGCCTGTGATAGTGGTGTGGTGTGTGGTGTGTGTGTGTATGACAGCTTTTAGAAGAGGGGCTGTCATGAAGCAATGTTAGTATTTTTTCTGAGGTCAGAAACCCAGAGAACAAAACAGGTCTTTGTGCTGCCACTGGCAGACACTGCTCATCAGTCTTCCCCAGCAAACCTAGATATGGCTTCAGAACCCTTTGCCACACGATGTCCAGGTAGCGGTACATTTTGATTGAGGCTGGCAGGCAGGAGGGCATTTTTGGCTATTCTGGAGTCTTAGAAACTCATGTTTTCTAGAAGAAGAAACCGGCTTAGAGAAAGGGGTGACTCCTGTATATCACTCTGGCTCAAGAGCACCTTCAATCCCACTGGGATCAGCATCTGAATGATTTTCTTATCTCTTCTTATACATTATTTAGTTCTTGCTAAACATGTATTGAATTCTTGCTCTGTGGCATGAACAGGGAATATTAACCTGCATTACTTCTCATTCTCATGACTACCTGTGAGGTAGTCACAATGACTACCATTTTACAGCAGAGTAAACTGAGGCTCAGAAGTTTAAATAACTTGCTCAAGGCCATGCAGCCAGAAAGCACTGGAACCAACACGTAGGCTCAGATCCGTCTCATTCCAAAGCCTATTTACTTTTTAATCCTTCTAAATTTATTCCCAAATGTTTAAAAATCTAAAAAGATTTAAGATGAATACAGTATATATCCCTGTCCCCGCTCCCAGTTAGGAAATGAAACAAAGCCTGTTTTATTGCAGAATACCACGCTCTCCTTCGTAACACATAAATAAAAGAGATTTAATAAAGTAATTGTGCAACGTCGAACATTTCTCAATGAAGCCTGCTTTTAGTGGAGTTTTAAAATGAATTTTCTTTATAAATTGAAATAATGTCTTTGGATATTTCAGAGATTGCAGCAAGGAAAGTCTGCAGTTCGCAGGCCTGCTCGTCTGAGGAGTAATTTAATGCCACAGACGTAGATTTCTCTTTTTACCCTTAATCAATTTTAACAAGCCAGATGGTCATTGCAAATGGGTCCTCCAGCATCTCCCTTCTCTGCCTCTGCCACTCTCGGGGATTTATTTGAATTTGGTCCTTCGCAACAATTTTATACCTTTCTGTTCTTTGCTTTTCCTGCCACCATTTGGGTCACTCCTAATGTTCATAACTATATCTTTTCTAGCCTCTCAATTGAAATTAACCTTTCCTTCTATACTATACACTCTCCTGCAGCACATGGTAACCCTTGTAAGGCTTACAGATGCCTTGCATTAGTTATTTATGTATGTAATTTCCACATTAGACCCAGCCTTGCTCATCTATAATCTATGTAACAGTAATTATTATAACTGCAAAGCCTTTATGGTTTGCAAGTGCTTTTCTACTCATAATGTTATTTAATATCTGAGGTTTTTTTTTTATTATATTCAATTTTATAGATGTGACCACAGAGACTCAGAGAAGTGAAGTAACTTGCCTAAAGTCACACAGCTACCTACTTGCAAGGTTTGGAGCCAATTTAGTGCTCCTGGCCTCTTACTAGAATATACAGTATTCTACATATAATTTTAATAACTGAGATTTGTTATAGTTTTGTTCCAATTCCCAACCATCAGATGCTTTATTCTATAAATATTTATCAAGCACATATTATGTGCCAGGATTTATGCTGGCTTCTGATGAAATGGCAGAAAATGTTTGCTTACTATACTAGAGTATAGTAAGCAAACAAGTAAGCGAAGAAATAAACAAGGTGTGGTAGGCTGAATGATGTCTCCCAGCCCCCCACAGTGCCCACATCTGTATCCCTGGAACCCGTGAAGGTTACATTTCATGGAAAAAGAGTTACAGATGCGATTAAGTTGAGGACTTTGAGATGGGGGATTTACCTGGATTATCTGGTAGGTCCAAAGCAATGAGTCCTTCCTTAAGAAAGGGAGGCAGTCAGATCAGAGGCAGAGAAGAAGATACGAATATAGAAGAAGAGGCTGGACTGATTTGATACACAACTTTGAAGACGGAAGGAGCTGGTGAGCCAAGGAAAGAGAGTAGTTTTTGGGATCTGGGAAAGACATGGCAATGGATTCTCTCCTAGAGCCTCCAGAAGGAATGCAGTCCTACAGACCCATTTTAGACCTCTGGCTTCTAGAACTACAATAGAATAAATCTCTGTTGCTTTAAACCACTGAGTCTGTGGTAATTTGTTACTGCTGCAATGGGAAACTAATACACAAGGTAACTACGGATTATCAAAGGTATGAACAAAAAAGACATTTTGATGAGATAACCATTGGGGAAGCCCTCTCTCAGGAGATGGGGAGAGTGAACCAGCCCAAGGAACAGCATTTCAGGCAGTGGGAACAGCAGGTGCAAAGGCCCAGAGGCAGCGATGTGATGAAGGACAGACAGGGCCAGTGTGGCTGGACTTGAGGGAAAGAGGGGAGGGTGGTGTGAAGCGATGTTGGAGACTTAGGCCAGAGTTGCATCATACTGGACCTTTTAGGCCACAGTGAGGGGTTTGGATTTTTTTACTGAAAGAAATGGGAAGTTCTTAAAGGATTTTAAACTGGGACAGAATAAATCGCCATTGCCTTGCCCAAAGTTCCCTGCATGATGAAGACTTTTCCTTGGGGCACAGGGAAAACTTATATCTACCTACCTAAGACCAATCCACCCTCCCAGTGGGTTCTCCTGTGCTGTGCCAGGTGCTGAGGACATGTCCAGTCTTTTTATTGCAGGAGGCTTGGGGCACTCCGACTCTGTAGGGGCAGGTGCCTCTGATGTAAACCATGGGCAGGAGACGGAGCTGCAACCTGATTTCCTACAGTGAGACACGGATGGGAAACCAGCATTACTGAGCTTAGAAATACCCCTGCCAAGGGGTGGAACTTACCACTTGAAGTACTGTGCACATGTCTTGCTTATTATTTGCTCTGTCTTTAGACTATAACCTCTGTGAAGTCAGGGACCACCTATGCTTTTATCCATGTGTTTCTAGTTTTAGCACATAGTAGGTACTCAATGGGTACAGTTGAAAGCATGAATAATTGGAGGGAAGGGACATCAATAATGTAGCCCTCTTTTTTGTAGGGAGTAGAAACAGGAAGAGTCTAAAAGTAGTAAAAGATAAACATCAAAGCAATGTAAGTCAGTTTTGCTATAATGCTTCTTTTGAAAATCTGAATTTGTTCTAATGCAGTTTATACGAAGGAACGATGTGAGCATAAGGAAGTTTCCCCCATGAAAAAGACGAGATGAATGCCAACAACCCGGCTGAACAGGGCTATGTGGGAATCCACAGAATGCACACATGCACACACGGTAAACAGCCACAGCCCCCTCAGATCACCACGTGTCAGGTGCCACACCCGTCCGCGTCAGGTGTTCTCCCTTTCTGTCTGATTTCAGGTGGTCTTTCTCCCATCACTGCACAATTACTCATGGTCTTTCTGATACCCACTTCCACAAGCAAATGGCAGATCTTTATCGAGGTAAAGTGCCATATTTATTTTGGTGTTTATGTGTTTAAGCATTACATACTTTAAAAACGGTACTACTATTTCAAAATATTTGGTTCCTATATATTTTAAAATGTGTCATTGGCAAAGTTTTTGAGTGTTGTGCCTCTAGCTCTGTTTCCCCTGCAAACCCTGTGTTTTTAATGGATGATTTTGCAGAGTGCAGTGATTGTTTAGAACCTGTGTATGGCATCATAGCAGAACTGACTGTGCTTTCTTCTGCTTGCAACACCAGGCAAACAAGAAAACACACACAGTGATTAGCAAGAAACCAAACCAATAAGCATGAAGAATGATTCCTGATGTCCTTCTGGTATACAGGACAATCCTCCTATTATTTATTTATTTTAAAATCCATCCTTCCATCTATTTATTCATTCTAAAAATATTTATCAAATGCCTACTACACCTCGGGTCCTGAGATAGACCCTAGTGACAAAGCAGAGAACAAAATTAGAGTCTTAAGGTTAGGAAAAACATAATTATAAATAAAAAATATTGAGAGTTCATCTTATAGACATACTACACACCAGGCACTATGATCAGCACTACATACATCCTTTTATTCAATCCTTGCAATAACCTGGTGGTTATTGGTCAATATTACCAATGAGTGAGGTAGGCATTATTATTCTTCCCATTCTCCAGATGAGAGTACTGAGGCTTAGCAATCAGTAGTGGAACCAGCATTTCCACCCTGGGGTCTGACTCCAAAGCCTGTGCTCTTGTGTGATATTGTCCAGATCTGCCCATCCTGCCTGTGCTGGTCCCCGATGAGGGGGATCATGCTGCCTTTCCATCTTTGGAGAAGAAAGGAGAGCAGCCTGTCCCATCTTTGGCAGTATATCAAAAGGGTGGAAAAATACATTTTAACAGCTGGCACTAGAGTTCATCGTAGGGGGAGAGTTGCATTTATTTAAGAAAATACATTGGGAGGCCATGGCCTTTGGGGGTGCAGAGGAATATAAGGGAAAATCTAAAAGGACACCAAGTTATACTGGTTTACATAAGATTTTCATCAGAAAGTACAGGTTGGGGCAGAAAAGAGGAGGTTAAAGGAGAGGGAGCAGGGACTGTGCCACCTGGCAGAGCGCCGGTGCCCATAGGCATGGTGGCCAGGGAGGAGGTCCTGTGGGCGGAGTGGCCACAGGCTTTCACAGGCTGGGGAGGCCCTTGAGCTTGTCTGCTTTGCTGTGATATAAACCCTTTCATCGCCTAGACCTCCGTAAAGTCTGTGGGCTACTGGGCGAAGATCAAAGCTCAAGGGTCATGTCCCAAACTGGGCTGGAATGGAGCACGACTGGGAGCCAAGGTCCCCAGTAGAGACCCACTAGGTCACCAGTCACCACCAGTCTTCTTGGCCAGCCCCAGGAAGTAAGAGCCACAGTGGGCACTGGAGGAAATTAGAGCCAGCTGTGCAGCGAAGACCTGCGTTCCGGGGGATTTGCGGACGTCTGGGGAGGGCTCAGGTGTAGATTAGGGACACGCACGTCAGTTTTACATAATTCTTCAAGGACTAGGGGCCTCAGATGGCCTCCAGGTTCCAGGTGTTAGGAGGAAGGGCTCTCAAGTCAGGTTTGAGTTCCTCAGTGGGGCCATTTACTGGGTGACCTTGAATAATGTACTTAATGGGCCTGCACCTCAGCTTTCTTCCTCTACCACATGGAAATGACCTTCCTTCCCTTTCGTGGTTCTTCTGGGATTGCCTGTATGGACAATGTTCAGCACAATGCCCAGCGTGAGAGTCCATCATCTAACGGTTGCCATTATGACTAACTCCAAAGTGGGGTGTCAACAGCACAGGCTTTGACTTGGCTGGATCAGGGTTCAAACTCCGGTGTCACTGCTTCTAGCTCTGTCTGCCCGAGCATGTGACTAAACTTCTCTTGCTCCTAGCAAATTGGGGAAAGAAGACCTACCTGGGAGGGCTGTGGTGAGGATCAAATGAGAGAATAGAACACACCTAACACTCTGCGGGGTGCACAGTCGATGTCCAATGATCAAGGCCATGGCTAATCTGCAGGCTGAATTAGGGAAAGGTGCCCCTTCCTTTGGGCAACACGGCCTGCAGGTTTCAGCCCCACTCACCACCTGGCCGGGATACCTGTGTGCAGTGCACGACTTGCACGTCTGTACGACGTGGCCTATTAATGATGGGCAGCTGTAACGACTGTGCTAATGAATATTCTTCTGCCTCTGACTTGCCCCCTTTGTTCTGGCACAAGACTGTTCTAGGTTTGGAAGAAGGTGCCCAGGCCCCTTGTTAATTTTCTGTCTCATGGCTCTAGCTGCTTTCCCTCTTGTGACCTGGTTTCTCCATCCCACTCCCCCAGCCCCACCCCCAATCTCCCTGCAGGCGGGATCCTGGCCAAGCCCTGCCTGTGCAGCTGGCCTGGAGACCGCTCAGCCGGGAGGCTGGATCAATGGCCTCCCTCCCGCTTCACAGGCCCAGCCTGGGTTCTGGAACAGCCTCTGCCGAGATAATCTAGCGCTTTAATTGCCAACAGCAGTCAGAAGGAAGCAGATGATCGCCGCCCATAAAGGGCGCGAATCCTCAGTGGGGAGCCGGGCTGGCTGTAGAGCCATCGCTGGCTATTTTTAGCGCTCGGACACAGAAATGCAAGGAGAAAATGCCAAGCTGGAAGGCAGTGCGCCAGCCTGGGCTCCGAGGCGCCTACCTGTCCTGTGACTGTCAACCCCAGCCCTTTGTGGTTCCTCTCCTCCATGGTGGGGGTCCAGGCATTGCTGATGGTAGCGTCGTCCCTCTGCTGGGAGCCAGGGCAGGCTGGGAGGGATGCAGCCGCCGTGCCGGGGCTGGCGATGCTTAGCACCAGGGGACTCCGCTCTCATATCGTTCCCTTTTATAGGGTAGGAGACTATGAGATATGAAATGCCTTCCTTAAGGTTATTCCTCGAGTAAGTTCTCATCATAGTTGTCTCTGTCATTGCTTCCTTAAGAGGGTTTACTCAGCAGAGTGGTGAACTGGTGCAAGCAGACGCCCTGGGTTGCCTCCCTATCTCCCCATGCTGTGTGGTCTCCTACAGTGACTTACCTTCTCTGAGTCCCAGTTCTCATGTGTAAATCAGGGGTAAGAAGACTGTGGGCAGCTAAACAAGAGAGAGCACGGGAGCCAGTTATATGCATGCTGGGTGTGCAGGACGCGCTCAGCAAGCGTCAGCTATTGATGGAATTATTCCCATGGCGGGCCCCTCTGCCCGCACTTGCCATGCTTCCTGCCTAATCCCCATAACAGCTCAGTGAGGAAACAGCAGCCCTATTTCTCAGATGGGGAAACTGAGTCCCAGAGAGATGAATCATATTCTAAAGGGCACACAGGTAGGAAGGGCAGGAGGTGGGTCTTGAGCTTAGTGCTCTGCCCTCCCAGGCACCAAATCTGTCTCCTATGTAGGCTGGAGCTTCCTGTGTGCTGTGTCCCTTGGGAGTCTGAGCAGAGGGGACAGGTGTGAGGAGGTGATGAGGCGGGTGAGTGCACAACACGTCAGAAGATCGAAGATCGGTGGGGAGGAAGAGGGAAGGAGCTGTGGCCCAGCACTCAGACTGGCCAAGATCTAGCTCCCCTCTCCTTCTTCCTGGCTTCCAGGGTGTTTCTGAGACAAACTGAGAGAAGATCCCTCAGTACCATCCCACATGTGGGATCACTCTCCCATCTGCCCGTGTCCGGTGGCATGGCCGTGTGACGCCCAGGGGCCGTCCCCTCAGTGGTAGGTCTCCTAGAGTCAGTGTGGCCCCTATAGTTTGGTGTTGGGGTGATTCTCTCTCAGCCCCGCCTGCTCCTCTCTGTCCCTGACTACTCTGTCTTCTAAATAACTCTCATTTGCAGCCTTTTCTCTCGAGCCCACTGCCACTAGCCTGTGTGAAACCTGCCTCTCTCGGCTGGACCACTGACTGCCATGGCTTCTAACCGGTCTCACTGACTCCAGTCTGGGTCCCTCTCCAATCCAGGGGGCTGCCTGTGAGGGGCGGCCTCCCCAAATGTGAGGACATCGGGTCACTTCCCTTCCTACATGCCTCATGAACTTCCCAGGGCCGGGAAAATGGAGCTTGAGCTTCTAGCTGTCCCCTCAGCCCCATGTGCGGTCCCTCCCCCACCCCAAAGACCCCAGTGGTGAAGCCCAAAGGTTCCCAAAGGAGCATGCCCGGGAAATAGGCCTTTAGATTGTGCATAGGTGGGGGCAGCTGCCCATGGGGAAGTTAGTGCAGGAAAGACACTGAATGCAATTGCCAGGTTTATTTGTTGAGGGACCTTTCAGAGTCTCTATTATGCTAATTTCTGATACAAAAGTCTTCCAGTTAAGCACAGGCAAGGCTGCTAGAATAGTATGGACTCCTCATTTGAGCAGTAGCAGACACTAACCCAGCACTCACTTCATGCCAGGCACTGTCCTGCGTGCTTTAGTCCTGTCGGCTCCTTTAGTCCCCGCTGCTCTAGGAGGCAGATACTATCATCACCCTCATTTTGTAAATGAGGAAACTGAAGCACAGAGAAGTAAGTGGCTTGCCTTGGTTCACCCATCTAGTCAGCAGCGAAGCTAAGAGACATTCTGGCTCTGAAATCAGCCCTCGTAGCTATTATACTAGACACACACGTGGAGGACTTCATATGTACCTGGCATTGTGATAAGTAAGCACCAAACATGCATTATTTCCTTTGTCTTCACAACCTCACAATTAATATTATTATCTTCATCCTTTTCATCAGGGAAACAGAAGAGAGCACGCACTTAGCTGAGAGGTGCCCGAGGGGAGGCTTGGACCTGAGTCTTTCTGGGAATCAGGAATCTCCAATCTCTCTTGATCTGAATGGAACAGGCATCTTTTCACCAAGGGGCATCTCACAGCATGCAAAGTACACGCTAGAAATGCTTCTCTAGCTATCTGGACATTGTCACCACAAACAAGTCACATCACCCTGTTTCCAGACACCAGGCCCTTCCTGTCCTGCTCCCCTGGCCTGAGGGCCATCTTCCTGCTCAGTCCTCCTGGCACCAAGAAAGAGCTAAAATAAGGTCCCGTATCTCTTCATTTTTTTCCAGACTTTCCCGTTCCAAGCAGCTATTCCCTTGTCCATGTTTCCATGGCACCCTAGGAAAAAATTATGTGACGATGGTCTGTGACAGCGTAGATTCTTTCATTTATTCATTCTCTCCCTCATGCATTCACTTAAGTGTTTACTGAGCAACTACTAAGTGCTGGCACTGTTCCAGGTCCCAGAGATACAGCAGAGAATAAAACAGACTCAAATTTAGGCCCTCGTGGAATTTAACGATGTAGAGGATGAAAAGAGGTAATTAAACAGAAGTAAACTGCATGTAACATTTTTTAAGGTGAAAGGGAATAGGGAGGCTGTGGGTTGGAAGTGTTATACTTTAAATAGAGTGTTAGGAAAGGCCAACCTGAGACTGTGATCTTTGAGCAGGGCCCTGCAGGAAGAGGCTTATTCCAGGCTTGGGGGCAGCACTGCCGCTGCCGTGGGGGGAGTGGGGACAGTGGCTGCAGATGCTCAGCAGAGGTTAGTTCTTTGGATGGCTTAACATAAGGCCAGGCTTTTCCAATGGTGGTACTGTCAAACTTCTCATTGACATTTTCCAAAGAAACAATTTAATGATGAACTAATATATGGGTGACCACTAAGCACATAACCAGCTTCCGAAAATCTGGGGACCAATGAAGGCCCTGGGCAAAGCCACAAAGTTAGGCGTCTGCTTCAACCGTGACCTTGGGCAATCCCCTCCCATCTTGGCTGCTGTTCTTTCACTTGTATAAGGGACCCAAGCATGTCTCAGGTCCCTTCCGGTTCTGGCTTCATGCTATTTCAGGAGACTCGGTCTCCTTTTCTGTGAAATGGGGGTTCTAACATCTGCTCCAGGCTCTGTTTTGGTGGTTGTGTCAAATCAGGCAATGGATATGCTTTTTTTAAGAAAAAAATAAAATGTGGAGTCCAAAGTAAATAATAGCTATTTTTAATAGGAATGTTATTATCATGTGTTAGTGACCAAACCTACCATGTATGTGTGCTGTGGTCACTTCCTCCTCTTCCAATGCCGTGACCCGAGCATTACCTGGCCCATTTTCATGGTTGAGGAAACTGGTGCAGAAAGGCAGATTCACCTGCCCGAGGGCACAGAGCGAGTGAGAGGAGCACCCAGGGTTCGAGCTCCAGATGCTACCAAGCTAGTGCCGATGTCCCCGCTGCACACGCAGGCGAGGCCAAGGCCACAGCTAAGCTGAAACACAGGGACAAAACAGAGCCAACAGCAGCGTGAACCCAAACAAAAACTCTCAGCCCTCATGATTGCTGCTAGCCTCGAACAAGGTGCAGCCTAAAGGAGGGAAAGAGTGGGATGGGAGGACGAACCACAGGTCACTCCTGGGGACCCAGAGCTAGTACTGAGGCTTGAGGCCAGCTCAGGACGAGGCATGAAGTGGAGAAGGTACTGGCCGATGCTGGCTCCAGCCGCAGGTCTTGGTGGCCCGGGAAGCACACGCCCGCTTGCTGACAGGGTGTCTGTGGGCAGCAAAGGGCCACAGGGGTCAGCCTTGCCCAATGGGATATTAAAAATATTAAAAATAAATATCAAGGACTCTACAAGAAAAGAGAAAAGAATATAATGGGGGAGAAAGAACAAAAAATCATCTTATATATATTGAAATAAATAGGGAGCCTAAACAAAACTATCTTTATTAATATTTCCATACTAGCGATAAGACAGATGGGTTGGAATTAGATATGGAAAAATGTAATATTGTACGAAGGATGCTCTGGGGAGACCCAGGCAGTTATGAAGGTCGTTTCTCATTAAGGGCGAACTTTTCTGTTCTCTCCTCCACCGCCTTTTTCCTAACGAAGCCTCTGCCAGAGCCTGCGATTCCCCGCTCCTTTTGTGTGCCGGAGACAGACTGTGCCACCAAATGCCCCCCGCAGCTAGTCAGTGACAGGCTATTTTTAGCTTCTCCAAACAACTAATGAAATTGTTGTCCGTTCTTGGGCTGTGGGCTTTTTTTAGTGGCTGTTTCAGCTGCTTTGCAGTAAGAGCAGCATATTAACTCTGCAACTCTCAGACACCTAGGATGGGGAGATGGTTTTCCCTTGACTCGGGCCACAGGAAGAAGCAAAGATTCCTAAATTTTGGAGGTGGCAGGTACCTTGGGGAGACTGCAGGCTTTGAGGTAGACTTGAATTTGTAAGACACAGACCCGTTGGCTGTGAAATATACATTGTAGTACCCGCCCTGTAGGTTGTGTTTCTGTCTGCGAAGTGCCTGGGATGGGGCCTGGAACATTCAAGGAAGGAACACTTGTTCCAGGAGTGGATGGATGGAGGGATGGATGAGAGAACAGCAGTGTGGTTCCTGCTAGAGAAAATTCTTTCTTTTTCTTTTGTTTTTTTCAAGTAGGGATGGGGTCTCACTCTTGCTGAGGCCTGGTCTTGAACTCCTGAACTCAAGCAATCCTTCTGCCTCTGACTCCCAGAGTGC
Organism: Microcebus murinus; assembly: GCF_040939455.1. NCBI lineage: Eukaryota > Metazoa > Chordata > Mammalia > Primates > Cheirogaleidae > Microcebus > Microcebus murinus. Next base: position 64,359,198 of record NC_134107.1, read on the forward strand.
TGGGATTACAGGCGTGAGCCACCGCGTCCAGCCAGAGCAAATTCTTATTGAATCAGTAAAATACTTGGCAGAACAGATTATTGCTGGGAAGCCTTATGGGCTGAACCATGTCCCCCCAAAAAGACATGTGGGAGTCCTAAGCCCCAGTACCTCAGAAAGTGACCTTATTTGGAGATAGTCTGTACCGAGGTGATCAAGTTAAAAGGAGGTCATGGGGGGTGGGCCCTAATTCAATATGACTAGTGTTCTCATGAAAAGGGGAAGAAATTTGGACACAGAGACACACACAGGGAGAATGCCAGATGGAAATAAAGACAAAGATCAGAGTGATACATCTATGACCCAAAGAATGCCAGGGAGGGCAGCAAACCACCAGAAGCTAGGAGAGAGGCTTGGAATAGATGTCCCCTTTTAGCCCTTAGATGGAACCAACTCTGACGACACCTGATCTTGTATTTCTCGCCTGTAGAACTGTGAGACAACACATTTCTGTTGTTTCAGCCAGCCAGTTGGTGGGATTTTGCTATAGCAGCCCTAAGAAATGAATACAGGGCATGCTACAGCCTGAATGCTTGTGACCGCCCCCAGCAAATTCATATGTTGAAATGTAACTGCGACGTGATAGTTTTAGGAGGTGGAGGCTTTTGGAAGTTCGTTAGGTCATGACAGCTCAGCCTTCACAAATGGGATTAGTGCCCATATAAAAGAGGCCTGAGGGAGCTGGTCTGCCCCTTCTGCCCTGTGAGGACACAGCTGGAAGGCACCATCTTTGACGCAGAGAGCAAGCTTCTAAACCAAATCAATGAGATAACACAGAGGCAATACCTCACACAGGATCTAGCACGTAGTAGATGCTCTCAGTACTTGTTAGAAGAATGAATGAATGAATGAATGAATGAGGTTACACATGAAGCATGTATCCCAGAGCTTGGCATACAGGCAGTTCAGTGCACATTTGCTAATTGGATGGTCATCAGATCTAAAACTATTTATACAGCATTTACTACGAGCCAGGCAGTACTCCAAGTGATCGATCCATAGGTAAACCTCATTTAATGCTCACAACAACCCTATTATTTATCCCATTTTAAAGATGAGGAAACTGAGGTATGGAGAGGTTAAATAACTTTCCCAATTTCACCCAGCTAATGAGCAGTAGGGTTGGCTTTTTGGTCTAGTTTTTCCAGGACTGGGGTTTTTACTCTTAACCACTTTTTGGAATAATGTATGTCAAGAGCCTGGCACATAGTAGGTGCTCTATTCCAAACCAGTGAGCGGATGAGAGTACCTGGGCAAAGGCTGGTGTGCAGGGCCCTGCCCTGCTCCTGGTGGCCCTACAGCAGAGAACGCCCTCTTGTTCCCTTCCTTCCTAAATTCTCCCTGACTCAGACCCCACAGGCCTTTGGGGCTTTGCATGCCTCCAGGGCAGAATGGCAGCAGCCTGAGCCCAGCCAGGATTAGTGGGGCCTTTCTCCGAGTGGAGATATATATATATATATATATATATCTCCCTACTCCCTGTCCTGCTGGGCTCAGAGGTAGCTGCCTTGATGCTGAAGAGGGGAGTGGAGGGGAGGGGGTGTCAAAGCCTCATGCTGTCTGCCAGCAAAGCATCTCTTGGCTGTCGCAGGTCTGGCGGCACAGTGTCCCCGCCTCTCCTCCATAATTCACCCCAAACCCGGTGCGGAACGCTGACTCTGCGCTTCTGCCGCCGGTCATGCCGGCCGGCCGTAGTTCACACGCTTTCCCAGACACTACCGGGCCGTGCCAAGTACTAGCGATGGCAGTGATTTACAGTGTCACAGGCCAGCGTCCTCTACCCTGACCACTGCTCTAGGCCACAGGTTTAATTATTTAAACAGATTTTAGATTTTATGAGTGTGCCCTCAGGCCTGGCAGAGGAAAGAAAGCCTTAGGAGGAGAAAAAAAAAACTTTGCTTGAAATATTAAATCGAAATATCCAACGGCAGACTACAGAAAATATCTCGAATGCCTGAGTGTGAGTGTGGTGTCCAAGGTCCTTCCGAATTCGCCCCGTTTTATCAGCTCTGTCCCTTGTTGCTGCCTCACTTTAGAACAAAGTGATACTTGACCATCCTTGCAATTTTGCTTCTGCTAGCCAGCCTGTCTGTAATGCATGTGCACCCTACACACACACACACACACACACACACACACACACACTTACACACAGGGTTGTACCATGTATCTGGTGCTAAGGCAGGGCTGGAATGCAGTAGTGAACAAAACACACAAAAATCCCTGCCTTCATGGAGTTTCCGTCTTGTGGCAGGAGACTTCCTCGGCTCATCCCTTGAGACCCTGTTTTTTCATGGGGAGCAGGTAACATGCCACTTTCCCTGACTTCCCTGACTTTGGAGTAATTTATCACTTTCGTGACACTCAGTCGTCATGGATCAGAGCCCGAACTCACCCTGCCGTCACTGACGTGAAGCTCCTTCTCTTAGGCTGTGAACCCCTGGAAGGCAGGGACGGGTGGACGCTGTTTCTACCTGAGCACCTAGCGCGGTGCCTGACACAGCCAGTGCTTGTGATATGGAGGCCATCGGAAGCCTCCTCCGCCTCTCCTTTCTAGCAAAGAGCAGCTCCTTGTGTGTTCTCTCTGGTCTGGCTGTCTCTTGTTCATTTCGTTGTTTGTTCTCTCATTCATTCACTCATTCATTTGCTCACTCGCTCATTCCACATGTATGCACTGAGCACCCCTGTGTGTCAGGCCCTGCTCTAGGTGCTGGGCATATGGGATATGCTGATACAGAGAAGGTGCCTGTCCTCGGCGTGCCCCGACTGTGCTGTGGGGGCAGGCAGTGAGCAGCTTTTCTGTGGTTGTGAGGATGTCAGCTTCTCCAGCGGCTGTAGGCGGCAGTCAGCCCTCAGGGCCACCGCACGCCCGGGCTGGGCCTGGGAGGATCCACCCTAAACCTCAGGTCATGAGGTGTCTGTGTTTTCCCTGCCTGGCTCAGAGGACGAGGCTGGAGAAAATGAATCCCACTCATCTCCCTCTTCCAAGCCTACCTCCGTGTAAACTGGGAGAACAAAGTCCAAGGCTATTAAAATAATAATGCAAATAATCCATATTTTTCATCTTAAAAGCACTTTGGAGCATCCGATTAATCTTCTCAGTACCCTTGTGTGTAGGTAAGTATAAGGTTTTGCTTTTAGATGAAGAAACTGAAACATGAGATGATTAAACTATTGGCCCGAGGCTATGGTGAAAGCAAGGTTTTGAACAGGGATTGGATTCATCAGTCCTCAGTTATTTTGAACAATTGCAGACTCCAAGGGCCACGTCCCTCGGGCAGCTGCCGGGGAGTGCAGCCAGCCTGCCTTGGCGGGGCACTGCAGGGAGGCGGGGAAGGGCTGGGGCTTCGCAGGCCCACAGACCCCACCACATGTGGTCGGCCGTGCAACCTTTGGCAAGTGGTTTAAGCTCTCTGCACTCCACATTTCTCATCTATAACATGGAGATAATAACTGTGTGTCAGGGTTAGGAGGGTGAAATAAGATACATATGTTTGCAAATTGCTTAGCGTGGTGCAGGATATCTTTTTCTTAAAGATATACAGAGACAGAAGCATTTGAAAATGGCAAAGTGTGTGAAACCGCTAATCATCATCATCATCGTTGTCATTCAACATCTTTTGAGCACTTGGCGTATTCCAGACATAAAGGTGTCTTAGCATAACTTCATTAAATGCTAGATGTCTTATTATTGTTATTGGTCAGTTGCACACCTAGATCATGTCATTCATCCAATTTCTTTCCCCATGATCAAATGCTGAGGATCTGCCCTGAATTCTGTGGGGGATATAGAATTGCCCTGAATGTGGACCTTGCCCTCTGAGAGCCCCAGATGGGGAGAAATCAGTTCTTTCCATTCCAGCCAGAGTCATGAATGGCCTGAGTCTATAACCTCAGCTTCACCCAGAGGTGGGTTATTAGGAAGCTTTGGTGATACCAGCAAAGAAAAGCGAAATTAGTCTTGACTTTCTGTAAGTGCCAGGGATGGTGCCAGGCGCATAACATGCATTCTTTTGTCTCATCCCCACAACAATCCGGCAAGAACAATTATCACTCCAATTTTGTAGTTGAGGAGAGGGAAGTCATTTTTGCAAGGTCCCATAACCAAGTACATAGTTGGCCAATCCTGAGTTTGGGAAGGCTTTGTGGAGATTTGTGTCTGAAGGTAGAGTAGTAGCAAGGAATAAAATTAAAGCCAGGTTCATAATCCAGCTCATAATATGCTGTGTGGACTTTCAGGCTGTCACCAAATTTTCTGTGCAACTTTAGTAGATGCTGTGTGGACTTCTAGGCCGTCACCAAATTTTCTGTGCAACTTTAGTAGATTACCGAGTATTTATAGAATCTCTGTTATTGGCCCAGACGGTCTTAGGCACTGTGGGTTTTATAAGAGCTGTAGAGGATACCTTTGTATTCCCTCAAAATTATACTGAGACAGAAGCACTTGCATTGGGCAAGGTATTTGGATATACTAATCATCATCATCACTGTCATCCAACATTTTTTTGGCACTTAGCATATTCTAGATATAAAGGTGTTTGATACAGACTATCCCATTGACTCCTCAAAAAAATCTGTATGAATAGGGATTATTTTCCCCATTTTAGAGCTGAGAAAACTGAGGCATGCTAGAAAGCTGACAGATGTTAAATAACTTGCCCAAAGTTGCAGAGCTAGCCAATGTGAGAGCTGGTTTTTAATTCACGCAGGGTTGCAAAGGGGATGGCTGCCACTCCCAGTCGGGTCCTGTTTGAGAAGCCTCCTGTCCTACCTCCTCCCTCAGTGTCCCAGACGGCTTTCTCTTCTAGCAAGAATGAAAATTACTAGCTGTAATGTCAGAGGAGTCACTCTTTGGTTCACATGCTTTTACAAGGCAGCCCTGGGAGGACACTTAACCTGTGTCTGCACCTCCATTTCCTCATTGCCCCCATGTGTCTGCCTCCCGGGGAGGGGGGGTGTCTGCATTATTCATGATGGCAAAGTGATCTGAGCACACTGCACTGAGATAGAGTCATGAGAATGTAAAGTTTGATTAATCTTGAGAAACAATGGATAGGGCCATGTGGAGGTAAAGGACAAGGGGACCCTGTGTTGAGCAGGGCTGTGGCATAAGTACATTCACATCATTCTTACATCTCAAAACGCCTGTGAGGTAGGCTGCATGGCAGATGAGTTGAAGGATTGTCAGGGCCATGGAGACCCATAGGGTTACTGGGAAAAAAGAGAGTTGGACCAAGGAGAAACTAGTGTCATAGAACTGCTAGTGCTCACCAACATCACAACTATACCAATCTCCCAGCCTTCCTTGCAGTTAGCTGCGTCCATGCGACTGGATCTGGCCAATGGCATGTGAATGGACAGAGTGTGTGTGCCACTTCCAGGCGTGGCTTCTAGAAACCTCCCACTTGGGAACTTGCTCTTTTATTACTAGAGGACTTAAAGGACGGTGGAGCCACAAGGTGGATGGAACCTGGGTTCCTGAATGAGAGCCGAGTTTCCTTGGCAACTCAGATTGACCTGTGTTGTGAAAATTAAACTTTTACCATGTTAAGTCACTGAGATATTGGGGTTTACCTGTTGCATCCGCTAGCATTTTTCACCTACTAAATAATAAAAATAATATGACTTTTATAGCATTTGCAGTTTTCTAATCACTCTCATATATTATAATTAGGAGGATCCTTGGGAGACCTTTGTGTTTGCAGTATCACAAATCACTGTGTGTTTCTAGAGATGATGATGCAGACCTTTCATTTGCTGCTTCTCACACTGTTGGGGATCGTCAGTAGTCTGCCAGTAGGCGAACGAAGCCACAGAATAAATGTGGCACAATTTTGCTAAGACTATGCAGAAATGAAACTTCTGAATTTTGATATGGCATATGCATGAGCAACATCACGAGATGTTTTCTTTCCACATCGTCTAAGCTCAAGGTCCTTCTCCCCACCTCCCCTCCCTGAAAAAGGCACTGGAAAGTAGCAAATTTTCACATGCCTGAGTGAAAGGACAGCTTGACACTGGCTCTGCTTAGAGTGCAGCCTCTGTGTCCCGGCTGCTGTGGTGCCTGCAACGTGCTCTCCCCACCTTGCTCTGCAGGGCCCAGGCTTTGGCTGGTACGCAGATGCCCTGAGGGCAGCCTCTTGCATTAGCTTTTCATGCTGGCACATCCCTTCCTTGTTTGTATGAAGTGTCCCACATCAGGAATTTGCCTGGTTTCCTTGCATAGGGGAAAATCATCCCCTTTCCCACGGAGTGGACGTTTGTCCTCCTGCCGCTATAAGGAGCCCTGTGAACACGACAACATTTCTCCCCGCACCCTGGCGGCCTAGGAGCCCTGGCGCCAGGATTTGTACATAGTTGTTCTCTCCTATTTCATTTAAACATGTTATTTCTCTCCTTCCCTCCCCCTTCGCTTATTCTTTTTATTAAGTTTAATATAAATACCCTTTTTTGGTGACTTTCCTCAAATCCTTTCTAGGGTAAAGCATGGAAATCAATTCAAGAAATTACATGAAGCCTGGTGAAACTTCTAAGTGGGCTACATTGTCTTTTTTTTTTTTTTTTTTTGCTTTGTGCATCTCTTTCTGCCTTCCCTCACCCTTGTGGTCACTGCATAGTCCTCATTTCTTGCCCAAACTCACCTCTGTAACCCTCCCACCTTTTGCTCTGACTCCTCATCCTTTATTAACTCAATAAATAATCCTAGCAAAGCCACAAAGTGAAAGGAACGAGTAGTTTTAATAAAACAAAAAGATACTCAAAGCTCCCCGTGAATGTCAGCTTCAACTTTTGGCCATATCAGAGATGGTATGGAACAATTACGATGAAAAACTGCAAACGGGGGTTCCCTGGGGGGATTCACAGGAAACCCCCCAGGTAGAAAGTACGGTGCCATGGGTGGGTTGGGTGGGAGGGAAGGGCTGATGCATGGACATGGATGGGTCACTGAGAGGGAAGAGAGTGGCCAGGTGTGTTGGCAGTGCCCAAACCAGGAGCTGGCATCACTATTTTTAAGTGGGCTGAGAAAAATAGGCATTTTTCCTGTATGTTGGATTTTTATTTTTAATTTAACATTGGGAAGTTGTGCTTGAAACAATGCCACTGAAACAGAGCCCAGGGAATTAAGGCACTACCATCAAATATTAAAAATCACTTTGGACTTAAGAAATCCATTTGCTAGCTTTAAATAAATGATTTTAATTATACCTTTAAGAGTTCCCACCCTCTTTTGCAATTTTTTATGGCTTTCTGCCTGCCTCCCACTGTAATATCTCAAATATTTCATTCTGTCTTTTGGGGTAACTGAGTCCTAGTTCCTTTTGACCAGGTTCATTGTTGGGCCTCCTCTCTCTCGGTGGCCAGAGACCAAGAGCAGAAAGTAGGGGCCCGACATAATTGCTACAGGGCAGCCGTGCCAAGTCCTATTGACAGTGTGCAGGAAACAATTCTTGCCTGTCTGGGTTCTGGATACAATGAAATGGGACACAGCCTCCTCCATGCCATTCGATGGATGTGCACTGACACCCTATTACGTGCTGAAGGGACTTCAGCATCAACCCCTTACGTTTAGAGAGAAAAGATGGAGTTCAGGGAGGTGAGGTGACTACCCTAATGTCACAGTGCCAGGAAGAGCACAGCTAGTACCAGAATCCAGGCCTCCAGACTCTATAGTTGCAGAAATCTTGGGGTCTTGATTCTAGGATGAGGCACAGGAGAAATAACATTTATTGAGCATCTACTATCTGCTGGATACTTGCTACTTGCTGGGCACTATGCTAAGTACTCCCATACATTTTGTCTAATCCTTACACAACCCACGAGGAAAATATTATTACTCCCATTTTACACATGGACAGTCAGTCTAGAATAGCTAACCAAGTTACCCAAGGACGCATGAAGGAAATGTGGGATATGAACGAACCCAGGGCTGTCTGACTCTAAACCCATCTTCTTTTCTGAATCTGTATCCTTTTCCCCCAGTGAACGTTTTTATTTAATTGGTCCAGCCTTGGCAAAGTCCCCTGGTAGGTATTTGGGACTCAGGGTGTGGATATGGGATTTCCCTTTCTGGGATGTTTCCTTTTCCACGCTTTTCCTCTCCACTGTGTTTTCTTCTCTTCTGAAGCAGATGCGCATGCTTGGGGGAACACAGAATGGCACAGTAGAAAGAACATATAAATGTCAGCTCCATTCCTGCTACGATTCTACATGACACTGGGGAAATTCCCTAACTTCTGTGAGCCTCATTCCCCTTATTTTTAAAATTAGAAATAATAGTTTCCATGCATGAGAGTCAAATTCAAACACACGAATTGTCTGACGCATACATAGTAGGTGCTTAGGAAGTGACAATTCTGAGCTATAGTGTTTCTCCCTGGTGCTGGACGGCCTTGCTCTCCAGAAGAATACTGAGAGAGCTCAAAGCCCCTGGAGCGCCATAGGAGACCTGACCTGCCCCTTCCCCTCCTGGGTATGACCTTGAGCCTGGGAGCTCTGGGAGGGCGGGGCTGGCTGAGCATCGATGTGGGGGCACTCCGGGTCATGAATCATTGCCAAGGGTGGGAACTGCTGGGTTCTCCAGACTCATCACCTCATTACAGGGTGATGCCAGAGATTCTCACTTGTACCATGGAGGAGGAGGAGAAAAATAGCCCTAAACCATCGTGTGGGAGGGGAGGGGCCCCTAGCGGTAGATGCCAACAGCTTCCTGCAGACACCGAGGTGGGGCAGTGAATACGAGATGGGTGGTTTGGCGATGGAAGCTTTCTTGGGTGCATGCATGTGTGCATGTGAGCACGAGTTTGCTTGCTCTCTCGGCTGAGCTGATCCGTGCTTGTGTGAAAGCTCTCTGGTTCTGTCAGGAAGCAGTAGGCTCAGTGTGTTGGAGATACCCCCAGGTATGGCAGCTCATGACTACCAGGAACACTGAGGGCTTGGGTGGTTCCCAGACTTGGCTGTGCATCAGAACCCCGGCAGCTTACAAAGAATCCTGCAGAGTCTCAGGCCCCACCTCGAGAGAGCTTGATAAGAAGGCCCTGGGTGGGAACCAGGCATCTATATTTTTAAAAGGCTTTCCTTTTACTCCTGTTCAATAGCCAGGTTAGGAACTACTCGAACAGTGGACAGGCCATGGTGTAGACACCAGACCGGGCTTGAACTTCTCTCTAACATGGACTGGCTGGAGACCAGTGGCTCTGCTGTCATCTTGGTTGCTTCTCAGAGCTCTGAGTGTGTGTGTGTGTGTGTGTGTGTGTGTGTGTGTGTATGTGTCAGCACCCCCCACGCAGAGAAGGAAAAAGGCTTCAAGAAGTGGCCTGGCCAGGCAGGGTCTCCCTTTGGATCATGGCCACATCCCTGGACATAAGATATCCTGGCACTGACTAAACGGGGAGCCAGTGTCCTGGGGTCACACACCCCTCTGTGCATCAGTGGCGATTTACTTAAAAAAGTAAATTACAATTGGCGCATTTTCTGTCTGCAATAATAAAGAATAATTTCTCTTCCTTGTGCACAAGAGCTCCAATTATGATTTAATTCAATTCCGATTAACTATGCTTTGATGGCATTTCCATTACATAAAAAAATAAATGTATTAGCCAAGCATAATGTGTTTTGACTATGGTTCTGATGCTAATAAGGAGGCTGTTTGGCGGCTATGATCCCACACTTCATTCCGCAGTTGTAAAAAATGAGAGGGAAAGCAAGGCTGAGGCAAGTAACTGAGAAAGCCCACGCTTGGGGGACGAGGCGACTCGGGGTGGGGTGGCGCTGCCGGTGTAGGCGGGGTGCACTCGGGCTTGCTCTCACAGCCCTGGGCAGTGATTCTAGATGTGCCTGCGGGCAGGTGGCAGTGGCTGTTCTGCCTCTCGGGGTGGACTGCGGGTGCGGGTGGGAGGTTTGGGGGAGAGGCAAGAAGGTGGAGCCAATGACACACCCACACCTGAGTGGGCAGGTAGGTCTGTCAGGCTTGTCCCCAACCCCTGAGGGAGAACATCTCCCCGCCCACCTGCTGTGCACAACCTGCTGCCTTTGCCTCCGCTCCCCGCTCCCTCACCGGGTCTCCAGCTGGACCACACCCTTGAGGTGACCAACGGCCCTCCCACACCTCCCACACCTCGGCCCCTGCCATCTTTCACTCCCTGAAGAAGGGGCCGGCCTGAAGGAGCCTCTGTCCTGATCCTTGCTTTACAGCCATGGTTTTCCCAACCATTGTCTGAGGCGGGAAGGGAAGCAGTGCCTGGTGTGTGACCGCTTGCCCTCTGGTCCATCTCTCCACACTTCCTCTCCTCTCTTCTCTTTGGCCCAGAACCTGGCGGGCTGTCTGGCTTCCTCTCGCTTCAGCCAGTGGAGGCAGCGGCTGGAGGTGGGAGAACAGAGGCTGTGCCGCTCAGTGGGGCGCCTCCCATGCGACAGGCCTGCCCTGGGGCAAGCCTCTGACCTTAGAGGTGGGGCACTAGCTTCTTGCTGTTACTCTTTGAGTTGCCTCATTCTTCCCTGTTTCACTTCTCAGCTTTCCAGTTCCTGCGTCATCCACTTTTCATAATAAATTCCCTGTCTTTCAAATTCCCCAAGTAGTTTCCGTGTCTCTGGCTGAAAATGAGGCTACAAGAGGTTAGGAAACCACCCAGAATAATAACCATCAACACTTCAGTGTATTTTCATCCAGGTTTTAAAAGTGTATATACTGATTAGATCTTTCTCCTTAGATTTTTATTATATTAATATATACTGTATATACATATATATAATAATATATATGACACAAATGGGTCATAGTGTACATATGGTTTGATCTCCTGTTTATTGCATCATGAAAATATTTTCTTATTTAATTTCAAAATATATTTAATGGACATTTAATATTTAGCTATAAGATCTATTATAGTTTACGTAAATAATCTTCTGTTATTGAGCCCTTAGATTCTCTTTACTTTTTTACTTGTATGAATAATTACATGGGACTTTTATCTAATGTGGCAAAATGAAGCCAGCTAAATAATTGCCATCTCCTACTTCTTAACTAAATGGACAATAGATGATTTAAAACTTGCTCATCTCCTGTCCCCCTCCAAATCATCAGAAGTACCAAATAGGGAAAGGGTTATAACCTCATGCCATAAACTTCAAGGAACGATTCCAACCCTGCTGGGGGTGTGGTTCTTACCCCAACCCCACTGGGTCACAAGCCAGGTAGGGGAAAGGAGGTGACTTGGTGACGTGCTGAGGCTTCGCAGGAATCACCCACCCGGAGAGGAGCAGGCTGTGCGGAGGGGGCCTGGCAGCCCTACTCATTGTCCTCAGGATCTCAGAACCGAAGCCAAGGCCAGTAGTTTTCCTGGCTCACTATTTTCCTGGGACGTTATGTTTATGCTGTGAAACATGTTGGGAAGCAATGCCTGAGACCACCAAAAGTGCCTGGGACCACAGTGCTACAGCTGTGGATGTAGAGCTCAAGAAGAACAGATATCAGATGTAAGAAGAACAGAATCAAGAAAAGTTTTTACCACACTGCATAGAAACAGAAAGAAATAAACATTCTAGTCAGAACCTCCTATGTCAAGATAGGAAAGATGAAAAGAAACCGTGTGGCCACTAAGCAAACACATTATCATCCCCACCCCATTCTGAAAGAAATAGAGAAAGAGAGAAAGAAAGAAAGAATAAAAGAAGGATTATTGCTTACAAAAGACAAATGAAAAGCCTAACCTGAAAGAAAATATGTTCCAAGAAAAAAAGAAAACTTCCAATGTGTATTTTGCATTAGAGAAGAACTTAAAAAGAATCTGAATTTCATGAAACAAGGACTCCATGAGAAATGAGGTGACAACTCAATGATAAGAAAATTGAAGACTCAAACTGTACTATGACAGAAATAATAAATTATAAACAAACGAACTCAGACAGCTAAAAACTATATTTTTGACATAGAGAAAAGGTTTGCTGTAGTAATGGCGAAAGCTGAGGAAAGAACAGAGATTAAGGAAGTTAGAAAGAAGACATACATATGAAGGACACAGTTGACTCAAAAATAAGAGTAATTTGTATCTCTGCTGAAGAGAACCCAACAAGTGGAATAGAAAATTCATTTAATTCTAAAGATTGAAAGGGCATACCATATTCCAGAAAAAAAAAATCAATTCAGAATGATGAATCAGAGAGACTATCTTGACACTCCCAAACTTGAATAATGAAGAAATAATTTTTTTGACGTCTAGACAGAGGAAAACAAGTCACCTTGAAGGACAGAATCAAGCTGATCTTAAACTTCTCCACAAAAATGTTCAGCACCAGGAGCTGGTAAAACAATGCTTGAAAAGTTCTAAGGGAACATCACAGGGACTAAACATTAGCATAACTGACCAGATTACTGTGGAAGTATAAAGGCAAAAGGTAGTAATTCAAAAAGGAAACATAAGAACTCAGCATTTATGAACCTTTCCAGAGAAAGGTACTCAACTGAAATCCAGCCACTGATGACATGATGGAGAAACAGGCAGAAAGGCTAGTGCCACACTCAAAGGCAGAGAGTGGGGGAACGACAGCTACATGATCCAGGGAGAACGTAGCACTCAAGATTGCTATATTCAGCCTAATTGTCCTTTGTACATAAGGGCAATAGAAGAGTCTGTATTTTCAAGCTCTTAGGAACTCAGAGATTATAACTTTTCTTATTTAAAGTTGGTTGATGGTGAAATACAGCCATCATAAGTTAAACCAATACAAAGAATTCTAGAATGGATGTGCTTTGCTAAAGGACTGTAGGTTAGTGGTCAATCAATTTAAATACAATAAGATAAAAACAATTTTTTAAAAAATTATTTTAAAAATACAGTATTTAAAACAAAACGAACTAAATAACTATAGGAGTTATGGTTATATTACAGAATTTAAATATAAATGATGATGCAAAATTACTAATACAACCCCCCAAATTGAGAAATAAGGTAGAGGAGGAGGGAGGATTATTAAAGTGCTAATTTTCTCATCTTTAACAGCAAAGGGTCAGTCAATAGTGTTTAAGATTAGACCATGGTGTTAAAAAACATGACTCAAACTTCTTAAGACTTTTTTTTAGAATATTTTTTTCTTAAAGGAGATTTCTTAGTTCATCTACATATTTATCCTGGGTTGAATTGTCCCTCTAAATAGATAAACTGGAGTCCTGATCTCCAGTATCTCAGAGGGTGACTCTATTTGGAGATGGGGTCTTTACAGAGGTAATCAAATTACAATGAGGTCATTAGTGGGGATGCTAATCCCTTATGACTGGTGTCCTTAAAGGGGAAAATTTGGACACAGAAACTTGCATGCAGGGAAAAGACTGCAATGCTACAAGACAAGCAATGCTGAGGCTACCAGAGGCCAGGAGAAAGGCCTGGAACAGATCCATTTTTATGTATACAGGTTCAGAAATAAACCTGGAATATTGTCACCTTATTTTAATCATGGTCATTACTGGGTGATACGATTTTGGTTGTTTTGCTCTCTTTTTTTTTTTTTTTGTACTTGTTATTGTTTGAAATGTTTTTCAGTGGGTATAAATATTTAAAAATATAAAATAATAAATATTATTATAAAAATCTTTGTTTTGGTCCATATCTAACCAATGTATCTCATTTTTAAAAAGCTATACCTCTTAAATATAGTTTGAATATTTTTAGGCTCTTGATAACTGTGGTTAAATTCCTTTCTGAGTTATAGCAGTTTATAGTCATATACGCAATATATTATGATGGCTGCCTTATTACACTATTGCAAAATTGAGTAGTAGTATTATTAAAATAGCAGTTTGATGGATTAAAAGTGGCATCTTGCTTTTAATTTGCTTTTCTTTAATTGCAAGAGAGAAATTGAACATTTTTCACAAATTTAGGAACTTCTTGTATTTCTTGTTCTGTTCATGTTTTAATACCCCTTCTACGGTCGTTACTTATTTATGAGCACATCATACACACATGAACACACACACACAACCATCTTCCTGTTTATTGCTAATAGACTTAGTCTATGCTTTGATTTTTAATTTTGTTCTTAATGTTTCAAAATGTTCATACATTTTTAATTTTGTAGTCAGATAATTTATCTTCCAATCATTTCTCTCATTGATTTTGATTGATTTTTTTCTTTGACACGTTTTATCCTTTTTAACGTGCACATCATACCCTCCCACTGCCAGCTGCTCGGACTGTGCCTCGAGGGTAGCGTCTCTCACCCCGCCCCTGCTTCCCAGTGCGTTTCTTCTTTACCACTTTAACCGTGTCAAGTTCAGTGGCTTTTAGTACGCTTACAGTGTTGTCACCCACCATCACTACCTGATTCCTTTACTTCAGACCAGAAATAAACCCATATTTATTAAGCTGTCATTTTCCATTTACCCCACCCCCTCAGTCCCTGGCAACCACTCATTTGCTTTCTGTTTCTATGGATTTGCCTATTTCTAGACACCTCTTGTAAAGGGAATCCCACAATATGTTGTCTCTTATGCCTGGGTTGTTTCGCTTAGCGTAATGTTTTCACAGTTTGTCCATGTCGTGGCACAGATCATTACCTCATTCCTTTTCTCCATTCCTCTTAATGGCTGAATACTGTCCCATTGTGTGGATATACCACATTTTGTTTATCCTTTCATCATTTTGGTAGACATTTGGATTCTTTCCACTTTTTGGCTCTTATGAATAATGCTGCAATGAACTTTTGCATGCTTGTTTTTGGTTAAGCATCTATTTTTCAGTTCTCTGGAGTATATATCTAGGAAGGAAATTACTGGGTTACATAATAATTCTATGTTAAACTTCTTAAGGAATCTCCAAACTATTTTCCACAGCGGCTGAATCATTTTACATTCCTACCAGCAATGTATGAGGTTGTAATTTCATCATATCCTCCCTGAACATTTTTCATTTTTTAAAAAATTATAACTATCCTAGTGGGTGTATAGTGGTATCTCATTGTGGTTTAGATTTCCATTTCCCTAATGATTAATGATGTTAAGCATCTTTTTGTGTGAATTTTGGCTATTTGTATTTCTTCTTTAGAGAAATGTCTATTCAAATCTTTTGCCCATTATATAAATTGGGTTGTCTTTTTGTTGTTAAAAGAGTTCTTTATATATTCTGAATACTAAATCCCTACCAAATATATGATTTGCAAATATTTTCTCCTATTTTGTAGGTTGTCTTTTCACTTTCTTAATAATGTCCTAAATGCTTTTAAAAGCTTTTAGGATACATAAAAGCTTTTAATTTTGATGAAGTCAGATATATTTATATTTTTCTGTTGCCTGTGCTTTGTTACCATATTTAAGAATCCCTTGGCAAATCTGAGGTCAAGAAGATTTACTGCTATGTTTTCTTTTAAGAATTTTATAGCATTAGATGTCACATTTAGGTTTTTGATCCACTTTAAATTAATTTTTGTATATGATGTGAAGTATGGATCCAAATTTCTTTTTTTCCCACGTGGCTATACAGTAGCTCCAGCACCAATGTTGATAAGATTATTCTTTCTCCCATTGAACGGTCTTGGTATGCTTGTTAAAAATCAGTTGGCCATAGACTTACAGTTTATTCCTGGATTCTTGATTATATTCCATTGATGTATATGTCTGTTGTTATGTCAGTACCACATTATCTTAATTACCATTGCTTCCTAGTAAGTTTTGAAATCAGAAATTGAGAGTCCCCCTACTTTTTTAAAAGATATTTTGGGGGCTATTTTAGGACCCTTGTAATTCTACATGAATTTTAAGATCAGTTTGTCAATTTCTGCAAAATAGTCAGCTGGGTGTCTGATAGAGAATTCGTAAATACACAGATCAATTTGGGGAATATTGCCATCCTAACAAAATTGTCTTCTGTTCCATGACGTAGAATGTCTTTCCATTTATTTAGATCTTTTTATAATTTCTTTCAATAATGTTTTATAGTTCTCAGAGTATGCTTCTTTTGTTAAATTTATTCCTATGTATTTTATTCTTTCTGAGTCAATTATAATAGAATGACATCCTTAATTTAATTTTTGGATTGTTCACTGCAAGTTGTATGGAAATGCAATTAATTTTTGTATATTGATCTTGTATCCTGCAACCTTGCTGAAGTCACTTATTATAATAGTATTTAAAGTAAATTTCTTAGGATTTTCTATAAAGAATATCACATCATGTTATCTGCAAATAGACATAGTTTTACTTATTTTTTTCTGATCTGGATGTCTTTTATTTCTTTTTCTTGTCTAATTTCTCTGACCAGGACCTCTAATATTATGTTAAATAGAAGTGGTAAGAGAATATAAGATCTTGGGCGAAACTGTCCAGTCTTGCACCATTAAGTGTAATGTTAGCTAGGGATTTTTGATAGATGATCTTTATCAGAATGAGAAAGTTACCTTCTATTCCTAGTTTGTTGAACTTCTTTTTTTTTTAATCATGAAAGGTTATTGGACTTTGTCAAATGCTTTTGCATATGTTAAACTGCCCTTGCACGTCTGGGATAAATCCCACTTGGTCATGAAGTATAATCCTTTCCATGTGTTGCTGCTGTATGCTGATGGTTAGGATTTTGCAACTGTTTTCATAAGGGATGTTGGCATTTTCTTATAATGTCCTTGCCTGGTTTTGGTACTGGGGTATCTTGAGGAGACTATGATGATCCAGAAACTGCATTAACATTCAAGGTCTCAGGCTTTTATCCACCACACACCCTTGATTCTATCCTAGATTTGTCCTGTTTTGCAGGTCTAATTGTTGGGCCCCAAGTGTTTTCTGTGTTTTCCTCTCTTCTGTGCCTGCAGTCAAGCTATTCCTTCTTCCTGAAACCCTTTTCTTATTCTGGCGGATATATTTGTCATAATGCTATCAAGACTCACAGTAAAGGCCACCAGTTCTTAGTGGCCAATCCTAGCTCGTCAACAGCAGGTAATCGCACCAGCCTCTGGGCTCCCATAGAACTTTACCCAGAGTTACATGCTTTCTCATACTTTTTGCTCACTTGCGTCTATAGCTTTCCTTGAGCAATGAGCAGCTGGTGAGCTGGTGATAAGCTGCACATAACCTAGCTGATCCATGCCCTCGCCCACGGAGCAGCGCTAACACTCTGTTAACAATCAGACATTATTGTAGTATTTGTGAGGTATGATTTCTATAGTTAATTGTTAAAAAAATAATTTTCTTTGTCACCATTTTTGGTGATTTTATAAAATTGGGTTATTTAAGGAAGGACTAGGGTTTTATCCATGTAAACATGATTTTTATTTTTTTATGGTAGAAGAGGAATGAGAAGCCCTTCGTGGGAACAGGAGCTCTGGGACCTAGATCCTGATTTAATCATGACTATGTTTTCAGCTCTTTGGCATCCTGCTCTGGAAATGTTGGGCAGTTGAATGTATCATACTTTCACAAACAGCTCTTTTCTGTTTGACCCTTGTCTTTGTCTGACTTCTAGCACTTTCTTTCTTTCTTTTTTTTTTTTGTTATGAAAATCAGGTCTTTGTATCTCAATACACTAGAAAATGGACTTTCCTATCCCTCCTCTTTCCTTGCCCTTCCTTCTTCTATTGACATTAAAATATCTTGTTCCCATGATAAGTGTTGAGATAGAAATATTAATTTGAGGGGTTTGCATGTCAGGTGAAAAGTTACTTATATTTGGGATCTTAAACAACCTTCCCCCACCAACTTCCATCCCAGCTTAGTTGCCAAGGCTAACCTGTCTTGAAGGAAGCTTGGAGAAGTCAAGTGGAACTTGTTCACTGAGAGGTAGGGGTCTCCCTCCAGAAAAAGGCCAGGTAGTACCTAGTATCAGCTATTGTCACAGCGCTGCTAAGGTGAAAAAACCATGGGCCTTGGGGTTAAAACAACCTTACATTCAAATTCTGACTTTTTTTTACAAATTTTATTTATTTTACCTATGATTTGGATTTCTTTGGGCAAGTTTCTCTGAGCCTCAAGATTCTCATTGTAAAATAGGAATCATAATATTAAATAGCTACCTCATAAGATAATGATGGAGATTAAGTGGGATGCATAAATATTTGCTGAGCATTTATGTTCTAATTGGTGAGTAGATAAATGAGTGTATGGTGTCTGTCATCAAATGCTGGGGCCCCATTGTTGGCCTAAAAATCCACTGACTTAAGCAATGGCTTTCCAAGAAAGGAATATGGTGGGAACAGACAGTTCCCGAGAGGAGTATTTTATCATTGACATTGTTTGGAAATTTTTTGTCCCAGAACGTAGGGATTAAAAAAAAAGCAGTCTGACTTTTGGTTTTATTACTGCTTTTAAATTTCTTATGAACAGTGGCCCTCCTTATTGCTTATGCCCCAGTTGGACGGCCCCCCTGCACCCCTACCCACACCACCCAGAATGCCTCTCACTGGAGATGGGACTTAAGATTGTGGAAATAGAAAACTTGGCCCTGGCTGTTCTGGGCCCTTCCTTGTAGACTCTGTGTTATTTCTGAAACTCCTTGCTTGTTCAGTCTGAAAAGTAGTTTGCAATGGAAATTTCTCCCCCTTGAAATCCTTGTTAATCTAATTGCAATTGAAATGCATAAATGAAATGACAAAAGCTGCATTTTATTAGCAATTACAGTAATTTTCTTTTATTTACTGGAGTCTGACCTCTGCTGTATTGATGAATTGCACTTTTTCAAGGTCTATTTTCCCATCAGCAAAGTCAGGTTGTTTATAAAATGATTGGCATGAAATGTCGTTCTCCCCTCACCTGTTTTTGTTTTTTTTCCTCATATTTTAAAAATGTGCCACAAGTCTGAAGAAATTGACCAGAAATTTATGGAGCCTGTACATCTCCATCTAAGTCGATATTTTTACATGGAGCTTTGAAGCATCCAACAACAGTCTTTGCAATGCTGAATCTGAAAAATAAGCAGCATCTAACATCTTATACCTCTGTCTTCTTCTGAGTCCTTAGAGATTTGGTTTGTGAACTCTCTACCTATTATATTTTCAATCTTTCACCTAATTGCTCTTTCCAAGGTGACACTGTCAGGAAGTCACCATGGGAAGCTTGAAATGAGTGAGGGGCCTCGTGTCCTTCCCCATGTCCAGGCAGTTACCAAGTCCTGCTGATGCCACCTCCTTGGGTCCCCCTTTTCCCTCCATTGCCACAGCCACTGCCTTAGTTTAGGCTTTCATCCTCTCTCCCTTGGACCACTGCATCAGCCTCCACACCCGTCTCTATGCCTTCAGCCTTAATTCTTTTCCTTTCTTCTTTGCCATTCTCCAAACAGCTGCCAGAATGATCTAACATACTGCATCACCTGCAAGAAAACATCTCACCACTTTAGGATGACCTGCAGAGTTATAAGTGAGCAGAACCTGAATCCCCTCATCTGGCCATGTCATAGTCCACCTGTCTCTGCCCTGCCTCTTTCCCTGCAACATATTTCTACACTTGTCATCTTAGCTCTACCAAATATTTAAAGTGAAAATAATGAGGACCCATGGCAAGGGAATCAAAGACTGATATTTCTCTTCATGGAGATTAATGATTGTAATTTTCCCTATGGTGGGGGAGAAGTGGGGAGAGCTGTATAAGAAGAATGGTCTACCCCACAAGGAGTGCAGGCCTCAAACGGGGCTTAACTTGGCAATGACAGCTTTGCACACCACTGCACAGAGGAGTCTGATGCAGCAGAAACTACCCCAGGTGATGGGTGGCCTTACTGGTAGCCCGGGACGGCCAGTTTCCTTATTCCTACCCATATTCCTTATGGGTTCCGAGCTGACCTGTACCCGGCCCAGTATGACTCTTTAATGCCCAGTTTTGCAGCTGCTCTTCTGCCTTGCACAGTGCCCTATACACTCAACACACAAACACCAAATAAGCTTGGCATAAAAACGAGACAGAGAGGCAGGAGAGCACAGCAGTTCAGAGCAAAGACGGCAGAGCAGCAAAGAGGCAGAAGAAGTGATGGCTGGCTGCTTCCTGGCTGCATGACCCTGGGGAAGGGGGAAGGTAACTCACTTCTCTGAGCCCCGGGGTTCCTCTTCTGTTGGACGAGAGTGCTGTGAGGCTTTGTAAGGCACCTGGATTATGCTAGAAGCTCAGTAAATGCAGGGCTATTTCCTCCTGTCTAGGTATCTTACCCTGATATCGCAAATGTCCTGTTTAGAAAAAACACAGGTAAACAGGGCCTACATCTTAGGAAATCTGAAGACAAGATGTTCATGGGATTTAGCTTTTCTCTGAGTGTGTTCCTTTCTCGGGGGATGCTGGCTACTCCCAGGGGATGGGATGACCAACAAAAGGTGGTAGTGTCAGGGTTAAGAATATTGCCGCCAGTGCAGAAATGTGTCTTTTCAAATCCTGTCCTTGGGATCTCCTAGCTGTGTGTCTTTGGGCAAGGGATTTTTATCTTTCTAAACCTCAGTTTTCTCATCTCTAAGATGGACATAATAATAATTCCTGCCTTAGTGGGCTATTAGCTCATTAACATATACAACGTTCTTTAGGTTCTTGGAGCAGTGTCCAGTGCATAGTAAATGCTACATAATCATTTGCTCTCAGCCTTTCCTTTCATTGATTCTTGTCCTGAGAGTTTCTTAAAAATTGATTGTATCAATATTTCATCATTTTCCCTTCTTGGGAGAATTGTGCCTCTCTGTCTCTCTGTCCTTCTTGCTCTCATCTTGGACTACATGCCTTGAAAGGCTAGGGCAATGAAGAGAAAGTAATTTTGTATGTGTGGATATTGATCATTTGAGGTTATGACTGTTGCTTTAAATGTGTCTAAATGCTTCCTTCTGCATCCACGCTCTTCTTTGGTGTTGTGGGAGCCTTGTTATTATACATTGCTGAGAAGCTAAAAAGATAGAAGAGACGGGAGTCTACCTTTGACAAAAAAGGAAACCAAGGCAACCCTTAACCCCTCTGAATCTCTGTTTCACATCTGGAAACTAAGGCGTTTCAAATAGATGGTCTCTTAGGGCTCTCTCAGCTCAAAATTTCTGACACTAAGACAGCATGAATTTAATTCATCTGATAGCAAAAAAGAGATTGAGGGCATGGGGCAAGATCTATTTCACATAAGATAATGCATTTCTAAAAGCATGGTATATTCATGTGGTTATTTAAAAAAAATAATCAGACAATTCTGTATTATCCTGTTGTAGCAAAATAAAAAAAAATAAATTGCAATGTAAGTCTGAGTATGACTACAATAATCTTTCTGATAATTAAAGTCCTAGAGTGTATTGTTGAAGATTCTAGGCTGAATGCTATTGCTAAATAATCCGTGGATGTTCAGTAGAGGGGAGGATGTCTCCTATAGAAATAACAACAGTCCCATTAATTACAGGGCATTGCATTATTCTAATTAATTTCTTGTTATTGCCTTTTGCCCAGGGTGCAGCTGGAAGTGCACGTCATTAATTCAGAGGAGCAGTCGTCTTTTATTTCTGGTTGGGGGAAAAACGGGGACCTCTTTATCCCATGATTAATAGCAGTTTTGAATAATTTCAGGTTCCATTTTACTAATAGAAAGTAAATTGTCCTTGGCAATGACTCCGGTAATGGATAAAAAAAAATAGTCCTTGTAAAGTGACACATAGGTGTCTCCCTTCTGGTCACAGCTCTGTTAGAGCTAGCTGTTTCCTGTACCCAGCAATAGCAGATCTAATCTGGTTTAAAGCCTCCTTCTTCAGTAAGCCATCCTACCAAGGCATTCCGAAGCAATAGGTAAAATATTGCAGAGGACCTCGTGTTGCTCTCTGATGGGACAACACGGTTCGGGCATACAGAACCACGATGCTGGGGGAAGGACACTTGGACTATGACTCAGGTTTTACTAGTGACTTGCTGTGGGACTTTTCACCAAATGCGTAACCTCTCTGAACCTTCGTGACCTCAACTGAAAAATGGGAAGAACCAAGGCTTCACCTTTTTCCCTCCCACAGGTATTTTGAATATCACAAGATAATGATGTGAAAGTACCTTCTACAACTGTGAACTTTTATAGACAAGTAATTAAGGCATAGTGATTAGCAGTCAACATAACATTCTTAAAAAGGAATACCCAGTAATAGTTCTCTGAACTGTCATGCATGTAATCTGGCTCTGTAAAGTTTTCTAAAAATGAAAGGCGGTGGCAGAGTGGACACCAGTGGCTGTGCATCGAGTGATGAATCAGCAGGTCGTGGTCCTGCACCTGCGGCCGTGCCATGCCAGGGCCACTGGGTTCTGCTGAGGAGAGCACCGCGGGGACCACGCTGGCCCTTCCTGGGCTGTTGTGAGGGTTAAATGACCTCATACAGGACATGCGATCTACCCTCTTCTCATGCTCTCCACACCTTTGCCCCTTTCTTCCTCTAGCAGATGTGTAGTGAACACTCACTGCGTGACCAGTGTCATGTAGGTGACCGAGATAGAGCAGTGCATGTGACAGAAAGAGGCCCGCCCTCAGGGAGCTTAAACTCCAGAGGGGGTGATTGTCAGATAAATATCTACTGTTTGGTAGAGATAAAGGCTCAGGGAATAAACCAAGTAGGGTAAAGGGGTGGAAGGTGTCAGGACCATACTAGATGGCGTGGTCGGGGGAGGTCTCTGTGAGGAGGGACCTGGTACACCGAGGAAGAGTTAGGGAGCCTTCGAACCCTGAACGGCAGTAGAGCGTCTGGAGGATGCAGCGGGGACTGTCACTGTCTACCTGGGTTCTGGACGGTCCACTCTGGCTGCTGGATTGACGGTGGACAGTAGGTGACACGAGGTGGGGCCAGGGTGGTCAGCTCGTGGGGGACTGCTTGGGGACAGGAGAGAGCTGATGATGGTGATGGTGCCAGCTGGCAGTGAGGGAGGAGGTGAGGGGTCAGATTCGGGGAATGTGTTGAAGCGGGGACCACCAGGACGTGCCGGTGCAGGGTGTGGGGAATGAGAGGGAAAGGGGCTGAGGCAGCTCCTGCGCTTTTGGCCTGAGCCCCCTGGCTGAGAGAGGTTCCATTGGGCGAGGTGTGGGGGACTGTGGGAGGAACAGGTTTGTGGGTAGAGGGGAAAGGCACAAGTTCAGTTTCAGAGATATTAACTTATAGATGCCCTTTGGATACCTAAATGGGGGTGTCACGCGCACCGTTGGATATATGAGTCAGGAGAGGGACCGGGGCCAGAGGGACTGCTAGATTCTTGCAACGCACCCTTTGGGCAGAGGTTTTGCCTGATCACATCTGTATTATTTAGTGCTTGTTCGGGCCAGTGCAGCACTTTGCATGGAGTCCAGGCAAGCACCCCATACATGCTTCCCTCAGCCCGCCAGCCGCAGCGCAGAGTGCGCAGGCCAGGGCGGGGCAGTCCGTGCGCTCCCCTTCGCGGGCGCTGGCCACTTTGCTGCTGCTCCGAGCCCTGAGAAGACTCTGGAGAGGCAAGGCTCTCCGACTTTACACGCATCAGAAGGAAGTACCGATTATCCTGCTCATTCTGGTTTCTAATCATAAACCCCAGACTCGACTCAAGCACGGAGCCACAGATTGCACCCCAGGAGCCCCCATCAGTCTCCCCCTGGTTTCCGGGCGTCTAGCTGGGAGTGCGATGTGTTTTGCCTGAAGCTGTGGCCACGTGTGGGGAACTCACATTTGCGGGAAATTAAGAAGTCGCAGCAGACAACTGCTGCGGGTTCATTAGCCACTGGAAGCCGTTGCCAGGTCATTCCTCCAGACGGAGAGAAACGAGGCCGCGTTAGGGCAGGGAAGGATGTCAGCCCGCTAAGCTCCCACCTGGACAGCAGAGAACTCCGTGCCGGCCACGCCCGGGCCGGCAGCCAGGGCAGTGGGAGGAGCTCTGGGCTGAAGTTCAGGTGACTTTGGTTCTGGGCCTGCCACGGACTCTGTTACCCTGGGTAAGTCATATTTCCTGTCTGTTTCCTTATTCGTCCACAGAGGTTGACTTATAGGATGTCTTGGAGTCCCTCCAGCTATCAAACGATGAGGCACAGGCAGACTCTGAGTGGCAGAGTCAGAGGTGACTATGCCATTACCCTTTACTCTGCTGGGGCTTTTGCTTATGTCCTGAATGTTGGGCCTCTCCAGGCTGGGTCTGCTGTCTGCTTCTCCCCTCTCTCTGCCTGCTCTGCCCGGGTGCTGGCGACCACCGTGCCTCTTGCTCTAGAGTCAGCGTCCTGCTGGGCATCGTCTTCCCCAAGTTCTTCTGCAGACTGCTTAATGTCAGATGCTTAAAACCGAACTCATCTCCTTCCCTTCTAGAACTGTCTTTTTCTCTTGAGTTTTGTGTCTTCATCAATGACACTCATTCTCCCAGCCCAGAAATGTGGAGGCCATCCTATCAGTCAGCTCTACTTCACTGCTGTCTGGTCTCTCCATCCCGGCTTCTCCATCCTCCCCCCGTGTTCTGGGGCAGCCGATGTCCTCTGCCTCCCCTCTCAGCCTCTCAGCTTCCGGCTGCCTTTGGGAGTGGCCTTCTAATCACCAGGCCTGATGTTAATTTCTTGCCTGAAAACTCCAGTAATTTCCTACTGTCTGGTGGGGGAAAAAAATTAGCACCTCGGGAAATAGATCAGTGTTTGTTCAAAAACTGAAAGTGCAATTTTTAAAATACCAATAGTTATTGTTTGTTGTATTGGGCTTAAAGCTTATTTTGATTATATTATTTAACTTTCATAGTCACCCTGTGTGGAGAACATGATTATCCCCACTTTATAGATGAAAGTGAGTCTTTAATAGGTTTAATTTTGCATGATGAACCCCACAGGTAAGTGCTGGAACTGGGGGCGCGTGCAGGTGGGGTCAGCCATGCCATGACTGTCCCTCATCTCCCTGCTGTTCCCGCAAGCAGGAGCCTTCACAGATGGTCTCAGCTTAGTCCTTCCCTCTCTCACCGATGTCTTCATCTCCTCCCAACACATACGCTTTGTTTGTTTTTATTAGAGCACCTACTACAGATCAAATTTGCCATGACTTCTGTATCATGACGCCTTTGCCTTTGCTATTTTGCCTGCCTGGGATGCTATTTCCACCCAGCAAATTCCTGCTTCTCCTGGAGGCACCATTCTAATAGCATCTCTGTAAAAACTCTTCTCTTTACCCCAGACAGAATCCTTCATCCCGTCACTTCTGCCGAAGCATTATACTTGGCCACCGTCAACAGCATCCAGCATGCTGTGATTTGAGTGGCAGCTCACTAGTAACATACCAGGACATTCCAAGGGGCTGGAATCTTATTCCACTTTGTAGCAGTTTGTATCAGTTCTCAATGCCTAGTACTGATGCACAGGAACTGCTCAATAAGTGGCCGTTGAGTCAAATGGAGCCCAGCCTCAGGTGTCGTGATGGCACTTGATGGCATTGCTGGCAATGGCAGCGTTGGACAGAACAGTAATACAGTTTGAGCTATCATATTCAACAGTTTTATTGATCATTAATTGTGCATCCTACTTTGTGTTATGAATTTTGGAGGAAACTGAAGATGAAAAAGACACAGTTATCATATTTGCTAACATTAATTGAGCATTTACTACATTTCTGGCTATGCTTTATGTATAGTTTCTCATTTAATCCTCATGCCAAGCGTATGAGTTGCAAACTGTTTTATTCCTATTTATATGTAAGAATGTCTAACCTGATTGGAAAAACTGAACACACACTGAAACCTAGGTGATAATGCATACCAGAATACTATGTGATGCCACAGAGGTACAGGAAAACGCACTGGACTAGTACCTGGGCTCTAGATAAGAATCCTATTCACGGTGTGACTTTTGAGACCTCAGTTTCTTCATCTATGAAACGGACACAGGGTTGCGCAGGGGCAATTTTCATGGGTCATAAAATCTCAGAGACCTGTAGCGTTCCATCACTACTGTCTTCAACATTTGTTGTGAATTCAGAACTTCCAAAAGACTTATTGCCAGGTATTCTGGGTTGAACAGTGTCCCCCCCAAATTCACATCCACCCACAACCTGGGAATGTGAGCTTATCTGGAACTAGGGTCCATGCGGATACAATCTCATTCAGATGAAGTCATACTGGATTAGGGTGGGCCCTTATCCAATAAATGGTGTCCCTAGAAGAAGAGGGAAGTTCAGACACAGACACAGAGAGAGGAACACTAGAGGACACAGAGAGGGGACAGAGATTGCAGTGATAGAGCTACAAGCCAAGGAGCACCAAGGATTGCTGGCAACGCTACAATCTAGGAGAAAGGCATGGACCAGCTGTTCCCTCAGAGCCTCCAAAAAAGAACCAATCCTGCTAAAACCTTGCTTTAAGACTTTAAACCTCCAGAACTCTGAGAGAATGCATTTGTGTTGTTTTAAGCCACCTCATTTGTAGTTCTTTGTTATGGTAGCCCCGAAAAGCTAATATATCTTGCATGCTGATGATGATTTTAATGATGATAATAGTAGTAACATCAGTAATAATATATAAAAGTAGAATTGAGTTTCTGTGGAAGTGTTATTGCATAACTTTAAAACACCTACACAAGTTTTTAAATTTTTTTTTTTTTTTTGAGAGGGAATCTCACTCTGTCACCCAAACTGTAGTGTAGTAGCATGATCGTAGCTCACTGCAACCTCCAACTCCTGGGCTCAAGTGATACTCCTATCTCAGCCTCCTGAGTAGCTGGGATCACAGGTGTGCACCACCATGCCCGGCTAATGTTCTTAATTTTTTAGACACAGGGTCTCACTGTGTTGCCTAAGATGGTCTTGAACTCCTGTCTTCAAGCAATCCTCCTGCCTCAGCCTCCTGAGCAGCTGAGGCTACAAGTATGAGCCACCATGCTTGGCTCTGCATGAGTTTTGACCAGTTTGTTTGGGATGGTCTGGCTCAAAACATAAGGCTTGCCATGGACTTAACTTGGTTGCTTTTGCAGGTTCCTCAAAATGACTAACCACTACCCTCCAGGGAAACCCAATGTGCCCTGTGTGTCCTAGAGGTATGCCAGACATCTCAAGACACCAGGACAGAGAAAACAAACAGTGGTTTATAATATTAAGGCCAAACAGCAATGCCCCAGGGCAGATGCTGGACCTGCAGGCTCTGGTCTGTGATGGAGTAGCTTCTCACAAGGGCAGCTCTAGGTACCTGTCTTCCAGGTGAGCAGCAGCAGGGATTTCCGTATTTAACTGTGGTTAATGATTCTTCAGCCTAACCCTGGGGAGACCAGCTGGCAAGGCAGAGGAACCAGCCATTAGGGATGACTTACTCTGTGCCATGCACTTTGTGAAGCACATTATGTCATCTTGCTTAATGTTCAGACCTCAATCACCCATGTCTCACAGAGAAGACAGAGGTTTAGGAAACCAAGGCTGTTTCTGCTTAATGAGCTCAGTGAATGGATCACCTCACCATGCCTTTGTTCTGTCTCTGTCCTGTATCAATCCAAATGGAGAACAGAACCTCCTTCCCCTTGATTTTCCCGTAAACCATTGCTCATAAGGCATTTGTGAGTGCAGCAGACGTCGTGGGTTTGCAGCAATGAAGGGGTTTGTTCTGCCAGGTGGCTTCGCCCCCTTCTGCTCTCCCCTGTCTCCTCCTCCCTTCTGAAAGGCCCACCTTGCCAAGTCCAAAGACTCAATAACATGCTCTGCTAAACAATGGGCCATTTAGTCCAGGCCTTGCATTTAGCAGAAACAAAAAGTTGGCAAGGACTTTGGAATTTGGGTTCATGCCTCCCCTGCCTATCTCAGCAAGGGCAAAGGAGCAGTTTGGGCATGAGACAATCCTGATATAAATTAAATTAGGCCCCACCTGCTTAGAAAGCAAAAATGGTACTGGTGCTGTAACTTGCACTGATTTTTTCCCCCTCCTCTTTGTCATTTGTCTCCTCTGTTAGACCACATGCTTCCCCAGGGGAAACATTGGGTGACACTACCCTTGGGTCCCCCTGAGGACCTGCCATGGTCTCTGCCACAGCATAAGGGCTCAGAGAGGGCTGGTGGGGCTAAAGTGCTTCTCTAGGTGGTCATTTTCTAGGGAGGTCACCTTCAGGGCCTAATTTCTTGGCTTGGACTTTTAAATAATGGGAGGAAGAATATATATCCCTGGGAGGGTATTAGGTGGGGGAGTGTTTTAGGGAACACTCACAGGATTACCAGGGTTGGCTCTTATCTCTGCATTCGCAGGCCCCAGCATCTGGCTCCTTTGTCAGAAGCACTGCTTGACCAGGGTGCCTTATTTGGATCAGTGGGGATTCTTCACTGTGTGCAAGAACTCCGTCCCCTGCAATGCTGGGCAGGCCTGTGCCAAGCACGGTGGGGCCTCGACGGGCAGCTCCCTGGCTGTGAGGTCTCTATGTTAAGTGTCCAACTAATTAACAGTGCTCAGTGGAGAGGACATTCCTTTGATTAATCACAACTGCAGAGAATTCAGAGACTGGAAAAGCAGCACCTTCACTTAATTTTGTACCCAGTATGGACTAGGCACCTCTATCAAACCTTTTAGTTCATCAACAAATTAAAAAAAAAAACAAAACAATTCTGACACGATTATATAAAAGTTCTTTGTCTTTAATATTCTTATTTAGAAAGTTTTACATAACATGTTCTGGGAGCAAAGCTAACCAAACTTAGGAGATGTAATCTGGGTCTTCAAATGCAATGTTATCTGGGTTCAGTTTCCAGTTCCCTTTTGTCTGTGACACCCTCTTAAGACTATACCTAGAAGCAGACCAAGCATGTAGCAGGTATTAATTGAATGATTAAGTGGAAGAATAAATGAGACAAGATATTAAGATACTCATGGGAGGGCCCTTGTCTCCTTTTTCTTTGATACTGAGCCACTGAGTGTCCGTACACAGGTAGAGGGTAGAGGGAGATCAGTGACGTTTCACACACAGCGCCAACACAGCATGCCCATGCCATCTTCACTTGGGTATAATTTCAATTGCTGATATTCTTTTACCAATCAAAGTATGCCTTATTTCCAAGATGCACAGATATTAAGGAAGCATTGTGCCACAGTTTAATTGGTGGAGGCTTTTTCTTTTATAATGTACATAAAACATTGGTGAAGCTTACAATTGGTGGCATATTAGATTTGATGAAATGTAGTATGGGTGAAATCTCTGTTAAATTTTATTCTTATTGATTGTTTTGTTATTATCTAAGTAATGCTCTGTTCATTTTGGTTGTTATTTCTTCTCTCTTAATTCTTCGTTATTTCTAAGTCCTTTTGCAGTCTAGGAAGAAGATAGCTAGGCTACAGCATCTTTTGACTCACATTCGTGTGCTCTGGTCAAAAGAAGTTTGAGTGCTGGGGTGCAGTGGGTCATGCCTATAATCCCAGCACTGTGGGAAGCTGAGGTAGGAGTATCATTTGAGGTCAGGAGTTCAAGACCAGCCTGGGAAGCATAGCAAGACGCTGTCTCTATCAAAAAATAAATATTACTAAATAAAATAGATGGGTGTGGTGGCACGTGTCTGTAATCCCAGCTACTTGAGACTGCATTGAGCTATGATTGGGCCACTGCATTCTAGCCTTGATGACAGAGCACCTCCAAAAAAAGAAATTTGAGGATTTCTGCCCCAGACCAGGGTAAGTATACAGAGTCTGTGCTGTGCCCATATCAGACATCACTAACTGATCACTGCACTCTTTCCTGTTGAGCTCAGATAAGGGCTCACAACAGTCCTTCTCACTACAGTCCCTTGGGCAATCACTACCAGTGATCTGGGCTTGGCATTCAAGACCTATCTGAAATCACAGGCATTCTAGATCCTGTGCCTGGGTCAAGTCAAACCATTAGAAGGCTTTGCATTTGTATCATATTTTCTTTGCATTTGGCAGCCATACTCCAGGCTTTTATTGAGAAATGATACAAAAATTGCCTTGTAAAACTGTTTTGTGCATTTTTTCAAGGTCTTGTTAAAGTCATTATTTACTATATCACTTGGTGTACCTCATAAAGAATTTTTTTTAAGTTTTAACTGCTAAGAAATACTCAAATACTTTCTATGTCTTGAGAAACGGCTCTATCTCTTTCTCTAACAACTAAGGCTACACACCTAACTTGGTCTCCCTTTTGGTTTTGGCTTCCAAGTAGCTACAGCCAGATCTGAGAGATCTTTATACATTCATTTAATGTCTATATTTGTGCTCTTCCTCCAGTCCCAATTTTTTGACTTTTAGCCTTTATATATGTTACAAATTACTTTTAGATTTTGTCATGCAATTGCTCCCATTGTATAATACGTATTCTTACTGTAAAGCTTCTTCTGGACGAAAAGCAAAGCAAAAACAGAGTGAAATTGGGTGGTCCCATCTATTAGGCCAACAGGAGTCCAGGCAAGAGTGAGAAAGAAAGGATCAGCATTTGCATGTAGGAAAACAGGCATGCTCAAAGTGGTGGGAATGGGTCACTGGGGCAGGTAGCTTCCCAAATGGCACTCAGTGGTTCTTGCCTTCTGGTTTCCACCCCCTGTGTAATCCTCTCTCCTCGACTGCAACCTGTGGGAGATCCTGAGCCAGAGGACCCTGTTAAGCCACAGAAACTGTGAGATAATAAGCTCTGTTGCTTCACACCAATAAGTTTGAGGCTATAATTTTTGTGCAGCAATAGATAACTAAGACAATAGCTCTTCATGGCTTCTGCATGCCTCTCATTTGGTTGGTATGTCAACTCTAACAGCTAAGTATTATCCTTACTCTCGGTACATAGAGGGGAAACTGAGGCTCATAACAGAGCCCTGTCATGATGAAGTTCTCCCAGATAATGACAGAGAACTTGAAATCAGTTTGTCTGATTCTACGTCTGGTGTCCTTTCCTCTGTAACAGTGAGTTCATAACTCAGGGTGTATATAAGCATTGTTGTATAGCAACTGACTAACTGGTTAAATTGGTGGAACTTGACAGCTTTCACCTGTATGCTCCTGCTGGAGATACAAGAACATATTTTATTGACTGCCTGGAATGCTGGACATTTTATTGATCGTCTTATTTGCTGGAGTTTTAGACTTCATTTACAAAGTAGGTTGCACAACGAATATATTTAGTAAAATATAGTTAGTAGTTTTATAACAAGTGTTTAGTGAGCATCTGTGTGTCAGTTACTTTTAGGTCTCTTTCTACTTATGCCATTTGAGCCTCATAGTTGCCCAGTGAGGAAGGTTATAGATAAAGGCTGAGGCTCAAAGAGGTTGAGGGACTTGCTCAAGATTACCTGGCCAATAAAACAAAGAGACAGAGTTTAAATGCAGCTTTGTCCAAGCTAAGCCTGAGGTTTCTTCACCACAAATCATCAGTCTTGATTGGATTCCTCTTCTATAGCTAGATTAATTCCAGAAAACTGGCAAGTGTCAAAGTGGGGGTAAGTTTCTGTCTAAAGTTTTTACTTTGTATATTGTAAAGAATGTCTTTTTGAAAATCTCTAAAACACTAAAGAACCAATTCGAACACCTGCTTATACCACTTTTAAAATTTAGGACTCAGCATCCCCCAAATCCCTATTGTATTAAAGGACATCTTCTCGTCCCCAAAGGAAAAAAAGAATAAAGACATTTTGAAATTGGTATCAGCTCCACTTTAACAGACCCTTCTCAAGGACTTTTACATGTAAACAAGATCGTTAAACACTTAATGTGACATTTATTACCTTTAAATATTCATAAGCCACTGAGTACCAGGAAACACCTACTGTACCGTTCAAGCTGACTGACTCTTTCCAAATATGATGTGCACGTGAAATATTTTCAGGAACCTCGAGAAACTTCATGGTGTAGCTTCCTCCTCTGATACCTTAACAGCACTCACTATGTTTAGGAATTGTCTTGTTTGCAGATAAGGCAGTAAGCCCAACAAAGCAACCCATGTCTCTTTTATCATGCATGGGAGCAAACTTAGGCTTTCCTTTGAAGAAGCCAGAGGAGGACATGCACGTTTTGGCTGGACTTGTTCTCCCAGCCCGTTCCCTTCCCCAGAGTTAAACTGCCAAACTCTGGAAGGATGAAGGGTGTCTCCTTTTTAGCCCTGATAATTGTGGCCAATGTTTGGCATCAGCTCTAGGATGTGAGATGGGAAACTAACTTAGCAAGAGAGCAGTGAAAAGAAAATGCATTTCTATTCCACTGCAAGCATTGCCCTATGCAGGTGGGGAAAGAAGTCTAGCCCCAGATACAGTGGTGAAACTCTGGCTGTGCATTGTTTCCCCCTCTCAGTTATTACAGTAGCAAATATTACTTAGGCATGAGGTCAGAGTACTAGGAATCTGGCCAAGGATGTGGAGGTGGTAAGATGAGTGGATGAGAGAAAGATCTAATTTCACCTTTCATTCTCTCTAAGGCAAAGTCTTGGGTTCTGTTGTTGATGCTATAGTTGTCAGTGTCCAATCTCTTTCATGTTGATAGTAATCACAATAATGATTATCATCCCATTTTACAGGTAAGGAAACTGAGGCTCGGGGATTTTGAATGATTAGTATAAGGTCACACAACTGGGACTCAAACTCTGCTCTTCTGACCCTAAATTTAGGACTCTTTCCACTACCAATACCTAATTCGACAAGTTCTTCCCCTGTCCTATTAGATTCCCCTGCATCCTTTGAAGGAACTAGAGATTAAAAAAATGAATCAGAGAAGACTGAGGGCAGACAGAGTCTCTATCTTCAAGTAGATGGTCATATTTCAGAAAAAGAATCAAGCCTGTTCTGTGTAGTTGCAGATAACAGAATTAGATTAATTGGTAGAAATTCAAGGGAAGAGATAAAAGCAAGAATTTTCTAACTATCAACACTACCCAACAATAAGCAGGTGATAATGTTAGGTGTTGAGCTTCTTGTCATCCTAAAGAGGTTCTAACAGCATCTGGTTAACCCTCTGCCTGGGTCTCTGTGGCTGGGATTCCCATGCTGGGCGGGAGGAGTTGGACTCATGGAGCTCAGGCTCCACGGTAGGTGTGATTGCTGTAGAGGTCTCTCTGCTGCAGCTCTGCTTCATGCTCAGTGCAGTGGACAAATCTAAGGCTAACTTAAAGACCTCAAGGATTCCATACAGGTGCTGCAGGGTCCTACCAATGCTTGATTTGAATTTTAAAAGTTTTATGTTTTCTCATAAAATGAAAAAAAAAAAATGACTGGAATAGAACCTAAACATATGGGATTGAATAAACGATCAAGGGTGACATTTTAAAAGAAACAAATTCTTTAATAACTATTGTTGGGACAAATGCCTAGTCATCAGGACAAAAATAAAGCTCAACCCCTTACCTCATTCCTTATGTGGAAATAAATTCCAAATTTAATCAAATATTTAAACCCTAAAAATAAACATCGGAAGACATGTGTGACGATACACACATGCACACAGGCACGCGTGCACACATGCCGCACATATGATGGATGGAAGGCTGATTTCCTAGTCTACACAGAGCTCTGTATGTTCTGAAGTTTCCACATACTGGTCATTGATCAGGCAGTGGTAACTCTGCATTTTTTGTTTATGAAAGTCAGGATTGCGCATGCTGCTCACGTGAGCTGGCTCTTCCCCGCAGCCGCAGTCCCCATCCCCTGGGCCGCAAACTGGTTTGATCCATGTCCTGTTAGGAACCGGGCCGCAGAGCAGGAGGTGAGTGGTGGGCGAGCAAATGAAGCTTCACCTGTATTTGCAGCCACTCCCCATTGCTCGCATCACCGCCTGAGCTCCGCCTCATGTCAGATCTGCGGTGGCGTTAGATTCTGCATTATGGTGAATTGTGTAATTATTTCGATATATGCTACAATGTGATAATAATATAAATAAAGTGCACAATAAATATAATGCACTTGAATCATCCCCAAACCACCCCCTCCTCCACCCCCAGTTTGTGGAAAAATTGTCTTCCATGAAACCCATCCCTGGTGCCAAAAAAGTTGGGGACCGCTGCCCTACAGCACAGGGTGTGCTGAAGAGAGTTGTGCGATTTATTTCTACCAAGGCTCAGGTGCCTCTATTCTTGGCTCTCTCCTGTTATAACAAAAAGGACAACTAGGTAAAAATAGCAGCCACATTCCGAATGTTTTGTTATGTGCTATTATTGAATTAGGATTCGTTTTGTTACTTATTGTAACTTTGGGTGTTCCTTTTCTGTCCTTTATATTCATGTAAAAAAAAATGCAAGGTGCTATTGGAGGTCATTAGTGATTCAACTTTGAAAAGAAAATGTCCTTCTGCTCCTCTTCAAAGCTTCTGGATCGGTTGATTTGAGGGGCATTCTGAGACTGCAAAGCAAGCTGTGGAAAATGTGCCGTTGAAAGCTACTTCTGTGTGCAAATAAGGATGTTCTTGAGACGGACACAACTGCACAGTGTAGAGACATAAAACGAATGCTGAGGTTGATCGAAGGTTGTAACTTCACAACCTCATTTTCTCATTGACTTTATAAATCAATGCTACATTTTGAACTTAAAAAATAAATTGAAACTAAATAGACTTTTATTTGTTTTTCTTATTGGGACTCTCGGAAAAGGTTTATTGGAGGAAAAAAGTTCTCACTATTAAAAGAGTTGAAAATCAGTGACTTCAGATGTACTTTTTCTGGAAAAAGCAGTTTTCTTGATTATCATTGCTTTTTCTTTTCCCTTTTGGCCTTGGCTGTCAAAACGGGCAGAACGAAGATACGTTTTCAGCTGCATTAGTATCCATAGCTTAAGTTTTCTAGGATAATTGTTTCTTTTCTATGTCCATCACTACTTCTTTTTAAGGATATTTGTTTTTCTACTATCTGTTGATTGGTCTTTTTTTTAATCCAATTTTTTTTTTCTGGAGGCAGGTGGGTTACATTCCTTCAATAAATATTTAACAGATACTTGTTGCACGTCTACTATATTTCAGGTACATTTCTAGGGGCAGTGACATTAGATTATAAAAAGCATCTCTGGCCTCATGGAGTTTACATTCCAATGGGTTGAAGTCAACAATAAATAAATAACTGTATAATAGGTTGGGAATGATGTAAGCTATGGAGAAAATGAAGGAAAGTGAGGAGGCACAGAGTGAGGGCTGGAAGAAGGGACCCCATTGTAGGTCACAGTTGGCCTCTCTGAAAAAATTAAGATTTGAACAGAGACTTGAACAAGGTGAGGGAACAAGGCATGGTGACATCTGAGAGAAGAGTTGCCCGTCTGAGGGATCAGCAAAGGGCATGCAGGGGAGCCTTGGGCACCACGTATATACACTTAAAAAGTGAGAACAACAGAGGTGACTGCAGTGGGAATGGGTGGGACGGTGGACTGCCAACTGCAAGTGCAACTGCAGAAATCTCATTACTGTATTCATCAGGTTCTGCTTTTTCCATGAGCAATTTTTATGGACACGGCTGTCTTCAGCCTTCTGGCTTAGCCCTCTCAGCTCCCAAGGTAGTCCCAGTCAAGCGCTGGCCTACACGTGGGGGCTAACCTTGCCCCTTCAGGCCTGGCATCTGGACTGCCAAGATGGTGCTGCTGATGGTGGCGGTGGTGGTGACGATAGCAGTACCTATCATTTATCAAGCACTTGCTCTACAGGAGTCCTCATAATCTTGCAGGACAGCTAACATTCCCCATCTGCAAATGAGGAAACTGAGGCTCAGAGATGACAAATTCATTGCCCTAAGCCTCACATCTTGGGAGCGGTGAGTTAGTAATGAACACAGGTCTGCCTGACTTCAGAGAAAGAGTTCTATCCATTAGAGGTGCTTCTGAGGGTGAAATCCGGGCTCCCGTATGGCCATTAAGCAGCAGCCCAACCCAAGAGCACCATGCCTGGGCCTTGACTCAAGGGTAAGGCCTCTTTCATGGTTCCTGATTAACATTCCAGTCACTCGCTGAGGAGGACACACTGACTAGTAGTTCCAGAACCTTGCCCAGGGAGGTGGGCCTGCCCATCATTACCTGAGAATCTGCTGAAGTCAGTCTTCTATAAAGCATCTGGGCAACTGTCACTTTCCAAACCCAGGACATCAGTGCCGACGGGCATTTGAGCTGTTGTGCCTCAACCATCATGGACCAGGCCCAGATCTGCCATAACTTTTTTTTTTTATCCCATATAATTTGAACTTCTTGTTACCTGCTTCAGGGGCCAATTCTATAGCTAGTGGTTCTGTTTTAGCCCAAATCCCAGACAGATACTGCCTGGCTTACTCTTCTTTCGGAGTTCCCTGGGTTATGATCCTTTTCCTTGATGTGAGAACATATTCTACAAATGCAGAAGTAGTATGAGCATTTTTCCAGGGTTTTATCCCCTCTGTGCTCAGTGTTTTGGGATATGTTCCAAAATGTTTTTTTTTTTTTTTTTTTTTTTGCAGTACAATTTCTAAGGAAGAAGCTTACTCTGAAACCTGCTATTTCAAGGGCAGATGAAAGTTTTTTTCAAAAATTAGGAAAACACTCCTTCATTTAGTTCTTTGGCAGAGTATCTGCATTTGTTTCTTTTAAAGTCCTTGGAAATTAAGACCATACTGTATTTGTTTTCAAATTATAGAAAATAAGCTAAAGAAGGAGTGAATAGAAGAAAGACATACTTTGCTGAAAGCCATGCTTTCGTAAATTGCTTTATCACATGAATTCATTTGTTTGTCTAATGCAGGAATTGACAATCTTTATTTGTAAAGGGCCAGGGAGCATTAGTACTTTAGTCTTTGTGACTATAGTATCGCTTTCACAACTACTCAACCCTAGCAGACATGGAAACAGCCATAGGCAATATGTAACTGAATGGGTATGACTGTGTTCCAATAAACCTTATTTCCAAAAACAGGTAGTAAGCCAGATTTGATCTGCAGGCCATAGTTTGCTCACTCCTGGTCTAATGGAAGAATACCCACTATGTGTCAATTTATCCCCGCACAAGGTAGAAACAAAGGTAGTCAGAGCTAGAAAGGCTCTTACAGATCATCTATTGCAACTCCTTCATTTTATCTGTGAGTGCTTGCTGATTACTCAAGGTTACACATAACAGCATTATCAAGAAAAAGAATGAACTAATATTTATTGAATATGTTAATATTCATGGCAAAGATTGCCAGTTGTTCCAAATATCTATTCTTCCCAACTTTTTCAGCAATGTAAAATGGATTTTTATCTGGACACATGGCCACTGGAATTAAGACTACGTTTCCCAGCCTCTCTTGCCTTTGGGTGTGGCCATGAACTAAGTGCCACTCAATGTTGGTGTGCTACTTAGAGAAAGTGTCATAAAAAAAAGAAAAGAAAGAAAACATACCGTTCTTCCTCCCTTTCTCTTTTCTTGGAACTGGAATGTGGATGTGTTGGATAACACTTGAGCAGCTTTCTTGTACAGTGGTGGAAGATCGTGCTGAGAATGGTGACTCAATAAGACAGTCACCACACCTGGGCTGAGCTACCTCCAGACAGCTTTTATTTCAACACTTTAAAGATTTTATTCTATGGCCTTCTGATCTGGATTGCATCTGATGAGAAGTCTGCAGTAGATCTTATCTTTTTTCCTCTCTATGTGCCATTTTCTTTCACCGCTCTTAAGATTTTATCGTTGATTTTTAGCAAAGGATTATGATGCACATTGGTGTGGTTTTGTGTTTATCTTTCTTGGGGTATGTATACATTTATTTGTCTTTTTTTTTTTTTTTTTTTTTTTTTTTTTTTTTTGAGACAGTCTCACTTTGTTGCCCAGGCTAGAGTGAGTGCCGTGGCGTCAGCCTAGCTCACAGCAACCTCAGACTCCTGGGCACAAGCAATCCTGCTGCCTCAGCCTCCCTAGTAGCTGGGAATACAGGCATGCACCACCATGCCTGGTTAGTTTTTTCTCTCTCTATATATATTAGTTGGCCAATTAATTTCTTTCTATTTATAGTAGAGACGGGGTCTTGATCTTGCTTAGGCTGGTTTTGAACTCCTGACCTCGAGCAATCCACCCGCCTCGGCCTCCCGGAGTGCTAGGATTATAGGTGTGAGCCACCGCGCCTGTCCTGTATATATTTCTTAAATCTAGAAAATTTAACACCATTACAATCTCATATTTTTGTCCTCTCCTCCCCCTCTCAGCCTTATTTCTAGGACTTCAATTACATACATGTTAAATTTCTATATATTGTCCTACAGGTCACTAAAACTCTGGGTTATTTTTCCAGCCTTCATTCTCTCTGTGATTCTGTTTGGAGAGTTTCCATGGTTTTAACTGCAAGTCCACTGATTTTTTTTTTTTCTGTTTGTTCTTTTTTTTGACAGTTTCCATTTCTCTCTTCATTATGTTTGTATTTTCTCTAAAATCCTTGAATATATTTATAATAGTATTTTAAAAGCCTTTCTGTGCTAATTCCAAAATATTTGTAAATTCTATATCTCTTTCTATTGGTTGAATTTACTCCTGGCTATGGGTTACATTTTCTTGCTTGTTTACATGTCCAGTAATTTTTATTGGATGCTGAATATTATGCACGTCATGCTATTGAATGTTTGGATTTTGTTATTTCTTAAGAGCATGCAGTTTGATTTTGGCAAGCAGTTAATTTACTTATGGATCAGCTTGATCCTTTTGAGTCTTTTGAAAGTTTTGTTAGGGGAGGTCAAGAGTAGCTTTTACTCTCTGAGGATAGTTTCTCTCTTTCTCTAAGAGAGAAACTTTTTGCAGTTTCCACTGAATATGTATTGAGTATTCAATGAGGTTTAAACTCTGTGAGTTGTTCGGCTTATAGCTTTCCCATAGTAATTTTCTTCCTGTTCATTGTTCTGTGCCTGGCCTTGTTAAATCTCATCCTATATATGTGCATCTTAGGATTAAGCCAATAAACTCAAGGGGATACCTATGTTGAGTTTTTGGAGTTTTCTATGCATAGTTTCTTCTTTTCTGGTACAGTACTCTGAAAATTTCAGCTGCCTTAGTTTCTCCAGACTCCCTATTTTTACAAGACTGTTGGTCTCTGCTTGGATCCCCCTCTCTATTCCAGGGAGAAAGACTTAAAGCATAAATATGGGAAAATCAGACTTCATTTCTTTGTTTCCTTTATTTTAAGGATCAAAGGCATGTATATCTTTTTTCCCAATGTCTGAAAATAGGTGTTTCATATAGTGAAACAGTTTTCACTGTTCAGTTTTCTAGTTGTTCATTGTAAGAAGACTAGTCTACTACTAGTAATTACATTATAGCTGGATGTGAGATATACTTATGTTTAAAACAACAAGAACAAGAAATGTCTACTTGTATCTTGTTTGAGCCACTGTAATGATTGGTTTTTCAGTTACCTGCAGCCAGACTCAATCTCCAATATTCCACTCCAATATGCCAAGTGCCAAGCCAGGTGTTTCATATACATTATTTCATAGATCTCATTTTAGCCTCATAAATGTCCTATAGGTCCATAGTTATTGTTATTCTCATTTTACAGATGAGAAAAACTGAATGAGAGAGGAAAAACGCAAGCCAGGAGGCCCCTGAAAATTCCACTGGGCAGTTAATAAGGGTCTGAATTTGAGTGACCATAGAGAGAATGAAAAGTAAGATACCTGAAAGACACTGGGAAGATAGATTTCGTTGATATTAATAAGTGATTTGATACAAAAAAAGAGGAAGAGTCTGTGAGTGTTGGTATCTAGAAGAATAGCAGTATCCTGAACATACACAGGAAATATCCAATGATGCTCACCATGCTTACTAAGGCAGGAAAGATATTGGTGGTACTGTATAAAGAAGTTTAAAACTTGAGGCAAAATATGGTTCTTATTTAATTACCACTTATTATATCACCAGTCCAAAACTCATAAGTCTTATTTCTTTCCACACATATAACCAGAGTTTTTTTCTTTGGGATTTCTGGCCTTCCAAGGGTGCTGTGTGGGAGACATTGTCAATAGAGTGACTTCTATACCTATGGGTAGGGTGCAATCACCATAAGCTGGAGCAGCCTCTTCCTGGACTAACCTTATATACAGAATGGTTCTTGTACTTTGTCCCAACATCCTCTTGGCCCAACTTCTTACCCCAGTCACTGCCCTAGTGACCAGTCTCAGGCAGG
The DNA here is from genome assembly GCF_040939455.1 of Microcebus murinus. Lineage (NCBI taxonomy): Eukaryota > Metazoa > Chordata > Mammalia > Primates > Cheirogaleidae > Microcebus > Microcebus murinus. The sequence continues at coordinate 64,399,139 of NC_134107.1, forward strand.
CTTTGATGGCTTTGTGTGGGAATGATTGGACAGCACTTCACTTTAGGAAGTTCCTTTCATTTCTTCCCTGGGACTTCTCAGACACCACTGTAGGGGATATTTTATGGAAATTGCTCTGCTCACATATATCTAACTAGGGAGTTCAGGAGAGTTGACACCTGTGGGGCCATCGTTGACAAATGGGAGGGAGGTCCTGAAGGTCCCTCTCATTCCTCAGACAGGCAATTCTGAGGTGCAATTCATAAGGCTGCTGGGAGGTTCCTTGTAGGACTGAGAACCAGTTGCTTTAGTGGAGATCAATGCAATATCACATCGTTATGTTGGCTTTTTCTCCTTCTCCCTTCTCTTACATTTCTGTTCTCTGGGTGCACATTCCCAAATAAATGACCTGCATGAAAACCATGGTCTTAGGCTTTGCTTCAGGGGTAACTTAGGCTAAGTAAGACACAGTATAAAGTGGAATAACTCAGAGAGTGAGTCTAGAACATTGTTGGTCATCATTCTTGGGTTAGTCTCCTCTAGGGCCTAGAAGAGACTAGAAGGATAAAGACAGAAAGTGATTCAAAAATGAGATACAATTTCTTAAAGAAATAGGAGGTCATGTCATCTATCATATGAAATACCTGATCATGGAGTTAGGAGACATGTGAGCTCTTCAAAGCTTTTCCTGACTGGTTATTTAGCAATCAACTTGGCTTTGTAAACAGAAATTGGACAAAATAAATTTAATTTCCTTTCAAGACAGAAGGTTACAAGTGGGAGGAACTGGTATATCTAGTCCAGTTTATAGAGTCCTGGTTTGTGGGATCTGCAGGGTTAGGAGAGAATTGGGGCCAGTTGAACCAAACTCTTAATTATAAAGTTGAACAACGTTCCTACAGTAGCCTCTTCACTGGGCCTCGCGACTCCTGCCTCTTTGTATTGCCTGCGATCACTTCTACCAAGCGGCAGCCAGAGCACTGCTCCTAAAGCTGCGTGATGGTGAGACCAGATCTCCTCCCAGAACCTCAGTGGCTCCTCATTGCTCACTTCAGCTTTCAAGGCCTTCTATGATCTGTTCCCAAGTTACCCAAAATTTCAGTTAATTTGAACCAAAAGAAGTACTTGGAGAACTCCAAAATAAGGATCCACATTCTTCTGACTTATATAAAGCTGATGAATGGCAAGAAATGTAAGGGAAAGAGAATTACCTTTATGCAGCACCTACTGTGTATCAGGTGCTTTCCCTACTTAGCCCATTTTCAGAGTCTTTATAACATCCTAGAAAACATGCAATGTTGAACTCCCCCTATGGAAGGAGAGTGTGAAGCTCAGAAGGATTGAATGCATTGCCCTGGATGTACAGCTAGTAAGTGGCAGAGTCAGGATTTGAACCCAGATCTCTGTGACTCTCAGGCACTTGTTTATTCCATTACAAATAGGGGACTGTATAATTTATTGACCTAATTGGAACACTTTTGAAAAAGAAAGGGAGTGCTACTAATAATCGTGCTGGAACAACTGGGGCAAGCTCGGACTCTCGTTAGCAAGTTGTGTTCTGGGATCACCCTAATTACAAGCCCTCACTCCCTCTCCTCTGTCCCTCTCAGCTATTGGGCTAAAGCAGAAAACTAAGCTGTCTCCTCTTGAGATCTTGATCCTTTCAGACAGGTCAACTTAGGAAGAAATGATTTGGCATTGCATAGATTGTCCTTTATTGACAACTGGAAAGAAATCCATGTTATTCAATGGAACAGATGAGGAATGATGTCTTCTCATGCTCTTTTAGGAGAGGTGGGAACATTCTTTGTCCTTTTTATTGCCTTTCCCAAAAGGGGTGGGGGTAAGTAGATAGTTCAGAAAACTATCTACTAAGGCAAAATTGAATGAGCTCACTGGAATCAGGCATACTGGGCCCAAATCTAGTTCAGCCACTTATAAATGGAATATAATAATAGCAGCTATATTTATTGAGCTCTTGCAAGCCTTTTATAGGCATTATCTCATTTATTCCTCACAACAACCTTGGGTCCTATTTTTATTCCTGTTATGCAGATGAAAAAACTGAAGCAGAGGGTGACCAACTGAGTTACCTAAACTCACCCAGCTATTTGAGCAGTAGAACCCAAATTTCTCGACTCTGAGACCCAGCTCCTAGATAAAGAACTATGTGGCCACCCATAAGAAGATCATGGTATGAGCCTGTGGGGTTACCTAGAAGATTCAACAGTAGTACATTTACAAAAGTGTCAAGCACTGTGCCTGGTGGTATGTAGGCATTCGGTAAATGGCATATGCTGTTAATTTCAAGCTGTACCTTTCAATGAAAACATGCTAAATGCCTGGTCGCACCCCATGTCTCTCTCTAAGATGTCCTCACTGATTCTGCCATAGATCACAGGTCAGAAATGGAAAGAAAATTCACCATTTATCAAACTAGTGCCAGATGTTGGAGACAAAACAACCCCAGCATTTTTCTTTGTTGAAATCATATTCTAGCAGAAGGGACTGACATCTAGGATGCTCGAATGCTTGAAATAGCAAAGGTATGCCCAGGATGCCACGGATCCTTCGCTCCAGACACACTTGGCCAATACTGCCCTAGGCCTTGGGGCTGCACAGACTAGAGAAGTATGGGGCAAAGAGGGTGAGCCTTACTCAGGGAAGGAGGGGAGGAACAATTTACTCAGAACAATTTCACAGAGATGACATTCAAGAGGGACTCTGAAAGGCAAAATGCGGTTTGTCAAGGTGTGCAGAATATGCCAAGATGAAGGGGCAGGTGATGCAAGGCGTGGAGGAGGGAAAGTCCACAGCGTGTCTGAGGAGTGAGGAGGTGCCTGGGGGCTGGCTCAGCCCAGAGATGGCAGCAGGGACCGCCGCAGGAAGGGGATTACTATTCACCAAGTGTCTCCTAAGAACTGGTGCTGTGCTGAACACTTTATGCACAATGCTCTGGTCCTCAGAGGAGCCCAGTGCAGTGGGCACTACCGGGTTCAACAGTGTGGCCGGGCGCACTTCCCAGTGAGATGGGAAGAGCAGATGTGAATGCATGTCAAGCACCCTCTGGGCCCTGCTGCTTCCTAGGTGGCAAATCTGCCACGGAGTGGAGGAGCTTCCTCCAAGACACCACCGTGGCTGGTCGGGCCACCTCTGCGCGAGCTCCCCTTTCCCAGGGGCTCACTGTGGCATGCTGCCCTCACCAGTGGCCTCCCTTCTGGCCACACTTTGGAAATGTGTGCCCGGGGCCTGTGCTCTCAGCACATCAGGGGAAGGAGTGACAGTCGACTTGCCTGGGGGGTGGGAAACTGGCATTTCACTGTGAAGATGTGTAAAAATCGCATCACACCCTTCGTGCCTGCATCTGGGCACGGCTCCCTCACGGTAGCATTTCCATTCTGGCTTTCTGCCTTTTCTCTCGGAGTCCACGTTGCTGTTGTCAGTCCCCAAGTGTAAGAAAAGCTATTTTGATTGGGGGATGTACAACACAGGCATTCCCCAACCTATGAAAGAACACAGCGGAGGGTGTGAGAGTCTTTTCCAGAAAACAGCAAATGAGTGTTGGAAAGACGCTAAATCAAGCAGCCCTTTAACTTCCATTTCTGGGGAAACCCCCTCAAGAGGCTGCATAACGTTAACCAAGCTCTTTGGCTGACTGCTGAGGCACAGGAGAGGGAAACTCATTGATTGGGCACAGTGTACACGTCCAGCCCTACGCTGGGTGAACACACTTAGCTCACGTGATGCTTGTCGAGTATCTATTCCAGCTGTTACGGACTGCATGTGTACCCTGCAAATTCCTCTGCTGAAGTCCCAATATTCAGTACCTCAGAATGTGACTGTACATGGAGATAGGACCTCTAAAATGGTAATTAAGATGAGGACAGTGGGGTGGCCTCTAATTCAATATGCCTGGTGTTTTTAGAAGAGATTAGAGGAGAGACCTCCTGAATAGCCTGGAGACTAGCAGCAAGGAGTTGGGGAGGGTGGAAAGAAGCGAGGCTCGCTCCAGACTGCAGGTCTCATATGGCCCCACTGCCACATGTAGACTTTCTGACTGAGCGGGGCCATTCCAGCCCCTCCCTGACAGCTTTTCTCAGAAGCAGAGAACAGAACTTTGACCCCTGCTAATGGCATTGGTGGTGCCTGAGGGCAGGCTTGCCCAACCCAGCTCCGCCCAGACTCACTCCCAGACCAGCCCTCACTGAGGGGGAGAAAGGACAAACCTGGAAGTCTCAGGGCCCCACTGACCACCTGAGGAACTAGAGTGCCTCTCCAGAGGAACAAGAGCTGGTTACAGGACATAAAAACAACAGCATAGCCTGTCCCTCTGAGCAAGTGCCACCTACTGACAGGGAGGACATTCTGCACACCCTTTTCACAGCACCTACTGACTCATCAATACAGGGTGTGGTCGAATCTCACCCACAGACACCACCTACCGGCTCAGAGACTAAACAGGGTGTGTCAATACCAAAACAAAAACCTAAAGGAAAGAAGCAACAACTGATCCAGATGGGAAGAAATCAGTGAAGGAATTCTGGAAATATGAAGAACCAAATGGAAACCACACCCCCAGAGAGGAGCACGAGCCCCTTAGAAATGGACACCAACCACAATCAGGCAACCAAAATGACAGAAGAGGGATTTTGAATGTGGATCCTAAGAAAATTCAACGACCTGCAAGAACAACTGGATAACCAACACAAGGAAAACACAAAAAGACTCCAGGACCTGGAACAAAAATTCACTAAAGAAATTGAAACAATGAAGAAAAGTTTACCTGATTTACATTTGTGAGTGTTTATTGTGCTGATCAGTGGGTAACACTGTTTTGAATACTTCTTGAAGGGCTGGTCTTGTCTTGGTGAATTCTCTCCGTCTTTGCTTATCTGAGAATGTCTTGATTTCTCCTTCATATACAAAACTTAGTTTTTCAGGGAATAAGATTCTAGGCTGGGCATTGTTCTGTTTCATAAGAGAGTGGGACCCCAGTATCTCCTTGTTTGTAAAGTCTCAGTAGAGAAGTCTGGTGTTATTCGGATTGACTTTCCTTTGTATGTTACTTGCTTCTTTCATCTTACAGCTCTTAGAAGGGCCTCTTAAGTTGATATTTTGGTCAGTCTGATGACTGCATGTTGTGACATCTTCCTGTTTGCATTGAATCTCCCAGGGGTCCTCTGAGCTTTTTGAACTTGTACATCGAGATTTTTAGCAAGGCCTGGGATATTTTCCTCTATTATATCTTCAAATAGTTTGTCCAACCCTTGAGTGTTTTCTTCTTCCCCTCTGGTAACCCTATGACCCTCACATTAGGTTTCTTCACATAATCCCACATCTCTTGTAGGCTTTGGTCTTTTCTCTTGCTTCTCTACTCTGTCTCTATGACTGATTTATTTAATTGGAAGGTGTTATCTTCAATCTCTGAGATTCTTTCTTCTGTTTGATCTACCTTGTTCTTGAGGCTTTCCACTGTGTTTTGTAGTTCCCTGAATTCATTCTTCATTTCCAGGAGTTCAGGTAAACTTTTCTTCATTGTTTCAATTTCTGGAAAATGTGGAGGAAATGGACAATTTCTTAGAAACATACAGCCTCCCTAGTATCAACCAGGAAGAAATAGAATTCCTGCACAGACCAATATCAAGTACTGAAATTCAAACAGCAATAAAAAAGCTTCCTAAAAAGAAAAGTCCTGGACCAGATGGTTTCACACCCGAATTTTACCACACCTACAAAGAAGAACTGGTGCCTATCCTGCAAAAATTATTCCATAACATTGAGAAGGAGGGAATCCTCCCCAACACATATTATGAAGTGAAAATAACCCTGATACCAAAACCACGAAAGGATGCAACAAAAAAAGAAAACAACAGACCAATATCCCTTATGAATATACATGCAAAAATTCTCAACAAAATCCCAGCCAATCAAATCTAGGTGCTTGTCAAGAAAATAATTCATCACAACCAAGTGGGCTTCATCCCAGGGATGCAGGGATGGTTCAACATATGCAAATCTATAAATGTAATTCACCATATAAACAGAAGCAAAAACAAAGACCATATGATCCTCTCAATAGATGCAGAAAAAGCATTTGACAAAATTCAACACCCTTTTATGATAAGAATGCTCAACAAAATAGGCATAGACGGAGCTTACCTAAAAATGATATAAGCCATATATGACAAACCCACAGCCAATATCATACTGAATGGGGAAAAATTGAAAGCATTCCCACTTAGAACTGCAACAAGACAAGGTTGCCCACTATCTCCACTTTTGTTCAACATAGTGCTGGAAGTCCTTGCTACAGCAATCAGACAAGAGAACAGAATTAAGGGCATCCAAATGGGAGCAGAAAAGATCAAACTCTCACTTTTTGCTGATGACATAATATTATACCTAGAAAACCCCAAGGATTCAACCAAGAGACTCCTTGAATTGATAAATGAATTTGGTGAAGTCTCAGGATACAAAATCAATACACAGAAATCAGAGGCATTCATATACGCCAACAACAGTAAAAGTGAGAACCAAATGAAAGACTCAATTCCCTTCAAAATAGCAACAAAGAAAATAAAGTACCTTGGAATATATTTAACTAAGGAGGTAAAAGACCTCTACAGGGAGAACTATGAAACACTGAAGAAGGAAATAGCAGAGGACGCAAACAGATGGAAGAATATACCATGCTCATGGGTCGGCAGAATCAACATTGTTAAAATGTCTATACTACCCAAAGTGACCTACAGAGTCAATGCAATCCCTATGAAGATACCATCATCATTTTTCACAGATAGAGAAAAAATAATTTTACGCTACATATGGAAGCAGAGAAGACCCCGTATAGCAAAATCAATCCTAGGCAATAAAAACAAAATAGGAGGTATCAATTTACCAGACTTCAAACTATACTCTAAGGCTATAGTCATTAAAACAGCTTTTTACTGGAGCAAGAATAGGGACATTGACCAGTGGAACAGAACAGAGAACCAAGATATAAAACCATCCTTATATAGCCAACTAATCTTTGACAAAGCAGACAAAAACATACACTGGGGAAAAGAATCCTTATTCAATAAATGGTCCTGGGAAAACTGGATAGCCACATGTAGAAGACTGAAACAATACCCACACCTTTCACCTCTCACAAAAATCAACTTACGTGGGGTAACAGACTTGAACCTTAGGTGTCAAACTATTAGAATTCTAGAGGAAAATGTTGGAAATACTCTTCTAGACATTGGCCTAGGCAAATAATTTATGAAGATGACCCCAAAGGCAATCACAGCAGCAACAAAAATAAACAAATGGGACCTGATCAAATTAAAAAGCTTCTGCACAGCCAAAGAAACTGTCAAGAGACCAAACAGACAATCCACAGAATGGGAGAAAATTTTTGTAAGCTATACATCTGATAAAGGGTTGATAACTAGAATGTATTTAGAACTCAGGAAAATCTGCAAGAAAAAATCAAACAACCCTATCAAAAAATGGACAAAAGGCATGAACAGAAACTTTTCAAAAGAAGACAGAATAATGGCCAACACATATATGAAAAAAAGTTCAACATCTCTAATCATCAGGGAAAAGAAAATCAAAACCACAATGAGATATCACTTAAGTCCAGTGAGAACGGCCTTTATCAAAAAGTTCCCAAACAATAAACGCTGGCATGGATGCGGAGAGAGAGGAACACTCCTACAGTGCTGGTGGGACTGCAAACTAGTTCAACCTCTGTGGATAGCAATATGGAGATACCTCAAAGCGATACAAGTAGATCTACCATTTGATCCAGCAATTCCACTACTGGGCATTTACCCAAAAGATCAAAAGTCACTTTATGAAAAAGACACCTGCACTCAAATGTTTATAGCAGTATAATTCACAATTGCAAACCTGTGAAACAACCCAAGTGCCCATCAATTCATGAATGGATTAATAAAATGTGGTATATGTATACCATGGAGTACTACTCAGCTTTAAGAAACAATAGTGATCTAGCACCTCTTGTATATTCCTGGATAGAGCTGGAACCCATTCTACTAAGTGAAGTATCTCAAGAATGGAAAAACAAGCACCACATGTACTCACCAGCAAATTGGTATTAACGGATCAACACCTAAGTGGACATATAGGAGTAACATTTATTGGGTGTCGGGACGGTGGGAGGGGGGAGGAGGGGATGGGTATATACAACCAAAATGAGTAAGATGTGCAACGTTTGGGGGATGGACATGCTTGAAGCTCTTACTCAAGGGGAGAGAGGGGCATGGGCAATATATGTAACCTTAAATGAAAAAATATATATATAAAAAAAGAAAAGACACTGAAGAAAGATCACCATGTGAAGACACAAGGAGAAGACCGCTGTCTTCTGACTTACATAGGGAGGGACTGGAGCTCATGCTGAGAGGGGCATTCCCAGGCTCCGTGGGTGGCTGAGCCGGAAGACCCCTGGCACACCCACCAGACCCTCGGGAAGACTCCAGGCCAGCCAGACCTTAACCCGAGTGCTAGAAGACCATGATCTCATTTTGGAGGACCAAAAGGAATTATCAAATAAAATGTCTCTCAATCCACACGTAGCTCAGACATACGTAGTTCCTCAAGCCAAGGAGAGAGGCCTCAGAAGACACTAACCTGCCAACACCCTGATCTTGGATGTCTAGACTCCAAGACTGTGAGGAAATAAATTTCTGTTGTTTACACTACCCAGTCTGTGGTACATTGTCATGGCAATCCCAGCAAACTAACACACCAGAGATAAGCAACCTTTTTCTCAATGGGCTAGATTATAAGTATATGTTAGCCTTGGTGGGCCAAATGGTCACTGTCGAAAATGGTCGGTGCTGCTGCTAGTGGGTAGAAGAAGTCGTAAGTAATATGTAAGCAAGTGGGCATCGCTGTATGGCAATAAAACTTTATTGACAACACCAGGCAGTGGCTAAATATGAACTATGGGCTGTAGTTTGCTGTCCCCTGATCTATACTTACCAGGCCCTGTGCTGGGTGAATAAAGCCCGCCCCTGACTGAAGGAGGGCACAGTCTGGTGAGGGAGTCACGCAACAGGACCATTCTACACAGGATGGGTAGTTTATGGGAGTGGGAAATTCGGGGTGTTAAGTGGTACAGGGGAGGGGGTATGGTATAACTTGGGGGTGGCTGGGGAAGGACAGGGAAGAGCTTCCATGGACGAGGCTGCTGTCTGAGCTACATATGGACTCAGAGACATTTTATTTGATAATTGCTTTTGGTCCTTCAAAATGAGATCATGATCTTCTAGCACTTGGGTTAAGGTCTGGAGCTGGCTGGGCTGGCGTCTTCCCGAGGGTCTAGTGAGTGTGCCAGTGGTCTCCGGAGTACTTCTGGCTGAGCCACGCACGGAGCCTGGGAATGCCTCTCTCAGCATGGGCTCCAGTCCCTCCCTGAGCTTTCTCACGCCACAGCCCACTGAGCTCACACAATGGCCTTGCCAGCCTGGCCCTGGCTGCCGCCCCTCCAGCCACTGCATTCCACGCTGTGCTGCCCAGCTGGCCTGCCCGCGTCCAAACCACGGGAGGATGACACGTTGGCAAAGTCCCTGTGATCACCAAGCTGAACGCCTAGAGGTTGATGGCGGCTCACTCTTTCTAGGGCTCCGCCAGGGTCTTTCAAGTGGCATTTCTTTCCCACAGGGTGCTGGAGTGAGGCGGGACATTGGAGCTCAGAGAGTCCAGTTTCCTTATTTTGCAGATCTGGGGAAAGCAAAGCAGACAATGCAGCAGCTTGCCTGGGCTTCGCAGTGACAGGCGGGGACAGAACTCAGACTTTCTGTCCCCTAGGCGAAGGCAGGGTTGCGTCTCCCAACCACTAGCAGGGCTGCCTGCGGGAGGCCCATCTCCCATCAGACGCTACCTTCTCTGACAGCTTTCATCTCTATTGTTTTTTTTTTGGAGGGGAGCATTACATTTTTTTCTGGTTATAAAATTAATATGTAGTAATTGCAGAATATCTGGAAAGACTAGAGAAGTGTTAATACATAGAAAAATCCATCTATGATTTCAGCTTTCTGAAATGATCACTACGGATTCATTGGCACATTTCCTTTAAGTTGTTTTGATACTTAAAAAAAAAGAAACATAATTGAGTCCTGGTTTTTAACACAATTTTGAAATTTGCCTTTTGTCCTTTAATATCATAAGCATTTTCTCATGCTATCAAAAATGCCCAACTATCACCTTCCTTTGCCTTCGCTGAGTCTCAGGGTTCCCCGAGTGAAGCTTTCTATGGGCAGCAAGCAACACATGAGCCGTAGCATGCTGGAAGGAGCCCTTGCGGGGGCGTCAGGAGCTGGAGCTCTGTCCTGCCCCCGCCCCTGACTTGTTGGAGAAGCTGGCCTGGCCTCGCCCATTCACTGCTCTTCAGTTTCTTCATTTCTGTGTTAGGAAACTGGTCCAAATGCCCTCTAAGGCATCTTCTGGCTCCAGGATGCTGCTCTACCTACTGCTTTTTCTAGTAAAGTGCCCCAATAGGATTGCTGACTGGTAATTAAGAAAATTTTCAAACTAGTTTTTCTTAAACACAACATTACTTTGAACACACGGTATCAGGAATGTTTTGAACAATTCAAGAAGACAGATTGCCCCACAGGGATAAACAGCTGAATGTATTTCAATTCATGCCATTCTATAACAATATTTTGAAGATGGAGAAGGTAGGAGGAATGAATGGTGGGAAATGGGTCTCATATAGGAGAGTCTGCAGGTGACAATTCTATTTCTTTTTTTTACATGAAAATGCCAATTTCATTGCTTTATCAACAGCAATAGATTCATTATTTGATTGTTCTTACCAATTTAATAGGCATAAATGTTATGGCCATATTTTATTTTTAATTTTTTATTTAAGCATATTACGGGGTTATAAATGTTTAGGTTACATATATTGCCTTTTCCCCACCCACGTCAGCTTCAAGTGTGTCCATCCCCAGCACCTCTTGTATTATCCTGGATGGAGCTAGAGCCCATTCTATTAAGTGAAGTATCACAAGAATGTGAAAACAAGCACCACATGTACTCACCAGCAAATTGGTACTAGTTGATCAACACTTACGTGCACATATAGTGGTAACATTCATCAGAGGTTGGACAGGTGGGAGTGGGGAGGAGGAGATGGGCATATTCAGACATAATGGATGGGGTGCATACTGTCTGGGGGATAATTCTATTTCTAACCTCCTTGCTGCCTGTCCATTTGTTTTCCTTTGTGGTTCTCAGGGTTCACTCCTGGTCTCTTCCTTCATTAAAACTGACAGTAAGTACTTGTAAAAAGTTTCTCTTATACTGTACTCCCCTGTGATGATGGGGTGATGCACTTGGGATTTGGGATTTTATTTTAAAGCTTAAAGGAGTCAAAACTGAAGGGTTTTGATTTATCTAAGTGTCTCATGGGTTTTGGAGATGAACTCACCTGGATTTGAATCTCAGGTTTGACACTTTGACTTGTGTGACTTTGGGCAATTTCTCTGAGTCTTGGTCACCTGATCTGGAAACCAGAGGTGGTAAAATAACATCTAGAACAATGGAACCATTGAGGGGAATACCTGGAACAACATATGTGACATATCCAGTATGTTTAAAAACACTATAAGGAGTATTGTAATTATTGTGACAGTACTGGGTTTGTGCTATGTGTCATTTATGTCTGAATTGTAAAGAATGTTGTATCTAGAATTTTCAGACATAATTTTCAAGACACACTACCTGTAGCCTCTAGCATGAATGTACGCATTCTCTGTGTACAGAATGCATAGTGAATGAAATTCCTTTATAATCACCCAATAATTTTTCCTTGAGCAATGACAGAATTTAAAACCTTTCTCTGGGAGAGATTTTGATAAGAGCTTTAGGTTGATTACTTTTTATATCCCATGTCCTGTTTGGCTGATAAGCTTCCAATCTCTGCATTTCACATTGTTTTTATCATCCTGGGCTGTACCCACCTTGTCACTGTCATCTTTTCAGCTGTCAGAATGAAATTGAAGGAAGACAGAGGGGGAGTGAGGCATCGGGAATGGGAGGCTAAAGCCCCAGGTGAGGGTGACAGGTCAGCGCTTCCTCAGAAAAGGCTGTTCTGGTCATGGGAATTAAGCGTAATCTCCGGGACTCAGGGCCTCGCACTCATGGGGTACCCAACGCCTGGCTCTCACATCATGCTGAAGCTTCAGGCTTCCTCTTCCTCTGCCTGGGGCTAGTGAAATCCTGGATTTTTACAATAGCTGCTTAGTTCGATGTACTCTTTAATCCCATTGTTTCTTAGAAACAAATGTGTTCTGAGAATCACAGAATTTTAGAGTAGGCAGGGACCTCAGAAAATATCCAGTTTAGACTCTTCCTCTTCAAAAGGGAGTCAAGGCTCAGGGAAGACAAGACACTTTCCCAAGTCACAAGACAGGTGAGGGGGAACATCACAGAATATTAGCACTACCTAAGGAATTCATGGGCACCTTACTGTGGATAGGCTGGCCTTAGAGTTATTCATACCGTGTTCCCCCGAAAATAAGACCTACCCATAAAATAAGCGCTAGCAGGATTTCTAAGCATTTGCTGCATGTATGCCCTACTTCGAAAGTAAGACCTAGTGATGGGCGTGGCTACGCAGCGTATCTGCACAACCCATGCATTTCCTCATGGAGCGGTAAAGAAGATGAGCAGCCCTTCTCATCTGCCCCATCGTGACAGCTACTACCCCAGAGGTGACCAGAAAGGTACAGGCAGCCCCACCAACAAGGTTGGCTCCTCCTGTCAGGCCATCCTGTGCGTGCTGCAAGCTGAGGCTTTGAGGGGAAAGTCTCCTCAGTGAAGTGAGGAGCAGGACGCTCCGCTTTAGGTATTGTGTGTCCCCAGGGGGAAGAAGGAAAGCTGTGGCTGCCATTTTACTATGATGATGTTCCAGAAGATGACGACTTAACTATATTTGAATAAATGTAGATTGTTATACCATACTTAAAAAAATAACATATCTTCTGAAAATAAGCCCTAGGGTGTCTTCTTGAGGAAAAATAAATATAAGACCCTGTCTTTTTTTCAGGGAAACATGGTAATTACATGGATGTATTTGTGCTTAAGAGGTTTATTAGTGGGTTCTAGGTAGCTCCTTCCATAGTATGTGCTCAGTTATCAATAATTACTTGAGTTTATAGAGCCATGATTTTATAGAGCTTCTTCAGATGCTGTTGGGAGAGAGACCCAAACAATTTTGGAATCATTATGCTAGGAACCCATTTGGAAAGCCTAGAAAACTAGCATTTCTTATGTAATGGAGCCAAAACCGAACCTGTTCCTTACTGAAGACTGTTACAGACTATGTCCCCCCAAAATTCATGTGTTGGAACCTTAACCTCCGGTGTGGTGGTATTAGGAGGTGGGGCCTTTAGGAGGTGATTAGGCCATGAGGGTGGAGCCTTCATGAATGGGATGAGTGCACTTATAAGAAGGGACAGGAGAGCTTCCTTCTTTTTTTGCTCTCTGCTATATGAGGATACAACATGAAATTGGCTGTCAGCAAATGAGCAAAAGTGTCCTCACCAGACACTGGATATGCCAGCACCTTGATCTTGGACTTCTTGTCCTCCAGAACTGGGAGGAATAAATATTTGTGGTTTAGCCACCCAGTTTATGGTAATTTGTGATAGCAGCCTGAATTGACTAAGACAATGACTGCAGTGGCTACTGGCGTGTTCAACATCCATGTCAATTTCCTTCTACCATGCCTTCTTATACTGTAGAACCAGGAATGCTAAAAATTACATTTTCTGGACTGCTTATGGCTGGGGTCTCAGATGTGATTTAGGCTTCCCTGATAAGATGCACTCATGCAAGAGTGGAATGTTGTACAGCTAGGCTTTTATTCTTGTTTTGCTGACAAGGACAGCCAGGAGGCATTTGATTTTTTATGTAGCTACAGTAGAGGTCCCTAGTGGGACATCCATTTGGATCACAGCAAAGGTGGAGTGCCATTCTGGAGCCAGCACGTGCAGGGGTGGCTTCCCACTCTGTTAGGTGACTTCTTATTTCTACATCTTCCTACTTATAGAAAGGGCATCTCTGCTCTCTTAGAAGCTCAATTCTGCTGCATGGTTGTGGGAGTTATTCCTGAAAGCTCAGCCTAGGGTCTGTTTCTTCAACTCTCAGTAGTCCTGTAAGATAGGGATTAGCAAGCTTTTTCCTCTAAGACATCAGACAATAAATATTTTACGTTTTGAGGGCCATATGGTCTCTGTTACGACCCTTCAACTCTGCCATTGTACAATGACAGCATCTTTAGACAATGTGTGAATAAATGGGTATGACTGTTGCAATAAAACTTTATTTATAAAAGCAGACAGGTTTGGTCTGTGGCCTCTGGTTTGCTGAGCCCTGAATAATACATCCCTTTCTGCTTTCTAGCTGAATGAATTCTCCTCTCTACCGTCAAATGATGACCAATACAGAGAAGTCCAAGTCTAAGAGTGAATGGAGTGTGAAAAAGGAGGGGAGTTTTTGCCCCAGGTTTCTGAGTCAGGGGGCTGATAAGGAAATAGAGTATGCATCTTCATAGCTAGCTGTAAGCTTGGCAAATGTACTGTGCCTTTCACTTTCTCAAAGTGCTTTCACATGTGATATATTTTTTGTCACAGTACCTCATGAGGGACATAAAGGGGATGTAGTGGGAAAATCTCAGAAACACTCAGAAGGGTTATAACTTTCTCAAGGTCACCTGGCTTGTGAGGAGGAGAAGCAGAACTTGAAATCAGGCCTCTTGCCTCTTAGCCCAGTGCTTCCTCCAGGGCTCTTTTCTGGTCTTAGGCACTTGCTGCTGAAGCTGGGATACCTTCAAGAGGATAGTCTGACAACATTTGGGATGGCACTTGTGGAAGTTTTGAGGGCATTAAGAAACTTTGTGTAGTAAGGCCTGGTGGGAACTGACCACAGCTTTGCTAGCACATGTGTGGGTTGTGGACCAGTAGCACCTGGGAACTCGTTACAGACTCAGACTCTCTGGCTCCATCTTGGAGCTACTGACTTAGAACCTGCAAGATCTCCAGGTGATCCACATGCATGATAAAGCTTGGGAAGTGTGGGTAGGTTATGCTTCAAAAGGAAGTGCTTGCAATTGAATTGCCAAGGCTTGGGAGATACAGTATATGTAGTACAGTCAGAAGTCAAAAATCACAGGGAGGTTGAATAGTATTAAAGGGAGATATTAAGATGTTCCTGTTATGCCCTTTGGCTAGGACATCCAGGGATACCTGAGTCTTGACCAGCCATTTCTCCTCACTGCAAATTTTCAGAGGGAGATATCTGCTTAAAAGAGGGAAAACAAAGCAAAGTAAACCCTAAGATAGAAATGGAGTGAGCATGTTCCAAGTCAATATTCCTTATTTTTGCATTTTATCATTGAATACTGCCCCAACAACCCTGAAGTATAGGTGCTATCATTTCATTTTCCATTTGAGGTATATCATCATCATCATCACCACCACCAATCCTATATAGCTTGTATTACTGTTCTGAGCCTTATATACATATAACGGACTTAATCCTTACAGTAAGTTTATGAAGCAGCCCTATCTTCCAGATAGGAAGAGTGACGCATAGAGAATTTCAGTAATGTGTCCAAGGTCACACAATTAGCATGTGGTACAGCTGGGATCTGAGCCCAGGCAATCAGGTTTCTCTTGTAATCCCTACACCACACCCTCTTGCTGGGCAGAATGGCCAATTTCCCTAAGATCACATGGTTAACAAATGGCAGAGGCTAAGTTTGTATTCCACATAGTCTAACTCCAGACCTGTGCTCTTTACAACACAGTGCTCTCAAGCAGGGTGAGATTTCTTGCAATCCATCCTAGACTTCCTAAATCTGATTCTCTGGACATGCAATTCTTTTTAAGCTCCAGAGGTGATTCTATTGCCCAGCTGTGGCCAAGCAGCATGAGACTACACTATTCTGTCCCTTTGCTTAGCTAGATCTGTTAGTTTTCCTGGGTGGTTACTTCCTTGAATACATGCTCAGTGTTTTATTTAGCTCTCTGTCTCCAGTGCCTAGTTCAGGACTTGCCTCATGGTAGGTTCTCTATGAAATTTGTGGTTAGAACTGAACTGATTACTGCTCAAGGGCCCAGTGCTCCGGGGCAATGGTTTTCAAACATTAACATACATGGGCATTTCCTGGAAAATTTGTTAACACACTGATTACGGGGCCCCACCTCCAGAGTTTCTGATTCAATAGGGCTTAAGAATTTCCATTTCTGACAGGTTTCCAGGAGATGCTGATACTGTTGGTATGGAGACTACACTTCGAGAAGCACTGGTCCAGGAGAACTTGAGAGATGAGGGAAGATTAGACTGGGCCTTGAAGGATTCGCAGGGAACACACACAAGGGAGGAACGCTATCATTATATTGTTTAAAGTTCATGTTTCAAGAGATGACTCACTATACCCTTTTATGAGTACATGACCCCATGAATTAAGTATGAGAAAATATGACATGCTGATATCATTTGCACTGAGCCAGTTGTACCTTTAATTTCACCATACTCAGTAATGTGGAAAAGTACAGATGTAGACTTCAGTTATCATCCACTAATTGGGGATGCATGGTCAATCTTTACATTTTCCAAAAATGCTCCATTGTTAGAAATTCAACATTACAGGGTAGAGTGAATTTATTTGGTATTGATGTGAATGTAAAACATTTCATTAAGTTATATTTGGGTTAGAAATCAAGAAAGGAAATCATGTTTAAAATAGAAATGGACAAAATGGATGGGCAAAGACAGGCTACAGACTGCATGCTTGTAATCCCATGGTAGTAGTATTTGCTCTTACTGTTTCCTAGCAAAGCAGAGTGGAGACAGCTGGTCACTGAGGCCAATAGTGCATACACAGACTAAATGAGCATATGATCTAAGAGCATTTAGACCCCTTTTATTCCAGCAAAAGAGATAGGAGGTAGGGCAGATGTTTCCCTAGTCTATACCATCCTTTCTTCTCCCCAGATTTTTCTGGAAATCACATCCCGAGAGGGACATATGTAAACTGGAGCGACCCAGAGGATGGTGGTTAGGTTGGTAAGGGACTTGGAAAATGGTAGGTAAGAAGAAATGAGAAGAGCCTCTTAGAAAAGGAAGCCCAGGGGTAGGTGTGTGATTACTGGCTCCTCACAGGGCCAACCTTCACATCTTCTCTTGAAATTCTAAGCATGCTTGTTTTTTTTCTGTTTAACAGATCACACAATAATCTATTAATGTGCTTACTTGTCTCTCTCCCCTGTCTCACCATGAGTTCCTGGAGGGATGGGACTAGGTATTATTCATCCCTAAGTCTCTAGCATCAAACGTAATTCCTTGAATAGTGTGAGACCTCAGTAAATGTTCAATGACTTTAATTCAAATATTGGAATAATGGGAAGAGGGGGTGTATTTGGTCTGTGTGACCCCAGATGACAGAGCTGGATCAGAGTGGATACAAAGAGGGAACTGTATTGTGACCAATTCTATCAGTTTTTGCATCTAGATTTATACATGAGTAATAACGGTACTTGTGAAGAGTAAATGCGATAATTTTGCAACATGCTTGCACACCACCTGGGGCATAGTAAATACTCAAAGTTTTCTGTTATGATTGCTGTTATCCCATGGCCTTTTAAAATTCTGTAGCCTAAGTGGTAAGTTTCATGGATGTCATGACTTTGGTCTGAATCTCCATTCCTCCCTCTTTCCCTTCTCTTCTTCCTTCCTCTCTTTCTTCTTTCAATTATGATTCATTCTATCTTTCTCTTCATCTATCCATTTATTTATCCAACCACCTAGCTGTCCATCCACTTATCCTCTCATCTACCCTTCCACCCGCTCACACGTATATTTACTTACTCACTCGGCCCACCCATTCGGCTTCAACTGGGTGGCTGTGGTGCGTGGGAAGTGCCTGGACACTGTTGCACGTGGGCCCCGTCAGTTGACCCCTTGGACAGCGTCATCACAGACAGTGGGGACACTGATGTTGGTGCTCAGCGCAGCTGAGAGGTAGACTGAGGGCCCTGTCCAAGCAACTTTTCATGGCGTTTCTGAGAGCCATTGAGGTCTGCAGTCCCCATCAAGGCACTCTGGGAAGCCACTCGAAGCAGCGGTATCTGAGCTGTGATACGCACATTTGCCATTTACAATTATATGGTATTATTCATCACAGTAATATTTTATTTAAAGAAACCAATAAAGCAGATGGAGACTGCTGAAGATGTGACTATTGTAGCTGGCATGTTTGTTCAGCAACTGGCACAATAATAGAGATGCAGAGGAGACGATGGGATGGGAAACACAAATTATTTTAACTTTCTTGAAGAGGGGAACTGAGATCACAGTTTTGACCTTCACAAAACCTTAAAATAACCTGGATTCTAGGAATTTCAAGATGATCATGAGACACTTGGCAGAGCAGGGGAAAATTAGGCTGTGGCTTTTATATTTGACTCCCTCATGTGGCTGAATTCATTGAAGTGCAATATCTAGAGAAAGAAGAGTGATCCTGACAATGTAGTAGAAAGAACATGGGTTTGTTGTTGATCAGATCAAGGATTCCTGTTCTTCTACCTACGAGCTGTGTGTCCTTGGGCAAGTCATTTAACCTTTCTGAGTTTCAGTTTCCATTTAGGTAAATGGGAGATAATAATACATAATTCAAGGAGGATTCAAATGAAATCATGGTGATAAAGTGGCTGGCAGAATGCCAGATGCAGCTCCTCAGTACATACTGGCTCCATATCGGTTCCAACGTTGCATATTGACCAGGTCACAACTGGACTATTCTGTTCCCTTCTGCACACAGGCTGCAATAGTTTAGCATGTGCCCTGAAGAGTGACTGGGATGATGAGAGACTTGAATCCATATCCTGCATCCAGTTGAAAGCAGATAAAATGTCTAATTTGAGGAGGAGGAACTTAAGGAACATAAGGGTGTCTCCAACTATTGAAACATGTTGGAGAAAGAAGGTAGAGACTTACTGTAGATATTTCCCCAAGAGACTGATGAATGAAAGCTACAGGCAGATACATTTCAGCTCAAATATGGAAAAAATACTGCAAGAACAAAATAGCTCCCAGTAGTGGCACCATTGAAGGGAAGGCTGCCTGGAAGAGGCCATGCGTGATCTGGTGCAGGGGCGCCCCAGGCAGCCTGAGGACAAGGGTAGTGGGGGATCCTCCCAGGCAGAGGAATACTAGACGTGAAGGCCTGGTGGGGTGAGACAGCATCATGTGTCTGGGGAGCCAGGCACTGTCAGCCAACTCCAGAACGTGGGTTAGGCAGGGTTGAGGCAAGTGGCAGAATGTGACGGGTCTTTAGGGATCATGAATCCCCAAATTGAGCACTTTTTCTGAGATAATGGAAGGTTTTCAGCTGGAGAATGATATGAACAGATTTATTTATCATAATAGAAAAAAAAAACAAAACAAAACCAAAAACCCAATGACAAACAGGACAGTGCAACATTCACTTCCAGCTCTACCATTCAGTGTGGGATCCTGGGCAGGTCACTTTAGGTCTCCAAGACACAAATGTAAAATGGAACTAATAATCTTGTCTTGTCTTGCTTTTTTTTTTTTTTTTCCCCTTTTTTTTTCAGGGTAAATTTGAAGCACTGACTGCATCACGGATATGGAAATACATGAGAAAATTGCATAGTGCCCTGCCAAGTTAAAGGGCTGTTATTTTATTGCTATTTCCAACCAGTTCTGATGAATGTGGGACAAAGCATTGAGAATATGTCTTTCCTTGGTATCTTGGTCCCTTTTCTGTATTTTTTTTTTTTTTTTTTGAGACAGAGCCTCACTCTGTTGCCTGGGCTAGAGTGCCGCGGTGTCAGCCTAGCTCACAGCAACCTCAAACTCCTGGGCTCAAGCAATCCTTCTGCCTCAGCCTCCCGAGTAGCTGGGACTACAAGCATGCCCCATCACGCCCAGCTAATTTTTTCTATATATTTTTAGTTGGCCAATTAATTTCTTTCTATTTTTAGTAGAGGCGGGGTCTCATTCTTGCTCAGACTGGTTTCGAACTCCTGACCTTGAGCGATCCTCCTGCCTTGGCCTCCCAGAGTGCTAGGATTACAGGTGTGATCCACCATGCCCAGCCTTGTATTTTTTTGTTTTTTTGCTTTGACTGTGTTCAAACCATGGAAATGCCATGCTTCTCCATCTCATTTCATAGATCCAAGAGGAACCAAACATTCTGGCCCTTCCTCACAGTCTCTGTCCCTCCAACCTGTGTAGCTGGATGTTGGGTACCTGAGCTGCATAAATTGCAAAGTGCTGTCACACAGGAGGCTGCTGTAGCCACATCTCACACATCTCCATTAGAGCATAAATCTCATGGTGTTAGAGTAAGAGGCCTGAGAAAGGTCACCATGCACTATGGTTCCTAAATCTTCCATTTATACTTTGGGAATCACATGCCTGACATCCAAGGCTATTGTAAAGATCAAATGAGATACAGTAAAGTGCCTGGAATATAGTAGATCCAATAAAAAACTAAACAAACAAAAATAATAACAACTATAAGAAGCAGTAAACCTTTAATGGGGTATACATAGTAACATTGATATGTATTTCAAATATGTGTATGTGTAGTACATAGCCAGGTACTTTTGTTGTTTGAATTAGAAATGAAAGCAGGAAAAAAGCAGGACTGGATGAAACAGTATGAACATTGATGTTTCTTCAACACTGAGACAAGATGGAAACATTGCATTAGACTGTTCTCCAGCCCAGAGTGCAATTGTGTTTAGGCCAAGCTTACAGCAGCGTTTTGGGGGCACGAGCTCTACGGAGGCTTGCAGGAGGCCCCGCTGCTCGGGGAACACGGACACAGCCTTCAATCATGGGTCGTGAATTCTGGGCCAGGGCTGCAGTTTGTAATGACTCTTTTCAGCTCAGCCACCTTGTTGAGCTCTTGATTGCTTTATTTTCTTGGAAAGCTGCTGTATTCTATTCTCTCTACTGGCTCCCCTTGTGGCCCGGTGTGAAGTTCAAGGCCAGAGCCTGCTCTCATGTTCCAGAGCACTGAATTTGGAGATGGAGTCTGAGATGGAATGGAGTCCATGGAACGAATGCCTCCTTATCTCCCTGGAAGGCTTCTGGGGGGGCCTGCCGAGGCAGAGGCCGGCCCTGGTGACAGCGACTGAGGTCTCTGGGCTCAGACTGCGAGTGGCTGTGCTGTGGAAGAGGGGGCGTCCTTAGGGGGGTGCTGACTGCATGCTTCCTCAAGGGGACTTTCAGGGTATTCCCAACTTTAGCTCATAGAAATGGATTTTTGGGGATCCTTAACATCAGCCTGTATAAACTCTTACCATTTCTGGAAGCATTTCCCTTACACCACTTGGATTTTGATAAAATTTATAAGAGGTCGCAGTGTTCTCTTCCATATTTCATAGTGAGAGTATTTCATGGTAGACAGGTTTTGGTAGTTACAGTTAGACCAACACTAGAGTTTGAGTCTGGGATCTACTTTTTAACTTATGATTCTGGGGAATTCTCTTAAACTCTTCATGCCTCAGTCTCCACATTTTAGAGACAGGGATGATAAAACCAACTTTCCAGAGTTATGACTTGTGACAGATAATGCAACTTGCCTGAAACCCAACCCCATTTCCATGTCATATTTCCAAATGGCATTCAAAGTATTTGCCAAGCAATTTAACTACCAAATGCGCTCTCAAGTACATTAAATGTAGAATATATTCACAACCTACAACAAACTTTATTAAGACATTTCCTTCTCCATCGTTCTAAGTATCTTTCACTTCTCACCATTTCTCCAAGATGTTCTCTTTCTGGGTACAGCTGTGCCCAGCCTCTCACAAATGCCAGCCTATGCAAGCTCTCTGGCCTTGCTCTCCTTCCTTTCCCATCTTTCCTGGCTTGTGCCCAAAAAAGGAGGGCCTTGGAGCTAACACTATAAACTAGAATCCTCCCATCTTAGAATAGGGGATGGGAGATGGGGGAACAACCACAAACTGACCACGTGGGTAACTGAATGGAGAGCGAGGAACTGGCTACCAGAACCCAGAGCTGGGAATGAAGGGTGGAGGAGTGCCATGTGCTAAGGCAAATGCTTAGTGGCCACACACCCCAGTCCTGACCTCCTCCCCAACTCATCCTGCAAGCTGTTTAAAAAGAAGATTAGGGAGACAGGGAGAAATCCTTCAACTGTGTCATTAGGCTAGCCCATGAGCAGGGTGAAGGAATCATCTGACAAGACTGGGGGTGTGGGCAGAAGGGGGAGACGGGTTTTCCATTCCCTAGCTGCATGTCTGATTCTGAGTGAATCCACTGTGGATGGCAAGCCTATCCGAGCAGGGGAGCACACAGTTGGAGAGAGATGCCAGCGCAGGGAGGGGGTAGCAGATGGGCAGCCTGCACTCCCAGCGTGTGCAATGGCAAGGGGGCGTGAGCTCCTGAGAGTCAAGGGTCCACCATGGAAAGTAGCCAATCTAGAGCCCGCTAGGATGCCTTGCCCGAGAGGACTGGCTGGCAGGAGCCAGAACGCTGGCTGAAGGGGAACGTGGGTGGACCACCCTGGGTGGGAGCTGAGGCAGGGGGCTGGTCAAGAGGAGGTTGGCCCAGGTGTGGGCTCCCTCCCTCAACAGACAGCTGCCCCTGCCAGACCTCTGTGCCAGTGTTTGGACACTGGCCATCCAGAGGACACTGTGCTTAGCTTGAGAAGCTCAACTTGTTTCCTTCCATCTTCCATTCCCTGCTCTAAGTTACGGGCATGCTTACCTCCTCCCTGCCAATATGACAAGTTGCCTAGGCCACAGCGTGCCAAGCCTTTGCAGGGAGAGGATGAGCTTACGTGTTAAACAGGAAATGAGATTGAAGTTTCAAATGAGGCTGGGCATTTTCAGACCCAAAAGAGACCCCAAAAGTATGGAATATGCCTCAGATGTCATTAAGTGGTGAGAAGGGGAGATCTGACAACATAGTGGAAGGTGGTGATTAGAGAAAAAATAAAACCTGTTTGTATTTGTGCCCTGCTGAGTTCAGGCTGCTCAATAAGCCAGTTACATTTGATGAATTTTCTTTTATCTCTGATGCAACAATATAGATGAAAATGTTCTGTAAACTGGAATGTACTCTACAAATATTAGTTGTGATTAATAATCATTATAAAAGGGAGCAGAGAAATAACATGAGGGTTTTCTTCATTTTCTCAGTATTATTTTAGAAATCCAAAGCATAATTCCTGATCTAGAGGGAGAATCAGAATGAAGCAGGGGTTCAAAGCACCTGGCACGTGGCCTCGGGGCAGCAGGATGAGCGTGCCTTCTGACACCGGAGCAGTTTGGCTCAGGGTGCTGGCAGGGCAAGGGGTATCTAATCCCACATCCTCCTCCACAGCATCTCCACTTCTTGCAGACATTCAAGACCCTTTGAAGATTTCTCTTTCTTTTATCTCTTACCTCCAAGCCATAGCTACATTTTGTAGTCCTACTTCTGAAACGCTTCCACTACCAATCCTCTTTCTCCACATCTGCTTACATAATGCAAACCACCCAGGGCGCGCCAGGTGTGGAATATACCACATGCCATCCAGCCCTCACAGCAGCCCCGTGAGCTAGACATGATACATTGCAGAAGACTGAGACTCAGAGATGGGAAATCACTTATCCAAGCTCAGGTGGCTTGGATAGTAGGTGACAGGTGGCAGAGGGGAATCTCGACTTGAGAGCCTTCCCTTAGCCTAAGAGGTCCCCAATGAGAATCCTCCCCACTGCCTCTGCATCCTCCGCTCTGTGGTCGGGGTGCCCTTTCCGAGCCTGGTGGCGCTAGTGTCCTCATGAAAACCTTTCAGGGGCTTCTTAATGCCCTTAGACAAATTCCATGCCCTCAGCGTGGCGGGCATGCCTTTTGTGAACTGACCCCAACCTCTGTCAGGCGCCATGCTCCACAGGGCACGTGGACCCCATGATATCTCTTCATACTCTGCTTATTTTTTTCCAGCTTGTCTTTTCTCCTTTGGACATGATGGTCTACCTCTGTCCTTCTCTAAGCACTAGAGAAGGACTGTCTAAGCACTGGCTCCTGGGCACAGTCCCCTGCAGGGCTCCTGCTAGAGGCGGTTATGTGTGATGGCCAAAGCACAGCATCAGACCTGGGTTCAGCCCCTTACCAGCAATATGAATGAGAAGGATTTATTTAACCTTTATGAGCTCTGGTTTCCTCATCTGTAAAGAACAGTAATTGTGAGGTAGGTACGCAAGACTGGACGCAGCTGATGCATGCAATGTGTGTAGCATAGTGCTCGGGTCATTCTAAGCCCTTTATTCATTCCTTCAATGTATATGGGGCATATGGTGTTCCAGGTTATGCAACGTTCTTGGGATACAGTGATGAACGAACTGCAGCTAGTCCCTGCCTTCATGCGGTTTCCAGTCTTGTTGGTGAGATGGATATTAACAAAACAAACAAACATGTCACTACTCAGGCTGCCTTCCCAGAGCTTTCCCTGAGATGTGGCTGGGCGGTTTGGGGCCACATGGTCTTTCATAACAGGGAGCCCTGGGAGGCATGAACTTCACAAGTGAGGAAACCAAGGCCAAGAGCAATCGAGAGGTTAGGGTTAGCCTACTCTTGTCGGGATTAGCCAGACAATAAGGAGTGGAGACAAACCTGGAACCAGATTCCTTTAAATTTGAACACTAAATTCTTTAATATGCCAACCTACTTGTACTATGGATGAGCATCTTGGCTACTCTTAAAGAGTCTTTCTAATCTCTTACTCTCAAATGATTAGATGACTAAATGGATGAGAGATAAAACATAAACTCATTTAAAGTATCAAAGAAGACCTCACAGGCTATTAAAGGGCGTCTTGCTTTACCCTAAGTGGAAATACCCAGACTTAGCAGAGGCCCTTCCCAGATCCCTCAGAGGTGGGAAGAAGACACACCAGCCAGAACCCAAGAATAGAGCGGTGTTTTTAAGTCTGTCTGTCTTCAGAATATATGGACAAATATTTTATTTTTTGTGAGTTGGTACCTAAAGAATAAAAAATAAAGACATGGCTTTGTCTCGCCTCCCCACCTTCCAGTCCTCATCTAACCAAAGTGATGCTACTGTTATCAGTTTCATACTTCGGGGCCCAGGAAATACTTCTTTACAAATAAGGATTCTGTGCTTTGAAAAAAAAGTTAGAAACCACAGTTCTAAGCAATCAGCTGCCAAGAGAAAGCCCTGATGGAAGA
The DNA here is from genome assembly GCF_040939455.1 of Microcebus murinus. NCBI lineage: Eukaryota > Metazoa > Chordata > Mammalia > Primates > Cheirogaleidae > Microcebus > Microcebus murinus. The sequence continues at coordinate 64,424,380 of NC_134107.1, forward strand.
TGGGGAGACCTCCAGGGCAGGAGAGGGCGGGGCGGCCGGCAGCACTGATTACCTGCCTGCCACATTGCTCTCCCGACTCCCACACCTCCTCACTCAAGTACACGCCTGGCCTGTGTTTGGGGAGTGTTCTGGAGCTTACAAAGGGTTTTCACACATTATTTCAGCTGGTCCCAACAGTGACTCTTGAGAAAACACACGGAGGTGGTGCCTCTCAGAGGAAACTGAGGCTAGAAACAGTGAGTAGCTACAAAGCACAGAGCCTGGGCTTGGACACCCTTGTCCTTCTCTCTCTGACCATTGTGCCAGTCCCCTGTGGGACTCTCTGCTGTCAAGTTCTTTAGAAGAAACGTCAGCCAGCTGTTGCCTGGTCTAGGTGGGGTGTGCCCCCCTTCCAGAAGCATGTGTCTCACTGGGGGATGGGGGTCCTGGAGGGAGAAGAAGGTCACAGACTGTGGGGTTCAGGGCATTGCATTACAGAAACATAACGCATATGTGCAAAAAGTCTTGCATCTCCGCTGGACAAAGTAACTTGAGTAGGAGAGGGAGGGTCTAACCCACTGAGGAACATGGCATCCCTTGGGAACTGTTCTGTCCAGACAACCTGTCTTTTGTTACAGCTGTGGTTCCACAAGAACCCAATCCACCAACGTCCTCTGAACACAGTATGGACAGGACATTAGCACAGAAAGAACACAGGGTGGGAGTCAGGGTACCTGGTTCCCAGCATGCCCCTACTACTGAATGTTTGCTATCCTTGAGCAGGACATGTTCCTTCCTGGATTCCTGTTGTCATTTACAACAGAAGTGTCTTCCCTGACAGTTTATGGTTCCAACAGCCTTCTGCTTTCCTTTTAATCTGCTTCTCTTGGCTGAGATTTCTAGACTCAAGTCTCTCTGATCAAATATGTTTGTCTGAGCTAGATATGAGCTGGCCTCTCCTGGTCCTTGACCCTGCTGGCCTGTGCCTAGACCCGAACTCAACCATGTGTCACAGAGACATCTGATGAGGGCCCTTGGAGGGCCAGCTGCATAATTTTCGGCATGTCCACTGGGCTCCTTTGTCCCCTGCTCCTGAGCTAATGGGAAGGCCTGTGGGCTCTCTGACCAGAAGGTGACCACCACTCCACACTGCCCAGACCATTTCTCACACGCACAATCAAACCCAGCTACTGTAAATCACTTTAACAGTCTGTCTGTCTGTCTGTCTCTTTCTCTTTCTCTCTCTCTTTTCTCATGGGGGCTTGGCACTGAGCTCAGAGGAATGACTAACTTTTGGGACCAGATTCCTGCTTCTAGAAGGCTAATTAAAATTCCAGGGCCTGAGGTGGCTTTGCTTTCCCTGCTGGATGGAAGGAAAAGGGTCTAAATGCAACAAGTGCAGCCTCGCTTGTACTCCTGCCCTGGGTTTCCCTGGCCTGGAAGATAGCTTTGGATGAAGAGAAAGGGGTAACAAGCTAAACAGATTAAGTTAGAAGAGGAGAGAGAAAGAACATAAAGACAATGTGACCAATGTAGAGAGGCCACATGCTCTGTTGGTAGAATCCACACTGCAGCAACATCACTTAGAAAATAACCCGACCTTAAATAGCAAGAGCCTGAAAATCATTCACGCCATTTTACCCAATAATTCCACTTCCACAAATCTGTCCTAAGGACCTGATCAGAAATGCAAATAAAGCCTTATGCACAAGCATGTTTATCACAGGGCTGCTTATTACAATAGTGGATATTGGAAATAATGTAAATGTCTGCTCTGGGATTGGTTATACAAACTGTGACTCATCTGTATAGAATGGAACATTCGATAGCAATTTAAAATGATATTTATGAAGGCGTTTTCATGGCATGGTTAAATGCCTATGATGTAGTGTTAAGCAAAATCAAGCAGAACAAATTTTAGGAAAAAAATTATCAATATTATCTAAAGATAAAAATAAGTGCTTAAGAAATACCCCAGAAGGAAATACACCAACATACTAACAGTAGTTGAACTCTTAGATGGGATGAAATTTGCTTGAATTTTTAAATAATGATCACATAATATTTTGATAATTAAAAAAAGGGCTAAAATGAAAAAGAACTAAAGAGCTATTTTCTCCCTTGCAATTATGAAGGTTCTGGTTGGACGTCTGTTGGCCCCAGGAGTCTGTAAGGTTGACCTAAAAGGCAGCAGGCTTTTGGCTCCAGCATCGGCCAAACCAGAAGAGCTCGTCTTTAAAGTCTGGATGGAGGTGCTGTCTGGCCGCAGGTGACCGTCTGAAAGCTACAGAATCGCATTCTCCAGGAAGCCTTTCCTGGCTCAAGTCAGGCACCCCTTTGTGTTCCCAGGTCCCCCACATGGACCTTCTGTGCTTTAACACTTAAAGGATTCTGTGGCATTTTACGTATGGGAGAGACCTCAGAGATCATTTAGCTCATGCATTAATTCTTTCCTTCATGTATTCACTCATTCATTCTAAATAACATTTCTTGGGGTCTGTGTGAGGCACTGGGGATTCGCACGGCATGGTCTGCACCCCGGAGCCTCTCAGGGCGCAGTGGCGGGGGCGGGGACGGCCAGCACAGAGGAGGAGGCAGGTGATGATGACGGGGCGTGGGAGAGCCCCGTGCGCCCTCCCCGGCATGTGGGCAGTACCTACTGAGTGTTCACTTAATGACGGATGGCCTGTGCTCCGATGATGGTCACAGCGGGTGCTGTGTGACATCGAGGGGAAGACACTCAATACAGTTCAGGGGTGGCAGCGTCCAAGAAATGACTCCGGAAGGGGCGCTCCATTTTACTGATGGGGTCCACATTATACGACCTGATGAGGGCCCAAGGGCCTTGGTGACAGGGCTGACATGTGAATCCAGGTTTTAGGGCTCTTAGCTCTTCCAACTACATGCAAATCTGGAGACGCTATCAGGACTCAGCCAAGGTGTCCCCTCATCTGCACAGGTTTTCATGGCTCTTTCCCTGGCTACTTTTCCCCGGTTGGAGATGATCAATAGTGACTTTGGATTGAGGGATGTGACCCTGTAGGGAGGGAGCCAGGGGAATAAATGCCCAGATTGCAGTTAGCCCCCCGTCCACACCTCTGTCGGAGTTTCCTGTTGGCCGAACCCACGCAGGAGCGGGAGGTCGCAGGAGCGCTGCTGGTGTGGCCCAGACAGTGCAGAGAGGAGAGGGCTAGCAAGAGTCTCTGGCAGGGCAAGGGGGAAAGATCTGGCACAAGCCCTGAATCCAGCCCGCCCCTGGAATGCTCGGTGTACTTGGACCGGTGAATTTCCTCTTTTCATAAATCAGCTGGGCTGGCTGTTCTGCTGTTGGCAGTCAATCGAATCTTTACTGACACCATGGCTTAACTGAACTCCAGTTTCTTCCCTCATACTTTTAAAATATGTTTTTCTTTTAGCATGGTAAAATATATATAACATAAAATGTGGCATAGAAGCCCTTTTTAAGTGTACAATTCAGTGCTATTAATTATATTCACAGTATTGTGTAACTCTCATGACTATTTCCAAAATTCTTTCATTACCCCAAACAAAAACTCGGAACCCATTAAACAATAATTTCTCATTTCTCCCTCCTCCCAGTCTCTGGTAACCTCTAATCTACCTTCTGTCTTTATAACTTTACCTAACCTAGATGTTTCATATAAGTGGAATCATGCAATATTTGAATTTTAATTTCTGCCTTATTTCGTTTAGCTTACTGTATTCAATGTTCATTCATATCGTAGTATGTATCAGAATTGCATTCGTTTTTATGGCTGAATAATGTTCCGTGTGTGTGTGTGTGTGTGTGTGTGTGTGTGTGTGTGTGTGTGTGAGAGAGAGAGAGAGAGAGAGAGAGAGAGAGAGACAGAGACAGAGACAGAGACAGAGAGAGAGATCACACATTTGTTTATCTAGTCATTTGTTGATGGACACTTGGGTCATTTCCACCTTCTGGCTGTTATGAACAGTGTTATTACGAACTCATCCTCTGCATTTTAAATGCCTACCACTAGACGAGGTCCTAAGGAGGGAAGGAACTGATGATAATAAAATGCTTGGCATCGTATGGGGGGAGCTTGCGAGTGGGGATCAGAGCCACTGAGTGTCAGGGTGTGCTGCCCACCCAGGGGCCAGACTGGACCCCAAGAAGCCCCTGCAGAGGCAATGGAAGCCAAGGGGAGAAGCCACTCATTTCTGAAGTGTAGAGCCTACAACTCAGGATGTTGTCTTTAAAAAATACCAGAAGCTCATAGTAACCTAGTAATTAGACTGGCACTGTCGCCAGCATTTCTTTAATGGTTGAGTGATCAGAAGTTTTCTTTTTTTCCCCCTTTTCTGCTGTCAACTCGGGCTGATTAGAAAGGCATGTGAATCTTTCCTTCACATAATTTTCCAAGTCTGAAGTGAGAAATTGAACTGAACTCAATTATAGCAGCCGATCTAATGTACTTAATTGCACGCCGGAGCTAGGAATTTGAAGGGTTCCTTGGAGGATGGGGGTGAGCACAGTTACTGATGTCACATCTACCTGTGGATGCACACGTGGTCTCAAGGGCGCCCAGGGGCCTCCTGCCCCCAGCACACATTTGCGTGTACACATGGATGAAATGCAGATGGGGTGAGATCGTGTCCTCTGAGATGCTGACGCTTCCTCTGACGGTTTGGCTAATGAGTTTATAACTGCTTCCAAGCACTAATTCAGAAGCCTGCATGATTTTTTAAAAAACAGGTTTCCTCTCTGAGCAATTGCAACAAAACTAATGAAAAGAAGTTATGCAAGGGGGAAGGGAGCTGACTGGGGGGCAGAGCATCTCCCCAGAGGGGAAACAGTGAGCAGGGCCCGTTGAAATCCTGCTGCTCCCAGCAGCAGTAACTGCAACAGCAGCATGGTGGGGTCTCGGAAAGCCAGTGGCCCGTAATCAATACCGTGGCCTTGGCCTTTGGGGCTAATCACCCTCACAGTGATGAACGTTCACTGAGCACTTCCTCTGTCTGGACACCGCGTCCCTGCTGTTCATGCCTGCACTTCAATCTTTAAAACCTTCCTGCAGAGCAGACGGCGGTGGGACCCCTGCTTTCCAGACCAGGACAGTGAGGTGCAGAGGGCACAAGACTTTCCTGAGTAAGTGACAGCACAGGGTTGTAGTTCAGGTCTGAGCCTAAGCCAGGGATTGTTGCACTATGTCCCAGCGTCGCGCCAGGACTCCAGGACCCCAGGCACAGAGACTGCCACAAAAGGCAATGGCACCCCTCTACCCCACCTTCCTCCTTGCCCCCTCCCTGCCTTCTGCTTCCATATTCCTCATCCTTCATTCCCCTCCCCTCTCATCTCCATCCTTCCTCCCGAAATCATCTTCCACTTTTCTTCCTCCCTCCGCATTCTCAGCCATCTTTGATCAAGAACTGCTCATACAGTTATCGTTCTGAAAACAAAAAATGGGGCCCCAGGCAAGAAACATTCCTTTTATCATAATTGTAAGCTGCAGGGTCGGCAGGAAACACTGAGATTGAGCCATGAAACTCCAAAGCGCAGGGAAGAGCAGCCTAAGAAGGAAGGATTCCTTGACCCACGCCTGGGGCCTGGGCTTGTGCTCCAGCTCTCTGGCCTGGGCTGTAACTTGCCAAATGGGGGAGAGAAATGTCTTCAACTTGCCTTCGTGGGTGCTCCCCAGATCCAGGGGCTGTGCAAAGTTGAGCATCAGACAGTGAGAGAAGGGAGCTGGGCTGACTTGGCAAACGAGGAGAGAAGACACCACAGGGAACCAGGGCACGGGGCCAGGGAATGGAAGAGCCGGGGAAATGTGTGCAGTGAGGTGCTCTCAACGTGCAAGTCAGTAGGAGGCGGGGTCCAGGTGAGCCCGGGCTCGCTGCCAGTGACCAGTTCTCATGTGCCTGGCTCTCCTTGGCATGGGGTAGGGCAGGCCTGAGCCATTACGAGGCCTGGGGAGAGGGCTGCCATCATCCGCTCTTTGGCTGGTCCCACCATTCCCCACTCTTAGCTTCTGTACATGTCAGACCTACTTTGGTGAGTCTGACATGAAGTCATCAAGGCAACGGCCAACTCTGTGATTCCCCATGTTTGCAAATGACGGCTCTGTGAGTCAGGGGTACCAGAGGTCTTGTCCAAGCTTGCAGAACCAGAAAGTGAAAAGGCCGGGATCAACCGTAGAAATTCCTTCCATTTATCCATGCTGCTTGATTCCCTGTTTGAAGGCCAGGTGGAGTGGGATTTGGAGACAAGCATAGGATTTGGAGTCAGAAAAATCTGGTCCTGCATCTTGACCTCACAGCTTATTAGCTACATATTTCCACTCTCTGTATTTTTCTGCTGTTCCAAACTCCTTTGGTTTGTCTTAACTCTTTGTGGTCTGCTTTACACAAGTAAATGCAACAGAATTCACTGCATCTTGGTGCTTGAACGCCTGGGCCCTGTTAGTGACCCCGAGTCCACAGAAGGCAGCCTGACAGCTCGGCTGTCCTGGGAGGGATGCCTAGGGGGGCCTCATTATTCCCAGAGAATGACTTTTACCTGGTGGGATCTGGGCCGTCAATAATGCAGATATGTGATAAGGAGCATTTTCCAAGTGAGAACTCGGAGGCTGTAAAAACCAAATGGAATGATTAGGGAGGCGCTGGACCATGGGAGTGTTTTCCTTGAACAAGTCTTTTAACCTTGCTGAGAAACTGACCCTCTTTCAGCCACTGACAGCCTTTTCAGAACAGGGAAAACAAGCTCAGTTCTTTTTAATGTATATTAAATTGAGCCTGTCAACCTTGACAAGGTCCCTTTAAGTAGATGGTCTCTAAGAGGACAGCTTGCCCAGAAGACACGCTGCTTGGAAGGCTGTGTAGACGGCATTTCCTCCCACAATTCAGGCTGAACAAAATCTCACTTTCTTCTTCCCTCTCTTCCTTCCTTTCTTCCTCCTTTAACAAGAGCTATCATTTATTTGTGATCACATGGGCCCAAACCTGTGCCCAGTACTCAGGTGTATTCTCTGACACTCCTGTGAAATGGGTTTTATTTTATCCTCATCTCACAGCTGAGGGAAGCAAGGATCTGAGAAATGCTGTGTCACAGTCGATGGCTTCCAATAGGTGAGTGTGACTTCTGTGCTCAGGGTCTTAATATCTTTGGGTGTCGTTATCTGCATAAATCAAACTATTTTCATTTGCTATGTGCTCCTGCAGGCTTTGCCCACACATACATAATTTTTACATAATTATGACTTTAATTATGGTACAGCTATAGTTAGAGTTAGTATTCTTTTAAGTTTCATTTTTATCAAAGTAATATTTTAAAAAGTAAAATAGTATAAAAGATATGCCTTAGACAACACAAATCCCTGTCCTTACTCTGTCTCTTCCAACTGTTGCTCCTGGTATTGATCTCCAGATTGCTAAATAATATATTCATATGGCTACTTCTTGCTTTATCAGTTTTAAATACTGACCTCCTTGGGCAGTAGATGAGAATAGTGAAATCTCCCTTTTCACTTCCCTTTCACACCACGAGCATAGTTACGTTACGCCGTGATCCTTAAGGCATAAATATGTCTGTTATGATTTTGTGGATATCATGCAGAGCCAAGTTGTGCCTCCTTTCTTGTATTATACTTTTTTTTTTCTTTTTCTGTAAAGACACTTGCCTTATCATCTGCATACCTTCCTTTAATCTGGCTCTAATTTCTTCTACATGTTGTAACATCTCTGTCATTCACCAATCAGTAATTTTTTTATATATGCAAACACATCGATTCCATTTTTTTTTTCCTGGAGATTATCCCTTTGGAACCATCTGTCTTTCTGCTCTAGTCTGAATTGGCTGCTTTCCAGGGTGGCTGCACAGCTGATGTATGGGGCCTTCTTTTGATCCCGGGAAGTACTTCCACTGTTCTCTTGTGTTGGTTTCTCCATTTCTTGTAGCCCATAACTTTCAATAATGTGATTTCATTTCCAATTTACTTTGCTAACAAAAGGTGTATAATTTTTTTTTTCAGTTTTTGATTATCTTATGACTCACTTAAACTTACATGACAGTTTGGCTAGGTATAAATTTCTAGTTTGAAAATGATTTTCTTTGAGAATATTAAGAGCAATTCTCCATAGTCATCCAACTTTTGGTTTTACCACAAAGTTTGAGGGCAATTTGATTCTAAGTTCTTTTTATGTGACCTTTCATTCTCTCTAGGAACTTTAGGATATTCTCTTTTTTTCTATGAGTTTAGAAATTTTATGATGATGTGATTCAATATAGGCCTTTTTGCATGCATGGCACTCAGAACTTGATGAGTACTTTTAATTGGAGACACTTGTTTTAGTTCTGGGAAATTTTTCTTGTCTCAGACTGATTTATGGTGGGAAGATTCTCTAAAGTTTGACATAGGTATGTTTCATTCACCATGGAAGAAAGGAAATTGATTGTTTACCAAACAACTACTATGTACCAGGCATTGAAATAGAGACTTTACATGTGCTATTTATTTTATCATTACAGAAAACTTCCAAGACAGCTATTGACATCACCATCTTATAAGTGGAACCTCTGTGACTCAAAGGAGTTAAAACATTTGTCCACAGATGCCTAGCTATTGACCATCACCGTCAGAATTCAGTCCAGGTCTGGACAACTCAGTCCCCTAGATGAACAATGGCCTAACTGTGCATTTTAGAACACCAGCGTCTTGATATGTTTCTGTAATCTCGTATGTTTTGGAATGGTGGGATAAATATATGTCTCAGTTACAGGATTTTTCAAAGGCATTGATATCTTAATGTGCATTGTGAGTCTCTAAGTAGGAGACTGGATGTGCTTTTGAAGCTACGCCTTGAGAGGTGGACAGAATTTGAGCATGAGACTTTAGGTCTGGTTGCTGGCTGGTTGGCCACAGGGCCAGCCAACTGCCTACACTACCTTGCTCACCTCCATTCTGTTCCTTCCTCTTTCATTCCCCCTGGACCACCTTTCTCAATGGGCACCAATCACAGTGCCTTATATTTTCAGGTTCTTAATTACTCAAAAGCTATACTACTGCCTTTTATATAAGCTCCTTCCTGCTTTGGGAATTTCTCGCACACTACTGTCTTTGCCTGTTCTGCTCTTCACATCCCTTACCTACCTCAGACCTACTCATTTTACAGCCTAAAGGCATCTACCTGGATGAAAACATCCCTAAACATTCTAGTTAGGTTAGGTCTCCCTGCATTATGTTCTCAAAGTACAATATGATACTTCTGCATCATATCAATCATAGCATATATCATTTGCATGTGACATGCAACATATCAATTGCAAGCATATAATTATATGTCTTTTGGTTTGTTTATTGTCTCCTTTCTGTAGACTCCAAGTTCCTTCTGGGACAGGGACCATGTCTATTTTGCTTATTACCATATGCCTGGAGCACAGCATGGTGCCTAATACATGCTAAGTGCTCAGTAAACATTTGTTGAGTGACTGCATGAATGATCAAAGAGAGAATGAAAAAGGCTACTTTGTCATCATCATTAATGATGGTGCTAATTAATGAATTTTGCTTAAAATGGCAGCTCTTGTTAGAATTCCAGCAGCCAATGCTGCATCATAATAGGTCTGCAATGAGACAAGGAAATAATGCAAAAAACAGCCTTAAATGTGATGAATACTCCATGGAACAAAATCCTAATTCAAAAAAAATTATGTTTCTGTTCTGTGCATGAATTATTTTGCCAACAGGTATCTCAGTGTGAGACTGCCTTCACCCCGAAAATACCCAGCCTCAAAAGCATATTCAAGCAGTTCTTCATGACTCCTGTAAATCAAGCTCTCATTCAGTGAGCCAGGGGAGCAAATGAATATTCTCTTTTAAAGAGTGAAAATGCTTGGAATAAAAAGAATTAGGTGAGATCTTCGTAAGGGTTCATTTTCCAGCCTTGGCTAGATGAGCAGGTAAGCCTGACCCAGAGTCCTGGGCCAATGCTTTCATCTCCCATGGGATTTTCTGGCCACTGAGATGGGATATTCTGACAGCTGTGCCTTCTGTTTTACCATGGAGGACTTCTGGGAAGACCAAGTACCATCACATCCCCACAAGCATCAAGCACAGTGCCTGCCCATTCAATAAAATCTAGTTCCCTTGTCCTTCCTATTCCTCATTTGCCTTGCTCTGACCTTAATATATTGATTTATTAATTAACTCTTCCTGTTGGTACCTCTACCCTAGACTGTGGACACTTTAAGGGTAATGATAATATCTTACTCATCTCTGCATCTCTGGCCTTCCTACAATGCCTGGTACATGTGGAATACTCAATAAATGTCTGCTGGTGAAGGAGTGAAGGATCCTATCCACGGTCCTGCAGAGTGAGTGTGGGATCTTTTATTATTCCCCGTGACTCAGTAGAAGAAACTGAAGCTCAGACAGTTCATGTGACTTACTTGCCTGAGGATCCAACTAATGATCCCCAGCCTGTACAAACTCTAAATAAGGATGATATTCAAAGTTCTTGTTATGGTCTAAATGTGCATACCCCCCCCCAATTCATATGGAGAAATCCTAACCCCCAAGGTGATGGTATTAGGAAGGTGGCCTTTGAGAGGTGACTGGGTCATGAGCTTGGAGCCCACACCATGGGATTAGTGCCCTTGTAAAGGAGGCCCCTGAGAGCTGCCTTGCCTTTCCCACCGTGTGAGGACATAGGACCCAGCAAGCAGGCGCTTTCTACGAACCAGGAAACCAGCCCGCAATAGGCACTGATTTTTCTGGTGCCTTGATCTTGGACTTCCCAGCCTCCAGAGCTGTTAGAAATAAATTTCTGTTGCTTATAAGCACCCCCAGTGTAAGGCATTTGTTACAGCAGCCTTGCATGACCTGGCCCCTGCCCCCCATTGCAGCATTTTCTCCTGCAGCTCCTCACCTCACTGGTGAGGTGACATTGCACTCTGGCTGTTTACCGGTCTGTCTCCCTGACTGGACTGTGGGCTCTTCCACAGTAGGGGCCAGGGCCACCTGAGGTTGACACAAGACATGCTGTAGACTAGAACTCAAATGTTTGCAGGAGCACCCAGGAATGCACTTGAGGTCCCACCCTGGTGCTCCTGGTTGAGTGCTCTTTCCCAGATGCCATGCTGCTCCATGGATCACAGAATATGAGCATCAGGGGGAAAAAAAAATGGATCAAATGGCAGCACAAACCCAAACTGGCAGCCATCCTCAAGATGCTGAGAGGCCGCCCATCTGCTCTCCTCGCTCTCTAAATCCACAGTTGTGCCCTCCATGCTGAGACAGCCGCAGCAGCTGGCCCCCTGCTTGGAGTGAGGAGACCAACGATTTATTACAAAGGGGCCTCGCTAAATCAATCTTCAAATCAGCCCGGCCTCTAGGAGCACGGGCAGCTCGCGGTGCTGTCCTCGGCACGCTGCCGCCTCTGCGTTCCAGCTACGCGCAGCCGCGGCCTCACCAGGCCTCCGCGGAGATGCCTGGCATTCATTTCCAGGAGCAATTTTGGGAAATCAGATAATAGAACATTTGATTGCCTTCAAAACAGATGGGTGCACTGCTGGCATGTCCCAGGGCCACGGCCCCCGTGGCTAGCTGGCATCTGGGTGATATCCACGGTTCTGGAAGATGGTTTCTGGCCAATGAGGTCTTTTATGGAAACTAGTTTCCATGGCTGATACCTCTGATTATCGAAGGACGTCTTTGACAGCCACATCTGGGAACACCCCTTCTTTGAGAATCACTCAGAATATTCTTATTCTCAGATTTGGAGCTTGCAAGTTGGACTGGTGATCCAGCCCTCTATAGTATGCTAGCCTGAAGTCGGAGGTGGAAGTCAGTCCCAATGGGCCAACATGGATCTTTTCTAGAAGTCAGATCTGTTCTGCTTGGAGCCCAGGCTGATGGTGCTGGCTCTTTGCACGCCTGCACTGCACACGTGATCCTGCCCTCTGGACAGTGCTGATTAAAGTATTTAAGAGAAGCCAATGCACAGGCTTGTGGGTGACCGACCATGGATTCTGATGCAGAAAGATAAGCTGGGCCAACAGCATTTACTGTCTTGAGAATGTGAACTGAGAGTCCTCCAGGGAGCGAGGTTGTAGTGATGAGAGCTGAAACTGAAAGGTCAGATGGAGAAACCGGAGGGGTATGCAGCAGTGAGTGAGCAGAGGGCATGGTGCAGAGACCCATGTGTGGGGTGGATGGAAAGGGAAGAGGGGAACAGATGTGTGGGGAAGGGAGACATCATAATGAGAGAGCACGCAGAGCCCTGCAGGCCTTCAGGCTGCACTCCAGTTCTTATTCCCACAGGTTACTGAAGGGGTGTATGTTTCTGGAACCATGAAAGCCCCATTCATGCCCTTGTTCATCAAAGGGCTCAGCTAAACCCTGGGTTAATTGCTAGGGCTGGGGCTGGGATGATAGGGGAAAGGCCCTTTATCTTTAGGCACTCACAGTCCTGTGGGAGAGAGAAATGGGTACCAGGTCAAGGACACAGCTCAACAACGGGTGGCGAAATGCATCGAGATAAAAGGTGACGTGGAAACGGGGAGGAACACCTGAGCTTGCTGCAGGAAGTCAAAGCAGGCTTTCCAGCCAGGCTGAGGCCGGTGGGGCCAAACTCGAGGAAGATGAAACGGATTGTGTAAAAGGCAGAGGGGAGCACGGCATGCCTTAAGATCTGCAAGATGCTCGAGAGCGCAGGAACATAAAGCTCCACTGAATATTCCTTCAGAGGAGAAAGTGCACTGACAAGTAGTCAAGATGAGAAGGTGAATATTACATTAGGCATCAGTGAGTTAGTTTTCAGATGCGAAAATTATAAAATGATGAAGGACCTCAGAGACCATCTAGTCCAACTACCTTATTTTACCAGTGAGGAAACTGAGGCCCAGAGAAGGGAAATTGCCTTCATGCTTCCATGAAGCTTTCTGAAATTTCCCAAGGATGTCGTTGCAGGCCAGGGGAAGATGCAGGACTCCTGAGTGCTGATCCCAGCCTCTACCAGAAGGACAGGTAGTTGGAGTGATGCAGTGCCTTTTCCATTTCAGTCTGATGCCTCATGGGGGGAGGAAAATCCAGCCAAGTGCTCCTGAACAGAAGCAGAGAGCCCAGGGTGGCACACAGTGACAGAGCAGGCACTGACTCTATGAATAAAGGAATGAATGAATGCTTGGCTCTAGTGCTTGCTGCCAACCTGCCATGCCTTTTCTATCTTCTCAAATCCTGCTGTCCCCTCAGGATTTGGGTCAACCCCCTCTTGCTGCAGGAAGCCTTCTGTGAGCACCCAGCACCCACAGTGCAGAGTCTCTCTCTCTCCCATGGCCCCGCAGGCTTTGCCATTTGCAGGGCACCCATATTACCTGTTTGTTTCACGAGTGTCCTGCTCACCTACGCAGTTATTTGTCCAACTAGAAACTGCTGCTCTGGGGAGGGGCTACCTTTCATACTTTCTCATACCCTATAATACCTAATCCGGTGCCTGGCACAAGGAAATACTGATGAATTATTTTAGGTTTTGCAAAATGATCTTTCCTGCCTTCCTTCTTACCCTTCCAAAGCTAATTGGACTTATTATCATCATCTAGTTTCTATCTCCTGCCAGAGCTTCCCCATGCTTTCAGAACATTGAATGCTAATTTTAACATCCCTTTATATTCACATGGAGCTTCATAGTTGACAAATACTCTCTCGCATCTGCAGAGACCAGAGGTCAGAAAAGCTAAGGTTTTGGGGTGATGCTGGTCAGTGATAGATGAGTTCAAGGTCACTGTTATGTGGACTGAGGGCTGACAGGAGGTGAAGAACTACTGATCTAAACGTCTTCGGGTAGGAGGAGTTTGGGGAGCACAGGCTCTAAAGGGGTGTTCTTTATGATAAAAGTGGATGAGATTAGAAATCTTTCATCTCTGGCAGTCCATGACAGTGCAATAGTTGCTATGTGAGCTTTGTACTCGTTCGTTGCCCGAATACTGTGCCCATCTATTGACCTACTGGATGTTTACTGTGATTTGGCAGATAATGAAATGCTTGTTCCCATTCTCTGATAAATTACAAAATATCTCTTTTGCTTTTCTCTTTTTCTCACATCCTCCTCCTATTAGGTTGGTGCAAAAGTAATTGCCATTTTAGCATCTTTGCAATTTGCCATTTGATATTGGAATACATTCTTAAATAAATGTGGTTATGTTATACATCATTTTAATGTGCATTTCTCACTTTGTTTTTTGCTAATGAGTTATTACTTGCTGTCTGTTTTACATTTATTTTAGACTATGGAAATGACGTTAGGCAAAAAGCAAATCTGAGCAATTTTCTTGAGTTCAAAATGGGTCGTAGAGCAGCAGAGACAACTCGAAACATCAACAACGCATTTGGCCCAGGAACTGCTAACGAATATACAGTGCAGTGGTGGTTCAAGAAGTTTGCAAAGGCGATGAGAGCCTTGAAGATGAGGAGCACAGTGGCTGGCCGTCGGAAGTTGACAAGGACCAGTTGAGAGCAATCATCAAAGCTGATCCTCTTATAACTACATGAGAAGTTGCCAAAGAACTCAACATTGACCATTCTATGGTCATTCGGCATTTGAAGCAAGTTGGAAAGTTAAAGAAGCTGTATAAGTGGGTGCCACATCAGCTGACCCAAAATAAAAAGCAAACAAACCAAAAAAGAACTTTTTTTGAAGTGTTGTCTTCCCTTATTGTACACAATGAACCATTTCTTGATTCGATTGTGACATGTGACAAAAAGTGGATTTTATATGATAACAAGCAATGACCAGCTCAGTGGTTGGACTGAGAAGAAGCTCCAAAGCACTTCCCAAAACCAAACTTGCACCAAAAAAACATCCTGGTCATGGTGGTCTGCTACAGGTCTGATCCACTACAGCTCTCTGAATCCCAGCAAAACCATTACCTCTGAGAAGTACGCTGAGTAAATCGACGAGACACACCAAAAACTGCAATGTCTACAACTGGCATTAGTCAATAGAAGGGCCCAATTCTTCTCTAACACAACACCCGACCGCACATCACACAACCAACGCTTCAAAAGTTGAACAAATTGGGCTACCAAATTTTGCCTCATCCGCCATATTCACCTGACCCTTTGCCAACTGACTACCACTTCTTCAAGCATCTCGACAACTTTTTGCAGGGAAAACACTTCAACCACCAGCAGAATGCAGAAAATGCTTAGAAAATGCTTTCTAAGAGTTCCTGGAATCCCGAAGCATGGATTTTTAGATTACAGGGACAAACTTATTTCTCATTGGCAAAAATGTGTTGATTGTAACTGTTCCTATTTGGATTAATTATGATGTGTCTGAGCCTCGTTATAATGATTTAAAATTCATTGTGCAAAACTGTGATTACTTTTGCACCAACCTAATAATTTATTACATATTCAACTTCTGTCTCAATCACATCAATTGCATGCCTAGCCTATGTTAAAGGTTGTCACTATGCTGGATCTTTTTCATTTTACTCCTAGATCCACTTTCCATTTTTCTCCACTCTGCCTGTACCCATGGAGGCCACCCCTCTATGGATTGCACCCCCAGGCCCCTTGGCCTATGGCGTCTCCCTATGCTTGGCTTAGCCAATGGGAAGTGCTGGCAGGAGGTTGAAGGGTAGGGAGAAGAGGGGGTCAGGGTATCTGTGCCCTGGCTCAGATGGTGATGTTTGTACAATAATGTGAACGTACTTAATGGCACTGAACTGTACACTTAAAAATGGTTAAAGTGGTAAATTTTATGTTACATATATTTTACCATAATAAAAACAATGAAAGGAAAATAAAAGCCGATTACTTATTACCACATTTCCCTGAAAATAAGACCTACCCGTAAAATAAGCCCTAGCAGGATTTCTAAGCATTTGTGCAATATAAGCCCTATTTTGAAAATAAGACCTAGTGATGGGCGTGGCTATGCAGTGTATCTGCACAACCCATGCATTTCGTCACTGAGCGGTAAAGACGACGAGCAGCCCTTCTCATCTGCCCCGTGAGAGCTCTATTGCTCGACATGAGAGATTGGGGCCAATGGTTCTAAAGGAAATAGAGTCACAAGAAATTCAGGATGGAATTTGGGGTTTGGAGAGTTATGATGATGTTCCAGAAGACGACGACTTAATTATATTTGAATAAATGCAGATTGTTGTACCGTACTTTAAAAACAATAACACATCCTCTGAAAATAACCCTAGGGTGTCTTCTTGAGGAAAGATAAATATAAGACCCTGTCTTGTTTTTGAGGAAACACGGTAATGCCTGAAAGGCTAGAGACAAAACAATATCTTTTTTCATTTTCAATATTTCAGTAGAAGGACCACATTGGGTCAGCCCATACACTGACTGGGAATGTTTTATTCCTGCCAAACAAGTTATCCTATTCAGAATGCTATTGAATTTATTTGGGCAAACAGATGTGTGCCAACATTGGTCTGAAAAAATATGGTGCTGGTACACAACAACACTGACAGAGAGCATCCTCCGGTGTTATCCATACTTCCAAGGCCAGCTCACCTCCTCTTGCCCCTTGAAACTTTCTGGAATTGCTAGAACATGCTCTCATTGCTCTTCTCCTTCCTGTCATTGAGCTTCAATAGCACTTGTGCCTGTTCTGCAGAAGTTGGCCCATTATTTTACTTCTGGTTCTAATCCCAGCCAATCATTTCTCAAAGATTTGGAGTTTCTTGAGGACAAGGATCACAGCCTTATTGCTGTGGTTCCCATATACCTAGATTGATGTTGAATGGTGCTCAGCACATGTGGTGATTGATTACAACCTCACACAAATGCAATTGTGCAATTTGCATAATGAAATGCACTGCACACCAGAATGTGTTTCTCTCTGGCTCTGATTTCGACTTGTAGGAAGACTAATTTTCTCAAACTTACCCACAGCCCAGACTCTTGACAGCAATCTGGCACCTGGGAACAATGGGGTGGTGAGGTGGTTTGATGGTCTGGGTGCATTTTTTTTTTTTTTTTGCCTCCAGGTTCCCATAGCCTCTGAGCCAGAATTTTATAGAAAACAGCTAAAATATTCAAAGAAAGCACGAACTCCAGTCCAGGAACTTTGGAGGTAGGCAGTGTCAACAGAGCTGCTGTTTCACCAAAGAATAAACCTCTGTTCTGTTGGAATTGTTCTTAGGCTGTTTGTTGTTGTAGCCTCCCTCACTTTTTCTCTCTTTTTGAGTAGCAAACTGTGTGACCTATTTATATCATGATCCTTGGGTTGTTTTTAAGCTTGGCTTTTTCAGTGGAAGAGGGAATTTGGTTCGGAATACGAGAAATGCTAGTAGACTACAATTCCATTCATAAGCATTACTCAAATAGCCAGCTATGTCAGAGACTTGGCCAGGGGAGTCCTGACACCCCAAGACTCACTTTGCTCCTGTTCTCTCAATTGAGTGCTGCAATGGGATATTGGAATCCTGAAATCGGAATATGACAATGAATTAGAATAGTAATGTGTCCAAGTCCTTAGCTCTTTTATTATGATCTATGTTTTTTATTGATTTATATAAACTATTTCTATATCAAAGCCAACTTGCCATATATTGTATTTACCACTTTTGAAATCAGTTTGTTGTTTGTTTCCTACTTTTACTTGTGGCAGTTATGAAAACTTTTCACTTTTACGTACTCAATATACATCAGTATTTTTTCAGCTCAGTGTCCTGTTCCATTGAATTACCTATTTTTTATGTTAATATTGCATTTAATGCTAATGAGTTAAGTGGGCATTTTCACACAACGTTTTTGTGGGAATATGATTGGTATAACTTCAGGAAAAGCTATTTTCCAATAGATTTCAGAAAAACCATGTTTATATCCTGTGACCTAATAATTTCCTGTCTAGGAATCTGAACTAAAAGAATAAGAAATATAAAAGATTTATGCACTGAGATGTTCATTACAGCATTATTTATGATAGCAAAAAAATTGATATAATTTATAGAAATTAGAACATTTAATGGATTATTATGTAATGTTTAAAATTTTGTTTATAAAAACATTTTGAAGACCCAGAAAAAGGTTGTAATATAATTAGTGGTATGCTAGTAAAGTTTAACAACAGTGTCTTTGGAAAAAAACAAACAAACATCACTGCTTTGTAATGTCTGCCAATTTCTGTGGTGTAAACATTACTACCATAACTGATTCCAAGCTACGAATGTGGGGTCATGAGGTCACTGAATGCTGAGTTGGAAAGAGATGTGTATTGGCTCTTAGAGATAAGTACAAGCCATCTCCAAAGCACCAGTAGATATTATGTTATGTGACAAAAATAGGGTGTAAAAGGGTGTATACGGCATGATCTCAACACCATAAATAACTTATAAAAAAGATAGAAAAAAATTGAGTGGTTATTTCTGGGGAGGGAAATTATGAATGATGTTTTTACCTCTCTGCATTTTTTTTTTTTAGATTTTATTGTGGTAAGAACACTTAACATGAGATCTATCCTCTTAACTGTCAATCCGTAACTGTTATCTACAGCACAATGCTGTGCAGATCTCTAGAACTTATTCCTCTTGTATAATTGAAACTTTGTATTGTTGGACAGCAATTACCTTTTTCCCTATTCCCCCTAGCCTCTGGTAAACACAATTCTATTCTTTGCTTCCACGAGTTTGACTATTTTAAATACCTCATATAAGTGAAGTCATGCATTATTTGTCCTTCTGTGACATTTAGCATAGTTTCCTCCAGGTTCATCTGTGTTGTTGCATATTTCATGATACTCCTTTTTATAAGGCTGAATAATAATCCATTGTGTGTAGAAATTACATTTTAAAAATCCATTCAGCCATTGATGGATATTTAGGTTGTTTTCACATTTTGGCTGTTATGATTAGTGCTGCAATAAACATGGAAGTACTAATATATCTTCAAGATCCTGATTTCAATTCTTTTGCAGAAATGCCACAAGTGAAATTGCTGTGGCGTTTTTTGTGGCGTCTTTAGGGTTTTCTATATATAAAGTCATGTCATCAACAAACAGGGACAATTTTACTACTTCTTTCCAATTAGGATGTCTTTTATCTCTTTTTCTTGCCTAATTGTTCTGGCTAGGACTTCCAATACTAAGTCCAATAAAAGTGGAGAGAATGGGCATCCTTGTCTTTTTCCAGATCTGAGTGGAAGAGCTTTCAGCCTTTCATCATTGAGAATGATGCTAGCTGTGGGCTTGTCATATATGGCCTTTACTAGGTTGAGGGAATTTCCCTTTTTTCCTAGTTTCTTGACAGTTTTTGTTGCAAGAGGACCTTGAGTTTTATCAAACACCTTTCCTGTATCTATTGAGATGATCATGTGATTTTTATCCTTTATTCTTTTTACATAGGGTATCAGATTAATTGATTTTCATATGTTGAACCATCCTTGCATCCTAGGGGCAAATCTCACTTGGTCATGGTGCATGATGTTTTTATGCACTGTTGAATTTGAGTTGACAGTATTTTGTTGATGATCTTTGCATCTATGTTCATCACTGATATTGGCCTGTAGTTTACTTTCTTATGGTGTCTTTGTCTGGTTTTGGTGTCATGGTAACTACCTACCCCTCTGCATCTCAATAGTTCTCTGAACTTCACAGGATTTTGATAGAGAGCCTAAATTATTATTATGATCCTAAAAAACAATTGCTGCAGGACATGCTCCCCTCATCCCCACATCCACTACTCAGCATGGAGCTTGGCTTCTTCTGTGACTCCTCTACCTCTAGTGACAGTATTATACTGGGGCTATACTGAGGGCAACATCTCCTTGAAGACTTAGCTATCTTTCTAGAGCCTTCTCTTTGCTTCAGAATCTCCTGTCCCTATACCTTTCTCCTTTTTTCATGTTCCTCAAAGAAGGTGCTTTATTATCCTGGTATAGCAGGCAGAGGGAAAAGAAATATACTTGGAAAAGCTAAATACAGCCTATGCTTTTATCACAAATAGGTGTCTCCTGTCACACAAAGCTGATAGAAAATCCTCATTCTGGAAGGAATGAGTTTTCCCACTTCATTGTGAAATGGGGAGCATGAGACCAAGAGACTGATTTAAAGGTGTACAATGAGTTAGTGGTTGGAAGCCCAGGTCTCCTGACTCCAAGACAGGTGCACCGTCTACTGAAGCACTGCCAAAGGCAATGATCAATCTAGAACTTTCCATTTGGGAACTGGTAAGAGAAGGCAGTCTCTTCATGTTCTTCACTCTCTGTATTGAGACAGGCAGACATCCAACACTGTCACTGAGAACTTGGCCTCAGTTTGCAGGCAAGTGTGGTAGTTCCGAGGAAACAGCAAATCATACCATTCTCTGGAAAGCAGCTCCTTCCTTTCCTATAACAGGTGCATTTTTGGATGTGGTCAGTTAGGCACTGAGAAGAGGGGATGGCAGGGGCTTAGGGGAACACTGAGAACCTAGACTTCAAAACCTTCATTCCAGGAACAGCAACTCTACAGGAGGTCATTTAGCAAGATAAGTAGTCACAAAGAAAAATGTATAGTTAATGGGGAAACCATGTCTTCTACAGCTAGGGCAACCTGCAGTGGAGGTGACATTGCCTTGGGGAATGTTGACTGCTTGAGGTGGGGCCTACAGCGAAGTCTTTGGAATTCTGAAACACAATGCTGTTACTGGAACTCCCTCACCCGCCCCTCACCATTTTTAAGACCTGGCATTCCTCCTCTGTTCCCCATCTCAGAGAAGTGTGCGTTGGTAAGAAACCTTGTCCTCACATGTGCACTTGTCCTGACTAGTCCTGGAACTTTTTCCTATTGCCCTTCATCATCCCCCAGCCCATCACCAAACACTGCCGACTTTCTTCCTGGGTGTCCCCTGACCCCTCCATGGGCACCCACCCTCTATCACCCTCAGCCAAGCTGTCTCCGCAGGCTGCCTGGACATTGCAGTAGCCGCCACCTCCGCCATTCCAATCCACTCTGCTTCCTCCCTTCCCACCCATTCTGCACACGGTCACCAGGCTTATCTTTCCAGAATGTCCATGGGCTCACGTCACCATCTGATTATAACCTCTGATGCCTTCCCACTTCTCTTAGAACAAGATCAAAATCCTCCACTTGGCTTGTGTGCCCTGAAACACCTGCCTTTTGCCCCCACCCCACTCCAGCCTCCCCAGGAACCCCTCTCTCACTCTGGCTTTCTGGACTCTGGCCCCACTTTCAGTTCCTTGCCACATCATGCTTTCTCCTTCAACAGGGCTTTTTGGTACATGCCACATACTGCCATGCACAAATCCTAAAAGGCCCCCTCCCCTGCTAGCTCAAGCATCATGTCCCTAGGGAGGCCTTCCTGGTCCCTTCCCTTAGGTGACCGGGCCTTTTGTTATATGCTTTCAAGAAACCATGCCACTTTCTTTCAGAACACTTACCCTAATTTGGAGTTACACATTAATTTGTATGTTTATTTGATGAAATATACCACTTGTCCCTACTGCGGGTACCATGAAAGCACTGACCACATCTTTCACTGTTCATGATTATATTCCCAGCATCTGCCTCAGTGCTTGGTAGTGGCTCATTAAATGCCTTTTAAATGAATGACTGAATGAATGACATACGACTTCCTCCGTGCACCCTTCAAGACTACACCTTGTGGAGTTTGCAACTCCTGCCCCTACGCTCAGCTGGCACTTCATTATATCCATCTATCAGTCTCCCCATCTGTAAAATGGGCCTAACCATATGTCACAGTGCTGAATGGAAGGCCAATTATGATGAGAGGCCTAGCTACACTCATTGCAATGGCTGTCATATAGTGAATGCTCGAAAAAGTGCTTGTTTTCTTTACAATCACACTTATTTCTTTTAAGCATGAGCTCTTTAAAGGAACAGGCCTCACCTCATTCATCTCGATAGCCCTCACAGAGCTTTGCACGTAGTAGGTAGGCCCCCATGAACGTTCCATGTCTGAACCATGAAACGCAGATACCGGTTTACATGCTCCCTGGCTGCCTTTCCTAAGACAGAACCCTTCATTACCTCATCTTCCTTTGAAGCCTCTTCCCTGATCACATAACTCTTGGCACACTCTGGCTAATTCATTTTTGATCAGCTGGATTGCTCTGCAGTTACATCCCTGTGTAATGTAGCTTCCGGAGTCCCCCTCGGCACCGGAAGGCAGTCGGGCTCATTTGAACAAATTGCTTGAGATGTTAAATTAGATTCACCCATCCTTAGGAAGCAATTTTTTTTTCAAATGAAGAGGATGAATATCAGTTGTCCTCATACCCATAATTTCCCCAAACTGCCCTATTTTATTACTGACAGCTCCCAAGTCATGTTTGCACTGTACCTGTGACTTGCTCCAAGTAGGAGGTTTAAGTAATTTTCACCGTCATCAGCCAAAAGTCACTGGGGCTGTGCTGAATATTTGGGTCTGTGCTTATAGCATAGTAGAAATATTCCTGACTTTAAGACACATATCCTGTAGTTGGGGTAATTCATTCATTGATTGTTAATATTATGAATTTGTCCATTCACGCTTTTCTCTGCCAGCCCCGTCCACTGTGCACCCACCAAAATCCTATTTATCCTCTGAAACCCAGCTCCGATATCCCCTCCATCCAGAAACTTTTCTATGCTTCCACAAAAAAACCTAATGGCTCCTTTAATTGGGTTAAATGTGTATCTTGGACACACTTCTATTTTTATAAGAAACAATCTGTATTACTTTGTTAAATATTTCTCTCCCTTATTGGAGTGTGAGATACTTTAAGGCAGGGAAATAATTATGTCCTCTGTAGCTAATTCAGTGATTAGTATATAGCACATGCTCAATAAATGCTTATTGAGCTCAGTTGGTAAATTCATTAAACCAAAAAAGCATTTATTGAGCATCTACGTCTAGGGACAGATATAAGCAGCATCTAGACCTGCCCTTTAGGAGGCTGTGGGCTTTTGTGATATGACAGACACACATGTAAAACATAAGCAAACTGTCATCAATGGAATCATTGTACATAGTGAAGCACTATAGAGGCCCAGAGAGGGGAATGGCCAACGCGACATAATGAATAGATGTGTAAGAGTGAGGCGGTCAGTACACGCACAGGTGCACCACGAAGACTTCAGAGGGGGCAAACATTAGTGGGACTGCGGTAATAAAGGCAGGGTTTGGCTTAATCTTTGGATAATTTGGGTATGATCTGAGTTACATAACTGGAAATTCCTTTTATCCTGATCATGCCAATGCTGCAAGTTAAAATATACAATATTTATCTACAATAAAGAGGATGGATCCAGACGTAAGAGTGTGCAAAGTTTGGGGCAGCTGACAGCTGGTAGTTCTGGGCCAGTTTAGCAACATGATGAGAGTAGTCTCCAGGTTTGCCTGCTGACACCCGTTTGGTGGAGTTTTAAGCCTTGAGCATTAAAGAATACACAACTAAATAAAAATGAAAGCGTTCATTCTGGATTCAAACTCTGAATGATGGGACCTGGTTCTGCAAGTTCCCACAACTTGGTGAGGCATGTGTCCCGTTAGGAACCAGGCGAGGCAACTTGCCTTACTCCAGTAGCAACTTCTGTGCTGGGAGGACCAACAACACTGGTGCAGGTCCCTGGCTGCGTGCTGGAGGGCTGGGTGCCAGGTGGGGCTGGCACACTGTCCTTGAGGAGGGAGAGGATCCCAGTAAGAATCCACCATTGCAAACATGATGGGCGAGCCTCATGGGCTCAGTCAGTGAGTTCTGGTGGCTTCTAGGAGGTTCTGAGTGCCATGTGCAGACCACCATGCAGAGAGGACAAAAGCCCTTGAGACACACTCTGGCTTTCATGGATGACCTTCCTTTGTAAAATGACAGTGTTGGCAAGAGCTGAAGCAGTGCCATGCAGTGGAAAACTCAAAGATGGGACATGAGATGGCACAGATGCCTAAGTTCTGCCAACCTGGTAATGTGGGCAGAAACATGTGTGAGCTTCAGATTCTCCTTAGGCACCTGAAGCTAAGGTCTGCATTAGAGGAAAGCATAGAAGTCCACTGTGAGACCACTTTTCTCTAACCTGTGCCACCTTTGGGTCGCTCCTACCTTACAAAGGCATCACCCTTTGGTGGGAGAAAGTGTTTGAGGAAGATGACCCATTCCGTTTTCCCCAAGACCTAGCTCAGAGCCGCTTAGTGCACTCAGCCTGTGCTTCCTTCCTTGTGTGTTCTGTTCTGGTCCTTGCTGGGGCCGACCCTGCATGCAACTTCCCCCGAGAGCTGCAGCAGAGGGGGATCAGGTGATCAGAAAGTGGAGGCACACAGGGAAGACAGTGTGGCCGCTTCAGTTCCGTTCCTTTGATTACCTCTTTTCTCCTTTCCTGGAAAGCCCCACTTTATTTCAAGAAGCCTAATGGTGTGTGACTGCATGGCCATTTCAAGGTTCTCCTCTGGAGGGTGGGGAGAGGCCTTAGCCCCCACCGAGGCTGGACTGTCCTGCCAGTGGGCATGGTGCCCCGTCACACAGCAGCCTGGGAGCAAAACTGCAGGGCACAAAAGAGCATCAGCTGCCCCCTCTTCCATGAAGCATTTGGTGGAGACAAAATGACTTTTTAATCCTCCCGACATTCCCAAGAAAATAGTATTAGCATCATCTTACAGATACGGAAATGGAGAAGTCAAGGAGTGAAGTTCGTTGCTGTGGTTACACCTTTACTGGGTTCAGCTTGCTCACTGCAAGGAAGATAGCAAAAGCAGGTTTTTACGTAGGAACCCATGCATGGACCTGAAATGGAGCCACAAGCTAGCAGAAATAAAGGTGGCTTCAGGGAACAGGCATCCTGGCTCTCTGTTTCTGCTTTATGGAGATGTCCATGCTCTTTGCTTGCACTCCAGTCTTCCCTTGAGCTTCCTGGCCAGCTCTCCCCACTCTCCCAGTCCGTACCTAGAGGGGCGAGTGGCAGTGGTCTGCTCACGTCCACTTCCCCCGGTGGGCAGAGCCCAGCCCCTAGGACACCTCACTGGGCCTCGAAAACAGTGACTTTCACATTTGAAAAAAATGGTTTTATTATGATCCATTAAAAATATATTTTACATTATGACTAGTGACATGTATATACACATCATAAGGTAAAGATATAAATTCACATGCGTGGTGTACACAGAGATCTATAAACACACACATGCATATATATAAACCATATGTTTGCTTTAAAACCATAAGTAACTGAAAAATGTTTTATGAAACAACATTACATTCAAACCACTCTGATATTTTCCATTCTTTCTATCCCATTAGGAAAAGTACTGCTCATTATCTTTCAGAAGAATTTCATAATCCACTAATGAGTTGAAACCCTCACTTGGAAAAACACTGATCTAAATGTTGGAAGGCCCCAGGGCTCAGTCCTTGGCCCTCATCCGTTCCCTTTCTCACCCCCTCTTTTGGTGATCTCATGGGGCTTCATAATTTAAGTGGCACATTTACTGATGACTCTCAAATTTACCCCTGCAGCCTGGACCTCCTTCCGCACTTCCATGCTCATATATCCATCGCCTGTTTGACACTGTACTTGAATATCCAACGACGGCTCAAACCTAACTCCCGGCCCTACCCCACACCTACTCTTCATTCAGTCCATCCTACCTCAGCAAATGGCAACTCTGGATGCTCAGGCCAAGGCACTTGGAGTTATCCCAGATCCCATCCCATATCCAAACCACTTTCAGATACCATTGGCTTAAAACTCTATCTAGAAATCAACCACCCCTCACCACCTCCACCCCAACACCCTGGTTCAAGCACCATCATGTATCTCCCAGATCATCGTAATGGCCTCTTGACTGGTTCTGATGCTTTCACCTGGGCCAGAACGAGCCTTCAAAAATAGGTCAGACCATGTTGCTTCTCTGCTCCAAACCCTCCAGTGAATCCTCACTGTATGCAGAGCAGAACTTACTCTTCCCACGGTCTTTGAGGGAAGACTACTCTCGGGCCCCTGTGACTCTCTGACCTCCTCCCTCACCGCTCCCCTCACCAACCCTGCTCCGGCAGCTGCTCCGCCAGGCTGGCCACACCTCCCTCGAGGCCTGTGCTCTTGCTAGTCCCATTGCATAGACTGCTCCTCCAATTAGCTACGTGGCTCACGGTGGTGGTCAGGGCTCTCTAGAGCAACAGAAAGAACAGAATAGATAGCGAGAAAGAGATGTTTTGTAAGGAATCAGCTTATGCCATTGTAAAGACAGACCAGTCCCAACATCTGCAGTCAGCGAGTTGGAGACCCAGAAGAGCAGATGTTTCAGTTTGAGTCTGAAGGTAGGAAAATGGATGCCCTGACTCAAAGGGAGGAGGAGTTTCCTTTTATCTGGGGAGGGTCAGCACTGGGTTCCACTCAGGCCTTCAGTTGCTTGGATGAGGGAAGGCAATCTGCTTTACTCAGTAGACTGATTTAAATGTTACACTCACCCAAAAACACCCTCACAGAAATACCTAGAATAATGCTTGACCAAATATCTTAGTACTCTGTGGCCTGGTCAAGTTGACATGGAAAATGAACCATCACACTCACTCCTTCACCTCCCTTAGGTCTTTGCTCAGACACTGCTTTATAATGGAGATTTTCTCTGGCCATTTGCACATACTGGAACCCTCTCCTCTCCCCTCCTTTGCTGCTCCAAATCTCCCCCCCCTTTCTCTTTTTTCAAAGTACTTATTACTAACTTGACATATTATAATGTATATTTATTGTTATTATTTTTGTTTGTTGCTATCTACCTAAGATTATAAACTCCAAGAGGGCAGGGACCTGTTTTGCTTCCAGTGTCTAGAACAATGCCAGACATATAATAATTGCTCATATAATATTCATTGAATGAATGAATGAGTCTCTAGCTGGCCAATGAATAAGTCATTCTTGGGCTAGGCACTTGCCCTGACCCAGCCAGTTACCACCTCTTATAAAAAACAGCCGACTATGTTTCCTGAACTTGGGGCAGTGGGCAGGACTGAGTCAGCTGGGAGGGGCCCCTGGGCATGTAAGTCCACACTTGTTGAATTGCATATATAATAGACCTCATATTTTCTTTTCTTGGTATAGATTGTTAGTGAATATCTTTTGTCTTCTTTGTAAAGTCTAATGAAAAATAAAGTTACAAGAGCCACAAGATTTGAAGATGCTGTGCATGTCAGAGAAGGGAGGGGTTGAACACAGTAGAACAGAGCTGCTTTCTGGAGATCTTAGCTATCAGTCCTGGGAGTAGGATTCAGGACTGGAGGTGGGGCTGAGCAGAACTGTATGTCAGGCCAAGGGACAAGCACAAGCACAGGCAAAGGGGTGGGAAAGTGCACCTGCATGTGAAAAACAGTGGGGAGTGCTGCTTAATAGAGCATTTTGTAAGTACCAATAAATAAATCATTGCCGTGGGCATAAGATCAGCAGGCAAATTCAGGTGCAATATAATTCAAGCCCTTAAGTTTCACCTTCCAGTAAGAGGCTTTGCTGGCCTGGATTACCCTGGTCATTGCTTCTTCTCCTGCCTTTGCTGGACTTGGAGTCAACACAGGCAAAATCTTAGAAATCCCCTGGCTGTCCTGTTCAGGACACCTTCGATGTTCAACAGGTACAGGTGAGACGGTGGTGACTCCGCAAAGCGATGGGAGCCTGTGATTGCAAAATGCTTGTCTCCACTTTCTGAGTGTTTAATTAGTTGGTGCTCACATCTTCAACTGCACAAGGGCACCTGGATAATACTCAACACAGCCTCTCCCTCCACCTCGGAGAGAATGCATCTGCCTGAACCATTTTAAGCTTGACAGAGCCATGATTTCCCTCTCAGTGTTCAGTGATTTTACCACTTCTCCCATTGTATGCAGACTTGCTAAAGAACTGCACAAGTAATTGCTATGGCATTATTTTTTATCCTCCTCTTCTTAAAAATTACTAACTTTTCATCATTTTAAGGACCTCTTGGAAGAAAGAAGATTAAAGGATGTTCTTAGCTTACAGATCTCTGACTTTATATGTTTTGTTTCTATCTGTCTCTATTCCTCTGTTTGTCTCTATTTCTGTGTTTGTCTCTTTGTCTGTATTTCCCTCTCTGTTCTTTTCTCCACCCAGGCTCTCTGAGAGGTGATGGAGTGGACTGCATGGGAAAGAATACTTGAAAGACAATGAGCAAGGTTGGGAGCTGGGTTCTAGCCCCAGCTCTGCCACTTAATAGCTGGGCATCACTGGGCAAGTTGCTTAGTTGTCCTGGACCTTGGTTTTCCTGAATGTCTGATGCAGAGTTGTCCACGGATTAGGGAGGCAGCGTGGTGTCGTGAAAAGCAGGAAATTCTACTTGTGGCCAAAGACCGAGGTTCCTCTGCCAGCCCTGTCATATACCAACTCCATGGCCCTGAGCAGGTTCTTAAACCTCCCTGGATCTCAAGTTTCTAACTTGACAGAATGATGGTAACACAAAGCTACGGGGAGCAAAAGGCAGGGGGATAACTTAGCAGAGAGAGTTATGGCTTTGTACTCAGGCAGGCCAGGGTTCAATCCCCACTAACGACCAGCCATGTGGGCTTGGGTAAGTGAATAACAATAGTTAATTGCCATTGTGTTTGTGTCACTTACCAGACACTGTTCTAAACTTTTATTTGGATCACCTCGATGATTCTTCCTAACCCAATAAAGAGGGCGGTATCATTTTATATACTTTATATACAAGGGAATGGGGCTCTGAGAGACTCAGGCAGTTGCTTAAGGTCAAAGAGCTAGGACATGGCAGAGCAGGGACGCAAGTCCAGCTCTTCTGACTCCAGAGCCCACGCCCTTTGCCACTGGGCAATCGTGACGCCAAGCCTCTGTTTGGGCATGGGAAGTGCACGAGCAGGCTTGCTGGTATAATAAGTACTAAATAGTTACAGGGGTATTGTGAGGGGATTAAATGAGATGCTACATACAAGCAACTTAGCCCAGTGTCTCATATAATTCTGCAACAAATGTCAGCATGTATGTATATACCACCTTAAATATTTAATTTTGGATCACAATAGGGTAAAATATGTATGTTTGCATATGTGAACAAATGGTTTGCAACCTTTTATGTGCTGTGCAAGGCACTATCTTGATGACAATCTCTAACATTCCTTTTAGCTCTTTTTTTTGTTTGTTTCGAGACAGAGTCTCACTCTGCCACCCCAGCTAGAGTGCCGGGATGTCATCATCATAGCCCACTGCAAACTCCAGTTCCCGGGCTCAAAGGATCCTCCTGCCTCAGCCTCCCGAGTTACTGGGACCACAGGGATGCACCACCACACCTGGATAATTTTTTCTATTTTTGATAGAGACGGGGGTCACATTCCAGCTCAGGCTGGTCTCGAACTCCTAACCTTAAGTGATCCTCCCACCTCAGCCTCCCAGCGTGCTAGGATAACAGGCATGAGCCATTGCACCTGGCCCCCCTTCTAGCTCTTAATTCAGACCTTCTGTGACTCATTTTCCCCAGGCTGTCAGCTGCAGTGGAAATTCCCAGACCATTTTACACAGTGATGACACATGGTTCCACAGCACTCTGACTTCTGTATTAATTAAATGTGAGAAAAACATAGAGCTCTATGGAAAGACACCTTTGTGATTTCATTTTTAACTCTCTATTTCCACCATACCTTGCAACAACACCACTCAGAACAACCCATAAACAATACTGTATTTTTTTCTGAATGATGAGTCACAGGTTATTGAAGTTTCATCTCATGTTCTCAAAGAAAAGATATATCTTGAGAAGCAGAGAAGAAAAGTGCGTCAAGAGGCTTTGAATAATTTGTGTGAAGGTCACAAATACAATGGCAACCTTTACCCACTCATCCATTCCCCAAACACTTACTAAGCCCTTATGCAATACATGGTCCTGAAGAAACAAAGTCAGGGAAGTCTTGCTTCTTGTCCTGGAGGAGGGGAAGGGGAAGGGTTTCCCATTGATTGATTGTTTGCTTGCTTTGGGCTGAGCACCAGACTTGCAGTTTTACATTTAATTAATTAATCCTCTTGAGATAGGCAATATTATTCCCATTTTGGAAGTAAAGGAATCGAAGTTTAGATAATTCAAGGGGTTTGCCCAAGCATCACACAACTGGGTAGTAGAGAAATTGCAACTGTTTGTCCTGCCTCCACTTAGAGAAGCTCATGTCTAATGGGGGAGAGAGACCCAAATCATTTCTATATGAAATGGTGAGCTTCTGGAATTTCAGTCCTGCAGTATACATGGAGCCAGAAGTGAGAGCTTCCTAGTGGCTATTGTCAGACCTCCATTGCCAGCTGTAGGGAGGAAGAGGATGGACCAAGTTTTTTGCTACCTGTATTATCTTAATCCATGTGTATCTATTTCTTCAATTCAATGCTAAAAGCTCAGGAAATATAAAGTTCTAGAGAGTGGAGCCACCTTGCAGGCTGCCACAGGTGCTGAAAACTGGCAGCCTTTGCCTTTCTTGTGCAGAAGCAGGGTGGAGTCTGAGCAGCCCCAGCCTGGCTGACAAATCCTGGGACAGGCTGCTCGCAATGCTCCTAAACATGGGTCTCCCCATATTGCTCCTCTGCTCAAAACCCTTCAGTAACCCCCACGGCACAGAAAGGAGGCAATGTCCCGAGCTGGGTTCTGAGGCTGCCGTCTGTGAGTCCCTGGCCTGTCTTTGCAATGTCCTTTGCCACTCAACCACCTGTCCCTGCAAGTCCAGCCATGCCTCACCTGTCTTCTTCCTTTCGAGATTTTTCCCACTGCTTACGTGGTTTCTTCAATCAGCTGAGGTTTAACTCGAATGTCTACTGCTCCTCAAGACCTCAGATCTTCCTGAATGGAATGAATCACTCTTTCCTCTGCTTTCTCATAGCACTTTCAAAAGCAGGTTGTGCCTCCCGCTTCTGAAATAGCACAAAGCACAACCTGCCTTTGATCATGCCTGGTCAGGAACACACACGTCTTAAGACAAAGCCTTGGTCCTCGTGGATTCCTCCTCGGGCACAGAATCCTGTTCACAGTCCGTACTCAACAAGGATGTGTGGAAGGGACCAGGAAGCTGTGAAGGGTGCATGGCTGGCTGCAGCGTCTGTGCGGTCATGGTCCCCCCTGCTCTGCGTTGGGTCACAAGGGCTCTGATTCTCGCCGCCCACGTTTTCCCAGTATCCAGCTCAGGTTCTGACGCCATGTCATGTGGGCCTCAGGAAACCTACATGCTGATTCTGGCTCTGCCACTGAACATCTTTGGGCAATTCATGTAATTTCTTTGGGCTTTAGATGGCTCTTTAATACAATGAAGATGCTGAATTGATATTCTGTAAGGGTCTAAACATGCATGCATGCATGCATGCATCCATCCATCCAACCTTCTATTATCCACATACTCACAAAAAATGTCCTGAACCCTTCCCCTCTGCCAGGCGACAGGGATACAGAGGTAAGGACAGCACGGTTCCCAAACGTGGTAAGCTCACATGGGAGCACGGAGGTACCTTCAGAAGGAGAGGGATGTAGGGGGATGTGTTCTTTAGAACATGTGATGGGCAGTCTGCTGTAGGCCAATGGGAGCCCATGTCGTAAGGGCAGAACCACAGCAATGGGCAGACGGTGGAGGAGGTCTGACTTCATCTCGGATGGCGGGGTGGATTTCTAATGATTAGAGGAGCTCCATGCTGCATTGTATAAGATAGGGATGTCCCCGTCAGCAAACAGATTCAAGAAGCAGCTGGATGACACCCTGGCAGGTAGGAGGGGAACATTTTCCTGCTTTGGGAAGATAGACTAGATGGTTCTTAAGGTAAACTTTTAATTCTAAGCTACTGTGATTCTAAAAGTCAAGGTTTCCATTCTTTAAATTAGTGGGTTTGAAAATATTTTTAAAAAGCAGAAAGACTTTACTTTTTGATAAAACTCCATGGAACCCCAATATCTAAAACTAGTAAAGTTGAAGCTCTTCTGGTTAACGTGCATGACCCACTCTCCTGACCATCCCCTCAGTTTCTGAAAACACCCAGGTTTCAAGCAGAGTTTTGCAGTCCAGGGCCTCTGGCTTGCAGGTAGCTGTGTGGATATGTTCTGCAAGGTCTGCTGGTCCCAGACCTTCCCTTTCTCCTCCCTCCGTGGCCTGTACCCACACATGCAGGCCCTTGTCCCACTCTCTGCACTTGGCCACGAAAGGTTAAGGATCCAGCTCGATGCCATGAGACTCAGCAGCGGATGGCCCAGACTCCAGGTCTGGCTCTGATCTTGTCATGCTCTGCTGCTGAGGCCTCTGCCTGCAGCTGCCTCCTAAAAAGGAGGCCACTTCTCCCTCTTTCCTTTTCCCTTCTCCCCACCCTGCCTCCCCTTCTTCCCTGAGCCCCGAGGATCTCTTTGTCAGCAGGAACTCACCTTTCCTGAGTGCATCCTCTGAGCCTGTCTCAATGCTCCTGTCTGGCTCTCACATTAAAACCAAGAGCTGGGCATTAGTATCTGTGACTTATGTCGCAAATGAGGAAACTAAGGCTCAGAGAGGACAAGCCACGTGCTTATGGTCACTGAGCTGGGAAGCAGCTGAGTTGAGATCACACGACTCATCTCTGCCTGGCCCTGGAGCCCACGTTCATTCCACGCCCCCATGGCCCCCCAGTGCCTCTGGGGCCCGGGCCCTGCCTTGCTCTGCCTGGTTGTCCTCTCAGGTGCCAGGGCCTCTCACTGCTTGAAGACAATCTTCCTACCTAGTTTTGTTGAGTCTCAGCTGCCTCTGAATTACATTTTGTCTTATTCTGTTTGTAAAGCCCTCACTTCATACTGGGCATGGTTTTAAACACTTTACATATATTAACTTATTTAATCCTTTCAACAGACTTATGAGGTAGGCGTAATTGTTTCACCCATATTACAGATTAGAAAACTGAGGCCCAGTGAGGCTGAATGAAATGGTACACAACTATTAAGTGGCAAAGCCAATACACATCTGGGCATCTGTCTCCAGAGGCTGAATTCCTAACAACAAGGCCACTGTATACAGTTTTACGTGGCTAACTTACCTCCTCCCCACATCAGCAAGTGGGATGGTAAGACTCAATGGAGTTTAGTGACTGCCCCTGCCTAAAGATCACTGCAGATCTCACAAGCCCCCGGAGGACCTGCCCAAGAGCACTGGGAGGACACAGAGTCCAGAACAGTGGAGTTGCTGTTGTCATTGCCATGACTTCTGGCAAGATAGATACAGAACCATGCTATAGAGAAGGAGCTCATAGCCATGTCCTCAAGAACTAAAGAGAGAGAGAGCTCTACTTATTCTCCCAGTTGTTGATGAAAACATCTAGGTTCTGTTTGAATTACGAGATAATGCCGAGACAGACACACGACCCAAGAAACACTTTCTTTGTGAACACCTCTCCCCATCCTCCCAGCTCCCCATTCTGCATCACATTCCTGTTGAGGCCACCCGGGTAGGAACTGCATGGAGATCCTGGCAAAGCTCAGGTCCCATCTTAGGATAACGACAGGCCTGGCCTCGCTTAACTGACTGAGGATAAAACAAGCAACAAAGAGTCAGGATAAGAAATCGGTCCATGGGTGTCAGATGAACAAGCAACTTGTGTGCATCTCCTTCACCTCCCCTGCTCATGGCAGACATTATTAATAGATCCTGGCTCTCTTTCCTGCTGGGACCAAATGTGACCCCAGACTCCTTCCCAGCTTATGATTCTAGGCAGCTGCTATAAATCAACCAAAATTTGGAATGAGATGAAATCTATTTGTTAGCTGAAAGTGACAGCCATTCACTAAAGCAAAGCAAGACATTTTTTTTTGTTTTGCTTTGTTTTTATTTTTATTTCAGGATATTACGAAGATACAAACATTTTGGTTACATTTTATGTCATTGCCTCACCCAAGCGAGGATTAGAGGCATGCCCTTCCCCTCTACAATGCTCACCGCGTCCATTAGTTGTGGGTTTACCTCCCCAGCCCTAATCCCTGGAGAATATTACTATGTGTGAGCACCATAGTGTTGCTCAGTCAGTGCCAATTTGATGGCGAGTACAAGTGGAGCCCATTCTTCTGATCTTGTGATAGCTCACTTTGGATAATGGGTTCAAGCTGAATCCAGGAAAATATAAGAGGTGCTAGATCACTGTCATTTCTTATAATTGAGTAATATTCCATTGTATACATATACCAAATTTTAATAATCCACTCATGAATCGATGGGCACTTGGGTTGTTTCCACATCCTTGCAATAGTGAATTGTGCTGCCATAAACATTCTGGTGCAGATGTCTTTATTATAGAATGTCTTTTGCTCTTTTGGGTAGATGCCTAATAGTGCTATAGCTGGATGGAATGGTATTTCTATTTTTAGCTCTTTGAGGTATCTCCAAATTCTTTTCCACAGAGATTGCACTAATTTGCAGAACCACCAGCAGTGTAAGAATGTTTCTGTCTCTCCACATCCTCACCAGCATTTGTTTTGTTATTTTTCGATAGTCCAATCTCACTGGGGTTAGGTGATATCTCATTGTGGTTTTGATTTTCATTTCTCTAATAATTAGAGATATTGAGCATTTTTTAATGTGTTTGTTGGCCATTATTCTGTCTTCTTTTGAAAAGTTTCTGTTCATGTCTTTTGCCGATTTATTGATGGGGTTGTTTGATTTTTTCTAAAGCAAGATGTTCTGCTAGGGCTAGGAGGACTTAGAGAAGTCCTGTCTTACCAAGTAACGAATGCAGTGATATCCCTGCTCCCCCTTCCATCACACACACAAACCCTTCATCATTGATATCTTTATCAGCCTAAATAAAAATAATGTCCACATATCAAAGCATCTATGTAGGGTAGTTACCACTTTGACACGTTTACGTGCCTCATTTTTACAAATGAGGAAACTAAAGTTCAGCGTATAAATGCCTTGCCCAAATTTACATAGCTGGTTGACAGGGAAATCAAGACTTGAAGATCAGTCTTTTATGCTTAAATGCGACCAAATACTCAAATGTCAAAAGGACTAATTACATAAGGGCCACGGCACGTGAGTAAAATACAGTTAGTTAGAAGTAAGGGGACCTGTCTGTCTAGGAGAAGCTACCCATCAGCTCCAGCTGACAAATATCAGGTGGGCCTTTTAGTCCAGCTCTGCCAGGTATGCAGGTTCCAAGGAAAAAGCAGAAAATCTGATTTGTGTATGACATCTCACAAAATGTTTAACGTTGCCAACTAATTCTAATTAAAAATACTGCATGATCCAAGTACATGCCCTCTGTGGGCCAGATGAGGCCTCAGCCTGCCAGGTGGCGACCTGTGCTTTTTATCTCTGTAGGGTTGCCCTGGTTACAGCACCAGGAGTCAAGTGCTCGGACTTGCTAAGTGAGAGACAAGTTCCAATTGCCTCTGTGGCTGAATAATTTAAAGTTTCTGATATTGGGCTAATCTTAGAGCCTTCAAGGTGAGTGGGATGGACACCCTTGAGTTTCACATGGATGCTTTCAAGTTGTGTCAACGCCAGATGACAGTCTTCCCGGTCATTAAAAATGACCAAGAGCACGAGTGATGGTCTGCAAATGGGTTTTGCTGGGGATAAATGCAAATCAATACAAATTATGAAAGGGGCCCAGTGATGGATTGGCTGGCTGTCAAGAAAGATGAAATACAGAAGAATTATTGCAAGGATGGGGGTGTGTTTCTCCGAATCCCTGGCTCTTTGGAAGTGGAAGGCAATTAACTACCTAACAATTACTTACATGGGCTGGGGGTGGAGGGTGGCATTCAGCCTTAGAGTAAGTGATCAGCTCTGCCTTAATGCAGACACCAAGAGCCAGGCAATAGGAGTTTTGGCCACATTGACTTGAACATTCATTTATTATGACAAAATGAGCTAGTATTGACCTGAAGGCCTTATTGCATGATATCAGCATATTAATAACAGGCTGTTATAGCTGTGTCTAAATGCTGGGGAAGAAGGGATTGCTGTCCTTTCAAATATCAAGGAAATGGTGTCATTTAGATTTGCAGTAATTGTTTCCAAGTTATCATGACTACATGCAAATTGGAGTTAGGGGAGTAAAGGGGAACAGCATGGAGCCAGCATGGGTTCATATCTTAATTTCACTACTGACGAGCCTTATGTCCTTGGGGATGGTGCGTAACACATTTTCAGTCTCGGATCTACCATCTGTACAATGGGAATAACACCTTCCTTCCAGGTTGGCTGGGAGACGGCATTTGTAAACCTGCCTGGCGCAATGCCTGGCACAAACTGGATACTGAATGCGTGTTCATTGTCTCTCCCCTCTTAACTCCCAGAGCACTTTCTCAGAGCCGTGCTTAGGGTTTCGTTGGCTTTCTACCAGAATTCTATGGTCACTCCTGTCAGGAAATGAATTCTTCTGGAGCTGAGACTTCCAATGTTTTATCTTTGTATCATCTATAGGGTCTGCCCTGAGGAAATAGCCACCCCGTCACTTTTTGTGGCATTAATGGATCCACCCCATAATGGCACAAGGGTCACAGAAGTTGCACCAGTCAGTGCCTTTACTGCCAAACATTTGTGCCATGAAGTGGCTCTACTGCAGCAGGCCATGTGACTCAGGATGAGCAGGTGCATCTGCTGGTCCTCATGCTCCCCCACCCCCCGACTTATCTAACCCATCACCTGTTCCAAGTAAGGACTTATGGCTCCTGTGTGTGGAATTAGAATCTATAATTTCTGCCACTAAGAATGGGAAGTACAGCCTAGGAAGTTTCCTTGAATAAGTGACTTCTGAGCTGGGCCACAGGAGATCAGGGAGATTTTTCTAGGTAGAAAATGAGGAATGGAATTCTAGGCAAAAAGAAAAAAAAATAGTCTATGCTAAGGTAGGGGTATGAAATAGTGGGTGTGCAACTAGAGGAGGAAGGGAACTTGAATTCATCGAGCACCTACTATGTGCCAGGAGCTTTATATCTGTTATCACATTTCATTCTCTCACCCATCTTGCTTGGGAGGCATTGTCCTTCTTACTTTAAGGGGAAGAAAAAAATGCACTGAAAGTTCAGGGATTTGTTGAGACCACAGAGTGCCAAGGTAGCTGAGCTGGATGCTGAACATGGGTCTGACTGACTATAGTATCCTCACTCCCATGGTGTGTGGTGAGGGCCTGAGAGCAGCGGGCTAAGACATGGGAACTCACTGGCAATTCTCCAGTGTATTATTGTCAACTCCAACCCGAAGGGGAGCACAAGTGTCTGCTCCTCTGAAACTTACTCTCTTTTAGTTTTGAAAATTTCCCATTTGTTTGAAAAGTGATCCTCAAATTTCCAGAAAGGAATGAGATCGGGCACATGAGGAAAGAGATCTATCTTCATACACAGGGTTTAATTTTGCAAGTTGTAGCTAAATTGCCTGAGCTACTTCCATACTTGGATTTAAGACAACTTGCTGAGATTTGTATCATCTGGTTTCTCTGTTTTCGTGCAAAACCTTCTTATTTTATCAGGTGCATTTCACTCCATCACAGCCCGGGCTAATCGCTACTGTAATGCCTTGGAAAATCGGGTTCACGGTTTGAATTGGAGCTGGAGACAGGCGTCCCCACAGGCCGTGTTAGGCCAGATGTAGGGGCTCCTGATGGAGCATCTCTGGGGACTGCTTTGAGGGGGTTCCTTCCACCCCATGTCATGATCTGTGAGATTCCATGGGTCCCTGAGTTCTGACAGCAAGCTGAGCTGTCACACTATCTTTTTCCTAAGTGAAGTGCAATCTTTGGTGTGACTGTATTAGATTGGATATAGAGATTTATTCCACTAGCGGCATGTGAATGGATGGAGACTCAGCAAACCATACAAAGTAAGCAGAGGGGGCGATCCTGTTCAGGAGAGCGGACTCTGCAGTCAAGACAACCTGGACTTAGAATCCTTCTCCTTTCTCTAGTATGTGACAGTGGGTGAGCATTTCAACCCCTGCATTCATTAATCTCTTCAACTAAAATAGGGGCATAATAATACTTTTTTGGGTGCAATTTGTATAAAATAGCATGTGTAGAGCTTTAAGTACAGTTCCTGACATATGCCTCTCCCACACCTCAATTTCTAGTTGGGAAAAAATTCAAATAAGTTAACTGATAAATAATTAAAGTGTTAAGTTAACTGATAAGTAATTAGAGTGTTATTTTTATATGAAAACAAAGACAGGTTTTATGTAGTATTTATCAAAATTTACATGACATTTTAAGATTACTAAATAAACCTCAAAGACATTTCAATGTTGCAGTAGTTGCCTTGCACTGAGCCTCAAGACAGCTAGAGAGCACAGTTTTGTCTGTTGAAGGGATTTGGCGAAAAAGTTCAAGTGAAGCTCTGGTCTAGTCTTCTAGCCTTTGATGATGTTTATAGATTTAAGTGCCATTTTCCTAGATGCAATGTCAAAATTGTCTCTATAAGTAGTTATGCAATCACTTCCTTGAACCACAGAATTATGGAGACCCCAAAGGGAGCTTTTATTATGCCAGATGTATTTTACTCCACCTATCACATGCTATTATGGGTCCAGGAAAGTTCTGGAAATTGGTTTGCTGCTTGGCAAGAGACTCAGAGACAAGCATTCCCACAGGCAGTGATAGTTTAAGCACAAGGTGGCTCCTTGTGGAACCTCTTCAAGGACTAAAGGTGACTAGAGACAATGAAATTTGTGACTATCTTAGTAAAAATACTATCTTACTATTTTACTATCTTAGTAAAAAAAAACTCCTTTTCACAGGATTTAGAATGAGAGTTTGAGCCAATCTCATACTGATGTTAAGAGGCAGAGAGAGGGCCCTCGGTGACCTCTTGGTCACACAAGTGTTTAATGGCTAAATGTGGACACAGGAGTGGATGATGGAATTCATATTTTGGCTCTGGAAACACTGGTAAATTACTTAGCCGTTCTGAGTATTGGTTTTTCCTCTGTAAGGTGGGGCACATGCTAGTGGTGACTTCATCAGGCTGTGGTGAGAATGGAACAGGAAAAGCACATATAGGTCTCAGCATGGAGTGTGGTCCATGATAAGCACTCAAGAAATGGTAGCTTGGGGCCAGGCACCGTGGCTCACGCCTGTAATCCTAGCACTCTGGGAGGCCAAGATGCGTGGATTATTTGAGCTCAGGAGTTCAAGACCAGCCCAAGCAAGAGCAAGGCCTCATCTCTACTAAAAATAGAAAGAAATTACTTGGACAGCTAAAAATTTATAGAAAAAAAATTAGCCGGGCATGGTGGCGCATGCCTGTAGTCCCAGCTACTAGAAAGGCTGAGGCAGAAGGATCATTTGAGCCAAGGAGTTTGAGGTTGCTGTGAGCTAGGCTGACGCCATGGCACTCTAGCCCGGGCAACAAAGCGAGACTCTGTCAAAAAAAAAAAAAAAAAAAGAAAGAAAGAAAGAGAGAAAGAGAGAGAGAGAGCGAGAGAGAGAGAGAGCGAAAGAAAGAAAGAAAGAAGAAAGAAAGAGAGAGAGAGAGAGAGAGAGAGAGAGAGAGAGAGAGAGAGAGAGAGAGAGAGAGAAAGAAAGAAAGAAAGAAAGAAAGAAAGAAAGAAAGAAAGAAAGAAAGAAAGAAAGAAAGAAAGAAAGAAAGAAAGAAAGAAAGAAATGGTAGCTGTACCTCCCACCACTAATACTTCAACTGAACTCGACAACAGCATATGGGTGACTGTGTTCTTCCACATCTGTAACATACTTTAACTATGCCTCTTTTAAGATTTTTGTTGCTTTCTCCTTTGAATTTGCAGTATTTGTGTCAGTGTTATGTCTTCGGTAAACTACCTTGAGCCCAGTGATTTCAGCTGATTTATGGTGGGGCCCCGCCAGCATTCAGCGCAGTGCTATGTCCTGGTTGGGGTCCTCTTCTTCTACCTGCCTCCTCAGCCCCAAACACGGACGACTTTGTCAGGATGCTTGCTGCCTTTCTGTGGTCACCAGTTGTTTCCTAGCTGGAGCCTACAGACCTAAGCTTTGTTGCTGATGTAACTGATTGTATTGCAGCCATTTGAATTTTGGCAAAATAACGTTTTGAAATTGGAGTGAGAAATTGATGTTAGCTGTCCATTTTATTAATAGAAGGGTTGGTGGTTTTACTTGTATCTGGGCCATTTAGTCCTGACACATGGACAATTCTGCTAAGATCAAAGCCACACCCAGATCACCCACGAATTTTTCTCTGAGCCACAGACATCTACCAGATCTGAGCTCCAGCAGTTACATTCAAGTTGGGTCTCAGAAATGCCATCTCCTTCCTGTCAAGATGAGGCAGGACCAGGTTTCCTGGGGACTGGCAGGCTGCCAGGACATCTCGACAGCCTCTTCTCTGTCATAAGAGTAGGCAGTTTGTGTCATGAGGGGTGAAAAGTAGAATCCTCGACCCCCTTTCTTGCTTAAAGGTCCTCCTTTTCTTCTTCCTGGGGCCTGGGAGGGCAGTAGGCACCTGTACAAGGCCCTTCACTTAGAGGAAAAAGAACCTGCACCTCGGCCCTTCTCTGGAACTAGAAAGTTGGCTAATCTCTGATGGGACAGATGGCAGTTTGGCATATAGATGCCCAGAGATACATTTGATGGCATGTGGTATTGTAGAAAGGACATAGATTTTGGAGCAAGGTTTGAATTCCTGTTGTAATTTATAATAAATAATGTTTACAATGCACTTCCCTTTCTTTACGTGTAAATGGAACATTTTGAAATGATAAAACTGGTTCTTCTGTCTGATGCAGCACAGAATTTTGATTATAGCTAATTTCTAGCACACAATCTTCTATTACCCCCTGGTTACCACAATCTCACTCCTGCACACCGGGGGTGTGTAGCACCCT
The DNA here is from genome assembly GCF_040939455.1 of Microcebus murinus. Classification (NCBI taxonomy): domain Eukaryota; kingdom Metazoa; phylum Chordata; class Mammalia; order Primates; family Cheirogaleidae; genus Microcebus; species Microcebus murinus. Next base: position 64,465,077 of record NC_134107.1, read on the forward strand.
CTTGCTTTGTGCGTTCTACTGATACATCGTGTCCACTGGCAAGTAGCGTGTTGTAACAAGAACACAGGATGTGTTTTGAAGACCTGTCTGAAGTGTCCCCTTGCATGACTGGGTGACCTTGGGACACTGGGCAAGTCATAGCCTCCTCAGGCTTTCATGTCCTCACCAGAAACATTGGGACAGTAACACCTTGCTACCCATTTCTTAGGGTTGCTCAGAAGATTATAGTAATCTAGTCATATGGACTTTGAGCTTTATAAACTTTTTTTTTTTAATTTCAATAATTTTAGGGGGTACAAGTAGTGTTTTGATACACGAATGAATTGTACAGTGAAGTCAGGGCTTTGAGTGGCCTCACCACCTCAATACTCTACATCATACCTGACAGGTAGCTTTTTGATCCCTTGCCCTCTTTCCACCCTGGCCCCTTCTGAGTCTCCAAGTCCATTGTGCCCCTCTCTGTGACCATATTTACCCATTTGAACAATTTTTTTTATGTGTGAATTTTCTTTATTCCTCTGGACCTCAGTTTCCTCATCTGGAAATGGGGTTGATCAGGGCATCTGCAGGAACAGTGCCTGGCATGAGGCAGACACTCAGAGTGGCAGCCTTTCATTCTCAATACTGGTTCTCATGACAACCCTTCAAAGCTGAACTATTATTATTAATTCTATTTTACACTTCAGGAAAGTGCATTGTAAACATTATTTATTATAATGGTATTTATCACTACAGCGACTACTTTTCCCTGTTTGGGAACCAATCAGAACTAGCTCATACACACTTTCTGCTCCCATTCTGCAATAACAGTGGCATAGAACTCAATGCGTGGAGCGTGCTTATTAGCAACAGGCGATTCACTGGGACCGGCGAGGAGTCGGCCGAGCTCGCTTGTAAGGGCTGCTGTCAGAGCCACCGCGAGGCTCCCTGTCACGCGTGTGTGCCGCCCTTAGGGTCTGCTGGCTGCTCACGAGTCCAGCCCTTATTGGTGTGGCTTCTCCAGCTTCCCCATAGAAAGCAGTGTGCGACAAGCCTGCTGGGGCAGGAAATGGTTTCGCGTTAATGAGTTTGTGCTTCACTGATGCTTTCCCATTAAAATCATGTTAACTGTGCCCCCCCCTCCCGTTAATCATCCCCAAATCAGTTTATTAATTAACTCATTTTGGGAAATCGCAATTTAGCCAGAGCTCTCCAGCTCATTAGCATGTTACCAGGACAGAGAAAATAGATGTCATTGAAATCTCTCCTTGCGTGTTGAGCTCACAGGGCACCGAGTCTCCTTCAGTCCTGTTGGTTGGTTCTTTCGTGAGTTCATTCGGCAAAGTATGACTGGGTGTGTCCCCTGGGCCTGAGTCTACTCTTGGGGCTTGGGGTGGAAGATGGAAGGCCCGGCCTCTGCCTCAAGAACATCGGAAGGTTGGCGAGCGAGACTTGTGAACTGGACGCAGGTGACGGGAAGAACACAGGGGCCTGTTTGTGCTTCCGCTGCTTTTTAGATGCTTTCTCCTTGTACCAGGCATTGTCTCGGGGCCAACACTGCCTTCCAAAGTCGCTTCCGAGTCAGCAATAACCAGCTAAATGCATCTGGGTGAGGAACTCTTGAGGTCTTCCAGCCCAGTCTCCAGTTTTACAATAATGATAATATTATGAACACAAAAGAGCTGACATTAATTGAATGATTACTGTGTGCCTTGTCCTGTCCTAATTACTTTACATGTAATAACTCATTTAATTAATAACAGTGATTTAATAACTCATTTAAATCAATAATAATAATTAGTGAGTTAGTAACTCATTTAATGCTCACTCTAACCCTGTAAGGTAGGCACTAAGAGTATCCCCATTTACAGATGAGGAAACTGAGGCAGGCGGCACAGATTTGAACGCAGGCCATTTGGCTCCAGCATCAGGTAAGGGAATGAGACCCAGGAAGTGAAGTGGCTTGCCCAAGTCATATAGGGAGTAGTGAGAACAGAGGTCAGGCCTTTCCAGTGGACAAATCAGCATTCTTTCCACTGTGCCCTGCTATCTGTTCCCAGAAGTTTCCGTCTCTGGATCAGGCTGCCAACTCCTGAAGGTTTCTCATGAAATATAATACAGAGTCTGTGCTCTTTGGGGGTAGGGCCAGAAACAAAGGTTCCTGGTAGATGTATTTCTGGGTTCTCTATTCTGTTCCAAGGGTCTACATGTCTGTTTTTAGGAAAATGCAATGCTGTTTTGATTACTATGGCTTTGTAGCATATTTTGAAGTAATATGATATCTCTCCAGCTTTAGTTTATTTATTTTTTTTAATTTTTACTCAAGATTGGTTTGGCTATTTGAGGCTGTTTGTAGTTCCATGCAAATTTCAGGGTTGTCCTTTCTATTTTTGTGAAGAATGTCATTAATATTTTGACATTAATTCTTTCAATCCACGAACATGGGATATCTTTCCATTTATCTGTGTACTCTTCAATTTCTTTCATCAGTGCTTTACAGTTTTCATTGTGGAGGAAGACCCTACCCACATCAGACAGATTATTAAACAGTAATAGTGTAATAAGCCACTGAGGTTTGGGGGATATTTTTTACTGTAGCAAAACTTGACCTTTTCTGACCAGTTCAGGTAGGTTCTATTGTGATCCATTTTCCAGACTATGAAATCAAGGCCTTATTCAGGTCAGAAAGCCAGCAAATAGGCAGAGCCAACATCCAAACCCAGGTTGGTCTGACATCATAGACCGTACTCTTCCTGTCGTACCACAACTATGAGACAGAGGGAGAGAGGGGTGAGACGGGGAAGCGACTAAGTACTACGAGACATAGACCTACTGTGTGTCACTTCACAGAAGTTTCTTTAGCTCTCTGGGTCCTGTTTGCTGCCTTGTGAAAAAGGAATTCAAACATTTCCCACCCACTCTTCCCATCATCTTTGGATGTTGGCCAAGAAGTTGAGTGATGTGGGGAGAGCATCCCTGGACTGGGGGGCGGGAGGCCTGGGACTTGCTGCTGACCACTCTCTCCTGTGGGGTCTTGAGCTCTAGGGTTCCTTCCTCCATGAGTTTCCTCTTCAGAATCTGTAATAGCAGGGAGCTGGGTCCTATGACTTGTGAGGCCTTTCTAGTCATAAAAGTGAAACTGACTTGCCCTGAAGAGTTCTCCTGGGGGTCAAATGAGAGCAGACAAGTGCAAGAGCTTGTAAATTGTCAAGTACCACGCACCGGGGATGGAGCACTGTGCTGAAGTCGCTCCAGAAGCTGTAGAACATTCTGACCTGGGGCTCGTTAACATGAATAAATGATTCCTTCCGGATTGTGTCAGACAAAGACACTGGAATGTTGGAGGCTGCTGCTAAAAGCTGGCAGGCAGCAACAGGGGTGAGGAACAGGTATATGGATTCTTTCAGCTATGCATGAACAAATGGTGGAGGCTCATCCTCATTCAAGAAAGACTTGAACGCCCTAACACCTTCCCTCCCTGCCTTTCTCCTTCTACTTTTTTTTTTTTTTTTTTTTGAGACAGAGTCTCACTCTGTTGTCCAGGTGAGTGCCATGGTGTCAGCCTAGCTCACAGCAACCTCAAACTCCTGGGCTCAAGCAATCCTCCTGCCTCAGCCTCCCGAGTAGCTGGGACTACAGGCATGTGCCACCATGCCTGGCTAATTTTTTCTCTATATGTTTAGTTGTCCATATAGTTTCTTTCTAGTTTTATTAGAGATGGGGTCTCGCTCTTGCTCAGGCTGGTCATGAACCCCTGACCTTGAGTGATCCTCCTGCCTCAGCCTCCCAGAGTGCTAGGATTACAGGTGTGAGCCACCGTGCTCAGCCTTCTCCTTCCTCTTTTTAAATGTTGTTTTTCAGTCTGGCTTTTCCTACTTCTCCTTCTAGCCTAACTCTCTGATCATTCCCTCTTCACCTACTTTATTTTTCTTCTCAGCCCTTTGTGGTCACTACCTGATAATACTGTGCCCTGTGTGTTGCCCCACTGGAAAGGGAGCTGTGGGGCACTCGTCTGATCTGTTCCCGCAGTCACCTCGCTTCTAGAACAGTGCTTAGCACCCAAGGAGTATTTGTTGAACAACTTAAATGAACCATTGATTCATCTTACAAATGGTTATTCTCCCACTCCTCTTGTGAAATACATTGACAGAGAGGGAGAGATAGGGAGAGGGGGAGAGGGGGAAGGGGAAGGGGAAAGGGAGGAAAGAGACAGAGAGAGAGAGAGAGAGAGAGAGAGAGAGAGAGAGAGAGAGAGAGAAAGAAAGAAAGAGAGAGAGAGATATATCCCAGAAGAGCAGAACAGGAAGGCACCTGTGGGATCAGGGACTCTAAGAACTTCTCTTGAAGGAGGGGGATCTAGAGGGGTAGAAGGAGGGAGAACTTGGAGGAGAGAAGGAGGCCCCAAGATACACAGCTTACACTTGCCATTTTGGGGCCCTTCTGGAGGAAGAAGCAGGCCGCCATGACTGTGGTCCCAAACTCAGTCACACGCACGGTGGCCCACTGTTGGGGCATGCCAGAGACGTGGCATCCATAGACAGGGGCCATGCTTGATTCATGTTCTGTGTCCCCAGCCACGTGCAGCAGGAGCTTGGCAAGAGCACGTGGACCAGAGAATTTCCCTGTGTTTCTGGATCTCCCTGCTCTGGCTCCCAAATTTTCACTCTCTATTTCCAATTTCCCTGTCCAATAACCCCCATGTGCCAGACGCACAACCATCCTAAACTCCTCTGTTTCTGCTAATCATTTCCTCCACAAAGCTCCTGTTCCCATTTAGAAAGAATTTCCTTCTTCTCTCTCTTTTAGGCATTTGGTTTTTTGAGGGAACTCTGTATTATTCCTCTCTGTATCCTCAGTGCCTCCCATGGTGTCTGGCAACAAATAATGACAAGGATGATAATGAAAATAATAATAATGGCAGCTATTATTTATTGAGCATTTGCTCTATGTCAGACTGTGTGAAGCATTTCACGTGGTTTCATTTCACATGTTTCATTTAATCCCATGAGTTGGTGAATTATCATTCCCATTTTGCAGATGATAAAATGTTAATTAGATAGTAGCACTCAGAACTTGAAAGTCATGATACTTACCCAGCTAAATATTAACTGCACTGATTATAGTGGGAAAAAAGAACGAAGCAGATAGAACTGTTGTTTCTACTTTCTATGTCCATATCGGGGTGTGTGTGTGTGTGTGTTTTCTTTTTTCCTTTAACATCGGGGAAAAAAGAATCCTATTTTCTGGATTCTACGGGCATGCTCGTGCATGGAAATGAGCCAAGCCCAAACGAGGCATCAAGATCACCACCAGGGCTTTGCAGGCAGACGAAATGAGGGCTGAGGCCCCTGCTGTGGCCTTTTCTTGGAGAAGCTCGTGGTTCACTGCATCTCCTCCTCCCTCAGGTACAGGTGACCCATGGGCTCGACCCCACCCCCAACAGCAGTTATGAAAACCCACTTGAGTTGCAAATTAATATGCAATTATGATTCTGGCAAGCGGTCCAAGGAAGCCCAAAAGCACTTAATTGGCTGGCACTTTCCCATTGCCCATCCCCAGACAGATGGGACAAAACACTTTCAGATGTGCTCTGGTCCCAGGCAGCATAGGCGAGGCTATTGCGATCTCAGGGGGCGAAGGGTGCTGACATCCGAGGTGTGGTGATGGGAATTCAACCTGACAACTATGTGCTATTTGGGTCTGCTAAGCTTCAGTGGGAAATCACAGCATTAAGTAACTTACAATGTAGAGGAGGAGATAGAAAAACAAATCCCACCGCAATTAAAATAAAATGTCATAAATCTTCCCAAATGGGTTTCTCTGGAACCCAGACAAAGGCTAGGGATTCAGCCTGTGTGGAGGAAGGTTGGGAAATCTGGGCCCAACATCAGGGCCCCACAAGCCTTGAACTTGAGCTGTGCAGTGTAGAAGACAGAGCCAAGACCCTGGGATGAGATTATAGGGAGGCAGGGATCAAGCCAAGCCAGCGATGTCATCATGAAATCTCCTACCTCACACCATATACAAAAATAGCTTCTGAATGCATTAAAGATGACAATGAAAAAAGGGAAGAAAATTAGTAGAGTATTTGTGCAACCTTGGGAGTTACAGGAACCTTTGTAAGCAAGTCAGAAGCCTAAAAGGAAAATATAAATATATTTGAATGCATAAACATTTCAAATTTGTACATGTCAAGGTAATTATAAACAGCCAAAAACTTCAAACGAAATAAAACAAAGGCTGGTCTAGATAGATATTTGCAACACATATGAATAAGGTTATGGGGACACAGGTGAATGTGCCTGTGTACAGAGTGATCTCAAAAACTGACAAGAGAAAGTAAATCAAATTAATTTTTTAAAACAGGCAAAGGTTATACACAGACAATTCATGGAAGAGAACATCTAAATGAAGGATGCTCACCCTGACTAGCCAGGGAAATAAAAATTAAAGCAACAGGGAGATCCCACTTTTCATTATCTAGATTGGCAAACATGCCAACAGGTGGTCTCATCCACTGCTGGTGGGAAGATGAATTAGTAGCGTTTTTGGAAAGTTACCTAACAATATCTTTAAAAACTAGTATTACATGTATCATTTGACCCCTAATGTGGGCCCCATTCTATACCTAAACATATCAATATGTAAGGAATTATTTATAATGATGTATATTGTAGCAAACTGCACATCAGCCAAAGAAATCTGGAAACAATTTGAATATCCATTAATGTGAGAAATTATGAATAAATAGTATATTTATATATATTATGGCATATTGTACAGCTATTATCTTATATGAGTTGGTTTTATATCTTCTTACAAATTTTGACCTGGAGCACTCTTGCAAGGTACTGCTAAATGAGAAAAGGCAAAAGTAATGTATATATTACAATTTTGAGGGTAAAGACAAGTAACAGCAACAAAACTATTTGTACACAATCTGTATATTTTTGTGGGCATGGGAAAGGTGTTGAAAAGGCAGTGGAGTAGAGGATAAATATTAGATTTTTACTTACTCATCTTTAATTAGAATGCACATAAATTGCTTTTGTAATTAAAAAATCCCTAAATAACAGGAATACAGAAAGAGAACCCCTGAGAATGAATGAATAAATTACAATAGTTATTAAGCAGACCAAGGCAACGGAGTGGCTTTCGCAGACAGAATTCTGGGAGCAGCCAGTTGGCTGCATGTGGGGTCACTGTGAAGGGGGTTCCTGCTCTGGGCGGGAGTTCCCTCTCCAGACATGTAAATTCCCCTCTAGCTCTAAGACTGGTTGGTTGGGTTAGAAGAAAAATAGGACAATGCAAGGTCACAGCAAATCAATAAAGGGGAGACAGACTTTCAAGGGGGGTGGGAATGGCTCAGATAGAGATAATTCCACGGTGGAGTCAGGGAGGGCGAGGCTGGGTGCTGTCACATTTGATGAGGGTAGCGGGCTGGTGTCTTTTAAAGCAGCAGCCTGGGCAGGTCTGTAGCAGGGGTGAGGAGGGCGAAGGGGAAAGAGTGAGTGTAGTGTCAGCAACCTTTGGGCTGGAAGGAAGGCCAGAGAAGGACGCTAGCTGGAGAGCTGGCAAGGTAGAGGGAAGGTAGGTCTTGGCTGGAACTGCGTGTGTTTGTAGAAAGGGGCACCCATGTGAGCGGAGAATCTATTAGATGAAGTCTCCTGAGGGCCAGAGCTGGGTTACAGCACAAGGGAGAGGGTGCTTGGGCCTGGCTTGGGGGCAGAGCCCTTGCTCTCTAAAATAGAAGGGTGGAAAAAGGTCAAGGTGAAGGGCTTTTATTTTGGATGGTTTAATCTTTGGAAATAAGCAGATCTTGGTTTGCAATCCAGCTTACTAGCTCCTGTCCAAGCCTTAGTTAGATTCTTTTTAAATGGAAATGCTTAATGCCTCCTTCGAAGGCTCAGTGTGAGTATTAGAGAAAAACACACATAGTGTCTGGCTCATAGATGGCACTGAGTAAATGACAGCTGCAGTTACTGTTTAAGACACTTTGGAGTCACACAGACAGGGGCTGGTTAGAACCCAGGCCTGGACACCTAACTACCTGGTGATCATGGAGACCCTAAGGCAGGCCATATTTCTCATCTATGAATTGGGGCTATGAACAGAAGGTGTTGAGAGGTGCAGAAATAATGTTTGGCAAGTACTGTGCCTGAAACAAAGCAATCGTTTCATCCATAGAAGCTGTTATTGTTTAGTTTTCTCATCTTCCTTTTCATAGGAGGTGAGGTCATGGGATGGCAGTCTTTGCAACACATCAGGAACAGTCTGAGAAATAAACAAACTATTTTCCAAGCAACAGAAAGGCCCTGCTCAATTAACATGGTGTTCTCTAGCAGCCCTTGGCTTCCTGGAGCCAGGCAGGAGTGGGGAAGAGAGATGGAAGGCGGGAGTCAGAGTGAAGGAATGGGTACCCCCGACTCCACCTTGTAACTAAACCTCTATTCGAGCCTTTCTGTTTTGTAAAGAGTTTTCTTTGCATATCTACGGTATTATATGAGAGAAGCAGGAAATGGATCCAGGTGGACCTATGATTTGATCACTTGCTTGCTGGGTGATACTGGGCAAGGAGTTTTATGAGCTTCAGATTCTAATCTGTAAGATAGCTAATAACTCCCACATCAGGATTCAATAGGATTAGCTGACACCGAGCTACACACAGGGTAGATGCTTAGTAAATATGAAGTTTGTTTCCCTTAGATACTAATGAGGGCCTTTGTCTCATTCATCTCCCATTGTTCCTAGCCTATCATGAAGCCTGGCCCAAAGACGATACATTTCATAAGTAAATGGATACATGAAAGAACAAAAGAACTAACGAAGATGCTGGTGTGGACAATGTCACAGCGGATCATCCTATAGTATCGCTCCACTGCATGTAATAGAGCCATGTGGTTCTAGTCTCAGGAAGTACAGTACCTAAGAGACCCTTCTTCCTGCCGTCAGAGATAGTGATAAAACGATAAATTATTTTACAGCCGGTAGTAATTAGACAAGAGGGTCATTGCAGGCTCTCTCCCTTTCAGCTCTTGGGGAACATTTATGGGGCTCAGAGGGCAGCTATTTCCTCCCGCCCCTGCTTCTGTGCTGGTTCCTGCATGCAGGGGCCTAATGGGCCCAGAGCTGGGGGAAGGCAAGCACATGGCTGGCTGTCCCTGCCGGCTCAGCAGGTCCTAGGCTGACTGGAGGACTTGGGCAAGGTCCTACTGCCGTCTGTGAGTGCCATTGTGTTTCTGGTTCCCAGTCCTCTCTTCCATAAAACGAGAAGTTTACATTAAATGACCAATAGTGCTCTTTCCAATTTTGAAATCTCATAACTACATTGATCTTTTTGAAGCAGGTATTTAACTTGACTTTAGGTTCAGGGACACGCATGACAGAGTATCTGGGTAGGTTTTCTGGAGGTCTGTTCTGTAGCCCCCGGATGTTTATGGATGCTGCACTGACTTTAATAAGCCCAGTTGGTGATTAAGATTGCACGTGTCACAGCTAATTCCAAAAGGATCCTCAGTGGCCTTCTAGTCTAGAGTTCACACACCATTGTCCTGTTGGCTTTTGTTTGGCTATCCTCATTCATAAATGTTTTTAAATCTCTTATTACCTTAACATACATCCTGATTTACTGATTCTCATTGCCAATCTGCTTCTAAATGCATGTGAGTTTGTGACTCTTGAAAGTCAAGTCTTTTCCTTTTATACACAAGTCATTAGCTCTGCAGGAAGGGAAGTGACTTGTGCAAGGACCCTCAGCTGGGACTCCAACAAGAACTTCTGGCTCTCAACCCTCAGCTTCTTCCTCCACCGAAATCCAGATAGGCACAAGTTCAAGTGCCATAGGGATGGGCAGTCCTTTGACATAAGTACACTGGGGGTGTCTGATAGTGAAGTCTTCCCTGAAGCAGATTTTAGTGGGAAGAATGGAGAATAAGAACAAAAGACATGTCTCAGATGGTGTTAGCCTCAGTTTCCTCATTTATAAAGGTAGGATGATCCTACTACACTCCCTACTTTTGTGGTTTTAAGTAAAATAGTGCCTGGGAAGGAGCCCGTGGGTGCTCAGCAAATAGCAGCTTTTTCTCTGGGAATTGCTTGAATATGGGGGAGGGATCCTCTGGGCTTTACTATCCTGATCTCCCGAATTGTAATAATCACGTGCATCTTCGTTTTCAGTTCTACAAAAGCAAGAGATTCACATAAAAATGCACACAAGTACTTTGAAAGACTCAGTAGTGCCAAGACACAGCCCTCAGCGCAATCTCAGTACCCACCTTCCTCCTCCTAGTACCCATACCTTAGGCAGCTACCTGCAAGGTTGGACCATGGACCTGACCCAATTTCCCTGAGTTTGCATAATGCAAAAAAGCATTTCCTTTCATAGTCCCATCCTTTCTAGTCTGAGATACATTTTCCTTTCCTGAAAATATCCCAGTGCAGATGCATCACATTTCTGACAACACATTCTCTCACCCAACGGATCAGAATGATCATTTAAAAGCTCTGAGTGAAAGCCCAAGCTTCTGATTGATCCGATAATATTGTCTCGTTCCCATTTTGAGCTACCTGTTCTTTAAATTGCATATAAAAATACAGTCCATGCAATATTAATACACTAATGAATAATACACTAACAATTTGAAGTGTGCCAACCCACCCAAGGATTTTTCATCTCCTGCATGTTTCATCAGAGACACTTGGTATATACTGAATAATCGTTAGGATGATGAAAATGATAATAACAATGAAATAAATATAGAGCAGTTTCACTGTGGTGGGGAAAAACATGAAAGGTAATTCTCAATTAGAAGTGAGAAATGGATGCCTGTGATCCAGGGATAGGCCTGTGCTTTTGATGTATCACAGGTGAGGGCAGTTGCAGCTGTGCGCGAGTGCATGTGTCACACTGCCTCATCTGTCTAGCACTGTCAGGGAAGGTGGCATTGCACGAAAATCAGATCTGCAGACATCAGAAGTAGAGAGGTTCGAGTGGAAGGACACGGACTTTGGAGACAGCTGGCTTTCGATTCAAATGCTGGTTCAGCCACTCAACTGCCCTGTGAACTCTTTCAGGGTTCTGTTTCTTATCTGGAAACCAGGATAATAACTGCCCCACAGGATTATGGTGAAAATTAAATCAGATCATGTATATGAAAATGCCTGGACCAGGGCATGAAACCTGGGAGGTGTTCAGCAAACAATTTCCTTCTCCAAAGCACGGTGCATGGTACCTGTAGTGGCTCCATAAATGCTAGTTCCTTTCCACTTACACCTTTTTTTTTTTTTTTTGAGACAGAGTCTCACTCTGTTGCCCAGGCTAGAGTGAGTGCCGTGGCGTCAGCCTAGCTTACAGCAACCTCAAACTCCTGGGCTCAAGCAATCCTGATGCCTCAGCCTCACTAGTAGCTGGGACTACAGGAATGCACAACCATGCCCGGCTAATTTTTTCTACATATTTTTAGTTGGCCAATTAATTTCTTTCTATTTATAGTAGAGACGGGGTCTCGCTCTTGCTCAGAGTGGTTTCAAACTCCTGACCTTGAGCAATCCTCCCGGAGTGTCACTTACACCTTTTTAAATGGGATTTATTTTGTGAAGTGTTATGAATTTTTTAAAAATAGAAAACAAGTGCTTTCATTCATTCATTCAGTCATTCATTCACTCACCAGTCCTATACTGAGTGTTGACAGTGAGTCACTGTGCTGTAAACACTGAAGCTATAAAGACAAGATCCAAAGGGGGTAACAGGCCCATAAACTGCTGATCAGTTAAGCAGAATGAAAAATGCTAAAGTAGGAGACATCATGCTATTGAGATCACAGGTCAATTTTGACAGCTATGATCAGGAACTACTTCTTGAAGGAGGTGGCAGAAGGGAGGAAAGTACATTCTGGGCTTCAAGCATAGTGTCAGAATCAAGAAAAGTGGTGAGCATTGCAGGGTGGTGGCAGTACAGGTTGAGCAGACCTTATGCTCCAGACCAAAATAGTTTCAGACTTTGGATTTTTTTTCAGATTTTTAAAATATTTGCATATACATCATAAGACATTTCAAGTCTAAACATGAAATTCATTTATGTTTCATATATATCTTATATATATGGCCTAAAAATAACTTTATATAATATTTTTAATAATTTTGTGCATGAAACCAAGTTTTGACTGCCAACTATCACACAAGGTCTGGTATGGAAATTTCTGCTTGTAGTGTTATATCAGTCCTCAAAAAGTTTCAGATTTTGAAGCATTTTAGATTTCATATTTTAGGATTAGGGATGCTCAACCTGTATAGAGTATGTGAAGAGTTGTGTGCATGCATGCATGTCAGGATGATGGTCAGGTATGATCTAATACTAGCTGCTCTTAGTCATTGATTGCCAAGTGTGTTCCAATGCACTTTGCAAAGCACTTACCCAACGTTGTCTCAGTTGGTCATCTTAACAGCCCTGTAGGCTATGCAGGGTTGCTGCCATTTTACCCTTGGAAGAAACTGATATTCTGAGAGGAATGACTAGACCATGACATACTCAGAATATTATTTTGTCCTTCTGGTTCAAAGGCTGTGTTTGAGCTCTACTAAATCCCAAGGCATTGCTTTAAGGTGGATACAGAAGATAATAAGGCAAGATCTTTCACCAAAAATACTGGTTGTGAGGCTAAGACTTAGATGTAAAATGTAGTTTTAAGATGCTAGGCAAGATGCGATTAGTCCTAACTTAGAGGCAGGTGAGCTGCCTAGTTCACAGCCAGGGTGAAGTTTAATAGATGAGAAGCTTCTCAAATTAGGTCTTGAAATATAAATAAGACTTTGACAAGCTGAGAAGAGGAAGGCGTACAGCAGACAGAACTATAAAATGTGGAAAGCACACACCTAAAGCTGGGGAACAACATAAAGTGGAGGAGGGTATGAGTAGGGAATAGCATAGAAGAAACTGGAAAGGAGTTTTAAACTTGACTTCAGGATATTAAGATTTTTTGTGCCATTTCCTTTTCTGACTAAATGTGACACCTTAGTTAGGCAAGGCCTTTAGCTTTTTTTATTTTTCCCATCCAGCAAGAATGCTCCAAGGAACTCCATCAGGAAGAGTCTGATACTTTGAAAAAAGCAGTCAGAAGCCATTGATAGAAACAGCTCTGTAAATGTGGGAAATTATATTGTAAAGGCCACAGCAACTTGGCCCAGAAGAGTGGGTCACTATGGCAGGGGGAGAGGGGAAGACCCTGATTCTCACATACCTGCCAGAGTCACTTCCTCCACTGGGCAGGAGGCAGCTCTAAAACTCAGCTCACAGCTCCTTACGCTGAGCCTTTAGCAGTCTGGGGAGAGCTGTGGTCACATGATATCAACACATTACTTTTTGACCAAACCAGTGAAAAACAGGTTATGCCACTACGTGTGCTGTGCAGCACAAGAAATGCCATTCTGCCTTCCCAGACCTCAGTTCCCTGTCAACACAATGAAGAAGTAGACGTTCCCTAAGGTTGTCTCGAGATGGAATGCTCCATAGCAACGGGAAATGACAATTCACCCACAGCTACCTGTGCTGGGTCAACACTTCTCAAAACGTTGCTCCTTGGGATGTTAATATGTATCAAGTAAAAGGCAAAATAAACCAAAAAACTAACCAATAAAAACAGACTAAGGAAACAATAAGGAGGGAGGGAGGGATTCTATGGTCAAATGGGGTTAAACAAAATCAGACAGAATTCATTACCGAAAGCCTTCAGCGAGTTGAAGTGTGCCGAGAACCCCCTGGGGGATGAGATATAGAACAATTCCAAAACTTATGTGTCCACATAATCATTTTTCTCCCAGAGCTAGTGTTCAGTGGCTCATACTTAAAGAAATGCTAGACTAGGTTGGCCTAATGAGTTCAAATCCTTGGAAGTTCTTTCTGAGGCTCAGGACTGAGGGCAGGACAGTAGAGAGAGCCCTGGACTGGGGGTGTCTGGACCCAGGAACACCCAAGTTTTAAGTCCAGTCCTGTCCTCTTTCTTACAAGTGTGACCCTGGGCAAGTCATTGCCTCTCTCCCTCCTCATAATTAAAACAAATCAGATGAAATGATCTCTGAGGTCTCTTTTGGATCTAATATTCTACAAATACATACTTTTCTATAGCTTTTTCAATCATTCGGCAAATACATGCAGAGCAGAGGATGTGTGCCAGCACCCCAAAACAGACTGAAACAAATAAAAACCCAATGCCTGCCCTGGGGGAAGTCCCAGGCCAGTGGGAGAGGCAGATACACGCTCAGGCAGTGACAGTCCAGTGTGACTAGGGTTTGTGTCCACGTATGGCTCAGACAGGGCATGTTACCAGCCTGGGGGAGGGGATGGTTCAGAAAGGCCGGGTGGGAGCAACGCCACTTGGAGGATGAATGCGAGCTAACATGGTGGTAAAAGGAGCTCTGGGCGAAGAAACACCATTAAAGGCACAGAGAGAGGAGTGAATGCAGCACATTTTAGAAACGATAACAACATCAACAACAAAAACAACAGTAAAAATAGCAGCAGCAGCCATGATACTTCCAGCAAATATCAGGTGCCAGGCCAGAGATGTGCTTTGCATTCAAATTTCTAATTCCTACAACCCTAGAAAGTAGTTATCATCCTGATTTTACAGTTAAGGCAGTAACAGACAATTCATTTTGTTTTGGGGAGATTTCCCTCTCAATACGGTTAACTTTCAGCGAATCCCAAATAATCTATCCATTTCATCTATTACTCATGTCACTTTTAGTCCAAGATTGATTTTTTTCCTTTCATTCAAGTTACTTCTGGCTGCTTCTTACCAACTCTAGTGAGAGCATGAAATGCAAACTTCTCCAATATTAGCTTAGGCAAAGCATTAAGATGTACAAGGATCATGATGCACTTAAAACTCAAAGTGAGTGATTTGTAGATTTTTCCAGCAACATCTCTCTACTCCATCGGGGCAATTTATTGTGATTAAGGTTTAATTAATTCAGTTGTCCTTTCTGACTTTGGAAGGGCTTGGACATTTTTTATATTAATGCATTCATTCATCAATCATTTATTGAAAATCTATCCCATACCAGGCACTGAATAAAATGCTTTGGGGATTATCTTCAATCCTGCATGATTCGGTGTAGGAGCTACCTCTTCCAGGAAGTCTTTCTGGCTCTACTCCCACAACCCTGCAACAAGCCGGGTCAGGTGACTTTCCCTGTGCTCTCAAACTGCTTCACACCTCGCTTAATCATAGTACTTTGCTCATTATAGCACAATTGTCTATTTGCTTATTTGCAATTCTTGGTGTGGTGTCTAGATTATGTCTATGAAGGCAGAGATGGTGTGTGTTGTATTAGCTGCTGTATTTCCAATGCCAAATGTCTTGCCTGGCTGCATAATAGGTCCAACAATACTACTTGATCTGTATTCTTTGAATACAGATCCCATTTCTAACATTCTTAAAATAACAAATGCTTACCCAAGTGCCTGGACATAGTAGGAGTTTCCTTAGAAATTTGTTGAATTAAATTAATAGATAAAAGATGAGAGGCACACTTTCTGTCTCAAGGAGTTTATAATCTATCAAGGGAGATAGATGACTTATTGTGGACTAGCATCTGTCCCCTCTCCTGGGCGAGAGAACTCCATCCTTCTCTATCTGTGGGCCATGCTATTTGGATGGGCCTCCACCCCCAGCTGTAGGAACAAAGCAGCTCATTCCAGAAGTTGATTCAGAGGTGGCCACCTGAGCCAAGCGATTCTTGCCAGGGAGAAAGTATGAATCCCAGGTCCTGGAGGTGAGGGTACTGGAGGAGGCCTTGGCTTCCACTGGTGTTGGAAGTAAGGATATGAAGCTTGGAGCGTTTGCAACCAACAGGCTACTGTGAGAGAAGCAACCTGGCAGGAGCCTGAGGTCCTCTTAGGCAGTGACAGGAGAGAAGCAAGGACAGGTGGGCAGGGGCTAGCTCACAGAAGGCCTTGGGTATCAGGCGCTGCAGATGGGATCTCTCTTCCTGGGAGGCATGGTGTGGAGTAGGACCATTCCCTCCAGTGCCCACCAGCTTGGATGCCAGGACCCAGATAGAATCCTGAGTCCACCCCACACTTTTGGGCTGAGAAGCAGAGCCCACCTGTCTGCTCTAGGACAGATGCCTTAGGCTCTCCCCTCTCTCCTGTCTTTCCTGACACCACGTGCATATTGCGAAGTGCCTATTGGTAGGGAAAGGAAGGGAGAAAGAGAACAGAGAGGTACCAGTGAAAAGGTCCTTTTGAAGTCACAGTTCCGAATATAAAATTGTGTCCCAAAGGTACATCTCCCTACAATGGGAGTGAACCACTGTGGAGGCAAGAACCAGAGAGATAGTGACGTGAAGATCTTCATTATTGGGGCTGTGGCAAGGGAGAATGGGGCCTTGGTAAGGACATTTCCAAACTGATAGTCAGGGTTTTGCATGGACTTACAGACCCCCTCAGACATCTTCATCTTCCACTCATTCCACTGTCTGGACCAAAGTGGGTGTTTCAGGTTGTTTCTATGCAGCTTAAATCAGGCAAGAACTTAGGCAAAACAAGCTTTCTATGTAGGGCCAGCTTCATGGGCATGCAATCTATTCAGCTGCACTGGGCCCCATGCTTAGAAGGACCCAAGGCTTGGTTAAATGCTCTGCTGTCATCATTTTGAAATTCTTAATACTTTTTGAATCAAAGGCCCACATGTTTATTTTGCACTGGGCCTTGCAAATCATGGAGTCAGTCCTGCTTCCATGTCTCAGATATATGGGAGGAAAAAGTCAAAGGTGACTTACACTGCCAAGACACTTGCCTTCCCTGGCAGGTCCTAGCACGCCCAGCACCTGCCCAGCCTCTCTTCCCTTCCTACTGATCTTGCGCCCTTAGAAACAGCAGCCCCTATGTCTGTGAGGCTGAGTCTTTCCCACCTCTCAGGAGTAGGCAGAACTATGGTCCTTCCTCCACCACATTTCCCCTGATTCTTCCCATCAAAAGTGTTTCCTCTTTTCCTGTCATCTTACATTGAATTTTGTTCACTTTTGTGTCATATTACGGCCACTTTTGCCATGTAAGATGGAACCAGCATGAGCTTTTAGAGAGACAGATCTAGATTCAAATGTCAGACTTTAGACGTACAAACTCTCTTAGCCTCAAGGACTTCATTGGTAAAATGGGAGGAAGAGCTACTTATCATTTAGGGTTATTGAAGACATTAAATGATCTACAACTAGGGGACCATGTCTTCTGGTTTGCCCAGGACAGACCTGCCCCTGCCAAGGATCCAGACGTTACTACTAACAGTGCCTCCTTTTAACTCCAAAGTGTCCTGATTTGAATGAAAATTTATATGGCTCTCTCGTTTCACACTTCAAAATGCTCAGGAAAGCATCTGACATACATCGTGGGTACCCTTTATGGTGTGTGTGTGTGCATTTTTGTATTCTACCGACCTTTACAAATTTATGATTAATGACCAAGTATGCAGAAGCTCAAAAAAACAAACAAACAAAAAAAACAACAACAGTGTGTTGGGAAAAAATGTCAAAACCACCACTTTCATCATGCCTCTGATTCTTCAAGGACTTTGACGATGGCTTGTATGCCCTTAACCTGGCTTCCTGGGAGGGAGTGGGGGCAATCTGGCCATCTGCCTCATCTCCACTCCAGTGGGCCACAGGTACGCAGAGGCAGAGGGACACTGAGTACTTTTATTTTTATATTTCTGCTTAATAAAGCACACCCACGGCTCCCCATCTCTGCTGCGGGAGAACTGGAGTCTGGGAAGGGAGCTCTGACGTGTCAGTATTTAGGGAGTGTCTAGCACGTGATGAGCGCTGAGCCCAGCCCTTTATATCAGCCACACGGGGTTGGGGGCCCCTGGTGAGCATCCCTGGAGAAACTGGGAGCATGGAGTCTTGCATCAGCCGGCACAGTCGCCTCTTGCAGTCCAGGGAACCTTGGAACCATGGAGCTGGCTTGGAGAGCTGCCCAACTCTCTGGCCAGACACCTCATACCACACTGTCACAGTAGAGATGTGCTGGAAGACGTGGCCCCCCGATCCTATGGCCGGCGCCAGAGCACTCTGCCCTCGCTGATGTTTGGATCCTACTTGGGTCTTTGCTTCAGCAGTAGCAGGAACAACGACCATGTGCCATGCAGAGGGGTTGGAATTATCGTATTAGAGATACAATGGGGCCAACCTAGACATCAGTATGGTCCTGAAATGTCTGCCGGGCATTATGCCTTTTTAATCCAGTTCATAATGACTATTACAGGTAAAGGGACCAAGTTAAAATAAAATTGATGGCTACCAACATTGAGTTCCCCAAAGATTCAGTGCTCGTCCTTGGTGCTGCCTTTAAACTTGGTGCTTGGATCTGTCTCCCCAGCGATCACACTGTTCTCTGACATACGGGCTCCATGTCTCTCTTGCTGGCAAGACTGGAAACCTGCTGAGAGCAAAAACGGTCTTTGCCAAGTCTGTTCAGGCAGCGTCTCCTTCAGAGCAGTATCTGTCCAGAAAGCTAGCACGGGCCTCACTTAGGGAAACTGACGCAGCTCGGCCATCAGTGCCTTCACCCCCATTTTCCAGTGTGCTTGGTGTGTGTGGAGGAAACAACATAAACCCTGGTAGGCGCCCTGAAGGCCCCTGGCTGGACTTCATTTGGAGTGATGTGGCAGCCCTTGGTGAGAGTTGGGCAGAGGAGTGACACGATCTGGCTTAGCCTTTGAAAGGATTACTGTGGCTGCTGGGTGCGGAATAGACTGTGGGGGTGGAGGTTCGGGAGACTGCCTGGGAGGTGTTTCACTCATCCAGGCAAAACACAAGGGGGGGCTTGAATCAGGGCAGGGCAGTGGAGTGGTGAGCAACGTTCAGAAATGTGCTGTATTTTGAAGCCCAGGCTGACAGGTGTGGTGGAGGGGGCAGATGTTGTGAGTGGGAGAAAGAAAGAGGAGGCAAGGGCGACCCAGTGTTTTTGGCCTGAGCAATGGAAGGCTGGAAGCTACCATTACGGAGCTGAGGAAGAGTGGGAGTGGGAGTAGGTTTGGAATAACACCCTCCGTCAGATGGGAGAAGATCGCTGTCACTAGGCATGTTCTCAGCTTCTCCCAGCTCCACATTCCTGCCTTTGGGGGACCCCAGTCCTGCCCAGACCCTAGTCCTGCTCCCAAGGTACCTGCCTCTGACCTCTGCCTCCTTCAGCATCCTTTTATGTGCTGCCTGTTCCCTGGGATGTCCTCATGTCTGTCAGATGCAGCGGGAAGGAAAATCAGGTTCTACCCAATTAGCTCATCTTAAGTGGATTTCACTGTGCATTTAATTAAACCTGTTATAATCTTGAAGGGTATTTTGATACATGGTACTTGATACAGAGTAATTAGACTACTGTGGGCATGCACATAAATATCTTTGGGCTGAGGTTTTAAGCTGGGCTCTGCTCCTATGGGTTTGTACGAGCTACCTTGCCAGTAATTTCAAAGCCAATAATGTTTATACACTGCGTAGTTTGCGGCCTTCTCAGCCCTTCTGGCTGGTGGATCAATTGCAAGGTCATCTGGTTATGCCTTGCTCTGGCTTAGGAAAAGGATCCCTGACCCTGTCGCTCCTGCTCAAGTGATTTTATTTTATCTTATTTTACTTTTTCAATTGGCACATAATTGTACATATTCATGGGGTACATAGTAATATTTTGATATATAAAATGCATAGTGATCAGATTAGGGTAATTAGCATATTCACCATCTCAAACATTTATCATTTCTTTGTGTTGGGAACATTCAATATCCTCCTTCTAGCTATTTGAAACTGTGTATTATTGTCAGCTATAGTCATCCTACGGTGTTATAGAACCATGGTTCCCGACCCCTGGACTGCAGATCAGTTCCAGTCTGTGGCCTGTTGGGGACAGGCTGTAGAACCCTGCACCAGTGGCCCACCCAGCCATGAAAACATAGTCTTCCATGAAACTTAGGAACCGGGAGCCGCACAGAAGGTGAGCAGTGAGTGAGGGAGTGAAGCTTTGTCTGTATTTCTAGCCATTCCCCGTTGATTGCATTATTGTCTGAGCTCCGCCTCCCCCTCCCCACCCGCATCCAGGTCCATGAAAAAAATATCTTCCATGAAACCCGTCCCTGGTGCCAAAAAGGTTGGGGACCGTTGCTATAGAACATTAGAATTTATTCCTCCTATCTAGCTGTAACTTTGTATCTTTTAACAAGTCTCTCTGGATCCCCCTTCCCTTCTGAGCCTCACAGGCGCCCTCAAACTACGGCCTGTGGGCCACGTGCGGCACACCGCGGACATTTATCCAGGCCACTGGGTGTTTTTGCCTTCGCTGCCTGTCCTGCTTAGCAGCTGACTCGTCCCGGGCCCACAGTGCGCATGTGTGGCATGTGTGCCGCACTCTCCAACGGCCCTCCAACGGTCTGAGGACAGTGAACTGGCCCCCTGTTTAAAAAGTTTTAGGACCCCTACTCTAGGGTACTCTATTCTGCTTTTCACTTTCATGCTGCTTAGTGATTTTATGGCTCCTCTCTGAGTATGGCATGAAGTCAGAACTCTTTCAAAAGGCATTTTTGCCATCCAAAATATGGCTACCCACTACGTTTCTAGGATTACTCAGTCCTCAGGACCTTATTCCCTGGGACAACTATACCTCCATCTGTCTCCAAGCCTTTGCTTCTGCCGTGTCCTCTGCACGGGAATTCCTTTCAGTCTTAGGGTAGGTGATGTTGCAGTAACAAATGGCCCTGATATCTCAGCGGCTCACTACATCAACGGGTGGTTGTTGGTGGTGTTTTTCCTCTCTCTGTCACTCATTCTATGTGGCCACTGCAGCTCAGCTGCAGCCAGCTCTGTTGCCAGTTATCAAGGTGACAGGGAAAGAGAACATGGTTTAAAACACTGGGTCTTAAAGCTTCTACTCAAAGGTGGCATATCCATTTTCACCACCATTTCACCACCTTGGCCAAAGAAGTCACATGACCAAGGGTCCTTCCGTGGGGCCTAGAAGTAGAATCCTTTCCCAGAGAGTGCATGTCTGTGAACAACAGTATGATCTGAAGTTGCCCTGTGGATCTTTCCAAGATGACCCCTCAATTTTTATTTCCAAAGCAGTGGTCACTCTGTACTTTCCATTAGAGCTTTTAAAGTTTGCACTTTTCCCCCTTAACAGATACTGAGCTGCTGGAGAGCAGGGTGGTGCTCTTTGTCATCCTTCTCACCCACAGTGCCTAGCAGGGCACTTTGCCCATTAGAGACGCAATAGGCCTTCTGTGAATAAATGCTGCCTTTTCAACTATGCACCCCCCAGGAGGCAGCATTAGGAATTGCAGAAGCCTGAGAAAGCTAGAACTGCATCCTAGAAAGGCACACAGCTTTGTTCAGTATACCGTGTTTCCCTGAAAATAAGACAGGGTCTTATATTTATTTTTCCTCAAGAAGACACACTAGGGCTTATTTTCAGGGCATGTGTTATTTTCCCCTCAAAGTCTCAGACTGCAGCATGCACAGGATGGCTGGGACCTGACAGGGCGAGCCGACCTTGTTGGTGGGGCTGCCCGCACCTTTCCGGTCTCCTCTGGGATAGTAGCTGTCACGATGGGGCAGATGAGAAGGGCTGCTGTCTTCTTTACCGCTCTGTGACGAAATGCATGGGTTGTGCAGATATGTCGCGTAGCCACGCCCATCACTAGGTCTTATTTTCTGGGTACAGCTTATATTATGCAAACGCTTAGAAATCCTGCTAGGGCTTATTTTATGGGTAAGTCCTATTTTCGGGGAAACATGGTAGTGGTATCTCATTCCATCCTTATGACAACCTTGGGCAGCAGGTGCTATCTTTACCCACGTTATACATAGAAGAACACACAGGCCCAGAGAGACGCAGGGATGCTCACCATCCTGGTGGACTGAGGTATTGCCAGTTCAGCTCTACCATTGAATTTAAAGTTATGTCCCAAAACAAGGATTACTGTCTCACAGCCAAAGGGATCGGCCCAAGTCTTCTAACAGGAAAATGCATTTGCTAATACACATGCCCTCCAGGGACGGGCAATGAGTGGGTGGGGAATCACCCAGTTACTCAGCAAGATTCAGACAGACTTGCTTAACTGCTGGAGTTTACTCACTTTGTAAATTTGTACCTTAGGTTCTTTTGTTAGGGAGAGCCAGAGAGTGCAAATAGATTCTTTGGGATGAGTGTGGAGGGGAGGAAGAAAATCAGAAGAGAAGATGAGATTGGAAGGAACTAAAATATTTGTGGAGACATGTTTAAAAAGTAAGTTTTAAAAATATATTGTATTAACTCATTATATAGTGCTATTAATTGCCAACATATGTGCTAAGTCCTGGAGATTACAGACATGGAAAAAAACTACTTCCGGCCCTTGAAGAAACCTCCCGCCTGGAAGAGGAGATTACTCCCGATGCCGGGCAGAGTAATGGCCACCACGTGGGAGGCACACGCCACATACATCGGGAGCACGGATGGGGGAGGGGAAGGCAACGCCAGAGCGAAAGCTGCTGATCCCAGCAGTATTACTCTGGTCCAGGCGGTTTATTAACCGGATTGTCAATAATGTCATGGTAAATGTTTCTAATGTTTTTTAAAAAGCCTCCAAGCATTTTATTGCATTTGACCCTTCATCTAATAAAGCTATCTGCCTGGCCAAGTGGTGTCAGCATGTTAACATGAGCGGCCAAGTCCTGCTCAAGGTCCAAGGGGGAGGGGCTCCTTTATGAAAACCGTCCCTCCTCCTCCAACTTACCCCCCCCCCCCAACTATAAATTCCTCCCAAGCCACATCCAAGCTGTGTCCTGGAGTGTGTTGTGCGTCCTTGTTCCACTCTAGACACCTGCAAACGTTGCTACTGGGGAGGCTAAATAGCATCAGACAAGAGTGGGCTCCCAATCCAGCTGGTGTGTCTGAGTTGACACCTGGCTCCACCACTGAGCCTAGGTCCATAGTGAGCATCAGTTTTCTCATCTTTAAAATAGGGATCACGAGCATCCACTCTGCTAACAGCCTGTGGTTACTGTGAACGCCTTGACGATTCTCTGCTGTGAGCACAGCCACCACCAGCAACGCCAGCGCTGAAAACCTCGCTGGTGCCAAGCACTTTGTGCGCAGGGTCACACTGAACCCCCCAGTTCAGCTCCATTGCAGAGATGATGGACTGTGGCTGGGTTACCTCCAGTAACCTGCCCGAGATATCACACGGCTGTTGAGTGGCTGGGGCAGGACTTGAGCTCAGGTTAATCATGCTACCATGATAAACCCTTTGTGATCCCATTCCACTCACAAAGGAAGGGTAGATGTGGCGCCCAAGTCGGGTTATGAGAATCGCTCGGGAAAGCCATACCACACTTCCCCCTAGCAGATACGGATTGAGTGCATCTGGGGGTGAGGGCAGCAATATATATATCTTTCTATATATACATATATAGATATGTGTGTGCGTGTGTTTTAAACAAATGGCTCAGAGAATTTTGATAAAGCTGGCTCTTAGAACAACTTTTGGGACCTCACTTTGACTTAAAGGTCATCCTGTTTTACTCTTCCTTGGTACTCTTGCCTGGTACTTGAATCAGGTCTATTTCCTAAGATGTTGCAATGTGGTTAGAAAGCTGTCCCTCCACCACCCACCGACCCTGTGCGCCTGCGCATGTGCTGGACTTCGGTGACACAGACGGATGTAAGGCGGAACTCCCAATGTGGAGGAACTTGTGGCTTACATTTTTCTTTCCACTGAAACTCTGCTTTCTTTCTGCTTCTAGTTCTAGCCATGCACTCTGGAGGCCTAGTGGACACATCTCGCCTTGGCCCCCAGCATTTCCTTGGTACTTTTTTCTTTTATTGCTGTATATATTTAAGGTGTACAATGTAATGTTTTGAGATACATATATATAAGTGAAATGAGTATTACAGTCAAGAAAATTAACATATCCATTACCTTGCATAGTTACCTTTTTGTACATGTGTATGGTAAGAACACCTCAAATCTACTTTTAGCAAATTTCCACTGTACATTACAACATTATTAACTATGGTCCTCTTGTAGTCCGTTCTGTATTCATCCTCCATACCTGTGACTTTGTATTCTCTGACCTAAATGTCCCCATTTCTGGTCTTCTCTTCTTTGAGAGCACTACCCCATAGGAGAAGATGAAAGAAAGAGTGCTTTGTAAGGATGGGTTCAGTCTCTCCGTGGGCTCAGACCTCACTATTGTTTGAGGTCCCTCTCCTGGGCAGCTAGCTTGGTGCTTACCTGTACTTGCTCTACTTACCTTCCTGTTACATCCCAGCATATCTCCTAAATAAGCATTGGCAGCCACGGGAGCGACCTATCCAACCCTCCCCTGCACAGGTGACGGGGTGGGGTTGGAGGCTTGGAGATAGGAGGGGCAGAGAAGCAGAGTCAAGCCAAGAGCTCCCTTGGAGAGTCACAGACAAGTTTTAGAGGGGTCTACTAACCCTTGACATTGTACACGTATGCCTTATGCGCATGTTGTGTGTGTGTGTGTGTGTGTGTGTGTGTGTGTGTGGTGGTAGTGTGGAGTCTATGACTGTCACTGGGTTTACAAAGCATTTGTGACTTTTAAACAGTTGAGAGCTACAGCTATCGATTCCTTCAAAGGGGGTAAACACTATCTTCAAAGAACTTTCACTAGGCCCCACATGGTCCTTCGATTTCTTACCCAAGAGTCTTATCTCATTTGCTCTTCACCACTGTCCTGTAGAGCAGATATTAGCTCCACTTCAAGCTTTGGGAAACTGAGGTCTTGACAGCTAAAATAACTTGGCCCAAGTCCCCCGGTTACCACGTGGCAAAAGCAGGGTGCCCACACCCAGATTATTCCACTAGAAGACGTGAAAATGTTCTCATTCACCCCCAGGAAAAAC
The DNA here is from genome assembly GCF_040939455.1 of Microcebus murinus. Classification (NCBI taxonomy): domain Eukaryota; kingdom Metazoa; phylum Chordata; class Mammalia; order Primates; family Cheirogaleidae; genus Microcebus; species Microcebus murinus. The sequence goes on from NC_134107.1 coordinate 64,489,945, forward strand.
CAGGGAATAGACCAGCCTAAATTAGTCATGAGAATTCAATACCCACTTTCTGCGTATGTACTATATGCAGTCACCCACATATGGAATTTCATGTACCTTTCATAAGAACCCTCAAAGTCCAGGCCAACTTTCTATTCTACAGATGAGGAAGGTGAATCCCAGAGAGGCTAGAGTAAATTGCTCAAGCTCCCACCACCTGAGGGTCAGAATTTGAACCCGGATCTATGGAAGTCTTCATGGTTTTGTCTCTTTCGATATGTTGCTCACCTCCCTGGGCGATTGACAGGATCTGTGTGGGAAGCAGCTGGCTGCTGGCTGAGGCAGAGAGTTGAGAGAAGGGGATGGAAATGGTGGGCCACTAAATCTCTCTGAACCTCAGTTTTCTCATCTGTGGACTGGGGGTAAATCATATTGTAAAGGGTGATCGTGAAGATTGGATGAGACAATATATTTAAGTGCCTGACACGCGGTAAAGCCTTGTTGCATTTAGCTATTATTATCTGATTGGAAGGAGAAGGACACGCTGCCACAGTGGGACTGTCTCTCCCCAGGTCTCTGCTGTTTAGCAACCACTTAGCGGCTTCCCATGAGGTGGAACCAGCTTTATTAAAGAGTTTCTTCTTTTCATCCTGCCAGGAGATGTGAGGAGTTCAAAACCATTTTTTAAAATATGTTTTGACATTTAATTATATACATCCTCCTCTTTAGTTATAACTTCCCCTGTCACGTCTGCAACAAATGGCGGTTTTTGATGTACTAAAGCATAGCTCCTGCCCCTCCGTAATCGGTTTCCTGCCTTTGACAATTAGCAGTCTGAACATCGAAGTTCAAACACCCAGGTAACTTAATTACCTCTCTTTCTCCTTCCTTTAACCAAGAAGAACCAGCAAATGACACACTGGTTTATCTAGGGTCTTTAAAAATGTGACTTTAGACTGCACGCTGGAACCACTGACCCTGCCTGCTCTCAGACCACATTCAATTAATATGCAAATGAGTTAGACCTTCTGGGTCAGCCTTTAAGTTCAGAATCAAAGGAAATCCCGGGGCACAGGAGGGAGGGATTAACAAGTGCTTAGAGGAGTAGTTCAGAAAGAGTATAGGATTCGGAATCAGATCAACCAAGGTTCGAACCCTACCTCTTTAACATTTACCTGCTTTGTTACCATGGTCATGAGATTTATTCTATTTGAGTCTCAGCTTCGTCAACCTTCAAATAGGGGTAATAATTTTCTCTGACCTTACAAGGTGTTACCACGTTTGCCATATGGCTAGGTGCTTCCTACCTAAGAGCAGGACCTAACATTCTGTCTTTACCTTTTAGGGGTCATCAGTTTCCTCTGGTACAGATACTGCAAAATCAAAAGCCTACAGGAGCCAGGTAGACAATGCCCGTGAGCCAAGTGGGCCAGGGTTGCGTGGAGAACAACAGGGAGTGGGGAGGACTATGGCAAACAAGAGAGTGTGAGCCCCACTGGGACAAAAGGTGGCACCAACTACCCAGCTTCCATGGAACAGACTTGGGTTGTCACAATTTCTGATTTTATAAGAGTAGCTTGAAATGTGGGTTTTATATAACATCACCCCATACTGTGTAGGGCAAACTAAAGACATCTGTAGGCTTGATTCAGCTGGACAGCTCCCAGTGTCCACCTTTGTCAGTATGTCTGGGGAATAGAGGTTTGGCTCACTTCTGCTCTGAGTTAGTGTACTGGGCAATCAGCCTTTTCCTGTACCATCTCTGTCTTCCTCTTCAGCTCCAGAAACTTGCCCAATTCCTATCTTTTTTCACCTCTAAGAGAAAAGTTAAAAAAAAAAAATGCTATCATTTTATTATGCAGAGCCACTTAGCTCTCAATGGCTACCTGAAAAGGAGCTCCAGAGCCTTGAACATGTGCCTCAGGTCTCAGCAGGCTTTCCTAAACAGAACCACTGCATTCTATGAGAAGAGGCCCCAGCTTGGAGCAGGGAGGAGAAGAGTGCAGACCTCCAGAGAGCAGCCTTAGGACCCGGGATCCACTTCTAGCTCTACCACTGGGTAATTGTGTGGAAAGGTCACTGCAGGAGCTCGTGTGTTGGCATTATCATTTGCATGATAAGAATAACAACATCCTTCCCTCCCAGATGTGGTAGAAGGTCCAACAATAGCTCAACATTGTCTGAGTGCCTGCTCTAGGCCAGGCCCTGTACAAGCAGCTGAGCTATAAGATTCTCCTTGTTTTTAAGGAATTCAGAGTCCGATGGGGAAACCCATGTTAACAACCATTTGCCACAGAATAAGGTGACTGAACCACAGGAGGAATGTACTAGAACAGTAGGGAGGAGGAGCAAGGGGCCTCCAAATCTTCTTGGGGTGAAGAGGTCAGGACATGTTACATAAAGAAAAATAATTTTTATGGGTTGGTTGATAGAAAATAGTAAATGTATTCCATCAAACAGCCATGATGTTGTAGAAAGACACTAGAATTTCATTTGTTTGCTGTTTAGTCATTTATTAATCCATTCAACATATTTACTAAGTGCCTACCATGTACCTGTCTCTGTGCTAGGAACCTAAGTCTCACTGTCTCATTTTATTATAATGATAGGTCAATTTGGTGACTACATTCAATGAGTTGATGTCTGTATCTTCAGCCCCTAGTAGGGGTTGAAAATGAGCACACAAATGAACACATGTTTGATGCAGCTGAAATCCTCAGAACTGACTTTTTTCCCAGGATAAATCTGTGATTCTTCTAATTTGGGTCTACTGCTGTCAAATGCACTGAGTTTGGGAAGTACTTGGACATTCAAAACTCTTAAGTTCTTGGGGCTTTCAGAAGAATACTTTTACTATGTGGTCAATTTATCATCTAGATAATAAATTTCTGCCTGGGAAGGACTTAGGAGACAGAGTGGGCTGGAGAAGCGGTACCCAGTATCAGCGACCTTTTCTGCCCTGCTTTCCTTTGCTCAGTCTTGCTCAAATGGGGGAAAGGATGTCAGTGTCATTTTGGCCCAAGGCATCAGTGTGGTGCTTTAATAGACAATGAGATGTGTTTCACTGCATCCTGGAGCTGGGGTGGAGCTCCCATCAACATGGAGCAGAACTGGCCAGGACCAAGGAGGAGCAGGGTGGGGACAGAAGACTAGGAGGAGAGGAAGGTGTGAAGTAGCAGTGACCCAATCTGAGACTGGTTGTGGGTACCTAGAAGCTTCTTCGTGCAAATGTTCAAGGCGTGTTGCATATAGCAGCATGGCTCTCTTCTTTTTGACCACAAAGCAAAATCTTCATCCATCCATCAACTCGCCCACCTGCTCACTCTTCCTACCCAACCACTCGTCTAGTCACAAGTCTCCATGGGCATTCTCACCTCAGCCACTGGGTATACAGAGGTGGGTAAGGAGACACAGACACATGAAAAAGCAAAGTAGGATAAAATATACCTATAGCAATAGAGAGATGAATGGGCAGCTGGGAAAATCCAGAGAAGGAATCAACCAACTAGCTCAGCAGGGAATCAGAGAAGTCTCCGCAGAGACAGTGTCAGTAGGGCTGAGACTAGAAGAATAATAAATGTGGTATTTCCAGGACAGGCAATGTGGAAAATTATACCAGGAGGTGTAAAGAGCCATTTTAAGGTCATGGAGGCAAGAAGTCTCTAAAAAGTGGGAGAAGTCACTTCTAGAAGTGTGTCTAAAATGTAGGCTTGTGGAGTTCATACCACATTTCTCAGGACTGGCTAATGTTTAGTTTGCTGAGTTTTCAAGAGATGACTTTAAAAGGTATCAGCCTTGAAGACATAATAATACATTCTAATGTCAAATGAGACTAGGTTAAATGTCCCAGCCCTATGCTCTCACATATATGTCTTCTGTATGTCCCCAACTGAAATGCCCATTGCACATCATTCATTATTTTATCCACTGTAAGACAAAATAACAAATATAAAAAGCCACATTTACTCATTTCTGCATGTCAACATAATTTCACAAAACCTCTAACTCTGTACCAACATACAGTTCTCTGGAAAGATGCTTGGAAGATAAAATAGGATAAAGCACATGGTCCCCCGCGTCTCTATCCTGAGTCACTATGTTCTTTACAAGATAAACGTCCCCATCCTTGCCTTTCCCTACACTTAAGATAATGTCTGCAGGGTTAGTGATTATGCCTCTACAATCTATAAGCAAACGTGCTCTCACACCCAGACCTTAATGTGATTCTACTTTAGTATAACATTTAGACAAATTTGATATAATTTCACACATACTAAACCTCCACCACCTATATGTATACACTGGGCTACAATACCGGGCTGGAGCAGTTGGACAGAACCTCTTCAAAAGACTGCCCCAGTCAGTAGTCCTCAATGAGACTTCTAAATAATTCTTTTCCTTGACACATTTATTTTAAAAAACCAAATGTGTATTGAGCAAACACTCTGTGCCAACAAAGGCACAGAGAGGTTAATTTATCTACGATCACCCCACCAATGCATCATAGCAGTTGACAGCGAAAATCTCAAGCCCCGAAGTCCATGCTCCTTCTACCTACGCCAGCATCATGCAACGTGAATTTCTCCTTAGAAGGATGAAGGGAGGAACTGCTGCACCTGGAAACTGAATTCTTCTGACTCTGAGCCTTGCATTGCTTTGGTAATAAACATTACTAAGGAAGTGTCTCTTCATGAGTTGCTTCTGTCTGACTATATCAGAAGGATTTATCAGTGAACAAAACAGATGAAGACTCTGTCTTTGGGGAGTTTATTGGATTGTGTTATTTCTTGAAATTACTTGTTCAAGATGGCTTTGCCTTCCAGACAGTAAGTCCAGTGCCGGCTGGGGTTCTGTCTCTCTTGTCCAGTGATTGACTCAATACAGAGCCTGGCACACAGTAGGGCCAGGATAACTTCTTCCCCTTTCCATCTCTCTCATTCCAGAAGCAAATGACAGCTGATAAACTATTCCAGTGGGCTAATCAGATGTCATTTGCAAAGGATCTTAATGCAGTCTACACTCCGATGGCAGCCACATAAATGTGCCTCAGAAATAAACAAAAACTTTGTTGTGCCCAGCTTTGTGCCTGCCATGGTTACACGGGCAGAAGTGACCCAGGAGGAGACGCTCCCTTGGTGACGTTTATCACCGGGGCAAAGTGAGGTTCAGGTTTCATGCACAGCTAGTACTTTATGTCCCTTCCTTCATGCGTCTCAGGAGAAATCCACGTGTGTGACGCCTGGTGTGAGTGCTGGGAGCATGGGTTTTGAGGTTGGAGTTCTCCTCTCTCACTTTCTATAATGAACGTAGCTGAGTAAATATGGAAAAATTCATGTCTTTGTGCCTTTTCTTTCCCATCTTTAAAATGCCTGACTTGAAGCTCAAGTGAGAGTACTAAATGAACAAATATGGAAGGCATTTGCCCCAGCGCACCTAGGTCAACATCGCCCTGCAAGGGACTTGGAAGATGATAACTGTCAATACTATAGCTCAGACCTTTTGGGAGATGTGACAGGTCATTTGGGTTTTGTAGAAAGAATCTAGGACACAGAAATAGGGGATTTGTATTCTAATCGCAGTGCTGTCCCTTGTGAACTGTGTGATATCAGCTTAGTTACTCAGCCTCTCTGGGCCTTGACTCCTCATATGTTAAAAAAGAGGTTGGTCCAATAATTTCTACTCATAATTCTTTCTCAGCTAAGTGCCCTCCTCTCAATTCCCACTGCTAGCAGCTTAATTCAGCCTCTCCTGGGTAACAATTGCCAAGTGTCTGCAGCTAGTCCACACTGAAAAGAAAATGATGATCCATCTGGGCAAACTGGAGAGAGCTGCCTTTCCTCTAGGTAGACCCAGCTCTGTGCCTGAGCTGCTTGGGGAGCGGCTTGTGGGCTGGATTTCAAGCCCTGTTCTCTTGCAGCCAGGCAAAAGAATAAATATCATGCAATGCATAAATATCATCCCCCACCCCCATGAGCTGCGGCCCTGGCCTCCCCGCTGCCCTCCCAGCCTCCAGACACAGCTATCCTATCGCAGTCCTTCCTCCACACCATTCCAGGCAGTCACTCCCGAACACACTCACACTTCTTCCTGCATAAACCCTTCACTCCAGCCTCATGGCTTCACGGTAAAACCAAGCCACTTTGCTAAGCCTCACGTAAGCTCTTCCTCTCTCCGGGGATCTCTGCGAGCACCATTCACCTGCAGCTCCCTGGACATACAGTGCTTGTCCTTGCTGCCATGCCCGGGCACACAAGGGCCCCACTCAGAAAGCCCTCTCCAACTTCCTCCTCTCTTCATCCATGCTGATGCCCAGACACCCATCAGGGTTAAGCTCCATGTCATCTTCGACAATCTTTCTGGGACCCTCATTGCTGAGACAGTCTGGGGACCTCCCCCCACACTGAGCCTTCTTTCTTAGCACAAAGCTACTTCTTCTAGTGAAGGGTCCTGTGGCACAGTTGAAGAAACTGAGGCCTGGAGAAGAATCACGATTCCAGCAGGAGCCGTGGTCGGCACTTGCTGAGAACCGTGTGCCAGGTGCTGACAGCCACCCTGGGACGTGGGTATTGGCATTTCCAGTTTACAGCCGAGGAGCTGAGACTCTGCATGGCCTCTGTGATCTGGTGCGGGGGTTCTCAATGTGTGGTCCCCCATCCAGCAGCATCAGCATCTGCCGGGGACCTGGGAGAAATGCAGAATCTCCAGCTGACTCCAGACTTATCAAATCAGGAATTTCTTTGGGTGGGCCCAGCAATATGTACCTAAAAAGCCCTCCAGGTAGTTCTGATGCATGCTAAAATTTGATTAAAGTTTGCAAAGCCCTGGCCTAATGTTATCCAGCTGGTCATGGGTGGAGTTGGAATTTAGAGCCATATGACTGACATTTGCAAAAATGAGTAAGTTTGTGCTTTTAATTCCATGTTTTGAACACCTATGAGCTTTGCTCCGGGAGGCCTCTTCTGGCGACCTTATTTTAAGTCACTTCTCCCCCTCCCATCATCTACTGCTAGCATCTCCCATCTCTTGTCCCTTCTTTTATGTCATAGTACTTCCCAGCTGCAATACTCTGCATTTTAAATATTTATTTGTCTTAGTCAGCTCAGGCTGCCATAACAAAATACCAGAGACTAGGGGGCTTAAACAACAGAAATTTATTTTCTCACAGTTCTGGAGGCTGGAAGTCTGAGACCAAGGTTCCAGCATGGCCAGGTTCTATGAGAGACCTCCTCCTGGCTGGCAGACAGATGCTACCTCCTCATTGAGTGAGAGAACAAGCAAGCTCTCTAGTGTCTCTGCCTGTAAGGGCACTAATCCCATCATGAGGGCCCCATCCTCGTGACCTCATCTAACCCTAATCACCTCCTAATGACCCCATCTCTACATGCTAACACATTGAAGTTTAGGGCTTCAACATATAAATTTGAGGGAGACACAAATATTCAGTGCATAGCAAACTCCTACTGCTTGTATATATGCCCCAGCCTGGCAGGGGTTTGTCTGTTCAGTTCACTTGCTAACTGCTAAATCCTCAGTGCCTAGAACACTGCCTTGTACCTAGTAGGTGCTCAATATATGTGTGTGAAATCAATGGTCACACAGCTGGCTGGTGACACAGAAGGGCATTCACTTGGGTCTATTTATTCACCCTCCAATACCTTCCATATGCCTCCCTCAATCTTGGCCTCCAGCTAGTGTTCTTCTGGTTAGCAGAGCTCTCCCTTCCTAGAAAGGTCATTTTCCAGAAACATTCCTTTACCAATCATCACTTGCAGGAAGAGGGACTGTTCCCAACAAGCCCTGCAGAGCAGTTACCCTAGGCATGATTTAGCTAATTTACTCAGCGCTTTGTCTTAATGGTTCACCAAGTGGAGATTTCTTTCAGTAATGACAGTAAATGCATTTGAAATGTAGATATCGACCCAGGCAATGCTGTATATTCGGCTCATCAAATTTTCATGTTAAAATGAAAATCTTTTCTTTTTTTTTTTTTTTGGTGGGAAGGGAAAAGCTGAAGTGTTGATTCACTGTGGCATACTTTTTTTTCCAAATGAAAAGAGAACACTTTAATCTCACATCCCTCCCATGGCTACTGCCACATAAGGAGATGACGGCAAGAAAGAGGGGAAGAAATTGGATTCCTGGAGGATCTAGCAGCTTCTACTAATGGCCCTTAGCTATCCATGTAAAAATGTGCATGGGACACTTTGCCCTGCCACCCTTAGGCAAAACAGATGCCAATACCATTCCATCATTTCTCTCAAATAAAATCTTCTCAGAGGTCCCAGCCGCCTCCGTTATCATCGGAGATCCTCCAACTCCCGAGACAAGACTGAAACGGTCCCCATGTTCTCCACTGAATGTCTCAGTGTTACTTCACTGACCGCCCCATCCAAGCAGGCATCCCTTATTCTTTTGTTATTATCCTGGTCCCTCCTGCTAGTATTTGTTACAATCCACAACTATTTTGTTCATTCCTTTTTTTTAAATTTTTTAACTACTTTATCTTTTACTAGTTTCTTGTCCACTCTTAGGTGAGCCAAGACTTAAAGAGACATGGCTACCCTCTCCTTCCTGGGATGGGGAAGGGGTTGGCGGCAGCGATTTGTGTCTCATTAATTCACCTGCTGCACACACTGACGACTTACCATTTGCAGCCACTCCATGAGGCAGGAAGCAGCATTGCTATTTGTCAATAAAGCCACTGAGGCCCCCAGCGTGAACAGATCTGGCTTGCGGAAACAGATGATAAGGGAAGGGTCCTCAGCGAAGCACCAGGTCTGGCCGTCTCCAAAGTCGCGCTCCGCGGCAGGGCCTGCAGGCTCTGAAGCCAGCTGTCCTCAATTCAAATTCTGGCTCTAGCAGTTCTGTGACTTTGAGTGAGTTATTTAAGCCTGCTTGTTTTAGTTTTCCCACTCGTGAAGTGTAAATAATAATAATATTTCATGGTAAGGGGAAGATTGAAGAATTAAAAATATAAAGGACTTTGACTAATTTCTGGTACGTAGTAGTTATGTAATACATTTGAGCTGGTATTTTGACTTCACCATGCTGGTAATTCACAATTTCTCACATTTACACAGGTTTTTACAACACACTTTAAGACGAGTATTGCCAACGCTCCCTCGACTTCCCCCCGTTTTCCAGATGAAGCATCCAAGGACCAGAGATTTCCAGCCACTTGCTCAAGGTCACAGGTTAGGAAGCTGGCAGAGTTAGGACTAGGTCCAGGGTCCCCAGCTCCTCCTCCAGTGGCCAGCCTCCTCGGGCCACAATTTACATTGGCTGTGTGCATCTAGGTGGCATTTGTGGCCGTAAGGTGCCAAGGCTTTTCCAATTCCTTAAAGGAACTGACCAAAAAAATAGCCATGAAATGTAATAAGTCATTCCTCTGCCAAAACAATATGGTGAAAGGGAGACACAAGCCAGGCCCTAATAGAGAGAGGCTGGAGGGCAGGTCGGAGTGGAGATCTGGGCAACCTGTACCCCCCGCCCCCCAGTGAGTGCGTGGGGGTCTTTGGGGTTTTGCTGGCCTCTACTCATTTCTGGGATTCTATTATCCTTCATGGCAGGGAATTGAGGGGTGGGCAGCAAGACCGGTGGTTGCCTGAACCATGTGAGTACAAAAATTCTGCATTTCTCCTCCACCGAATACATCCAAAATAATCTCCCCAACCAGACTGCCAATGCTACCACTGAAGACACTTTGTCGGGATAAAGCACTGCTCCTCCACCATCCTGGCCACAGAGCAGGAGGTGGTTGTCAGGCTCACTTCTGAAACCCGGCTCTCCCTGTTGGTGGTTTTCTTCCATTGTATGTGCCAAGTAACCCTACAAAGGGAAAGGGAAGGAGCCTCGTATTTCACCTCAGGCAGCTTCTATGTTCCAGGAGTGGGCAGCATGTTCTGTGCATATTACTGTGTATCATTTAACTCTATGTGGAAACTGCAATATAATTAGCATTGTTTCTTTTCTTTTTTTTTTTTTTTTGATTTTTTTTTTATTTTGGCATATTATGGGGGTACAGATTTTAAGGTTTCAATAAATGCCCTTCCTCCCCCCACAAGTCTGAGTCTCCAGCATGATCATCCCCCAGATGGTGCACATCTCACTCATTATGTATGTATATACCCGCTGCCATTCCCCCTCCCTCCTGCCCAATACCCTATTACTGTAGTACCTATGTGTCCACTTAGGTGCTGTTCAGTTAATACCAGTTTGCTGGTGAGTATATATGGTGCTTGTTTTTTCATTCCTGGGATACTTCACTTAGTAGTATGGGTTCCAGCTCTAACCAGGAAAATATAAGATGTGCTATATCACTGTTGTTTCTTAGAGCTGAATAGTACTCCATGGTATACATATACCACATTTTATTAATCCATTCTTGGATTGATGGGCATTTGGGCTATTTCCACAGCCTTGCAATTATGAATTGTGTTGCTATAAACATTCAAGTGCAGGTGTCTTTTTTGTAGAGTGTCATTGGATCATTTGGGTAGATGCCCAGCAATGGGATTGCTGGATCAAATGGTAGATTCACTTGTATTGCTTTAAGGTATCTCCATATTGCTTTCCACAGAGGTTGAACTAGTTTGCAGTCCCACCAGCAGTGTAGGAGTGTTCCTCTCTCTCCGCATCCATGCCAGCATTTGTTGTTTGGAGACTTTTTGATAAAGGCCATTCTCACTGGAGTTAAGTTATATCTCATTGTGTTTCTTTTTGATGGATACAAGGATACAAACTCAGAAAGCTTAAAGAACTTGCAGGAGGTTACATAGTGCCTCTTAATGGATCAAAAAATTCAAACCTAGGTGTGCAGGGCTCTGAAGTCTGTGTTGCTTCTATGACTCTAAAAATTATAGGTCATTGGCTTAGCAGCTTGGCTTTCTGTGTGACTATGCAGGTATCCATGCAGCTTTTTCTGCTTATTGGGCCACTCAAGATGGGACAGTTGAAATCCCTTCTTTAGACCTTGAGTCTGTTTTCCTGGAGGCTAAGGATCATGCTTAGGTTGTGGAGATCTGCTTTCCTGAAGTCTAGAATGTATGAGGGCTCAAGCTGGAGGTCCCACCCTATTAATATTTTGACTCTAATATGAGTTTGTTTCTACCAAAACTGCCATGTATGAATCATCATCAATGATTCTGTGCCACTCAGCCCTGAGGTGGGGCTTCAGTTCCTGTGGCTCCTCCCTTTGAGTGTAAAATGAATCAAGAATTAAAGGTATCTGTAGTCCTCCCAGCGACCAAAAGGCTTCAGGGAGCCCTGCTATGGCTTGAGCCTATGCCAGGTGTGGGCTCCGTATCCAGGATTCCTGTCCATGAGCAGGTGGCATGGCCAGCAGCTCAATCCCAAACCACTAGCACTTCTGTGTGTTTCTTTCCTTTTATCCACTACTGGGTCTAGCTTCTTAATACTCTGAGTCCCTCAATCTCTCTTTTCCTTAGAGTTTTTTCTTTTGTTATTTCACTGTTTCTTTTCCTTTCTTTCTTAAGCAGAATATCTCTTTCCACTATCATATCACAGTCATGCAGCTCAGCCCACCAAAGCCTTGACGTGGTATTTGACATGCCTGTGTACACTTGCCTTTTCTTTGTGCCCTTTCTCCACTGTTGATAGCAAACCATAGCGTCTGAAGCCATAATACGCTTCTGAGCAGTCTTCTCTTGTGTCCCTCATTCTACCCAATATAAAGTCTCACAATAATGTAAATTATGTAAGTCTGATCTCTAAGGAAGGCCAATGAATGTGTCCTAAGCATGAACCATACGCCAGGTGCTCATTTTTTTTTATATCATCTCAATTGTACCTCAGAACAACCCAGAGAGGAAAGAATTTTCACACACATTACATAGAAAAGAAAACTGAGACTCAGAGAGGTTAAATAATATGGCCAAACTCACACTCTTCAGGGGCAAAGTTAGGATTTCGACATTCCTTTGTCTAACTTGAAGGCCAGGTCTTTCTAGGACAAAGTACTAGCCAGCATTTAAAACCTTCATAGTCTTTTGACTTTTTCTACTTGGCTCTGGAAGAGTCAAGTATTAAATACTCTATTCTCTGTCACATTATGAGCAGGTTGAAAAGTAGAACAGGACACGTTCACTTTATGCCTCCGTAGTCACTCTATAAAGCAACGTGAAATACATGAAATTTAAAACAAGCCCTAACTTTATAAAAGATGTTTTAGAACTTGCAATCAAAAGGACATTTATTAACAGTCCTATCAACATTCCCCAATTAGATAGCTCTGTCATTTATCTGCTTGAACATCGAGCGGATCCACAACTATTATTTTAAGTAATTACTCCAGCCCTTTATGCCCAGGGTTGGCCTTGGGAGACACCTGGCTTATTTTCACAGCAGGCCCTGATACTCACCTGTCAAGTCGCATCCTGACTGGCACTCTGAGCTTCATGCAAGGCCAAGCACTTAATCTCTTTAACGGAGACCTGTCATCACTCGCTTTCACTCCAGCGCAGCCCCAGTCTGTGTTGAGACATACTGTCTCATGCACCTGTCCCCTCCTTCCCATTGTAACAGCCACCATCTGGGTTTAGACACATCCCGATTCCTCCCTGCTCATTGTTCCTGCGATTCATGGAGCGCCTGCTCTGTGCCAGGCACCACGCTACGTGTTTCATATTCCTCTTTTCCCAGCCACAAAACCACCAGGTGAATAGGACTGTCCTCCCCGTATCTCCCCCAAAGGGAATGGAATCTTAAAGAAAATGAATTGACTTGAGCAACCTCCCTCAACAAGGAAGTTGCAAGGCCTAGATTTGAACCCAGGTCTATAATGACTTCAATAACCGTGCTCCTACTCCTCTTCTGCATTGCTTCTCGCCCTGCCGTCAAGGCCCGTGGATGGGAGACAGCAGCTAGCCTGGCTGGGCACCACACAGAGGGGGAAAACAGAAAGGGAGGTCTCCAGGGAAAACATGGCAGAGTGAGGGCCTGCTTAGGGGAGATAAAAAATGCCAAAACCCCCCGTTGAGTAGTCTTCTCTGGCTATGTTATGAAAATTCTCTCTATTGTCTTCCTTGTAGACTCTTCAGTAAATTCTGTGTTGTTCATGATATTTATGTACAGTGTGTGTATTGGTGGTGGTGGGGACGGAGCAGGTGTTCAGGGCTAAGATGGAAAGGAAGAGACAATGGACACTTGCGTTGTACTTTGTTTTAGAATAGAGATCATTTTTTTAAAAAAACAAAAACAGATGAAACGGGGTATGAGGGTGGGGTGGTTAGAAACACTTGAAGAGGTCATTTCAGGTGGGGAAACAGTCTGTGCAGAAGTCGAGAGCTGTGATGGGGCTCACCCTTCTCGGTCATGTAAGTTCCTGGAGCTAGCATGGTTTTCAGAGGGATCCTTTCTGGGCAGAGGATGCTGATCTTATCTGCTGTATTTAAAAGGCTCTAGGCCTTTCTTATGTGGTTCCTGACCAGCTTTCAATCCCAAACCATTGCTTAAAAGTTCTGGCTTTCACCCCACCCCCAGCCCCGCCTGCTGTTTAAGCATAAAAAAAAAAAAAAAAAAAAAGAAAAGAAAAGAAAAAAGAGGATGTAGAAGAGAGAAAGAAACTCTAGCCATTTCATGTCCATTGCCTCTTAGCCTCTTAGCTGCTCTGGGTGTGCCACCTCCAAGCTGAAACCTCCCGTAATCGTTCGGGGCTCACTGGGCCTCCCGATGACACCTTCATTTAATGCCATTACAGTCTGGCTCCAGGTTCTTAAAGCTTGTTACCTGCGCTCTTTGCCTCTTGCTGCCAAAAGGAATTGCTCTTAAAAGCTATCCTTTATGCTGCTAAATTGGTTCTCCCTATTCCATCGTGCATCCAGGTGGGACGGCGGGGCAGTTAAATCTCTCATTCTCTGGGTCGTGGAAGCAGTTTGAAGCATGTCTGCTGAGTGTTTCTCGAGGCATGTCCTGGAGAACACTGTGCCCGGGATATGGTCTCCCAAATGTAAGTTCAGTGGTCAAATATTCTTGGCAGATGTGCTGCACTGGATCCCAAGCTTGAGACTGCTAATGCATATTGGCAGACGAAAGGCATGGACACGTCCTACAATAAGAAACCTCTTTAACCCAGAGTTTCCTAAACTTATTTCCAAATAGGGAACCTTATGTTTGCATTATCCCTACACCCTTTGGTAAGTGCCGCTCTAGATAATAACAACCCCAAATTGGTATCTAATATTGTACATTCTGTCACAGCAGTACTGCGAGGAAGGCAGTGTGATTTGTGTTTCACAGGTGATAACACTGAAGGGCACAGATGCTAGTGACTTGATCTGGGAAATGCAGGTGGTAGGAGGCAGGTGAAGGTCACGGTCTCTCATTTGTTAGGGTAGGGGTCCTGTCACCAAGCTGCATGGCCTTTTTCTGGAGGCCATTTGCACCCTTATTCTAGCTGGGTCTAAACCACACACACACCTCAAAATGTACTTTATAAACAATCCAGTTATTATTACTTAAAAGAAAAACACACTGTGAGGTAGGTGGAGAAAACTACGTAAAAAAATTCTTGTTCAGTACAGAGGGAGCTGAATGCTTCATGTACATTACCTCATAAATCTTCTAAATAATCCTGAGAAGCAAATATCAGTATCTCCATTTTATAGAGGAACACACCAAGGCTCAGAGAAATCAGTTAACTTTCCCAGGGTCACCCCAAACCAAGGTGCTCAGCCAGGCCTTACATTTAAGTTTGGTTCCAAAACACACTCTCTGTCCTCTTTCCCCACTACATTTTCCTGTGAGGTCACCATCCCTCTTTCCACAGAACCCAACAGAGAGAGCCAGATTTACCCAGATGCCTCTAAAGAACTGACCTAGTCTGTGTTCCAACAGGTTGTTGAGAAAAGACTGGCTTACCCTGGAAGTTCAGGAATCAGAATATTGGGAATTAGTAACTCCGTGCTCAAAGGAGCTCAAAGGGAGTCCATGCTTAAAAGGCTTGACAGAGTTTTGCCCCACCCTGGAAAGTGCATTTGGGAATTAATCGCCCAAACCAAAAGAATAGTTGGTGCCTTGTTAGGGAGCTGAGCGAAACTAATCCCCACGAGGGCCTGGAGATTCACAAGGCTAAGAAGCTGCTCGTATGGAAAAAGCCATGGCAGGAAGTAGGACGGCCAAGGTTCCAGCCCGGGCTATGCACCCACAGAGTGTGGGATATCAGAAATCTCTTAACTCCCTGTGGCCTTAAGTCTCTCATATGTAAAATAAAGGGGTGCGCAAGGATACCCAGAGGGGATCCTGAATGCAGGGGACCAGGTTTCTCTATGGAGGCGCTAGGACCCCTGTCTGTCCTGGGTGGCATCCTCGAGCCCAGTCCTGAGATGGGGGCTCGTTTTAGGTCCACCAGAGAGGAGAAGGTTTGGTGACCTCAACCTTATGAAATGAAAGTAGAAGGGGGTCCCCACACCTTATACTTAGCAGACAGGGCACTGGGGACCACACAGCAGGGGCCATCAGAACGCTTGGATCCCAGAGCTTTGGGTCCTTTCCCCCGTTGGTTACTTGGTGACCTGAGTTTGTGTCCCAGGCCGGCAGCCCACAGAGGGTCTGTTTGTCGTTCACTTGTTTGGGGAGTGGTTGGTGCGGAGGTGCAGGGCTGTGCTGCTCTGGCGCCTGCGTCCCACCCTAGCTGAGTGAGCCTTGGCGGTGCTCAGCAGAGAAGGACGCAGGCTGCCTTGACTGTGAAGGGCGAGGGAAGGGAGCGGCTGCCAACCCCGGGCCTGGGAAGAGACTCTGGGCTCCAGCAGTAGAAATTTCCAGAGGCTCCCACGGTAGCAGACTGGATTAAATGATGTCTCAGCCCCGCTCCCGGCTCACACGCTACATGCTGACTTCATTTCCCTGCCTTCCACGAGCAATGCAGCAAACACAGGCGCCTCAGATGAGCTCAGACTTGAGTGTGACTCACTGAAGAGCGTCCCGATGCCAGGCTCAGACGCCCCGATTCCAATCAGCTTCTTCCCAGGCCCTGCACACCTGAGGCCACCGCGCGGGGCAGACGCAGCGTGCAGGTGTGCCCCAGGCCCCGCAGTGACCACTGACAATTCCCCCGACAAAAAAATATATACCTCAAGAAAGCTCACCTCACGGGTCCCACCACAGATGAAAAGGAATGTTCTTAGGGCCCCTGTTATTATTTGGGAGAGAGGGAACAAAAGCAAAGGCGGCCGCGCCTAGATTCCAAAGTGTGGGTGGAATTCATCAATACTTCAATAGCACCAGCTGTCGGCACCGTGCTCGGGCCTCCACTCCACCCCTCCTTGCGAGGCTCCTGGCTTTCCCACCAGTGGAAGTTGGCAAGTGCCGTAGCCCCAGGCTGGGGGCCGGACACAGCGTCAGCAGTGCGGTCAAGGTGAAGCTAACGCTTGTCCTCCGCAGGGGACACCCAGGCTGTGGGTCAGGGCTGGGGCTGCAGCACGGGGGTCTGCAGCACGGGGGTCAGCGTGCAGGCTCCACAAGGGCAGGGACGAGCCCACTGGAGTCCCCGACACTCAGCAGTGGTCCCTCAATAAACGGGTGTTGGATGACCCAACAGAGCGGTGGAGAGGCGGGAGTCATCGAGTGTCTCACAGTGTGATCAGAGAGGTTAGTTCGGAAAGCAGGAGTCTCTGGGATTTGCTTTTGGAGAGGAAAAGGAAGAAGTAAGGGAGGAATAACTTCTGAGCTCCTACTTAAGGGGACAAACATGACTGGAACCCAC
The DNA here is from genome assembly GCF_040939455.1 of Microcebus murinus. Classification (NCBI taxonomy): domain Eukaryota; kingdom Metazoa; phylum Chordata; class Mammalia; order Primates; family Cheirogaleidae; genus Microcebus; species Microcebus murinus. The sequence goes on from NC_134107.1 coordinate 64,506,644, forward strand.
ACGAGTCACTCTCCCTACACCCTAACCAGGGATTATTGTCTCTCTTTAGGAGCTGAGGTTTGCGAGGCGACATGAATTGCCAAATCATTTGTGAGTGACAGAGGCGGGATTCAAATCTCGGCCTTCTGATTTATCTGCCTTCTCATAGTTAGGCCGTTTTCCGCCCCCTTTTTATAGAGAAGACTGAGGCTGAGGAAAGCACAGTCACAGCCAGGAGAAGGCTCAGTGGGGACTGCAGTCTGGGCACCTGGCCTCACAGCTGTGCTCCCTCCAGCCCTCCATGGAGTGAGCGCCTGATGTTCTCCCAGGACATCCAGGTCTCCCTTGCTCCGGGCGGCAGGGAGTGTGCTTGGCAGCGCGGCCTGTGCCAGTGGGGGCTGGGACTCGCCCACCCTGCCATCCTCATCTCCCCCCTCCTCCTCTCGCAAGGCGCCTTCAGGGAGGGCGGACATCTGGCTCACAGCTGGCCTGAGCTCGGCTCGCGCAGCCCTGTGGTGGGGAGTGCGGGCTTTGGGTGTGTTTATTTTTCTTTTCTCTGCTGAAACAAAATTGGATAATGGGCCTGGTGGATGAAGCCCCAGCCAGAGAGTGGGCAGGAGCCCTCGCTCTGCTGGGAGCTGGGGGTGCCGAGCTGTGCCACTGGGATGCCCTCTCAGGGTCCTCGTGTCCCCACCTGCAACCTGTGGGGTCGCACAAAATGATGCACAAGGCCTCCCGCACGCTGACCTCCTAGAGCTCTGTGTAAAACAGGTCGCCACACGTTACACCAGAAGAGGCAAAGACCCTTTTCCACGTAGCAAACTCCAAAATTAAACATGCATAAAATATTCTGATATTTAAATCAAACCTTGGCATTTTCTATTTCCTTTATTTTTTTTTACCGTTGTACAGATTTTTTAAAAAATAGCCTTCATTTTATGAGGAAATGTATATTTTCCCTTAACAAATGCACAGAATTTCGAATTTTGTTGTTCTCAGGCACCCTTTCTTTTTTTTTTTAACATTCATTAAAAGCTAAAATAATAGGGGTAAATAAAGCAGCCTCAATATAAAAACCATTCTGGGGTGGGCACCTGTTTATCTACATCTTGTGATAGTTAATTTTTGTGTCAACTTGGCGAGGCTGTGCTGCCCAGGTGTTTGGCCAAACACTAGTCTAGATGTTGCCATGAAGGTATTTGTGGATGTGATTAACATTTACAATCAGCTGACTTCTAGTAAAGCAGATTACTCTCCATAATGTGCGCAGACCTCGTCCAGGCAGTCGAAGGCTTTAAGAACAAAGCTTTCTCAGAGAAGGAGGAATTCTGCTCCGAGATGCAGCACAGAAATCCTGTTCGAGTTTGAGTTTCCAGCATGCTAGCCTGTCCTATGAATTTTGGACTTGTCACCTCCCATAATCCTGTTAGCCAGTTCCGTAAAATAAAACTCTATTTATCAGTCATGTATCTATCTATCTATCTATCTATCTATCTATCTATCTATCTATCTATCTATCTATCCCCTGTGGGTTCCGTTTCTCTGGACAGATTTAATATACATTTGCTAGATTTGACGATTGTTGCCATCAGAAATGTCACAGGATCCACTGTGCCCAGACTTTGGGAATACTGTCCTCACTTTCTAGCTGTGTCACGTCATGCCTGGTGAGTTCGGGAGTCCAGTGACCTGATGTGATGCTAACCCCACTGCTGACCACCTGTGGGGCCTGGTGCAGGTGCTGCTGCCTCTTGGCCTCAGTCCCCTCATCTGTGGGGCAGGGGTGGGGAGAGGAGTGTGGGATGATAAATCTGACTTGGATGGCTGGGAGGGCGAGGTGAGAGGACGCATTAAATCACCTGACAGGTAACATGCATGCCATAAAGAATAAACACCACCCACAGTATTACTGTGGCTCCTCCTCCTCCCATTCCCCCTCCTCCCCCTTCCATCACAATTATTAATTGGACTCAGACAGCATTTGCAGAGCACTGCCTGGCTGCCAGGCTCGATGCTGGGGAGCTGGTGATGGGAGATGAAAGTCAACGTCTTTACCCTTCAGGAGCTCAGAGTCAATTGAGAGGAGAAAGCTCCGCATGCTCCGTGAGCCACAAGACAAGCCGGTATAAATCAAAGCTCTCCCAAGCCTTTGAGGCCCAACCCAAATCCTATCTCCTTCACAAAACCTTTCCAGATCCTCCTCTTGGAAATTAATCTCCTGACTCCCATGTCCCCAGGGCCTTTGGCTTGTGCCTTTCCTACAGTCCTTACCACTATTTACCCTGTGTTAGAGTGATTTATGCACATGTCAGCCTCTCCCACTAGAATGTGAATTCCTGAGGACAGAAATATTTATGAAGGGCCTTTCTCTGACTTTGGCTATTGTATGAAGGACCAACACAACAACATCAATAATCCACTGCACCTTTTAAGATGATTCTATGGCAAAATAATTAAAATTAAATATAACTTAAAAAAATTATTTTCACATTTTCATTCTCATAGCCAACATCTTTTTTCATGTCCATTGTATAGATGCTGTGCAGGAGGCAGAGAGCTTGCAGTGACCTGCACAAGGTCACAGAAATAGTGAACAGCAGGGCTAAGCCCAGCCGGCACTTGGCCCATTTGTGCTCAGCAGTCTAAGCTGGCACTTAACTGATGTGGCTGCATTGCATATTCCTAGTCCCATTAAATCACCCTTAGTGAGCAATTCTGCATTCCGCCGTGCATAAGCAGTTTGGCTTCCTCGTCATGAGTGTGGTTTAGTAAGTTCTCTCCCTGTTTAGACATAAAATGAAGCCAGATGAAACAAACTGCATCTTTTAACTGCCTTTCCAGGCTGGTTGTGACTCCTGCCCTGACAATTTTTAGGTTTGCAGAAGCTCCTTCATAGCAATTTCCCAACCAAACCATGTGGCTTCAGAGTGACTAGAGTTGGATGTGCTTGAGCACTGATCTTTCTCCTACCTGGAACCTCTCAAGGCCTTGCGACAACACTGAGAGACAGGCTCAGTTATTTGCTATTGCTAGATGTGGTCACTGAGGATTTAGAGGTGGAGTAACTTATGTGCCCAAGGCCAGCACTGCCAGGATTCAAACCCCCATCTGTTCTGATGTCAAAGACTTTCCATTATGCCCACATTGGATTCCCTTCTCTAACTGGGAGGGACTGGGAAAGCAGGGCCTGACTTGCCTATCTCTAGTGGCCAACTTCATTTGTAGGAAGCCAATTAGGCCAGGTGGAGTGACTCACACCTGTAATCCTAGCACTCTGGAGGCTGAGGCTGGAGTTCTTGAGGTCAGGATTGCTTGAGGTCAGGAGCTCAAGAGCAGCCTGAACAAGAGTGAGATCCCATCTCTACAAATAAATAAATAAATAAAATAAATAAAAATAAAAATAGAAAAATTATCTGGGTGTGGTGGTATGTGCCTATAGTCCCAGCTACTCGGGAGGCTGAGGCAGGAGGATGGCTTGATCCCAGGACTGTAAGGCTTCAGTGAGCTTCAATGATGTCACTGCACTCTAGTCCAGGTAACAGAGTGAGACCTTGTTTCAAAAAACAAAACAAAACAAAAACCAAAAAAACAAACAAACAAAAAACCCAAAGATGCCAACTAGAGGAATGATTTTCTGGGAGAATTAGTCAGAACCTTTGATAATGACCATGACCCAGAGACTCACTTTTGAGATTAGTATACACTGCTATAAGCGTGGATATGACATTTTCCTCTCCAAGTTTGATATTTGAACACATTGCTTGGCAGAACTCTCCACTGGGATCTTCCACTATAGCATCTGCTCCTGCAGCTACACCTGGAGGATGGGAAGACTGACTAAAATCCTTCATCCTCTCAACCCCATGCCTTTGCTTCAGCTGCACTTCCCACTTGGAATATCCTTTCTTTACACCAAAACTAGCCTCCCATCCGTCTTTCAAGATCCCGCTGGATTGGGCACATGGACTGGCTGAATTGAGTTAATGAAAATTTGCACTTTGGCGAGACCAGCACTTCATGCAATGAACAGCAGCAGAAGAGTCAAAAGCAAAGAGTAACTAATAATGAGAAGGAAGGTAGGAAAGTGGGAGAAGGCCAGGTTTGGCTGAGGAATCTGAACTTTTGTTGGGGAGCCATGGAGGTTACTGAGCAGAGAAGTAGGCTGTATAATGTGACTTTTAGCAAAGTAAATCTGTAAAGAGAATGTCAAAGTATTTTGGCTACTTAGTAGATACTTAGAATAGTTTAATTGCAAGGTAATGAGGGCCCGAGGCAGGGAAGTAGCTGAGGACTGGTGAGGAGGGATGGATAGGAGGTATTTGGGATGGAGTAGATTGGAGTTATTTTCCAATGGGGTCTCAACAAAATGGGGCACAGCATATAGGCTTTGGAATGAGGCAGTCTGGGTTACGAATCTCAGCTCAGCCCCCTGCAAGCATGTGACCTTGGGCAAGTCACGTAAGCTCACTGAGGTTCAGTTCTTCACCTGTCATGTAGTGATATTACTCATCACTTGTAGACCTGTTGTGAGGATCAACAGAAACAGCAAGCGCACAAGGCTAGTCACAGTGTAGATGACCAGTTAGTGACTGCCCTCGTAAAAAGAGGTGAAAATGCATCAAATGCCTCCTAGCTAAGACCTGTTGCACTTTTGCCCCTTGTCAGCTGTTCGAACTTGGGCAAATGACTAGACCTAGGTGATCACAGTAGCAGTGATACGAGAATAACAACAGCTCATTCACAGATCAGTGACAATGAATATTAAATAAGAGTAAGTGAAGTGATTAGCTTATGATATGGACACATAGGAAGCATTCAGGCACTCTTTACTCAGGTGAAGAATAGTTGGTATTATCATTGTTATTGGTGCCTGATGGACACTGCTGGTTGGCTGAACCAACTTCCATTCCTACCTCATTTTCCCTTTTCCTCTCATACTATAGAATCTCCAAATACTCTCTTTCCCATCCTCCTGTGCAGCTGGCAGTGGCCATGTGACAGAGCTCTGGCAAACAAGACATGAGCACATGTCAACAGTGGGAGGGTGGGGGTTTGGGACTGCTTATACTTTCATGATTGAAGGAAGAGACCCAGTCTATGTGGCCCAATCCCATTCTTTTAATTTATTTTTATTTTTCCTTTCACTTTGTTTTTCCTTTTTCTTCATTGTTATTTCTTCTTTTTTAAAGATATTCATTCATTCATTCATTTTCCCCCAGTCCCATTCTGTCCCTTACTCCTGTCTTAAGTTCAGGGATGACACCTGAGGCTGGGACAGCCCGCTCACAACCATGCAGAAGAGGCCAGCTCAACACTGGGGAGCCACCAGTCTACAGCAAGGTCAAGAGCCATTTACTCGGACCCCTTGTCATGTGAGGAGAATGAGCCCTTTAGGTACAAGTCACCACATCTGGGTTTCCCGCATCCTTATAGCTGAATGTAGGGCTAACTGATATAAGAGGTAAGGGAAAGACGGCAGGAGGCACTAGGCAGTTCTGAGTAGCAACATTGCTCCCGAAGGAAGCCATTCCATGTTCTCCATACAGGCTCTGTGTTCTCTTTCCTGCAGGGACCTCCCTAACTGGAACTCTCTCTGACCCCTCACTCTGTGTTCATAAATCCTTCAAGGCTCAGCGTGGAGCCACCTTATCTATGAACCATCTCCATCCCTCCATGTACAATGAATCCCTCCTCTTTAAATTTCTGTTTTCAACACTGTTGTTTAAAATCATATTCTCAACTGGCTATGTAATTTGTTATTGGTGTCCATAACTTATTCTCTCTAGCAGAAACTAAGCTCCTTTATGAACAATATTTTTGAATGAGACATGGCACAATCTTACAAAAAAATTTGGTATATTATTATATTTTGTACTTTGAATATTTGGTCTATTCATTTGACAAATATGTACTAAGATTCTACTGTGTGCACCATTGGAGTTAACAGCATAAGCTCTGAAGACAAACAATTTGGGCTCTAGAGGATAATTTACTCAGTTTCTTCATCTTTCAAATAAGGATAATGGTAGTAATAGGGATATTATGAGGCATAATTGAGTTACTATCAATATATGTAAAGTAGATAGAACAGTGTCTGGAATGCATCACTCAGGAAAGATTCATTGTCAATATTATTATTATTGGTATTATTTACTAGGCTGGTATTAGTTTCTAGGCATATACCTGTCACTTATCATACAATAGGACCTCAACAAATCCTGAATGAGTAACTTATGAATAACTTGTGTATGTGTACCTCTGAAATGTTTAAAAACTCCAAATGAAACTAATTTAAATGCATATATACTTAAGAATATTAATGTTCATGAATAATTCACATTAACAAATATGTGTTTTTAAATTGATTTTCTTTGGAGATTGCATTGAGAATTTCGCAACAGCTCTTGAAGTAATTAGAGAAGCATTGGCAACTACCACAAAGCCAGAAACACAGATGACTTAAGTCAATTAGGAAATTCATTTGCTTTTAAATTCAACAATTGTCTACTCTCTGCCTGCTCTGGTTTAGCACCTAGAGAGGCTTCCACCATCTGGGCTTCCACAGTGAAAGTCTACCCTTTCTTCTGGCCCACGGGGACCCCGCAGCCTGAACCTAACATGCGGCAGCGGCTTCATGTTCAAACACTTGCCAGGAGCCCGGGCTCTGCAGTCAGAAGGCCTTGGTGCAGATTCTTGTTCTGCTGCTGCCTAGGTGTGCGATCCCTCTGGGCCTTGGCTCATCATGGACAAAATGGAATAATAAGAGTATCCTCCTTACTGAGTTATTGTGAAGCTTAGTTGAGTTGATCCAAGTGCTTAGCACAGAGCTGAGTACGTGGTGCAGGATGGGTAGGTGTGAACTGTCCCATCATCCCAGTTCGTCTAACTAACAGTCTGGGCACACTGCACTCTTCACTGGGCTCTTTCAACTCCCACAACCTTGCACCTGCTCTTCACACCACAGAGTCCTTTATGTTTTTCTCCACTGGATAACCTTCTACTGATGCATCAAGACTCATCACAGACAATACCCTAGTGAAGTATATAACGTGGCCTGATCATGCATTCTTAGAGTTTACAATCTTTTGGGGAAAACATATAAGTGAACAATAATAGTAACAACAACGACAGATAACCTTATAAGCTAATCACTTAAAGGACCCCCTTTCCTAAGGATCCATTTATCCTACTAGTCTGGGATATCTGACACATCTCTCCATTTACCATTCAATCTAAGTGAGTTCACTACTAGAACACACCCTGGGGAGAGAATCCTATTCCCTTCAATTGAGGTGTAATATCAGATCATCACTGAGTCAGGGAGGGGACTAATAATTGTTATGTACCCACTATGTGTTGGTGCTATATGAGTGCTTTATAAATTCTCATATTTAACCCTCACCACAATCCTATGACGAAGACAGTAGTATTCATTTTACACAGGAGCAAACTGAGGCACAGAGATGCTATGTTACTTGATTAAGGTTACACAGCTAATAAACAGTGGCTCTGGGATTTGAATTCAGGTCTCTCTGCTGACAGAGTCTGCATATTTCTCTGGGTTTTGCTGGACAGGAGATGGCACAGTATGGAGTTAGCAGGGTGAATAGAAGATATAGTGAGGTGTTAGGGTAGACAGGAAAGCCAGGTATTTCACCTTTGCCAATCTTCAGGGCTGACCGTGACTGAAACCTTGCCAGCTGTACATCAATAATAGAAAAACGCTTCTGTGTAGGCTTATTTTATTTGCAAAATGGGTATAAGTAAATCATGGTTACACAGAAGCAAGAACTTTAATCATCTTCTTCTGAATTCATGTTAAATTACACATGGTATGCTAGAAAGTCTGCTTTAGAATCAATCACTTTAAAATTGGAATCCAGATTTCAACACACGAATGATCAGACTTCAGGAGAGTGGTCTGACCTTATCAAGCCTCAGTTGCCTCATCTAAAGATGGGATTATTGATGGTATCAACTCAGAGGACTACAAGAGAGACTATAAAATGAGGTATGACCAGGGGCACACGTATAATTTATCTCTTAAACAAGAGAAGCTGAGAAGTTGGCTGTGGGGGGTAGTCCTGTTAGCAATTCTGCTGGACAGCAGGTATAAACTGATCCCCTTGAGTAAATTGGATGGTATTGTCATGCCAGGTACGATCTATAAGAAGTGTCCAGCACAGTGTCTCTCATCTTGCAACCACCTGCAGATGCTCTTCCTTGCTGGTATTTTAAACACAATTCCAAACTTAAGCTACTTTGTACCATTTAAAATTTTGTGAACACATTGGGCTCACAGGCAGAGATACCTCAGCCAGGGTCCCATTAGTCATGAGCTGTTCATATTCTCAAGTCTCACAGACCAGTGGGCGTGTAGGGACTAATCAGAACAATATAAAAGGCTTCTCAGTGTAGTTAGGAGAAGACAATGTAAGAGGATTTGTTCAAAGAGAAGAGGATGGAAGGTATGTGCTGTAATCTGCTTTAAAACAAACAGAAAGCATACAGTTTCAGATCAGAAGATGAGAGGGGGTGTAAGGGAACAGAAAGGAACAAGTTAGAACAGTCCGTTTAGTAACCAGTATCTGCTTAGGAGAGAAGGTGGAAAGCCCAAAATATGCTGGCAAGATGAGGCAACTCCAGCAATCACTGAATAATACTCCAGCAGATTTAGCAGGGGATGAGGGTAGAAATCCTAGGATTTTGTTCTTCTTGACAAATAGGGGATACTTAATAGATGCTAGTTTCTTTCCTTTTACTTCCTTTGTGGTAAGGATTGGTAAAATAATCTGAGATGCTGAATACAGCCACAGTCTATCAGCTGCTGCGTGGAGTAGAAGTTGGTGATCACTAATGCCTGCCTAATCACTGGCTCTCCTTCCTCCTTTCCTTCCTCCCTCCCTCCCTTCCTCAGCTATTTATTGAACCAGGAACTGAGGATATGGTGGCAAACAGACAGGTTTGCGATTTGTCAGGAAGACAGATGCCGAGCAGATAACGAACGACAGGTATAGTCGATGCCCTGAGGTCTGAGTCCACGCCTCCCCGCAGGCCCTCCTTTCTGATATATGTTTGACATGCCCACGTGGCTGTCCACAAAGCATCTCGAATATGACATGTCCAACACTGAACTCATAATCTTCCCCCCACATCCGGCTTCCTGACTTACTGGTCAGAGTTGAAGGTATCACCTTTCTCGCCTGGCCTATCCAAGCCAGAAGCAGCCTCAGGGTTATCTTTGACTCCTTCTCTCACCTATCCTGTGCATTCCATGTGTTATTGAGTCCTGTAGCTTTCCCTGATGTCTCTTCCACCCACCTACTTCTTTCTTTTCACTGCCACTGCCCAAGTTCAGGCTTTTATTCTCTCTTCTCAGGACTAATGGCATCACCTCCATTCTCCATTTGTCCCCTGCAATCCTTTCTACCTAATGACACCAGCATAAACTCAGTGCTCAGTCCTGGTTGTGTCTCCACCTTGAGAAAATAAAAAGGGGCCCTTGGATGACTACCCATGTCTTCCCACTCTAAGCACCTCAGCCTTGCAGGTAAGTCCTGCCACACAAAAATTCCCGGATGCTTTCTCAGCCTGCCTCCGCATCCGTTCCTAAGCAGGTGAGCCTGAGGCTGCACAGAGCCACACCCATACGTGCACAGAGCCTGGCTGGGTACCTGGTACAACCCTCCAAACAGTGCTTCCTGCACAGATGTCTCAGCTATGTGTGTACTTCATGCTCGGACACGCCAGGGACGGTAAAGTCACGATCTCATGTCATCTTTGGATTGTTCTGGGGCGGTGAGGTTGTGTTCACTGATGTCTACTTGCTTAGGAATTGTGCCGGGCACTTAAATATATCATTGCAAATTTTATTATTATGAAGGCATGACTTTTTGTAAGTTCTTATCACTAATGTATCTCCAGCATCTAGAGCAATGCTTTGTGCATAACGGTTGTTGAATAAATAATTGTATAAAGTCCTATTTTACGAATATGAAAACTGAGGCTCAGAGAGTTTGATAACTTATCCAAAAAGTAGATAGTAGAGCGAGAATACAAATGTAGATCTGCTTAACACCTAAATATTTGTCTTTTTATGACACCAAAGTACACGAGCCATTGGAGCAGAGGTTTGGGGGGAACGTGCTTTGTGTTTTCAGAGAGACCTACAGATAGCTCACGGGAGAACAAATGTGGGGAATGCGAATTGTGACCATCAACTTTTAAGTTGTACTAGAGATGACTTTGTGTGTGCACATACAAGTATGGGGGGATATGTAGGGGAAGAGGAAGGAAGGAATCTCTGAGTTGAGAGAGCAATCATAGCTCTGGAAATTTCATCATTGAGGAATGTAGAGCTCCCCTTCCCCTCTGTTGCCATGCCCACCCCATCCCCGTCATCTGCATCATCATCAACAACAACAAAAGACAAAACATAGTAGGAGAGCCCGCACCTATGTTCAGCCTGCTTTATTAGAACAGGAGAGACTTGTTTGCTAAATTCCTCAGCGACAAGGAAAGAGCAGCTCTTGCAACATTTCCACGCAGACACCGTCTGCCCCTCATCCCACCATATCTATCATCTATTTACCCATTTGAGTAATGGGAGGAATCAGCAGCTTCATAATCAATCTCACTTTCCCTGAGTGTTTGGAGTTAACAATCATTTGCATTTCCACAATGGTCCAGCGGTCCCTTATCCCATCCATCAATTCGAATGGTAAATTGGCTGCCCGGTTTCCATCTGATCTTTAATTGAATAACTGCATGCCATCAACACAAATTTGCAGTTTGGCCTAGAGCTTGTTTTGGAGGGGCTTTGCTTCTTTCTTAATATGTTTCCAATTTTAAATGTTTAAATTTATATCCACATAGAGTGTGTGCATAGCGTGTACAGGGAGAGAGGTAACTATGGGGTGGGAAGAGGTAGAAATGAAGGTGTTGGAACGACAGACACACACACCACTAATTAAAATGGAAAAATAAAATTCTTTCACTTGGGGCTATGGGCAATGAACGTTCCCTGGAAAAAAAAAGGGGAGCCTCTAATACTCAGAGATTTGCAACTGGATAATAACTTTGCAAAATGTGACTGACAGTTACCAGATTATCTCCTTAATCACACCTTTATTTCTATTAAGCAGGGCTTACGCTCCCAGCAGGTTTCAAACATGTGTTAATGCTGAATATCCCATGGAAGAATCAAAGGGCTGTAGCAACTGGAGCTTTGTGGAGGGACTCTACAAATGGAAACATTCCGGGCGAGGAGCGGAAAAACCAGTGTGGAGCAACATCAGCGTTAGTCTGCCCTGGCTTAACCAAGTGCCTCATTGCCTCACCCGCTCAGGGTGTCAGGAGCATCACAGAAAGATGGTAGACGTGTAGGGGAAGGCATACAAATTAACAAACCCTGCAGAAATCAGTTGTCTTTTTGTCTCAGTGAAATCTTGGGATTCCAAAAGTCTGTTGTTTCAAAGGACTAATTCCCATAAGGACACAATTAACATTTATTTTATTAAGTCGTTTTTATTACTTCATTTTATGGTGGGTGTTCTGATCTTTTCCTTCAAATGTTTGAGAACTCCAAATAGTTAACCTGCTTGTAAACCCTCCAAAAGGGGTGAGGAGGATCAGAGGCTCAGGCTTTGTGGTTTAAAATCGAGCCCCCAACCAGATCCAAGATACCATAGGAGTAGCTGGAACCTCTTCCTAGGAGTTTGCAAAGGAAGGATGAAGGGAGACAGACTCGAGCCGAGGGTCTATACCAGGTGCTGTGCATGTTAGCTTGGGTCAGTCTGCATTCTGACGGAGGTGGTGTTATCCCTTGTTGGAGATGAGGAAACCAAGTCTCAGGTAGGTTCATTAACTTGCTTCAGGAACCACATTGAAGAAATCATGGAGGTGGAATTTGAACACCAATCTTCCCTCATTAGCAAGCTAAGCGAATGGAGCAAAGCACTCACGAGCTGTTGGAGATTCTTTGAATCCCATTTTAAAGAATTCCCACTTTCAGGGCCAGGCCCGGCAGCTCACGCCTGTAATCCTAGCACTCTGGGAGGCCAAGGCAGGTGGATTGCTCAAGGTCAGGAGTTCAAAACCAGCCTGAGCAAGAGTGAGACCCCTGTCTTTACTAAAATAGAAAGAAATTAATTGGCCAACTAAAGATATATAGAAAAAAATAATTAGCCAGGCATGGTGGCACATGCCTGTAGTTCCAGCTACTCGGGAGGCTGAGGTAGGAGGATCGCTTGAGCCCAGGAGTTTGAGGTTGCTGTGAGCCAGGTTGACGCCACGGCACTCACTCTAGCCTGGGCAACAAAGTGAGATTCTGTCTCAAAAAAAAAAAAAAAAAAAAAAGAATCTCTACTTTCCTTTCCCTTTCCCCTTTCTCCTCCTCCTCCTCCTTTTCCTTTTCCTCTTTCTCTTCCTCCTTATGCCTGTTCTTATTGGAGGAGGAGTTGGGGCCAGACACAGCTCAGGAATGCCAGGAAGAGAGACAGTGTTATTTTGGAGGAACAAAAGTGACATTGTATTCCTCTCTTCAATCAATGACCTTTATCCCGTGAACTTCAATCCATCTTTTAAGTTGTACAGGCAGCCCTGCACATCCATGGGTTCCACGCTCATGGATTCAACCAACTATGGATCAAAAATATTGAAAAAAAAAGTGTTGGTTGTGCCTGTACTGAATAGTACAGACTATTTTCTTGTCATTATTCCCTAAACAATACAGTATAACAACCATCTACATAGTGTTTACATTGTATTAGGTATTATTTATAAGTAATCAAGAGTTGATTTAAAGTGTATGGGAGGAAGTGCATAGGTCACATGCAAACACTATGTTATTTTATATCAGGGACTCAAACATCTGCAGATGCTGGTTATCCGTGAGTGGAGGCTGGTGGTGGCCCTGGAACTAATCCCATCCAGATACAGAGGGATGATTACACTTATCATTTCTGCACCAATCAAAGGTAGTGTCTAGAATCAGAGAGAGCACCCCTAACCTTGGCTAAAGCATAGGAGATCTCTTTCCTTTTAGAGGGGTGGACAAATTGCAGCATCTTCAGGGAAGGACAGGTGAGAGTCTGGAAATCAAGTTCAGCAGCAAGAGCTGAAAGAATAGTTTCCTCTGTAGAAAAGATGCCTCAGGGAAACTTGGCCATTTTCTCTTCCTCAGTTGCCTTTCTTGTTCCAGGGAGGAATTCTCTGTTCCTTCTTCTGGGTTCCCACTGAATTTGGATCAGATTTCGATTGTAGCATATCACTTTATATTGCCACCATTTTCACACTTCTACCCTTCTAGACCGCTAGCTCCTCAGGACAGTTTCAGTTACACAAGCAGTCCCATCTTCGGCACATAGTAAATTTGTTTTGAAGGAAGGAATGGAGGAGATGACAATCTTTTCCAAGTGCTATTTTGTTTCCCCATAGGCAACTGGAGACAATTCCTGCTAACCTGCAAAGACTTTATTTTATAAATCACCCAGAAAGGCATTCAATGAACCTGAGAAGAAGAAAGGGAACCCCCAGAAATGATTATACAGGTGTTGTGATATTTGGGGGATAAACTGGATTTAAAACTAAAATGTCTAAATCTCAATCCCAGCCCCACCACTGACCATCTGAGCTGCCTTTTTCTTGCAAGTCACTTCCTTGTTCTGAGCTTCATATCCTCAGAATGAATGGGATGGACTAGAAGGGTGGAGTCCAGCTTGTTCATATGGTTCTCCATCTCAGGGTGTCATTGCAAAGGGTCTGGTAATCCACAGCAGCACCAAGTACTGTTTGCCACCCCACAAATTAGTATCTGTGTCTTATAACTGAGCTGTGTTTGTACATGTATGGAAATGTGATTATAATTGATAAAATACAAGATTCTTAAGGCGGTCTTGAATTTGTTGTATCTATTTGTTTTTTTCCTAATCAAGAGATAATAAAATTATCTGGGTTGGTGGGGTCCACAAAGCACTCTGACATTAAAAGTAGCTCTTGTTTTTGGGAAAATTGGAAATCACTGAGTGTCAAGACTTGCTTTTGACTTTGAAGCTGATGTCCTCTGAGTAAGCACAGGGTAGGTTGTCTCACCTGTAGACAGGCATGTTTTTGCTAACCATAGTAATGAACACCTAGGTAGGAAATACCCAGCAAAAGCCAGTGAGCACATTTTTTAGTTTTCTAATTTATTTCCTTCCCCACAGACAGTATCCAGGACATAAACACAAGGTCCCGTATTATGAGAGTGTGAAAATATTTAAAGAGTGTAGAGGCAATAATTTTTTGTAAACTTTGAGAAAACATTACTTGCTCTCACTTTTGGATAAAAGATCTTAATCTATTATCATCACTCAAAAATGTTTTAGAAACTTTTTTCCTCTAACAGATGATACATGGTTAGGGGAAAATTCAAACTACTGAACAATAATCTTTAGGAGCTACTAAACAGATGAAAAGAAATTTGTCAGTTTTGAGCAATATATGCCAAAGCCCAATTTATGGAACTCAGTGGCAATTGGATGGGCATTGTAAATTCTTAGAACTAATGAACTCTAAAATTTTCAGTATTAGTTTTCATATTTTCCTACTTACTAAAATAATATATATCCATTATAGAATCTGGAAAATATAGAAAAGCTCAAAAGAATAAACTTATTAATCTATATGTAGCATTTTATAATTTAAAAAGTTAAAATTTTTTGTACCATTCATACTGTTTGATAACTTGCTTTCCCTTAAAATTTTTTATTATATAAAAATTTAGATACACATAAAGGATTGTAGGTAAGGTGTTGTAAGTTATAAAAGATGATAATAAAATCTTATATATCATAATCTTATAGTAGTGGTTTCTTACTGTAAGATTTTTGGTGAAATTATTTTTGAAATTATACAAGATTTACCTGTTATTATATATAGCTGTATTTAAAATTTTCATTGCTGTATAATATTCCATGTGAACATACTGTACTTTATTCCTCTGTCGATGGACAATTGAGTTGTTTCAAGTTTTCATTTATTTTCTTACTTTAAAAAATTCTGCCATGAAAATTCTAATATTTGTTTCCTGGTGCATATGTGTAGGAATTTTCCTAGGGTACATACTAGGAGTGGACTGGGTCTTAGGGGTGTGTGCATGTGTGTGTGTGTGTGTGTGTGTGTGTTTGTGTACAAAATTGTTTTCTAAATTAATTGTACTCTACCATCAGTATGAATACAAGTAAGCAAGCAGATCTCTGTTTCTTTACATCATTGGCAATATTAGATATTTCCAATTTGTGTTGCTTATATAGATCTCATTGTATCAATTTGCAATTTCTTAATTATTTTACAAATGTTTGACATTTGTGTTTGCTTCTCTGTGACATTCCCCTTCAAGTCTTTGTTCATTAGTCTGTTGTTCTGATTGACTTTCTTTCATTGGCATATAGCTAACATTATTGATTATTAGTAAAGGGAAACTCCTTTATTGTTATAGCATTTATGGCTGACATCTTAATGGACCAACCAGAAGCTATTTCTAACCATTTCCTCTGCTGCTGCCTCATATTATTGAAGTTTCAAAGCCAAATAATTATTTTGCTAGGCTCCCTAGCAAGTAGGTGTGGCCACATGACACATTCCTGGGGCCGTGGCATGTACCTGGCTGCAGCAAACCTCTCTGTGGATGTATCTGAGAGAACGTTTGCTTTCCCGATAAAATGATGCAGGTGGCGCTGTCACAACCACGTGCCATCCTTACTTAACCCTGACTTGAATGTAGATGTGATGCTGGGAGCTACAGCAGCCACATGACAGGCATGAGGGAAAGGCTAAGAAATTTACGAAAATTCCGACCTTGACAATTCTTACACTCATTCATCTCCAAACTTCCGAGTATGTGATTTTTTTAAAAAAAATCTGGTTTGCTTAGATATAATAAATCCAATTTGCTGTTAACCAGAGTGGAATGCAGTCCTGAGTGATATAGCATCTTACCCACTAAGTCTTCAAACTAGAGTCTGGCAACCAGCAGTGTCCGAAAAGGTAGTGAAGAAAGTCTACAAGCAACATTATTAATTCACAACACAGAATTTGTGACATGCCTAGTATGATCCGGCTACTCCCTTTCCTTGCATCCCCATGACACACCTCTTGTTCACCTGGCTTCACTCACCTGCCCCTCCATCATTGCCAAGACAGTACGAAGTTCTTTCCTACTTTGTAGGCTTCAAGCATCCTGTTTCATTTGCCTGGATTCCCTTTCCCTTAACTTTCATTTCCTTTCCAAATTAATCCCACTTGTTATTATCTATTTATGAAGCAGATCACAATTTGTTTTCTCCACTAGGTTTTGAGTTTCAGCAGAGAATACTCTATATGTCAGTTTTGTTCTTAATTTTATACCCAGCACAGCCCAGCAGGGCACATGAGAGACAGCGGGCACTCAAAACTATTTTGTTAGATGCGCAGATGAATATCTTGTGTGTCAACCAAGTGTCACACAAAGCCAACCCTTAGTTTCTTTTTAACTTCCTAAATTCAGGTTTTTCACCTTTGGGCCAAAATAATAAGCTCTACCTTTCAGTGTGGTTTGAGAATTAAATGTGATTACTGTGTATATGTGCTTGGAATGTGGTTTGAGTCCCTTGTCTCTGATGAGGGAAATCTTCATTCCCCAGTTAGCAAATTTTCTTTCCAACTTATGTTCTTCAGACTTTAAAAGTAATACTCAGTATAATTATTATTAGCGATAATTATTCTCTAACATTTGGTGCACACTTGCTCCTGCATGCACTTTATATGCCAAACACTTTATATACATTACTTCATTTATTGTCATGGAGGCAGCCTTTGGTATTATCCCTATTTATAGATGAGGAAACTGAGGCTTAACACGGCCAAGAACAAGTCTCTTGGGCCACTTGGCCATTGCTTACAGGCATACACGATGCAATTGTGGTTGATCAGTAACTATCTAACCAGAGAGTCTGCTATTTACTGGAAATGTTCTTTGTACTTTCTCCATTTTGTTCCTTTTCTGAGAAAAAGGCAAAGCAAAATAAAACATGCTGATATCATATTTTTTTTTTTTTTTTTTTTTAGAAAAGCAACTTCCAAAGACTGCTCTGAGGTCAATACGGATTTTCATTCCAATCTTCTCTCCTAGATCCACAGACTCTGAAATGAAAACTGATGCTCAAGCTGGTGACCCTCAGGCAGGATCCTTAGCCAGGGAACAATGACTGAGTCCTGCACGGGCGGCATGCGTTTGAGGTCCAGATGGTAGATCCATATACATTACAGAAATTTTGCTGTAAGAGTTGAAAGCAGAGGCACTTATTTTAACCAGAGCACCTAGTTTAGAACCTTACATGTAGGAGGTTCTTCATGAATGCATGTTTGAAATGCATTCCATGATCCTGACATAGTGAGATTTTATTATAATGTTCAGTGTTCAATGTAGTTTATTTTGAATGCCACTCAAAAGAGAAACTGAGACCCTTAGACTCTTCAAAACCTACCATTCCAGTTTCTCCTCTTAACATTCCACCCTGTGCATAGTTCTAACCACACTAGAGCACCATTTCCTGGACACACCCTAATGTTCCTGTACCTTTACGTGTGCTGCTTCTGCTTCCTAGAATTTCTGCATATCCCTCCCCTTTAAAAACAGGCCAACTCATTTTGCATTTCTTTATTAGACCGACTTTTGCAATCATCCCATCCTAACTAAGACATAGCCACACCCATGAGCTAGACATGATTATGGCAGCATTCTCATTTTATGGCTGGTGGATAAAGCATAGCCTTTAGAGCTGAAACTATCTGGGCACAAATCTCAACTCTGCCATGGAAGAGTCATGCACGCTGGTGCAATTCACCTAAACGTGAGCTTCCATATTCTTTTTTAAAAATGGGGACATCATCACTTGCCCATTAGGGCTGCTGTGAGGAATAAGGAACATGCAAAGTACCCAGCACAGTGTCTGGGACATGGTCAGCAGTGGCCTCCCTGTGGTCATTTGGGTTCTCAGCTCAAATCTGATGTCTTGAGAATGGCCTCTATTTAATATCCTACCTCTCCCTCCGCTCCCTTCTTTAATCTCTGGACCAGGCTGCAGTGTTCAAATTCCAACTCTACCAATTAATCAACAGGAATGTTATAGAGATCATTTAAACCTTAGATCAGTGCCAGACATAGAATACATTCTAGGTGTTGCCGTGCTGTTCACTCTATCCCCGGGGTGCATTAGCGTCTGACTCAAGCAGGCACTCATTTCATATTTTTTGAATGAATGAATGTGTACACCCTGGTTCTTTTCTCCCTCCTGGCATACCCGGCTCTCCACAGAGTAGGGGCTTCTCTAGGGGCTGGAGAAAGGCATCATTGTTCTTATGTGCCCAGCACAGGGTCTGGCACCAGGCGATGCTTAGTCAATTTTACAGAATGGAAGGGAAGTTTTTCAGGAATGTGCTCCTGCCGTGCGATCCCTGGAAATGAGTTCATTAGCATCAGCTGGCAGAACAGTCTGTGCTCCGCCCGCCACTCAGCAACCTCTTGCCACCACTTACTCAAGTGCACTTAGCCAGGGATGACCCGGGGATAGAAAGTGACTTCCTCTCTGGCATGACAAAGTCCCAGACCATTGTCTCCCTTGACTGGGTACAAGATTTACCTTGTTCTGCTGGCAGATCCATGAGACGATGCCCTGTTTGGCTGGCAGTGAGAGGACTCTTTACTCTTTTATGGGTCTAATCCCCTGAATCAATATTTGTTCCCACCTCCCTCTGTCTACAGAAACTGCTAAGCTGACATGGTATCTCTAGAGCAAGAGGACAGCGTGGGCTAAGAGGAGGGGGCTGGGCAAAGAAAAGGAAGGGCCCATCCTGAGGGCATCTCAACAGGTCAGCAACTTTGCCTTCCAGCAAAACCAGTCGCTTTTGGGGTGAATCTGTTTAACCTCTTTGCAAGCCTCCAAAAAGAGGTAGTGAGGGAGGAGTGGAGGACACAATTAAAATTCAGCCCCAACCAACAAAGAGAAGTAGGCCATGGCTGGCTAACAGAGAGGCATTGACAGAAAGAGGTCCTGGCACGGGGAGCCCACATTGCAAGAATGTTCTTTTCTTCCACAACAAGAGAAGCTCCCCAAAGCGTAGAGTTGCACTGTCCATGTCTGGGTTTCTAAAGTGTGTGCTCCTCTCCTGTAGAGCCGTTTGGCTGGCCTTCCATCCTCCCCCTTCTTCTCTACAGGACACAGACGATTCTTGTCCGTTCCCATCACCGAGCTCTCTTCCGACTGCCAGATGCGGTGTCTGCACGTAGCCTGCAGGCAGGTTCCGGGTCTGCTGCTAGACAGATGCCATCTCATAACACATTCACTCTCCGTGCCAGCAGAAGCGTCTTTCCCCATGTCCTCTGCCGGCTGATCGCTTGGTAGGTCAGATGAGAGGAGAGAGAGGGGAAGACGGAGAGGGAGAGAGACTGAGGAGGCCAAGGGAGTATGAGATGCGAAAATGTGAAGTCTGAAGCCGAATGTGGTGGGAGGCCACTCGGGAGAACGGCATTCCCTACTTTACTCGTGTGTCCTTGAAAATGGGCATGAAATCTGAAGCATGAGGACGTCAATCAAAACCTTGTAGGACAAGGACATTCTCTTAGCAGCTAAAAGTCATTAAAACTCACGATTTTATTTCTTCTTTTGAACATAATATGTGGTACATAGACCTTTCACTCTGCACATGATCTTTAATTTGGCTCTTCTCTGGCACAACTGAGCACACAGTTGGCAGGTTTCAGACTACAGTTGGCCAACTGAGGGCAGAGTTGACTTTTTGGCCAGGTTTAAAATGTGTTGGCCTTGACTCCATTGTATTAAGGTAACAGGACCTAGTTCTACTTTCTGCAGGTGCTACAGCAGGTCTTGTAACTACCATACTGCTATACTCATTACAGATGAGGAAGGGGCCACCACCACTGTCTGGAAGGCAGCATCTCCGTGTTCACAGCGTTCATTTCATTAACAGAATGACAGCAGTGCATAAAACAGAAAAGTCCTAGTTGCCAAAAAAGTTAAGATTTTTATGTAGTCAAGAGCCAGCTCTGTAGGCAAATACATGGGCCTTGTAAACAAGGGAGGATTTGGATAGAGTCTGCTGATTATGAAACGCCATAATTTCTGGGGTACAAAAGAAGATGACATCTTTAAAGGTCAATGCTAAAAAATATCAACATCATAATGAGCTAAAGACTGAGAATGGAAGAAGTAGGAGTCAGAATAAGTCCTATTGTTATCTGGTAGAAAAATTTACCTGCCCTGAGGGGCCTGACCAGTTTTAACACTTGGCAACTCTCTCATCACAGCGAACCCAAAGCCACCCAAGCTCAACGTTCCTCCTGTTACAGTAGGGGCAGAATGAATGTCGTGGGCTTTAGAATCTAAGAGACCCCTTTTCTGCATGAATTTGGGTATATTCACTATACTTTCCATCATTTCACTTCACTTATAAAATGGGGATAGTGCTACTAACACAATACTAACTCACGGGATTATTGTGAAGTTGAAATGGATACATAAAATTATTAGCACAATCTGACACATAATGAATATTCAGACCAGTAGTTCTCAACTATCCACACCCCCCAGGACCTCTGTCGATGTCTGAGACATTATCACAACTGTGGCAATGGGGTAGGAGTAGATGCTATTGGCATTTAATGGGTAGATGTCAGGGTAAACAACCTACAACCCACAGATTGGCCCTTTGCAATAAAGAATTATCTGTCCCCAAATATCGACAGTGCTAAGGCAGAGAAACCCTGGCAATACACATAGTAGCCATTATGTGTCAGGCATTTTCCTACACATGTCTCATCTCTTTCAATTCTACAGGTTCCCAAATGTGGATGCCGAACTTTTGGCCTGACAATAATGACATCATCTTCTCATTTACAAAAAGCATCCATATATTATCTCATTTAATTTCAAAATGACCTGTTCATAAGAACTATTGATGTGATCTTCACTTCACATTTGGAAAAACAACGGCTCAGAGACCCCGGCTCACGCAGCTGGTTAGCAGCAGGCCCGTCCAGGACACCGTCCTCCTGCTTGCAATGCCGGTACACTATCCACACGCCGACAGTATGCTTAGACAACACAGCAGCTCAGCTTTGCTACTTGGGGTAACCTGTTCATCTGTGAAATGGGATAAATCATGCTGGTCTAGGGAGAGCAATTATTTTAAGGATGACATGAAATGAGGCAGGCAGTAAGCACCCAAAAATCAGAGCTCTATCAATTTCCCTGCTTTGTCTTGATGATTGGCAGTGAACAGTCCTCAACACCCCATTTCTAAACCAAGAGACCCTTCAAGCCTCACAAGGCCAAGCCAGGCCTGCTGTGCTGCTGTCAGTTCCCCCCACATGAGCCTCACCAAGCCCAACGATCCACAGTTGCTTTGTTCGCTGAGTGATGCCACCTGTCAGGCACCACCCTGTGCTGGTCACCGAGACTTTGCAGGAGCCATCAGTCCTGGTGCCCAGCTCCCTGGGGCTGATGCCTTGACAACAGTGTCACTGCTCTCTCATTACCTATATGGAGGGTCACCTTTCTGACAGACAGCTTTGAAAATTCTTTATTAAAAAATTTTTTTTAGTAGAAAAGACAGATTACTTTATAGTTCTGACATGCTCTACTTATTATGACATGAAACAATGTTCTTGTTGCTTTGGCTTGGGGACGTTTAACTGCTGACTTTGGCTCACATGGTATGTCACTATGATGCATTAGTTATTAGGTCAGACCTTCCATGACCTTTACATATTCATTCATCTACTCACTCAACTAGACATCTGAATGTCTACTGTGAACCTGTCACTGTGTTAGGCATTTAGTGGATTACAAAAAGAACCCGAAACACTTGCACTCAGTCCTTGATCTGAGGACATCCTAGTCTAATAGGCAATGCAAAGGTGTGAAAAGCTAAAATTTTAAAGTGATAAATGAAATTTAAAAAGGTGTATGTTGTACCTGGTAACTAAGCTTTGGTAGGAGAGAAACCAGAATTGGTAGTGGATCTGCAGGGTGGGGTGCCCCGTTCACTCCGGATGGTGACAGGTGGGGTGGCAGCAGAGGCTGAAGACTGGGCTTTGTTGGAATACACTGGAATCTGTGTGCAGTGAGTGGAAGAGGAATCTACCACACACAACTGAAATAAGCTGATGATACTCCATCTTGGAAGAAGGACTGGATGCCAGTTTTGGGGCTCTCAGTTTTAATGATCCTGATATGTATTTGATGACTAATATCTCAAAGGCAAAGCTGAGCATTAGAATGCATGAGCAGAGAGCTATAGAAAAGAGAGCTGCTAACCCTGCCAGGGCAGGTGGGGAAGTGCCTCAGGAGATGTGCCATTTCTGCAGGGTACTAAGCCTCTTCAGGGAGGCTCACTGAGAGGGAAGGGGACACATGTGGCATCTGAGCAGAGCCAAGGTGAAGAGGACATGTTCGAAGAAGGATGAGGATGTGGTTAGAACACAGCATGGGGGAGGAAGGGCAGGAGGTGAAGCACAAGGGCACTTTGGGGCCATTTGAATGGCAGGCTGTGGAGCTGGACAGTCTCCTGTAGGGCTCACTGGGCCCAAGGCTGGTTTATAAAGAGTGGCAGGAGCTTCCATGCAGCCACATCTCTCTGGGGGCAGTATGGGTTTGTAGGAGGATGGACTGACAGCTCAGAGACACAAGGCAAAGAAAGAAGTTGGGGAGAGCAGGAGAGAGAGAGAGGAGCGAGGGAGGGAGAGAGAGGGAGGGAGGCAGGGGGCAGAAAGAGAGAGGGGGAGAGGAGAGAGAAGGAGAGGGAGAGAGGGGGAGAGGAGGAAAGCGGGAGAGGGAGAGAGGGAGGGAGGGGGCAGAAAGAGAGAGGGGGAGAGGAGGAGAGAGAGGGAGAGGGAGCGAGGGAGACAGAAGGAGAGCGGGAGAGGGGGAGAGAGGGAGAGAGAGGGGAAGAGGGAGGAGGAGAGAGAGGGAGAAGAAAAGGAATGGGGAAGGGAGGGAGGGGGGCAAAGGGGAGAGAGAGAAAGCAGCTAAAGATCAATGAGTTTCTTAAACAAAAATTTAAAAGGCAAAACTAAGATGTGTTAAATATTTCTGCACCCAGTAGAATCTGAAGTGCACATACTTTATAGAATAAATGCATAAGGACATCAGAAACAGTGAAGCGTGCAATAGGGTGAAGTTCTGGTAAAAGGAGCACTGAAAAAGTTATAAACTTTCCCAATGGAAACCTCCACTGTCAGTGCTGAGCCTGCTCTCATTCTCATGCATGTGAAATATGTGCGGTTAGTGGTTTGTCTCATCCTCTCTGTGAGACCCTCAGCTCCTATTTCCTGAGCACCTGCTATGCTTTATCATGTGGGATGTGCAGGTGAACACAGTTAATTTTCATAGCAACTGCAAAACAGGCTTTATCAGACCTGAGGCTCAGAGAGTTTAGGGACTGGCCCAATGTCCCAGTGAGCAGAATTGGGATTTGAACCCCAGTCTGTCCAGCTCTAAAGCCTTCTGCCTTAGTGCATCACAGTAAGTACAACATTTCCATCATTGTAGGACGAGGAATGCCTGAAAGCTGTTAATGTCACCTTCCTTCCTGGACTCTAATTCTGTGTCTTTGAAATACTGATGTGGACAGAAAAATCAGAAGATTTTGGGTGAGGAAGGAAAAGATAGGAAAGAGGAAAGGAGGTAAAATCTCTACCTCCAACTTTTGCTTTGACCTTGTGTAAACTTATCTTCCTTGGATCTGAGATTTTTCTTTGGTAAAATAGAATAGATGAACTAAATAATATGCAAGGTATACTTCGCCTTAACATTTCTAGGATGCTATGTTGTGAACTGAAGTTTTTATGTAGTAGAAAGCAAGATTGTGAAATGTAATAGTTTTCATTTTTTTTAGACTAGCCTAAAGATAAAACAAGAAATCACTGTGTGTTCAGTTTTAGAAGAGAATGGAAATGTTATAAACCTTGTAGCATTTCCAGACTTAGCGAGGAAAAATACAGGGTGTAGAAATACTAAAAATTATTGTTTAGGTGAACTTGAAATTTAACTGGGCATCCTGAATATTCACTGGCAACCCTAAAACCTTAACAAAGTAAAAATGATAGCGTAGCTGTGATAAAGGGCTGATAACCAGAATCTATAAAGAACTCACACAAATCAGCAAGAAAAAATAAACAACTCCATCAAAAAGTGGGCAAAAAATGAACAGAAATTTTTCAAAAGAAGATAGACTAATGGCCAATAAACATATGAAAAAATGCTCATCTCTAATCATCAGGGAAATGCAAATCAAAACCACAATGAGATATCACTTAACTCCAGTGAGAACGGCCTTTATCAAAACGTCCCAAAACAATAAATGCTGCTGTGGATGTGGAGAGGTAGGAACACTCCTACACAGCTGATGGGACTGCAAGCTAGTCCAGCATCTATGGAAAGTAGTATGGAGATACCTCAAAGAACTAAAAGTAGACCTACCATTTGATCTAGCAATCCCACTACTGGGTATTTACCCAAAGGGAAAAAAAAAACATTCTATAAAAAAGACACCTGTACTAGAATGTTTATAGCAGCACAATTCACAATTGCAAAGATGTGGAAACAACCCAAGTGCCTATGAATGCATGAGTGGATTAATAAAATATGGTATATGTATGCCATGGAGTACTACTCAGCCATAAAAATGGTGACTTAATATCTCCTGTATTAACCTGGATGGAACTGGAAACCATTCTTCTAAGCAAAATATGGCAAGAATGGAAAAACAAACACCACATGTACTCACCGTTAAATTGGAACTAATTGATCAACATTTATGTGCACACATGGAAATTACATTCATTGGAAATCCAGCAGGTAGGAGGGGGAAGGAAGGGATGGGTAAATTTGCACCTAATGAGTGCAAAGCACACTATCTGGATGATGGACACACTTATAACTTTGACTCAAACCATACTAAAGCAATTTATATAACTAAAATATTTGTACTCTGTGATATTCTGAAATAAAAAGATATTTGAAAAAGAATAAAAGGAGGTACTATGGTAGGAATAAAAAACAATTTGATAATATTCAATAAATATAATTAAAATTTAGAGAAAAGAAAAAAATAATAGCAGAGCTGATTATGGTTGGAAGGAAAGGTGAAGCAACATGTAGGGGAACTAGTTTTCTTATCTCACAGATTGGCAAACCAATCAATTCTATCTCAGATGAGAGTTAAAGAAATAGAGTTTTAAGTTTAGCCTTTGTAGTTATAAAGTTAAACACTAGCAAAACTGAACAGGAAAATACATCAATAGTAACAACAATAAAAACTCCAAAAGGGTGAGAGGATGGGAGGAAGGTAATACAAGTATGCTAAATCCCTCTTTTAATGAAAGGAGCCCCAGACATAGTCTGTAGTGGACGAAGTAAAAGTCATGAATTAAAAGCATAAAGAAATTATTTAGCGTTATCATGGTAATTACCAAAGAACTAAAAACAAAACAACTAAAAATGGTTTGCTCTGGGCAGTGGGTCTTCAAAGGCAGCTAAAGAGAGAGAGAGTTACTTTTTATTTTATTCTACCTCCATTAGATTTTTAAATTTTATGCCATGTGTAAAATTTATCTAAAAATAAAATAATTATATTAATAATTTTACTGCCAACCATCATTCAACAAATTGTAAGAGTTTTGCTCAAGTATACACTCAGGTTCTCAATCTCAGGCTTATTATATTTGTTTCTATCAACTTCATTTGGATGTAAAAATATTAACAATCATATTTACAAACACAAAGGATGCACAGAGATTTGCTATTGCTTTGCCATGCATGGCAAAAATATTTCCATGTGTTCTGGTACAAAAGAAAAGAAAAAAACCTTAAGATAAATAAACATGGTTCATTTAATGTAAAACAAATATTTGAGAGGCACTCTCCTAACATGGCTTTAATTGTGAGTTGCTATGCATTATCCTTAACACATATTTGGCAAATGAATTACGCTTTCATAAGCAGAAATTAAAGTACTATCCAGAGCAATGTTTGGTTGATTTGCTCATGGTTTGATTCATCCAGCTTACAAATATATGGATTTCACTCAACACTTCCATTCATTTGGAAGGGAGGCACAAGAGTTTAGAAAAAGTCAAGCATTAAGAAGGCACTTGATGTTAAGGCCTGATTTTGTGAATGTGTGTGTGTGTATGTGTATGTGTGTGTGCACACAGACATGAGATAGCTTGAGTAATACACAGATGGTTTGGACTATAAAAAAGTCGCTGATTCCAAGGTTAAGTCCCATTAGGAGAAGGCTTAAGTACAGTAGAGACACAGAGCTGTAGCTTGTGATTAATGGTACTTCCACCCGAAATATTACTAATGCACCCTGGATCCCACAAACGTTGTCAACTTACTTCAGACCCAACTTTATAGTCCTTGAACTCTGCTGCCATCACCAGCCCATTGTAGTTCTTTAACACAAGCTTTATAATGTGCTAAAGTGCATGATACTTACAATGGCATTAAAGGTCTTCAACAAGCCAGCTAGATCTCCCAGGGTAGAGGTCAATAGCTAAACCTCACGTCTGGGCTGCTCTGCATGGAGACTTTGCAGGGACGCCCAGCAACCACCCTCTGCCTAGCTCTTCTTCTCACTTTGCCCTGCCATGAAATCATCATATCCTTCCTTCACGGCCTGGCTAAAAGGCCACCTCTTCCAGAAGGATCTTCTGTCTCTCCCAATGTCAAGGCCTCAGTCCCATTTAGTTTATACTGAGGAATAAATAAGATCATAATGGAGGCTAATGACTGGAGTAAGGAACAAATCATTTATAACATATAGAAGGAGAAAGCCACGGCCTATCTGGTTCCAGTGCACAAAAAATAAGAATTATAAAAGTAACAGCAAAACCAGCAACATCAACTACCACCACCATTTCCACCATTTATTGAGTACCTATTATGGGTATGTTAGGAGTTTTACAATCATCATCTTATTTCATTCTCACCACAGGTGGGGCATTATTATTCCTCATTTCAAAATAAGGAAAATAAGGAGCAGAGAGGTTAAGTAACTAGACCAGAATCACAGAGCAAAGAAACCGCAGAGCCCTAATTCAAACCCGGGTTAGTTTCCACGTGACTCTTGTGCTATAAACTAGTTCACACAATTGCTCTCTGGGCTTCAGTAAGAAGGCTAAAGGAGAAATAGATGAAAATGGCAGAAATAGCTTCCAAAAATGCATTGACACATTTCATGTGTAATCTAAGTCAGCTATTTTAAATCACATGCCTAGAATCCCTTTCTAGGAGGTCATACTTTTACCTAGAAGTTTTAAGGTATCCATCAACATGCACTGAATACG
The DNA here is from genome assembly GCF_040939455.1 of Microcebus murinus. Lineage (NCBI taxonomy): Eukaryota > Metazoa > Chordata > Mammalia > Primates > Cheirogaleidae > Microcebus > Microcebus murinus. The sequence goes on from NC_134107.1 coordinate 64,534,014, forward strand.
GCGTGCAGGCTGTACATTATGGCATGTTGCTGGCATTGTGACAGGGCAGAGGACAGGTTTGGCTGTCCATGAATCAGGAGGCTGTGGGGTCACACAGCCCTGGGCAGCCATGTGTCTTGAGATGCAACACAGCCCGCTGCCTCGAGTGTACGGACACACGCGGCAGGTGAAGCTGATCAGATGCACAGAGGATGTTGGCTGCTATCGGGACCTGAGGGAGGTTGTGGTCACCTGAGAGGGGGTTTTGATTACAAGGAGGGCCTAAAAGCATGAAACAACTTCTGAAGTGCTTGACAGGCATCATTTGTTCCACAGAGAAGCTGTCTCTCGAGGAATCCAGTTCAGACGCGCCACGCCCCATGGCTGACCCTACAGCAGCAGACAGGCTGCTTCGCGGCTGGGCCAGAGGACAGCTCAGGGTCAAGGTTTGTCCGCCGAGCACCCCTGCTACTTCTCTCTCGTTCAATTCTCTTTTCTTTCTGTTCCTGGTCCTTGCTGCAATGACCTTTGTTTAGCTTAGTTTTCTGACTCTAATTCTCTTTGTCTTACCCATACCTCCATTTTCCCCTGGTTCCCTTAGCACAAAATTTTGTGTGCTGCACCAAAGACTGGAAACATAGAAGATGAAAATTGTTTCTCAAGGATCTGACATCTCCGCGTGTCAGGAAAAACATGCATGTAACTATTATACAAGGTAGACCATGTTAAGTGTCTTTCTTAAGGTGTTTATTCATTCAGGAAATATATATATTTTTAAACCCTTCTAATTACCAAGAACCGTGATAGACACAGACAAAATTCTATGGGAGACTAAAGAAGGGAGTGATTACTTCTGGCTAGTCATTGGCAGCCACGAGTGTGGTATGGAGGAGGGCAAGAGGCAGTATTAGGGAAAACATCTATCAAACGGCAATAAATGTTAGGCTATTGTAAGGAAGCCTAACATCTGGTCCCATTTTAGCCAACAACATAGAAACTCTTCCTGAAGCTTTGGTCTTTCAGGTAAATACCTTCTCTTCAATTCCCTTGTTGGGTGCTACTCATGGGCATAGGCACCATGACATCGCACAAATGCACACACGTGTGCACACATACATACACACGCACACACACAAACACACACACACAGGCATATCACCTCCTCCCCCCTTTCTTTCTCTTCTCTTTATTTCTGCCCCTTGGTTCCTCTGACTGCCTCTCTTCTCTCTCTCTTCCCTTTTCTCCTCTCTTTAGCTCAGTCCTTTCTGGAAGCGTTAGTTTCTGTGAGTAGCAGTGAGAGCCTCGAGTAGCGCTCCACTCAGAATGCTTGCTGACCTCAAAGTGCTCCGCGGTGGTAGTAGTGAAATAGCGTGAGCCGGCTAACCGTTTAATATTAGATGTGTGGCTATGTGAATTATTATTCCTGCATTTCACGGAGCATTATAGAGCCTCTTTTTAGTCAGGCCTTGTGCTACATTGTTGCCTCCTCAGACAGGCTTTCCCTCAGACAGCACACTGCTGTCTCACCCGGCTCCAGTCTCCTCACTGCCCTTACAGCTCAGAAGGTCATTTGTTGCCACGTGACACCTGCCCTGCAGTGTAAGCTCCAGGAGGGCAGGGCTGTCTTCATTGCTAGACATCTGCACTGCGTGACCAATGGCAGGTGCTCAAGGAATACTTTTCTTGACTGCATGGATGATTATACGTATTATAATTGTATAAATGAATGCTATTTAATAACATGGAATTTCTTTTTGTAGGCGGTGCACTGTGTTCTATACTGGGATCTCGACTGCATAAAAACATAGTGTCAGAGAAAAAGCATGAAAAGGAAGGATTAATGTTGACTGTGCTTATCTCTGGGTGGTGGTATTTTCTATATATTTATCTATATTGATCAGAATTTCCCCAATCTTTTACAGGGAGTGTATGTATGTATGTGTGTATGTGTGTGTGTGTGTGTATATAACATATATATTTAAAATTAGACTGCTTTAAAAAAAATGGTTACTGCTCCTGGCTCAGTGCAAAGATTTTGTAGCTGGGACAGCTTGAGGGGACGTGGAAGTGACAGAGAAATCTGTGCAGCGGTCGGGAAAATAACGCAGAAGGAGCTGACTCATCGCCCTGACCGACAGTTGACAATTCCTCTGATTGCCAGTGATATGTTTAAAGTGAACGTTTTGATGACATAAGTGAAAATGAAGAAGTAGAATCAATAGGCTCAAGATTGTTTTTTAGGGTGTTAGGGGTGAGACATGAAAGAAAGTGAGGGTCTGGCGAAGGCCGTGTGCTGGTAGTGCCAAGCCACAAATGATCAGAAACTGCTTCAAGATGGGGACGGGATGTCAAACAGAGGCCGCCGGCTGGCCGCGCACGCAGCCTCGGTTCCTCCCAGCCCCAGGACCGGCCGAGGCAATCATTCTCTCCTCTGGGCCAGCCCATGCATGGAAGCTCTGTGGAGAAGGGCTTTGTCTGCCCTTTTCAGTGTTTTCAGATTCTGCCTCTGGTCATCTGTCCTGCCCCCAGGCTCGGCTCTCTCCTTTTCCAAGGAAATCTTCACAGAAGCATTTTCAAACTGATTATCAAGTAGGCGTTTGAACAAGTCTTGTTCACTGAACTCTCATCCGTTCTTTGAACGAATGTTTATGGAGTACCTACTATGTGCCAAGCACTGGACTGGACCCTGGGGATATAGACATTAATAACACAAACAAAATTCCTGCCCTTATGCAGCTGACATTACAGTACGGGGCCTGCGGTCTAGCCTTGAGTGCCTTCCAAGCCTGGGCTTCTCTTACTGCTTTTGGAAAAATTTCTATATTAGTTTTATCTTTACCATTAGATGGCTGCCTCAGTTTTCCAGTTAGCACTAGTTCCTGGAAGGGGCTGGAGAAGCTTGGCTATGACCCCAACTCCCTGCCTTGATCCTCAGGGATTATCTACTGAGGAGTCGGGACTTCTTGCTCCCTGAACTCCTAGAGCCACCTAGAGTTTGGCTGTGAGACAAATGGTTACCCAGAACAACTACTCTGCTAGCTACTCATCCTAATAATCGCAATAGCTATCATTGGTTGATCACTCGCCATGTGCTAGAGATATGCCAAGCTTTTTCTTTCACTATCTCATTTGTTACTCATGATATATGCTGGGTTTCTGTTTTCGGCAAAGCTAAGTAAACCCAGTCCAAACCCAACCCTTCCATGATAACAACTATAAACTGTGGACTAAACTTGAAAACAAAACCAAAAATAAAACAATGATCTAAAGTTACTGGAAAATGGCCAAAATAGCAGGCAGATTCTGGAGGGAAATAAAAAGTCCAGAGAAAAGGAGTAGCATGGAGTGTGTTTTTCATTTTTACAGCTTTTAACCTGAGGACAGGCCACACTGGTATTATGCAGAGTCAGTAAACCTGTGATACAAAACCCACAGTCTTTCCAGCCTAAAGAACCAAATAACAGAGTTCAAGCTAACCACAGCCACTGAAAAGTGAGGAAGGAATCTTGGAAGAGAGAGAGAGTCAAATTCTGTTTATAAACTCTTTCCAAGTCTCTGGCTTACCCTGCATGTGTGGGGCAGACTGAAGCAGCTTGTATCTACGGCTTAAAGAACACGCACACACACGCACTGCCTGTGTGGAAGGTTGCAGTGTGAGTCTGACCAAATGTGATGGTTAGTCGTGTGGCATACGGTTGTTTAATCAAACACTAATGTAGGAGTTGCCGCGATGGCATTTTGTAGACATGGTAACATCTACAACAGGTTGATTTTAAGTAGAAGCTATCACTCTTGATAATGTGGGTGGGCTTCCGTTGAAGACCTTAAGAGCAAAAACTGAGGTTTCCTGGAGAAGAAGGAATTTTGCCTCAAGAATGCAATATCAAATCCTGCCTGAGTTTCCAGCTTCCAGCCTGCCCTTTGCCCTATAGACTTCAGATTTGACAATCCAACAACTGTGAAAGCCACTACCTTAAAATAAATCTTTTTTGTTATAATACATATAATAATACATATTTTTTATATGTATGTATATCCTATGTGTGTATCTCATAAATATCCTATTGGTTCTCCAGGTTCTCTAGAGCTGTGGTCCCCAAGCCCCGGGCCATGGCCTGGTACTTGTCCATGGGCTATTAGGAACAGAGGCACATATCATTGCCTGAGCTCCACTGCCTTCCCCTCCCCAAACCTTGGAACAACTGTCTTCCATGAAACTGGTGCCAAAAAGGTGGGGACCACTACACTAGAGAACCCTGATACCCTGTTCATTTCCTGCTAAAACAAAAAATCAATATTCTTCAGGACGGTAACAGAATCTAGAGGCTCCATAATATAATATTTACAATGTCCAGGATAAAACCCCAATTTACTTCATTATCAAGAAGTAGGGAATTGTGTGACCCAGTTGCAAGAGAAAACTTAATCAACTGAGATTGACCCTAAGATTACCCATGTTGGATTAGCAGACAAGGATTTTAAAGCAGTTATTTTAACTATGCTCAATGAAATAAAGGTAAATAAGCTTGTGGTGAATAAAAAGACACAAAATCTCAACAAAGAACCACCAAACAGAACCAAATGGAAATGATCAAACTGAAGAGTATAATATGTGAAATAAAAATTCGCTGGGTGGATTTTTTTTTTTTTTTTTTTGAGACAGAGTCTCGCTTTGCCCAGGCTAGAGTGAGTGCCGTGGCGTCAGCCTAGCTCACAGCAACCTCAAACTCCTGGGCTCAAGCAATCCTCCTGCCTCAGCCTCCTGAGTAGCTGGGACTACAGGCACGCGCCACCATGCCCGGCTAATTATATATATATATATATTAGTTGGCCAATTAATTTCTTTCTATTTTTATAGTAGAGACAGGGTCTCGCTCAGGCTGGTTTTGAACTCCTGACCTTGAGCAATCCGCCGGCCTCGGCCTCCCAGAGTGCTAGGATTACAAGCGTGAGCCACCACGCCCGGCCGCTGGGTGGATTTAATAGCAGAATGGAGATGATGAAGGAAAGAGTCTGTAGATATTAATATTATGCAAACTGAAGAGCAGAGAATAAAAAAAATTGAAACAAATGAAAGGAGACTCAAGAAACTATGGGATGATAACAAAAGGATATCCAGAAGGAGGCAGAAAAAAACCATTTAAAGATAAAATGGCTAAAATTTCTCAAACTTTGTGGAAGATGTAAATTTACAGATTCAAGAATTTGGAGAATTCCAAGCAGGACAGATACAAAGAAAATCACTTCTAGGGAAATCATTCTCAAATTGCTCAAAACCAAAGATAAAGAGAAACCTTTAGAACATTCAGAGGGAAATGATACATTACATAAAGGGCAATAACGATTCAAAATCTTGCTGATTTCGTACAGAGTCAGAGAATGATGCAAATACCTTTAAAGTGCTGAAAAATTACTCAGAATAAGAATATCCAATGGTATTTTCTTTCAGGAATAAAGGTGAAATGAAGACATTTTAAGATAAAAAAAAAACTAAGAAAATTTATTGTCAGAAGATCTGTACTACATGAAATAATAAAGGAAATGCTTCAGGCTGAAGAAAAATGATACCAGATGGAAACCTCAGTCTTTAGGAAGGAATAAAAGGCACTGGCATTGGAAATTGTAAATATGTGGTTAAATATAATAGACTAGATCTTTCTCTTAATTTATTTAAAATAAGGCAAAAATTATAATATTGCCTTAATGGAGCTATACTGCTATTATTATCATAATGTGGCAACTATAACATAAAGGAAAGTCAGGTGTGGTAAATGGACATATGAGGTTACAAGATTTCTATTGTATTTTATGACAAGACAATATTACATTATTAACTCTATGTGGAGAGAGAAAAGTGTATATTGTAATACCCAGAGCAGTCACTAAAAAGAAAAATAAAATAATGCAAAGAGGTATAACTAAAGAGATAAGATAACCAAGAGATAAGATAAAATTTAGTTTTTAAAGTTGTTCCAAAAATCCCAAAGTAGGTAGTAAAGGAAGAAAGAATAAAAAACAGAAGAGACAAACACAAAACAAATGCAATAGTGAACTGGTAGAACTAAAACCAACCATACTAATAATTACAATAAATGTGAATGGATTAAACATTTCAACTGAAAACTAGATATTGACAGAGTAGATTTTTTTTTTTAAAAGCAAAATCTAAAGTAACTATATGCACTGTCTAAAAGAAGTAATTGATTGAAACTAAGTGGGTGGAAAAAGATAACCATACAAAGAGTACACAGAAACAGCTGGAATAGCTGATTTAATATCAAACAAATTACTCCTTTTGCCAGGTGTCAATTTTATTGTTTCTCACCTCCAAATCCATCCTTCTTTGGCCAGCTCTGTGGCACTGAAAGTGGACCCTGGAAATATCTCTCCTTCATCACCTGTGTTACGTTTTGCCAGTAGAGGGTGCTGCAGGGACACTGCTGGAGGGAAGGGCTTTTCTTTCTGGGGTTTGGTGTGCTTCTCCCCTTTCTTTCTCCAGGGGCGTGGGTGGCCAGCAGGGTGTGTGCAGGGCATGCAGTGGTGCTCAGTTGCCACTGACTTCCAGTGGTGCCTTTTGGGCAGCTTCCTAGCTCATGTGTACCAGCGGACACTCAATGGCTCTTGAGGGGGCCTCAGGAGCACTTTTCTGGTGAGTTCCAGCAGCACCCAGCAGGCGTCTCCCAGAGAGTTCAGTGGGTGCCTCAGAGAGTGGCTTTCCAGGGGGAGTCTCAGGGTATCCCAGAAAGTAGTTTCCTAATGAATTTCACCAGTACCCTAGTGTGCTGTTTCCTGCTTGCCAGCTCCACTCTGTGGTAACCTCATGAACTTCGCTGCCATCCAATGTGTCAAAGTCACATTTCCAGCAAGGTCTGAGTCTCATGCTTAGGGGCCCTCTCCAAAATACGCATCTTCCTTGGGTACTCTCTCTCAACCCCAGAGGTAGTGATTGCTTTCTATAGCTCCATTCTTGTATTGTTAGAGTAATATTTGTCCCTTAGTAATGAATCGCCTATAACTAATTAATAATTCTTTATATTAAATCTGCCCTGTTCAAATTCTGTGTGATTTCTGGACCCTGCCTGATACAGACCTCAAGACAAAGAGCATTATGAAGGATAAAGAAATATCTTTATAATGATAAAAGGACACTCACCAAGAAGACATTTAGAATTGAAGGGATTAAAGGAAGAGATAAATAATTCCATTTATAGTTGGAGACTTTAAGAACCTTCTCTTAGCAGCTAGGAAAAAAAAAGTAAAAGAGATAAATGTTTTGAACATTATCAATAATTTTGACCTAATTATATTTATAGAACGCTTCCTTCTAAATACAAAATACTATTTTTTTCAAGTGCATCTGTTCATCAGGGTAAAACATGTTTTGAGCCACAAATTTTAAAAAAATTAAATTGAAAAGGATTGAACTTGCATAGAATATGTTCTTTGACCTCGATGTAACTGAATTGGAGTCAATAAAAATTGAATACCTTGGAATATATCAAATATTTGATAATCAATCAAAATACTTCTATATAATACATGGATCAAAGAAGAAATCATAAGGGAAATTAGAAAATATTTTGATCTCAATTCTAATAAAAACATAACATCAAAATTTGCAGGATTCAACTAAAACAGTGTTTAAAGGGAATTATTGCTTTCAATGCTTATATTCAGTAAGAAGAAAGGTTAAAAAACTCAATGTCCTCTGGTAGTTCCATAAGGAGCCACAAAGAGAACAGTAAAGTAAATGTAAAGTTAGTAGAAAAAAAGAAATAATAAAAATAAGTTTAGAAATAAAGCAAATAGAAAATTGACAACTAATGAAGAAAATTAATAAAGCCCAAAGTTGGTTCTTTGAAAAGACTGAGAAACTTAGTAAAACTCTAGCTAGACTGATCAAGGAAAAGAATAAGAAAACATAAAATACAAATATCAGGTAAGAAACAGGGATTATTACTACAGATCCTATATATATTTAAAGTATATTAAAATAATATTATGAATAACTTTATGCCACATATTCAACAACTTAAGAATGCAACAAGTTTCTTGGAAAATACTATTTATCAAACTGACACAAGAAAAGTCAGAAAATCTGAATAGCCCTATATCTAATAAGCAATTGAATCATTATCAAATCCTCCCATAAAGAAAACTCAAGGCCTGGAAGGTTTTCATGGTCAATCTTATCCAATATCAAAGAAAGAAAGAAAATTCTATCAGACATTAAAGGAAGAGATGAAATCAATGTTACTTAAATTATTTCAGAAAATAGTGAAGGAAAAACTCCCCAACTTGTTTTATGAAACCAGCATAGTCATAACACCAAAACCTGATAAAACATTTAAAAAATTTAGGCTAATATTCCTTATAAGCATATATCCAAGAAATACCTAACAAAAGATTAGCAAATTAAATCACCAATAGAAAAATGATAATAAATCATGACTAGGTAGGTTTTATTTCTATAATACAAGGTTGTTTTAACATTCAAGATCAATTAATGTGATCTGCCACATTAACATAATATAGGAGAATCATATGATCAATGGATGCAGAAAAAGAAATTTATAAAACTGAAAACCTGCTCATGATAATAAATATTCTCAGAAAACTATGGATAAGAATTTCTATAACCTAATAAAAGGCTCTACCAGAAGCCATATAACAACAAATATCATACCTAATGGGGTACGATTGGAATAAATTGAATGAAGTAAAACTGTTTCTATTAGCAAGTAATATAATCATTTACTTAGAAAATCTAAAGTAAACTATAATACATATATTAGACCTAATAAGTCCATTTAAAATAGTAGGGTACAATGGGTAGGGTAAAATAGTAGGGTACAATGTTAATATATAAAAATCACTTGTAATTTTATATTCTAGCAGTAAATATATAAATGATTGCATTTGCAATAGTATTATAAAACATAACATACTTTGGAATAAATATAAGAAAAGATTTGGAAAACCTCTACACTGAAAACTATAAAATCTTATTGAGAGAAATGAAAATAGATCTAAATAAATGGAGGATGTACTATATTCAATTTCTTAAGATATTAACTTATTTTAAATTGATCTATAGATTCAACACGATTTCAATCAAAATCCCAGGAGGCTTTTTGTTGTTGTTGTAGAAATTGGCAAGCTGATTCTAAAATTTACATGGGAATGCAAGGATATCCAAAGAAATCTTGAAAGAACAAAGTTGAGAGAATAATACTAACTAATTTCAAGATTGACTGCAAAGCTACGGGATTCAAAATAAGGTCGTCTGGACATAAAGATCAAGAAATAGTTCAATGGTACAGAATAGAGAGCTGGAAAGAGAACCTCATTTATATGGTCATTTTCTTTTTCAGGAAAAACAATAAATCTATCAAATGAGGAAAGGAATTTTTTTCCAATCTGTTGTTATTGCAGTAAAATACACATATCAGAAAATTTACTATCTTAGCCATTTTAAAATAATTCAATGACATTGTATATATTCATATTATTGTGCAACCATCTCCATCATCAATCTATCTCCTTAACTCTTCATCTTATAAAATTAAAACTCTATATCTATTAAACCACAATGCCCCAGCCCCTGGCAACCACTGTTCTACTTCCTGATGGCTCTAATTACCTTATATAAGTGGAATTGTACAGCATTTGTCATTTTGTGACTGGCTTATTTCACTTAGCATAATATTTTCAAGGTTCATCCCTAAAGCATATGTCAGAATTTCCTTCTTTAAGGCCGAATAACAGTCCTTTGTACGTATATATCATATTTTGCTCCCCCATTCATCTGTCTTTAGACACTTGTGTTGTACCCACATTTTAACTACTGTGAATAGTTATGAACATGGGTGTCACATATCCTTTGCAACCTTGCTTTCAAGATTTTAACTATATACTTAGAAGTGGAATTGTGAATCAAATGGAAATTCTATTTTTAATTTTTTGAGGAACTTCCATACTGTTTTCCACAGTGACAGTAACATTTCACCTTTCTACCAATACTATGTAAGGATTCCAATTTTTCCACATCCTTCCCAACACGTTATTTTCTGGTGTGTATGTTTTTTGTTGTTGTTGTTGTTGTCAGTAGCCAGAAAAGAAATTATTTTTAACAAGTATGCTAGAATAATTGAATATCACCAAAAATAAAAACAAAAAATTATGACAATCGCTTCCTCTGACAAGGCACAAAATTAATTCAAAAAAATCATTTAACACTGAGTAGTCACATTCATCTCCATGAGGAAAGCTGAGAGTCAGAGCTATTCTGTGACCTTGCAGACTATATCAGTAAATGATAAGGTCAGACTTCGAATTCAGATCTCTCTGTCTTCTACACCTATGCTATTTATTGACTTTTGAGTTCTATCTAATCATCTTTCTCATTGACTCACCAGGGCCGGCAGCATCTGGTACCCAGTAGATCCCCTATAAATACTGGTCGAAGAGATAGATGCTTGGGTAGTTTCTAGAACACACTGCTGCCTATTTGAGTACAACATTTTCCACGACATGCAGCCTAACCCTTATAATCAACATGATTCTTTGGTCTCCTTTTCTGTAAGAAGCTTGGTTTTTAAGTCCCAGGCTTGGAGATCTTAACCAAATTAAGAAGGAGATGTTAAAAAAAAAATCATTAAAATCTTGCACACGGGAACAAAAGCCATTTTTACCTAAAGAGCTAGTGACATATGAATTAAAAGTAAAATAAATAAAATATATTTTTGTTCCAAATCGACACAATTTTTCCTCTGATTCCATTTATAGATAATTTAAAATATTCAATTTTCTTATCTTTAAAATTAAGTTACAGAGAGAGGGGTTGCCAAATTCTATCTAACTTGTTACACTTAGTGGCGAGAGAGGGCCTGGAGGAGGCTGGGCAGGACTGGAAGACAAATAGAGAAAACCATGGAAGTGGGGGGCAGAGAGAGAGGAAAGCAAGTGGAGGTGGTGCCGCAGTAAGGGGCATCCTCCTTGCTCCACGATGCGCAGAACCTGTCCCAGCTTTAAAGTGCCCAGGTGGCTGGGACTCTGTCCTGGGAGTCTTGCCTTTCCCTTGGCTTGGGATCTCTGATGATCCCAGGGTGATCCTGATTCCCCAGAATATGCTGTTCTGCTTTTAAAATCAGCCTCAGCATAGAGAAAGGCCCTTGTGTTGTTGCCTAATGGAGAGCCTGACAGCTCTCAAAATGATGCTGCCAGGCAGTGAGGAAAACCCCAAAGGAAAATAATGAGAAAAATATAGATTCTGGAGCCACTGTGATATTCATAAAAAAATAGACTGTGACCCTACAAGAGTTAAGCCTGAGCTCCGCAGGGCTGGTGCACAACCAGGGCCTCCTGCCTGGTTTCCCGCCTGCTCCGTTTCAGGCCTGTCTCCTTATTGCCTCACCACACAGGTCTGTCTCCAAGAGGCCTTGTCACCTCCCCACCTGTGGTCCTCTAAATGTCTTCTTTAGTTTCCTTGGGTAACTTATACTCAAGGTTTGTTTTTCTTTTTTTTCTTTCTTTCTCACATGGAGGAAACAATACTTCCATGTCCTCCAGCTGCATGCCTTGATGGACTTAAAGAGTTTGCAGGCACTTGCTCACCTGGAAACATGTTTGATTTGGTTCGGGACCCTTATCCATTTGTGGAATTTAGCAATCAAACCAGGGCACTTTTAGAACTATAATAGAGCCCTACTCATAACTATTTAAGGACAACAGGCACGGATGGACCTCCCCTGGCTGGATATGTGGTCACTCTAGTTATAGGTCCACAGTAAATAGATACTCTGACATTCTCACCCAAATAGTCGTATACAGCTGGAATAAAAATTATCACACAAATAGTAGCAAGTTTGTTTTCTTCTGGAGAGAAAAATAAGCAGCTAAACAGAGGGAGAGAGGCATATGTATATAACTATTCAGGAGAGGGAGAAGGAGAAAGAAAAAGAGGATTAGGATGAGAACAAAAGACAGGAAGACACTATAGGTGACAGTCTCTGTAGGTACTGGAGTGAATGCTCATAGCTTGGGTCCTTGTCTGTGTTTCTACAGGAGATACTTGCCCTTTGAACTGTTAATTGCTCTATTTTCTTAATTCTAAGAGGAACACTTTTGCACATTTTAATGATTCTGAAATCTGAATGTATATTACAAAGGATGTCAGAAAGGACACTTTAGTTCCTAGGCAGAGGACTAATTTGTGACAGAGTTGTTATTGCCTGTGCATGTATGAACTTGGCAATGTGTGGAAGGTAGATCTGTTCAGACTGACAGCTCAGATGAGATATTTGCACTGGTAGCACCATATGTGTTTGAATTTTACATTGAATCTAGATTTATAATAATTGCTCAAAATGTCCTCAGAAAGGTTGTACTATGATGTCACACTGTAGCGAAACATTAATACCTGCAGAGGATGACCTGAATATTCCAAGCAGTGCAATTAAAGGCATTGGAAACCACCTAGTATCTTGGAGTGGTTCACAGAATTTTCAACTCTAGTAGAGGTAGATGTTGACAAGCCATGTTTCAAGAAGAACTACAACTTAGGTGCCTGTGGTATCTGGCAGAGGCTAAGGCTGACTTTTAACAGAAACTGTTTAACCTTTGGAGATAATTAGTTTAATTAAGGGGAGTAAAAAACTATGAGTTTAACCATATAGCCAATGTAGATCAAACTGTGGTCCCTTCCCATTCTCTTTTAAATTACACTACCAATTGTAAAGGTGTTAAAGATGGCCAGAAATGAAAATCAGGCTCACCCTACTATGCAAAGCATAACTGCAGATGGCCAAAAGGGATTCTGAAGAATTGTAAGCATTAAGGAAGATTAGATTCAAATTTTGATAGTGACACTTAAGTGGTGTGTCTATGGATGGATAAATGAATGCTGTTGAGTAGATTTTTTGAAGTTAATTTGCACATTTATTTTTATCCCTCTCCTGCCAATAACTGACCCCCCATACTATTACCGAATTCACAATTCATTTCATAATTGACCTGTCTTTAAGTTAAGGAAGTATGACACTTGCCAGCTCCACAATCATCTTAATCCTCATCTTTGGAGGCTCCAGCATCAAATGGTTAACCCAAGTTGCCACCCTGATGGGCAAAAGTAATAACTAGAACCATGTAATTTCCAGAACTGAACTAAGAAATTGAGTTTCTGGTTCAAACTGTTTAAACTGACTAAGAGCAAGGTTTAGCTCTGAGGAGAAAGATTTTTACTCCTGATATTAGTATACATTTTAAGACAGATACCAGTGTTTCAATCCCTGAATGAAGAAAAATATATGATATACTATAGTGGTATACGATAGCAATACCACTGAGGAATAACATACATTATTTGACAACATTCATTTCATATCAATACAGAAATTTTAAAAACAGGTATGAATTATCAAGTGACTATTTATTAGAATATTTAATGTTAAAGGTGAATGCCACATAAGATATATTTTTCTTTAATTCTAAATTAGTAAACTTTAGCCTCAAAGTGAAATGAAGTATTCATTGACCACTTTGTATTCTTAGATTACTTCTTTTAGATTTTAAGTGTCTCACACATTGCAAAGTTAGAATCTACCAGAACACTACAAAAAAACAAAACAAACAAACAAAAAAACACCTGAGGAAAAAGAGCAAAATGGCAAAATGTATCATCTAAAAGGATAATCATTTGGGTGTTGCTAACACTATTATCTGTATATTGTTTTATAAAACACTTACAGAAATGTTTTTGTTGAGATTACAGACAAATCATTCTGCACCACTTACCAAAAAGGTAAAAACTGATTTCAAATGAGGTTATTATTTCCCTGTTACATAATTAATTGTACTAAAATATTTGATGCTCTGTTCTATATTAATGTTAGCAATTGAACCAGATTAAACAAAATGGTTAAGAGGTAAATAATTTCCTGCAGGTGAGCAGAGGAGCACAACTGAAGTGTTCCTCACAACTTATTTCAGGTGGCATTCTGAGATTCTAAGATGTGTACAATACGATTTTCAAATGTGATTGAAATTCTGATTTTGTTTTTTATGATGTTAAAAAATGAAAAGATTTTGAGCATACCAATGTTTTCAACAATGTGCAGACAATCCAAAAGTGATTATATTGTATTTGGATGGGAAAAATAGAACTGAAATTGGCTTAGAACTAAAAGTAAAAATAGTAAGTCATTTGTGATGTGTGCTGATGGGAATATGGAAAGGGATGGAGGAGTGTGTGAAGAGGATGGTAGAAGGCACATATTGACTTTATTTTCTGAACCAAAAATCAGAGCACAAGGCCTGTAACTCCAAATACAGTAATGGGAACAACGGGATGGAAAATCATGGCTATCTCAGAAAAAAACAAAAATTGTGTTCTAAGAGTACACAGAGAGGTAGTGAAATAATGACAAAGGTGTTAATCTGGGGAAAAGAAAACTACAAAAAAGAAACCAATTACTGTGAAGTGAATTATATTTTTCAAACCTGTTTCTGTTTTCCCCAAATTATTACTAGTAGTACAGGCAAAATGTGTGGTTATGAAAAAAATGTGTTAACTCTGCCTTCTGAATACATTTATTATTCCCAATCTGCATTTATGCATCAAGAAATACTTTGTACAAAAACCAAGAAACAACTCAGTCTCCAGAATGAACTCTTTTCTTTACAGTAATGAAAGACAAGCTTCTTATCATACACCTCTAGCCACTGTGCCTCTCAATCAGCAAAACTCCAAATCAACCTTCCCCTTATAAAAAACAGAACAATATCCCATTCAAAAACAACAAAACAGGCTCTGAAGAAGAAACCAGAATAGATAACATGTCTAGAAATATATTTCTTTCTTGGATGAGAATGCAGCTTGTGTGAAGGCCAGAAATCTTTTCAGGAAGTTTCGAGATATCTCATTTTAATGTCTACTCTTTGATTTTTTTTTTTTTCAATCTGGGATAAACTCTGTATCTTGTCACCAACATTTCAACAACATATCAAACCAAAGCAGTTAACAGTAGCAAAGTTTCATTACTGAACAAAGGGCATACTTCCAGTATAAATAAATGATCACTTTTTCAATAAGACAAAAAAGGAGTGATTACTTTTTCAGATATATTTGTCACTTTGTACTAGGATTCCTTTGAACATAAAAATTCTCTAGGGATTTACCTTTTATGTATGCTTCATGAATATTTGGTTTATGCACAACTCTTTAGCAATGCAACTGTGGCCTCCAAAGGTGTACAGTATACCTATATACCCAGAATAACAGACTAGGTACAAGTGCGGGCAGAATTCTAAAGACTTTGGGGAGAGGCTTGCGAATCATGAATACAAAATAACCCAAGAATAAAGAAAATTAATCAAGTCCAGCTCTCACCATAAATTCGCTCATGACCAAAGTAACAAATGGGAAGTAAAAGAACCATGTAACTCACCGAGATACTCAGTGTTTGTCACCAGGGACCCGTGACAAATCCAGGCTCATTCAAAGATTGATCTGTAAAGAGAAAGAGGAAAAGAGCATTATCATTTATGGGGAAGTGGAAACACAAGAAATAGCTTGACCATTGTCTGGTAGAACATTTTGCAAGCCAGGCTCGGGTATGGAGTATGGAGGGGAAAGGAGAATGCATGTCGGAACCGCCTTGCTTTCCACTCATTTGGCTGCAACGCCGTACATCTAGTTTGCAGCTACCCTTTCTGGGGAGTTGAGGCCTGCCCTCTTACGGAGGCCAATGCCAGCCCTCAGCAAAAAGTAACTATCAACATTTTGATGAAAACCCTCTATCAGACTATGAAACACATTTTTTGCTATTTTCTTCAAAAATGCAGATCTCATCGAGTGATTTCTCTGCTTAAAATGGCTTCCCACTTTGAAGGTCAAGGTAAGACTTCTTAATAGGGTTTAGCCCTTAAGGACCTGATCCCAGTCTCCTTGCCTTCCCACCTTGCAGTCTCCTGCCCAGCCAGACTAACTCATTGGCATCTCTAGAAGGCCACACAATTGCCCTCACCTGTAGGCCTTGAGCATGAGGGTCGCTCTGCCCAGAAAAACATGCTTTCCCTGTTTGCACAGAACCTCTTGCCAGCGTGACCTCGTTCATGCTCAGGACTCAGCCACTAACCACCTTCTCTGGACAGCTCCCCGGACACCCAAGCTCATTCGGGTACCTGCCCACCAGATTCCTGCTGTGTTGAATTTCTAACTTTACCTCAGCATTGAGCAGCTTAGTTTGTGACAATTTACTAAATGATCTCATTTTTATTGTTTGGCATTGTTACACACCTTATTTATTATTGCATTGTCTGTATGTAGTAGAGTTTCTGGCATATAATAAGTGCTCAATAAGTGTCTGATGAATAACTATATGGACAGAGTGAATTAGCATATGACAGAACAAGTGAGTAATTTTGTCACTATTTATCAAGCATTTTTTTATGCCAGGCACTGAGTTAAATTCATTACAAATATTTTCTCTCTATTCTTTTGCCCAGATTCTGTCTTCCTGTGTTACAAATGACTTGTCTTGACTCTCTGAACCCATTCTGTTCTCAAGACCATTTATCCTTCAGCCTTCTAGCTTGGGTTCCTCATGCCTAATTAGCAAAAATTAGACTTTGCCTGGCAAGACCTGTCTGAGTTGCTGTTCTTGAATTTGACTCTTAACTCATTTTAAGACTCTGCCAGAACTCTTCCTAGTTTTAAGTGAGGCCTTCAGCTCTTTTTTTTTTTTTTTTTTAATAAGGCCTTGGAACCTCTAAAAGTTCAACAGGCTATTTGGTTTGGTTAGGCCTCTTGGTTGGTTTAAAGCAGTTGGTAAACTATAGCCCACCCACAGCTAAATCTGGCCCACCACCTATTTTGATAAATAAACTTTTATTATAATACAGCCATATCCATTTGTTTACGTCTTGTCTCTGGTTGGTTTTGTGCTACAACAGTGAAGATGAGTAGTGGTAACAGAGACTATATGACCTGCAGAGCCTAATGTATTTACTGTCTGGTCCTTTACAGAAAAAGTTTCTCAAACACTGGTCTAGATCACCTTGTCACCTAATAATAGCACTTGCTATACAATATTCCTTATAGGTGTTTATTCAGCCTTTTTATTGGAGAGAAGATTCTAACTCGAAAAAACTCATTTACTTATTGGAAGCTCGAACATAGAAAGATCTCCCTTATGTTAACATTTAAATCTAAATGCAACAAAGGCACAGAATAAGACAAGAGAGCAAGAGTCTGAAATGTTAACTTTCTTTAGTCACTGCTGTATTCGACTTACAGATTGCTTTTTACTTTTCTGTATTTTTTACATGTTTCTTTACTGTCTGAACATTGCTTCTATAAATGGGAAAAAATGGAAAGATCAACATCGTTTTTGATTTGTCCTAGATCTGACTACTCACCTGAGCTCACTATGGGGGTTACAGAACCTTTCCATGAGTTCCTCTGTCAGGGGAGAGTGTAAACTCATTACAAGCATGAGCAGAAACCGTGGTGGCCCCAACGGGAATACCAGGGGAAGCAGACGGTTTCTGAGTTGTGTTGATGGCTTAAATAGATAATGAGATTAAACAGCTCGTGGAAAGTTGCTCTATCAAAAACAGTCATGTGATATAGTTTTCTTGTTGGACTCTCTGCCTTTCGTATGAACCTCCCAGAGTTCTTAAGATTGTGAAGCCCAAGGCTGAAAGGGACTTTAAAGGTCTTCACCCCCTCCCCCACCCCACCCAGTCCTTCAGATTGTTCTACACAGTCTTGTCATTGTAGATTCCCATAGCGCATCTCGAATGATGGGACACTGACTTTCTGCAGAGGCAGCACATCTCTCACGTTGAAATAGATCTGAGAGCTTCCATTCATTGGTGATAATTCTCTCCCATGTGACGCTATGAACTAGTCTACGCCTTTTGCTTCATAGCCACTCTATAGGAATTTAAATCCCTGGGTTTTCTCCTCTTTTAGCTGAATATCCCCAGTTCTTCCAGCTTATTCTTTCTGGTTCTCTGACCATCCTTTGTGCTTTCTCTGAATAAACTCCAGTTGAGTAGTGTTTTAAGTGCACCATGTCCCAAGGCACAGTGGCACCATCATCTTCCTATTTTAGATCCTATGTGCCCTCTGAAGCACATGAGTTCAATTTTAAATTAGGCTTGATTTTCACACCCTTGCTCACAGCTCCTCAATATCTCCTCCTTGGTCTGCCCACATGATACTGCTCTAACTTTGATTACATTATCTTGTTCTCTTTGCTACACCTGCTTAAATCTTATATCTTTAAAAGGAAATACAGTGTCTGACATCAGGCCCTACCTCTTTATCCCTCCTTCCATTTGAACCTCTGCTGGCATTATTTGCTTATGTTTAGTTTTCAGTTAATCACAATTCCAGAAATATGGACAACAGAATAAAGAATGGAAGCAGGTCTCTGAGCCCTATCACAATTTGTGTTAATATTTTGATATATCTTTTCCAGCCTTTATTCATATGTTTGTGTATAGGAGTATGGCATGAGCACAGTAAGTTCCAGATTTTTTACAAAGCTCTCAAAATCATAATTTTAGATCACTTTGCCATATTCTCTCTGGGAAAGCCCATGAATTCATGTGACCATTTTTCTAAAGTTGTATATTTAGGTTGTTTTTGTAATTCTCCTATTATAAACAATGCCACAATAAGATTTTTTCCCCCACAGGTCTTCTTCATATTTAGGACTATTTCTTAGATTTAATTCATAGAAAACTATTCCTCTTAAATAATTTTTGGCTGAAATATTGTGAGATAATAGAGTATAAGCATCTTTTAGAGATCATCGACTCAAACCCCCTATTTTAAGTAAAGTCACTTGACTGAGATCAGATAACGACTTAACAGAAGAATGCATCTACCTACCCTCAAACTAAAGGATGTTTCATCATGTCCCTGCTCTATCCCTTCCAGAGGACTACTTGCTGCATCCATCTAAGAAGGCATATAAATCTTACTTGAGTAAAGTCTATATCGTGCAAATAGTGATTAAAAAATAATAAAAACAAATCAAGGCACTCTAACAAAGCAACAAAATATCCACCCAAGTATATATATTTTGAAAATATTTCCATTTCAATAACTAGATTGCTACAGGAAACAATCAGAACAGTGTGATTTTGGAATATGAAGATTTTTATAACTATAATAGTCTTTATTTACATCTCATGGGATTGCCCACCATTTCCCAGCTTGCCTATATGAGATGGACTTTTCCATTGCAAATAATATATTTTTTAATATGCATAGCTTCTTGGATTATGTATAGCATTTGCTTCAACAGTCATGAAAAGACTTCTACAAGCACTTATGCCACTTTCAAAATCCTAGGCACTACAAATGCTTTTCCAGCACGTATTTGGAGCAGAACATGCATGACATGCCAATCTGGTGGAGAAAATCACCCAGTGCCATTGCTGCTATGTTCACCTGGGAAATACTTCTCTCTCATCTCCTTTTCTTCATTCTTATTCTTCTTTTCCCACCAGTTAGGGGGTATGATGAACAATACTTTTCCCTTTAGGTTTATATATCATTTAATAAGCAGCCCTCTCATTTCTATGGAGTACAAGGCACCATGTTGGACACAGAGAACACAGCTATGGACATATGGATGTGGTCCCTGTCCTCATGGTCTTCACCCTGCCAAGACCCCATGGTGGTTGTTGCACACTATCACTATGATCTTCATGTCTCTGATTCTGGTTTCACCCTTCCCATTGTTAGCAGATATCTCAGAAAATGGATTGCTTAATGACAAGAAAGTAGAGGACATATCAGAGTCTAGCCAGTTTTATAATGAACTCTGTTAAAGCTACCCTCCCACCTCGCACCTCCAACCTCCCACCCTTCATACTCCAGTACTATCTTCCTGGCCACAGTATAGACCCCTGGCAGCCACTGTGAGCAAGAACACTATCTTCCTGGCCACAGTTGCTTGGGCAAAATGCTGCTATTATGGCCACTCAGAATCCTTTCCCCAGAAATTTGGAAGTTGGACCAAGGTAATTAGATTTGCAGGTGGCTGCATTATCCTACATACATTGGGGACCTGGAACTGATTCTTTTTCCATGTGGACCAGAGACCAAAGCAAGCCAGTCCTCAGAGGCAGAAGAATTAAGAGGCCATGGGGAGGGGGAGGAGATGAGATGGAGGGTGGAGACTATGTATAGCTTTCTCAGCCTCCCCTGCACCCCTCATCTTGTTTTTCATGAGATATTTTTTTCTCTCTTATAATAAATCCCACTTTTTGTTTTGGTTAAGCTGCCTCAGGATAGTTTCTATAACTTAAAACCAAGTGGCCTAACTAACCTAATTAATATGGTGGAGGCGGGAAGGTGGGTAAAAAGAGAACAGGTGCGACCTCAAGAAATCTGGGCACATGACCTCACAGGGGTGGTGGCCGGGCTTCCTGTGAGAAACGCTGCTGGGCAGTAGTGACAAGATGAAGGGGGGGAGGGTTATATGCCCAGACTTGATGTCAGTTAAAAGGAAACATTAACACAAAAGATAATCAAAATTCAAGGCTCTCAGAATTCGAGAGTTGGTACAAAGAGCCTTCCTAATCAGAGAGAAAGAGAAATAGCCTCAGAGATAAAAATTACAGAAAAAAATATAGGTGAATTTTAGGTATATGATAAAAGACTGAATGCTGGTCTTATAGTTGAGCTAATGAGACTGATTTTTTAAATAGAAGGAACAAAATTTGAACATAAAAATCATTCCTGTCTCATTAAAATGTCCACCTAAAAATATGGGATTCTTATTCCCACAAAGCTGTATAAGCCAATTCCAGAATGCTAGTTGTTCAGATGGTGCTCAACTAAAGAGTGCATGAGACAGACCCCAGCTGTGTGACATTAGGAAAGTCAACAAATCTCCGTGGGCCGTAAGTTGATTCATATGAAAAATGGGGCACCGTATATGCAATTGAGAAGATTGCTGTGAGAATAAATGAGATATCAAAGTAGCATAGGTCCTGCTACAGAATCTGACACAATATATATTAGAGTTCTCTTTCTTTTTGGCTTTCGATGATATACATGTTTTTGGTCAAGCTGAAAGGCATTTGGAAGAAAGATTAGTAAATCTGGTCCAGATGAGAAATGGTGTGTAAAACAAGGTGAGATTGTCCAACAAATTTCTATTTAGCATCCACTATTTGCTGACTCCAGTGCCAAACTATCAGGTAACAAGGAAGATTCTCAAGCATGAGTCAGGTCTTGATCCTAGAGAGTTGGTGCTCAAGCCTCAACCCAGAAGACTCTTAGATTCTGGCTCATGGAAGATGATAAAGTGGAAGTCCCGCATTGGGATATGAACTCATGTCTGTGGGTTACAGATTCACTCATATAAACTTCACACCTGCTACTTAGTATAAGCTTTTGTTTCTTAATCTTAATTAACACTTCCAATGAGAACAGGAAATTCAGAAGAACATAAATATTCTGCCCAAACTGGGGCCAAGGAATTCTTGTTTCTCTGCCACATGTCCTAAAATGGCTAAACAAGTGAATAAATAAACAAGTCCTCCCCTAGCACAGTGTTGTAATTGTCTAGCTACTTGTCTGAAGGCCTATGGACTGACTGTGAGCTTTGTCAGATAAGGGACTTCATGTCTAATCTGTTCCTGCCTGATTAAAGTCCCAATTTCATGCACAGTGCCTGATACGCTATAGGTGCTGTAGGAAAGAGGGAACAATGAAAGAAGGAGGGAATGAAGGAGGAAAGGAAAAAATGAAGGAGGAAAGAAGAAAAAAATCTGTAAACCGGAGTATTGATTGAATAATCTTTAAGGTCTTTCTATCACGAAGATTCTAATATTCTGTAAGTTTATTTCTAGAAGATGGGTTAGAGGCAGAGGACCTCTTAGACTTCTACCCTAGTGCACCTACTGAAACAATGGCAGAGAAAGCCAGTGCTGTTTCTAACCCATAGGTAAAACATTTTCCCCAGGGAGCTAAATTCACATAGAAGCTCTAGTTGTGAGTTGAAGTAGAAAGGACAGGAATCAATTCCAGAGGTCCAGCTCCACTGACTCCTGTGTGTAGATGCAATCCCAGGGTGGGGATAAAGTCCTAGACGGGAAAAACCTACAGACAGCAGAATTCTCAGGGCAAAGGCACCATCCATCCACCCACACATCTGCCCGCTTGTTGGGCTGGTCTAATTTAATGTTGGATAGAAAAGAGAGATTGGTGATCAAGGTTCTAGGATGCAACTTTGCTACTGATTCTCTGGGAAACATGATTCATTTATTTACATATATTTGGCTACTTATTCAACCAACGTTAACTGACTGGGAAGGCCAAGTTATATGCAAATACATGGCAGGAGCCACCAATCTAATCTTAGGGAATTTCAAGAGGAAACATTAAATGTTAGGAGGTAACAATTAATATAAGAGAATGGATGGGTATCAGTTGGCCATCCAAAGAGTAGGAGAAAGGAAATTAAATAGAGGAAACAGCATATGCAAATATCTGGCCATTAGCAGGAACATGATATAACTGGGGAAACCATGGGAATTCAGTATGGCTGGAGCATGGGCAGGTGCCTCAAAGGGGCCAGGTCTTGAAATGCTTTGCAAACCTCACGAATCAGTGGATTCTTTTTCTGTAGAACAGTGGGAACCACTGAAGGAAGCTGGAAGACCAGTTAGACAGCTGCAAAAGCAGTTCCAGACAGCGATGAAGGTGGGCTGCTCTACTGTAATGGCCGTGGGGAGCAGAGAGGAGTGGAAAGATTAGGACATAATTAGGAAGTAGGAATTTTCAGTCTATCTATGTTTTACATATGCAGAACGTAAAGTTCTCGTCACATTTTCCCTGTGGTTTGGATCCCTCCTTACAGGACAGGGCGTATACTAAGTGCTTAACAAGAGTCAATCATTACATTGCCGCCAACATACTGTCATCACTTCTGAATGCTGGTCAGGGCCTGGTCTTTAGCTATGCTGTGATATTAGCCAGATATTACAGGTAGTTTGAGGGATATTTTTTATCTTCTAGCTTGTCAGCACCCAAGGTCAGAGATTTCATCTGCTTTACTTCCATGAAGCCATGAAGCCACAGCACAGCTAATGTAACACAATAGAGCAAAGAGTGACCCCAATTTCCCCACTGGTCTGATGGCCCCGGGGTCAGCTCTTCTCAGGGCTCTCAGGACTGAAGCCGTCACAGTGCGAGGGACCTCTGCACTCTGGTGCCGCCTCTGCCGCGCGCGTGCTATAGTTAAATGTGCAATTTTAAGAGAAACAAAATTGAGTTCAGAAAGTGGTTGCTGAGGCTGCAAGTATTCGATCCTGCTACTTGGGAATCTGTGGGTGGACTGAGGGATCGTGGTAGATACGGATAGTCTTAGACTCTAGGCCAATCTGTGTAATCTTGCAGCCCCAGGAACCCAGACTCCTGCCCTTGTCCCAGCTCCTCAAAATTTAAGTTAATACACTAATTATTCATTTCATTCCCTGTCTCTCCCCACCCCTACTCCCAATAGAATGTAAGCTCCTTGTGCAGAGGGTTTTTGTGTTTTTTTTTTTTTGTCTTCTTATTGTATCCCCAATACTTGGAACAGAGTAGGTACTTAATGTTTTTTGAATAGTCAAATTAGCTGAATAAACGTGGGGGAAATGGTTTGAGGTTAGGCTTTGGGTTTATTGACATTTCAAATGGAACTGATCATATATGTCTTACACTGTATTGAGGGATCTTCTGAAGCCATAATGAAAACATGAAAGGCCCCTAGGTGGATGTTCAGCTGCCGTCTTTTATATTTTAGCTGGCTTACAACATCTTTTAATCTAGCTAGTCAGCCACTCATCATCTCTTTAGTTTTGCATCTGCTATGTACCTTTGTAGAGTACCTCCCACCAAATCATACCAAGGATTATGCTAGACACCATATTTACCATCTCTAACGTATACCCCTATTTCCATGCGATTATCTATACCTTCTTTTATAAATGAGGAAACTGAGGCTCAGTAGGTTCACACAGTTGGAAAGTGGGAAGGCTGGCCCTTTCCATTCCTACTTTTAGTTTTCTCATCTGAAATGGGCCTGGCATATAAGCAGTAAGCTGTGCCGTGCACTTAGCACCTCACCACTGCTGCTGGCACAGGTGTTCAGCAGCACAGGTGTCACAGGTTCCCATGGCCCCCCCCCCACACTAAAGATCCTCATAGCAAACCACAGACAGTACCTGCTTTTGGCAACTCTCATGTCATTCACTTTTTACAGTCATTTCAGCAGGAAAACTGCAAATGACGCTGCCTTCTCCTTCTGCCTGCTTGTGTACCTGGCGCACGGGTGCCCTGTCTTGAGTCTCAGCCGCCTGCTTGGCTCTGTTCAGTCTCCGGCCCTGTCTGGGGAGGCTCCAGGTGTCTTTTTGTAGCCTCTCACCAGTCCCTTCCTACTCAATTCCCTGAGAAAGCCTTCTCCTAAAGAGTCCTTTCAGGAAACAAAATAACATCTGATGGTAGCAGCAAAAGTATTTCCCTATGCATTGTTCTATACAAAGCTTAGAAAAGAATAGTAGATACTAAAAAGAATATTAGATATTAAAATACAAATATTCCATTTTCCCCTATTGACAGTGGCTTTTTGGATTAGTATCTTCAAATATTGGGAATCAGGGCCTCATTTAATTATGTATAGTGGTCTTTTGATAAGAGTGGAAACACAGACACAGCCCCAAATCCAGACCCCAGCTCCTTTCATTTACATTTGTTCATTTGCTGTGTCACTATGTCTTGGCCACATGGTAACACAACTTTGATAACTGCCTTTCTCTGTTTTTTTTTTTTTTCTTTTGCTTCTGTTTCATCATTGTAAAGAGGAGAATGATTTTGGAGCATTACAGTGGCTAGTTCCATACTCAGATCACAAAGTGGTGGAAGGCTGAGGAATAAAAGTCACCATGCCTGCCATGAGCCAGGCAATGGCTAAGTGCTGTCCTAATAATACACAGCATATTGCACATTATTGATTTTTCACAACTCTCCAAGGCATATATTCCTATTTTGTACATGTGTAATCTGAAGCTCAGAATCATATTTTTTCCAGGTCACATAGGATTTAGACCCAGAAACTGAGCCCAAGCCTCTATGACTCCAAAGCCACCACTCTTCCAACCCCATCCCAGTACTTAGCACTGCCCAGTTTTATTCCTTCTCTGCCTTGTATTATTTGTGCTTAGGGCTTCTAGCCTCCTTTGCAAGTGGCAGTAATATCTTCTATCTTTTATTCTAATTTTTTTTATCCTTTCCTTTAGTGATTAGCACAATATAAATGTGCTTCTTTTAAAACATATGTGAACATGCTTTGTTTTAATTATTAACTATTAACTCCATGAAACAGATCTGGGAATCAGACTTTTTCCTTTCTGTTGGGTTTTCTTGTAACCATCCATGCTCAGAACTGTGTTGCAGATTTTGCCCTTGAAAAACGGAACTTTTTATTCCTTTAGTTAAGAGAGTACAATAAAAATCCCCAAACTAATAATGCTTTGATTTTTTTCCTTGCCTTTTTAAAAACTTCTATTACTTATATAAAAATGGCAAACTGCCTTTTTTATTGCTTCAAATTACTTTTATTAAAATACTTTCATGCTGCCCAGTTTCAACCCAAAGCCAATGTTCATATCCAAGTCACAAATAGGAATCAGAAATATGTTTGCGTCCCTTCCCTTACCAGGCTTTTTAGTGTCTCTGTCTAAACTTTCCTCTTTGTTAATTGAAACTATGCTTCTGTTAACACTCGAAGACACGGAGATAAAAGTTTTTCTTATTATTGCATCTGGAAAGAGTTTGACACTTCCTCTATTTATATGAATTTCAATGGAAGCCAAAGGGGGGAAATAAAAAAAGAAAGGCCAGACTGCGGTGTGCCCACATGGAATAAGAGGTCTGCATGGCACGGCAAGATCAATGACGTTGGTCACGGTGCCATGCTTTTTGGTCACTCAAAACTCCCTTCTCAAAACAGACATAATCCTCAAGAAAGAGAAATAGGGATTAGAGATAAAATGGCAACCTCAAAGGACAAGATCAAGATATCAGTGGAATTTTTTGACAACCAAAACCAAAACAAAAAAATCATATCTCACCATAGTTTCTTATTTTTATTCTACACTGGGGAGGAATATGTGTGGGGAGTACTGATTTCTTGGAGGGTGCTACCCCTTCCAACTTTGGAAAGCAGTGGGGGCTCAAAGAAGGAAAATGGGTAATTTAGTCCTGTGTCTGCTTAAGGTTATACACTGAAGAGGCATAAGACATCTTACGTAGATTGCAGAGACGGTACATGAGAAAGGGCTTGAAACTGAACCCCCTTTTTTAGGAAGGGAGGATGGTCTTCAGGCACATACAGGAGCCAAGCATGACTGCAGAAAGTGGCTGGAAAGGGATGTACCTTAAGTATTTCCTTTTTTTGGAGACTACAACTAACAACTCCATTTCTTTGGCTCTTGATTTCTTCATTGTAACAAAGGCATAGGTATTTCTATTTTATGATAAATTAGTTAGAACAGATGATGGATGAGAGTGCTTTCTGTATTGCTCTGGAGTTAGATTGCTGGAGTTTAAATCCCAGCTCCACCATTTACAAGCTGTGTGGTCTTGGGCAAGTTACTTAACCTCTCTGTGCCCTGGTTTCCTCACCTACCAAATGGTTATAGAGTTGTGAGGATTAAACAAGTCAATAAAAATAAAGCACTTAAAAGTCTGTTTGGCATACAGTAAACATGACGGCTAGCTTTATTATTGTTTAAGTCCAGGCTAGTTAGATAGCATATCCTAATCAGTAACGCCAGTGACTCGGGGATATTCAAGACTCATGTAGGGTAACAGAGCAATTCCTATATTTATTAGAAACATGAGTCCTGGATTCAATTTGTTCTTTCAGCAAACATTTTTATGAGCATCAAATATGCCAGGCACTGAGGTAGAGACTGAGGAGACACAGACATCTCAGACACGGGCTCCATCTGCAAAGAATTCTGAAGGTAGGGGGAGAGACAGACAAACGGGGATTAGGAGAGACGGGGTAATTCTGGCTGGCTATGGGGCACAGTAGAGAGAGCATCCAATCCTGTCTGTTCAGGGTCTGGAAAGGCTTCAGAGAAGGCGTGATGGCTGCGCAGTGGGTGGAAGGCGTTCCTGCGGAAACCGCGTCCAGGCAGGGGGGCTGGTAGGAGCAAAGGTTGGGAGGTGAGGAAAAGCATGGCGTGTGGGGTGTGTTGGGGGAGAGAGAAAGAAGGAAGAGGAGAAGGAGGAGGAGGAGGAGGAGGAAGGAGAAAGAGGGGGAGGAGGAGGAAGGAGAAAGAAGAGGGGGAGAAGGGAAGGGAAGGAATTCCTTGTGGTCAACTCCAGCTACCAAACCCATGGTCCTTGGTCTCTAACTCCATCCCCAGACAGTTCTGGTCTTTTGAGGATCCCAGAAAATGAGGAGTGGTCATGGGGAAGTGGGGTGGGACACGGGAAATGGAGGTGATCCTTTCTTATTCTGCTTCTCCTGCCCTCCCTAAGACAGTCCTCTGTATCCTCCTTTCCCTTCCTCCTCTGCGTCATCCACCCTGAGCTTCATGCGGTCTCTGGAGCACTCACTGGAATTCCTGCCCAGGGTCCTCCTTTGTGCGCATGCTCACTCTCTGCTCGCGGCGCTCTCCCTGTGCCCTCTCTTTGCGGCTGGTACACTTCCACCCACCCTTCAGGTTTCTCTTAGATGTCACTTCCTCCACACTTCCATGTCCCTTCCCCTGCCTTATCCTAGCATTTGTCTTTGTGCTGTCCTGCTCTGTCCTCAGCCCCCAGCGTGGGGCCTGGCACTTAGTAGGTGCTTAGTGAATGCTTGTTGAATAAGTACATTGAAGGCACAAGGGATTCTCCTTACATACATCCTTGACTAGTGTCCCTTGCCTAGTGTCCCTTTCTTACTGGCCAAATGCAGTTGGTCACCATACTCTATTCTCCTGGATGTCCTTCCCCTTGCCTCTGTACTTGCGCTTCTTGTCTGAATGAAGGCTAGAACCTCCTCATGTTTCCAAAGGCATTCCTGATGTTGGATCCTCCCTTCCCTACTTAAAATCAGGCTGTGACTCCCTATTGCCCTAATTAACACCCAGAGTCCTTGGTGAGCAGTCAAGGCTCTTCCCACTGCTCTAAACAGGCCTCCATATCTGTCCTCTTACAAGGTCTCCGAGGGCTTGTCCTGGATCTGTGATGTCTAATGTCCAGCAAAGCACTTGGGACACACTTCAAGTAAAGAATACTTCAGGATCACATGAATCTAGTACAGAAAAATATACTACATGTGTATTTAAAAAATATGAACCAAAAATCTGTTTAGCATGGCACTTAGTTTTAAGGGAAATGTACCAACACAGAAACAGAGTGAAATTCAGCTAAGCTGACTGCTTACTAATGCCAGTCAAGGATCTAAATGGAGTTAATGTCCCTTGTGACACTTACCAGCTGGGCTGGTGAGCAGGTGCTCAGGGACCCTGTCTCTTAGGGAGGTAGAGGATGCTTCCACAACGGTCCTGGAAGCCACCTAGAGATAAACCCAGGTGTGCTAAACTGCTATAGCTTATTCCCTGATGGCCAGATGGCATTTTGTGACTTTTTCTTTGGGAGCATAACTTTTCTGTTTTCTTTTCTTTTTCTTTTTTTCTCCTGCACTTGTAGCCTACCTTTGAATTCTTCTGTAGAAGGGCCATGATCATCCATCATAAGGGACTTAAATTTTCTGAAAATCAGTTTCTTCCTTTGAAAATCAGCACCTTCCTCAGACTCTTCTTGTGAAGCACAATAATGCTGCTGTTATTATTATTAGTGGTAGAGATAATATGAACAGTTTGCATTTAGCCATTGCATATCACATGCCAGGCACCAGACTCTGTACTTTTACATAAGTTATTTCACTTAAATTAACGGGAAACTTCATGTCCCTTAATTCTTAGCATGTCCCATAGTTCTTAGCATGGTGTCTAGCATAGAAGAAATTCTCAATTTCTTCACTCTTCATGCCACTATTATAATTTTCTCATTTAATCCTAACCATCATTTTCTGGGGTCAGTATTTTTTTTTTATTTTGGCATATTATGGGGGTACAGATTTTAAGGTTTCAATAAATGCCCATTTCCCCCCCTCCCCCCAAAAGTCTGAGTCTCCATCATGACCATCCCCCAGATGGTGCACATCTCACTCATTATGTATGTATATACCCGCCCCCCTCCCCCCTCCCACCTGCCCAATACCCTATTACTGTAGCACCTATGTGTCCACTTAGGTGCTACTCAGTTAATACCAGTTTGCTGGAGAATATATCTGGTGCTTGTTTTTCCATTCTTGGGATACTTCACTTAGTAGTATGGGTTCCAGCTCTAACCAGGAAAATATAAGATGTGCTATATCACCATTGTTTCTTAGAGCTGAATAGTACTCCATGGTATACATATACCACATTTTATTAATCCATTCTTGGATTGATGGGCACTTGGGCTGTTTCCACAGCCTTGCAATTATGAATTGTGCTGCTATAAACATTCGAGTGCAGGTGTCTTTTTTGTAGAGTGTCACTGGATCATTTGGGTAGATTCCCAGCAATGGGATTGCTGGATCAAATGGTAGATTCACTTGTATCGCTTTAAGGTATCTCCATATTGCTTTCCATAGAGGTTGAACTAGTTTGCAGTCCCACCAGCAGTGTAGGAGTGTTCCTCTCTCTCCGCAACCACGCCAGCATTTATTGTTTGGAGATTTTTTGATAAAGGCCATTCTCACTGGGGTTAAGTGATATTTCATTGTGGTTTTGATTTGCATTTCCCTGATGATTAGAGATGTTGAGCATTTCTTCATATGTTTGTTGGCCATTCTTCTGTCTTCTTTAGAAAAATTTCTGTTCAAGTCCTTTGCCCACTTTTTAATGGGGTTATTTGATTTTTTCTTCCTAATTTTCGTGAGTTCTAAGTATATTCTAGTTATCAGTCCCTTATCGGATGCATAGGATGCAAAAATTTTCTCCCATTCTGTAGGTTGTCTGTTTACTTTCATGACTATTTCTTTGGCTGTGCAGAAGCTTTGTAGTTTGATCATGTCCCATTTATTTATTTTTGTTGCTGCTGTGATTGCCTTTGGGGACTTCTTTCTTCATAAACTCTTTGCCCAGGCCAATGTCTAGGAGAGTGTTTCCAACTTTTTCCTCAAGAGTTCTAATAGTTTCATATCTTAGGTTTAAGTCTGTTATCCAGCATGAGTTGGTTTTTGTGAGAGGTGAAAAGTGTGGGTCCTGTTTTAGCCTTCTACAGGTGGCTATCCAGTTTTCCCAGCACCATTTATTGAAGAGGGATTCTTTTCCCCAGCGTATGTTTTTGTCTGCTTTGTCAAAGATGAGATGGCTATATGAGGATGGTTTTATATCAGGATTCTCACATCTGTTCCACTGGTCAATATTCCTGTTTTTGTGCCAATACCATATTGTTTTAATTACTACAGCTTTGTAGTATAGTTTGATATCTGGCATATTAATGCCTCCCATTTTGTTTTTGTTGCCTAGAATTGCTCTTGATATTCGGGGTCTTCTTTGGTTCCATACGAAGCGTAAAATTATTTTTTCTATATCTGTGAAGAATGCTGATGGGAGTTTAATAGGTATTGCATTGAATCTGTAGATCAGTTTGGGTAGTATAGACATTTTGATGATATTGAGTCTGCCGATCCACGAGCATGGTATGGATTTCCATCTGTTTACATCCTCTGCTATTTCCTTCCTCAGTGTTTCATAGTTCTCCCTGTAGAGGTCTTTTACGTACTTGGTTAAGTAAATTCCTAGGTACTTTAATTTCTTTGTTGCTATTGTGAAGGGAATTGAGTCTTTGATTTGGTTCTCAATTAGATTGTTGTTGGCGTATATGAATGCCTCTGATTTCTGTGTATTGATTTTGTATCCTGAGACTTGACTAAATTCATTGATCAGTTCCAGGAGTTTCTTGGTTGAATCCTTGGGGTTTTCTAGATACAATATCATATCATCAGCAAACAGTGAAAGTTTGATCTCTTCTGCCCCTATTTGGATACCTTTGATTCCATTTTCCTGTCTGATTGCTGTAGCCAAGACTTCCAGCACTATGTTGAACAGAAGTGGAGATAGTGGGCAGCCTTGTCTGGTTCCAGTTCTAAGTGGGAATGATTTCAATCTTTCCCCATTCAGTATGATGTTGGCTATGGGTCTGTCATATATGGCTTGTATCATTTTTAGGTATGTCCCTTCTATGCCTATTTTCTTAAGTGTTCGTATCATGAAAGGGTGTTGAATTTTGTCAAAAGCTTTTTCTGCATCTATTGAAAGAATCATGTGGTCTTTGTTTTTGCTTCTGTTGATGTGGTGAATTGCATTTATAGATTTACATATGTTGAACCATCCCTGCATCCCTGGGATGAAGCCCACTTGGTCGTGGTGGATTATTTTTTTGATAAGTGTCTGGATTCGGTTAGCTAAGATTTTGTTGAAAATTTTTGCATCTATATTCATTAGGGATATTGGTCTGTAGTTTTCTTTTTTTGTTGCATCCTTTCCTGGTTTTGGTATCAGAGTAATATTCGCTTCATAAAAGGTGTCGGGGAGGTTTCCGTTCTTCTCGATGTTGTGGAATAGTTTCTGCAAGATAGGTACTAGTTCTTCTTTGCAAGTATGGTAAAATTCAGGTGTGAAGCCATCTGGACCGGGACTTTTCTTTTTAGGGAGATTTTTAATTGCTGTTTCTATTTCAGCTGTTGAGATTGGTCTGTTCAGGGAATCTATTTCTTCCTGGTTGAGCCTAGGGAGGCTGTGTGTTTCTAGAAATGTGTCCATTTCCTCCACATTTTCCAGTTTGTGTGCATAAAGATTTTTGTAGTATTCATAAATTGTATCTTGTATCTCTTTGGGATCAGTTGTGATATCTCCTTTTTTATTCCTGATGGAGCTTATTAGAGATTTCTCTTTTCTGCTTTTCGTTAGCTTAGCCAATGGTGTGTCAATTTTATTTTTTCAAAGAACCAACTTTTTGTTTTATTAATCTCCTGAATAGCTTTCTTGTTTTCAATTTCGTTTAGTTCTGATTTGATCTTGTTGATTTCATTGCTTCTGCTGGGTTTGGGGTTGGTCTGTTCTTCTTTTTCCAGCTCTTTGAGTCGTTTCATTAGATTGTCTATTTGTGATCTTCTTGTCTTTTGGTTATAGGCATTTATGGAGATAAACTTTCCTCTCAGAACTGCTTTAGCTGTGTACATGATTTTTTCTCTGTGTGTGTTTTAAGAGATGAGGAGTCTGAGGATTTCAGAGTGTAATGATATTTAAGAGTGGAGCAGGATCCAAACCTTAGCTGTCTCTTGATCAAAGTCGTTCAGTGTAATAGATACCAAAGCGCTTTATGAGACACAGGGCTCTACTCATGTGTTAGTTGTTATCTCTACACCCAGGAAGTGAAGTAAGAGGTCAGTGCCTATAAAGAGGTAGGGGGAACATTTAAATAAAATTGAGACAAAATTATCATCAAGTGACAAATGTCTTGGTCAGAAGGGTGTGAGTGTGTGTGTATGTGTCTACAAGCAGTTTTTTGGGAAAGATTTTCTTAAGGATCTAAAGGGCTAAGTTTTCTGGCTTTCCCTTGAGTTCATGATGTTTACTCCAGAGAAAGGGCACACAAGGAGACCTCCAATCCTTGCAGGGCCCAAGAGGCATATACAGTAGGGGTTTTCTGCAGTTCACACATGCACAAAATGACAAGCAAGAAAACTGCCTGCTGCCTTCCTATTTCCTACTTTAGTGTTTCTGGCCAAAAGTTTCCTGACCTCAAGTACCATAGTCTTTCTTGTGTAAAGCACCTAAAAATTCTAATTCTCAAAACCAAAGGTGAAATGAACTGCATCAGGCCCCTCACACAATATTTCCTCGGGGCACAGGTGCACTGAACAGGTATCCAGGAAGTCCAGGTCTCAGGGTCGGCTCTGCTGTCACTTGCCCTGTGACCTTCGTCGGGCCCTTCTCTTTAGCCCCTTTTAGCTTCCTCATCTGGAGAATGGACAGTTTGAGCCCAGTGACTGATTTCCAGCTTGAAAAGAACAGGATTCTACTGAGTTCAACACATGCTCTGGATGCATGTGGATATACACTAATGCTCATATTTTAACTTAGCAAGAATAAAGTTCAAACACATTTATTTTGGGGCAGCACTGCTGCTGCCTCTCTCTCTTCTTTTTGTCCTCCTCCTCTGTTTTAAATGAGCCACATTCCCTCATAGTGGTCACTCTCCCAAAAGGCGCTAAGATGCGGACCCATTAGGCAATGTGACTTTGGCGTGCTCCTGAGGGCTCCCCGTCTGGTTAGCCTCTGGCCTCCTTAATAAGCAGCAGGTCCTAGCTCCTTGCTCTGCCCCAAGCTGCAGGTGACTGCGCCGAGGCTGGCAGGGGTGTGCGGAGGGCAACGGCCCTGCCCAGGCCCGGGTAAGGGAAGAGCACTCAGCACGCTTGGGGACCACGTGTCCTATTACACTAGCTTATTGGGGTGCTTGACATCAAAGTCACTCCTGCAGAGCCCGGCGCGTGCTTCCCCCACCAAACTGAAACAATATGAAAGAGCTTGGGCTACGGTCCAAAGCAGCATTTATCACTTGCTGTATCGCTCCTAGTGGAATTCCCTTGCCCCTGCAAAGCCACACTGTCATTTCCACATGAGGGAGCTTCCTGTAGCTCAGGGTGTACGTTTTGTGGAGATGTTTCTATGCATGGATGAAAACAGACACTCAGAACCCCCCTTTCCTACGTTCATCCAAGCCTTCCTGGAGAAGAGGCAAAATGTGTCCTGAAGCTGGGCCAGTTTTAGGTCTCTGGCTGTTTCTATGAATCAAGGAGTTTGACACCAACCTGGACAACACAGCGAGCCCTAGTCCCTAAAAAGAAAATGTAAAAACATAGCCAGTGCTGATGGCACACGCCTGTACAGGGAAGGCAGACGCAGGAGGATAACTTGAGCCCAGGAGGAGTTAGTTCAAGTGAGCTATGACTGTGCCACGGCACTCCAGCCTGTGCAACAGAATGGAGCTTTCTTTCTTAAAGAAAAGAAAAATAGTAATTTTAAAAAGGATTAGATAAAAGGAGAAGAGAGAAACTACAAGTTCCCATATTTTTCTTTTGGCATTGCAAAAGATCAGGTCACTCTGTTTTGGAGAACACTGATTTGGATGAGCTTGACTGCCTTTGAAGTCCAACCTCTCTCTTCTTTACTCTTCTCACAACCTCCGTCCAAGCATTACCGTTTCTGACATGTAACAACCTTCTAGTTAATTCTCCTGTCTCCAGTCTTTCTACTCTTAAACCTAATCTCCACGCAAAAGCAAGAGAGAGATTTCTGTGACCACACCCTGCCTTGAGACTTCTGGGCTTAAAGCCCTTTGACCTCACCTGGGCAGGGTGAGAGAACTTTCCCAGCATAGTGTCCAGAGAAACGCCATTCTGCATTCTGGGGGAAGTGAAAAGATACACGTGTAGTGAACGAGGTTTTACTTACTCAAGGAAGTTGAAGAAACACCAAGTTATACGGATTTTTTATCTTTTATTTTTAATTGTAGGACTCCTGGAAGCCTTGAATGTACTCTGTGAACTGTTAATCTTAAGAGGGGACCCAGTGTATACCATTTTCCAGACTTTTTGGTCATGAAGCATCTTTTCTAGAACATTACTACTAATATCATTCAGAATGATGTTTCATTACACACAGGTTTGGGAAACACCGGCCTTCAGGTTCAAGTCTCAACACTTTAGTGGGGCCAACAATGCCCTTCATCATCTGCCAGTCCAACCTCATTTCTTTGGTATTTTCTCTTTTTATGGACCTCCCCCCCACCCTTAATTCCTACCCTTGGTTTGAGCCTAGTGGTGCTCAAAGTGTGGTCCAGGGATTCCTGTATGTTTCTAAGATTTTTTTCAAAAGGTCCACCAAGCCAAACCCATTATTTTCTTAATAATATTGGGATGTTACTTGCCTTTTCACTCTTATGGTCTCATGGATATACAGAGGAGCTTTCCAGAGTCTACTTGGGTGTAGTTTTTGCAACAGACTTAGTGTAATAGCAGATATGATAATCCAGCTGTCTTTTATTAAACCATATTAAAGAGACTTGAAAAATGTAAAACAACTCCCATTTGTTTTAGAAAATATAGCTTCTTTCCAAGAAATATGTCATTTATGTGAACATGTAATGGGCTTACTGTTATTTTAAATGTTTCCAAGTTTTAATTTCTTATATGGTAAATATTGCCGGATATAACCCATATAAACAATTTATATTAATTTTTAAGAGTGCAAAGGGTCTTGAGATAAAAATTTGAGGACCACTGTTCCAGTCATATGTAACTACTGACAGCTGGGAGTTGATGCAACCCAGACATTCTTTCTTTCCTGCCAGGTCCACACACACACTGCCCTCTTTGCATAAATTTTTCCTCTGTTAATTGAGTGAAATATATTGGGCACTTTTCATGTGCTTTTCACATGCTAGGTGCAGTCACAGTCATCTTGGGAAATCAGTATTACCTCAATTTCTGAGAGGAAATCAAAGCTCAGAAAAGTAAGGTATCTTGACATAGCATTTAGGCTTAGTTCTGACTCAAGTTCAGTGCTTTGCTTTCTACAATTGTCTTTCTTCTGACGCAGGTCTCCCTGTGCAACCTTTGATTCTGTCAATATCATGAAAATCCATTCTTTTTGCTCATAAATTCTGGGATATGCGCAGTAATTTCTTTCTTTCTTTCTTCTTTCTTTCTTTCTTTCTTTCTTTCTTTCTTTCTTTCTTTCTTTCTTTCTTTCTTTCTTTCTTTCTTTCTTTCTTTCTTTCTTTCTTTCTTTCTTTCTTCTTCCTTCCTTCCTTCCTTCCTTCCTTCCTTCCTTCCTTCCTTCCTTCCTTCCTTCCTTCCTTCCTTCCTTCCTTCCTTCCTTCCTTCCTTCCTTCCTTCCTTCCTTCCTTCCTTCCTTCCTTCCTTTCTTTCTTTCTTTCTTTCTTTCTTTTTCTTTCTTTTTGAGACAGAGTCTCACTCTGTCACCAGGGCTATAGTGCTGTGGTGTCAGCCTAGCTCACAGCAACCTCAAACTCCTGGGCTTCAGAGATCCTACTGCCTCAGCCTCCTGAGTAGCTGGGACTACAGGCATGCACCACCATGCCCGGCTAATGCTTTTCTATATATTTTTAGCTGTCTGGCTAATTTCTTTCTATTTTTAGTAGAGATGGGGTCTTGCTCTTGCTCAGGCTGGTCTGGAACTCTTGACCTTGAGTGATCCTCTCACATCAGCCTCCCAGAGTGCTAGGAGTATAGGCCTCAGCCACTGCTCCCGGCCTCACAGTAATTTCTAAAAAATAAAATAAAATAAAATAAAAGTTTCATCAGAGTTGCCTTGCTACTCTTCTGGTGGTGAAGCCCTGTTCTTCAGGCTTCCTAGGGTTTTGCTTTGTCCATTCTAGTTCAAAGGAGAACAAGTCCTCGTTCTTTCTTCCTGGAGGAACACCAGCACCAAAGCTGGCGTGTGGCATGCGTGTGTGTAGTTAACGGATGGGTGCAGAGTCCAGATTGCTGCGTCTGTATGCCCACTGCTTTATTTCTCATCCATTTCTGCATTATTTTAAGTGCCGTCAACACCTAAGCCCAGGCTCATTGACTGGCTTCTGAATAAGTGGATCAAAGCTCTCACCATTCACCTCTTTGTCAGGCTTATTTCCATCTCTGCTCCCTCACGCCTCTTCCAGGTTACTTCTCTGATGGCTGTCACATTTGTCCAACCAGCGTTTCCCTTTCTCTGCCAACAAGTCTCCGATCCTCTGATGGGAACTTTCCTGGTGTAGGTCCCAATACTCAGTTGTCTCCCGGACAATGTGTGCCCAAGATGGGCTTTCTGCCAATCAGATGCTCTTTCATGGGAATTTTAATTTGATCAGAGAGATTCAAAGACTGAAAAACACTTGGTGTTCAATCAACCCAGCTGTGGCATCCTGGAGAGACCATCCATTACTTCCTGACATGCAGCTCTCTGGAGTACCTCGAGTTCCGGTACATTCTGAGACCTACTTACTTAAAGTATAAACCACCACTTTCCTTCTAACCCGCCTGAAGTTATCCAAATATATACACTGTAAGATGAAAGAATCTTTCCTGCATCTGATAATATGCATCTTTGTGCATACCCCCTGCTGCTCTGAAGTTTTCATTTGTTCACCATTGTCCAGATGATAAAGTCTAAAATCTTGCTTGACTTCATGGTCCTGAATTTCTATTAGTCAATCTCTCCAGCCCACTGCTTTATTTCTCACCTCAGAGACCTCAAACAGATTTGTGTCCCTTGTTTTAGAAGCCTTGGAGATTTAGAAGCTCTGCATTGGGAAGCAGGAGAACCTGATTTTAAGACTCAGTCCTGGCATTTTCTAGCTGTGTCATTTTGGTATTGATGATATTGATGATAACTTTCTTTTCTTAAGCATTTACTATGTGCAAGGAATTTTATATGTGTTATTTGTAATACTTAAAATAATCTGGTGACTTTTAACTGGGGGTGGGGGACAATTTTTCAACCCAGGGGATTTTTGGCAATAGTTGGGGACAATTTTGATTGTTACAACTTGGGGGGAGGTTGTACTACCGTGTTTCCCTGAAAATAAGACCTACCCATAAAATAAGCCCTAGCAGGATTTCTAAGCATTTTCGCAATATAAACCCTACCCCGAAAATAAGACCTAGTCATGGGCGTGGCTACGCAGCGTATCTGCACAACCCATGCATTTCGTATCAGAGCCGTAAAGACGATGAGCAGCCCTTCTCTGCTCCATGAGAGCTCTATTGCTTGACATGAGAGATTGGGGCCAGTGGTTCTCAAGGAAATAGAGTCACAAGAAATTCGGGATGGAATTCGGGGTTTGGAGAGTTATGATGATGTTCCAGAAGAAGACAACTTCACTATATTTGAATAAATGCAGATTGTTGTACTGTATTTAAAAAAAAATAACACATCCCCTGAAAATAAGCCCTAGGATGTCTTCTTGAGGAAAAATAAATATAAGACCCTGTCTTATTTTCAGGGAAACACGGTACTGGCATCTAGTGTTTACAGGCCAGTGATGCTGCTAAACATCTTACAATGCATAGGACAGCCCCCTACAACAGATAATTATCTGATCCCAAAGGTCTATCATGCCAATGGTGAAAAACTCTGAAATAATTCTATGAGATAGGTGCTATGCTCACTTTACAGTGTGGAACCTTAAGGCTCAAAGAAATTTAGTGACCTGTCCCAGGTGCACAGCTAGTAAGTAGTGAGCCAAGAGCCAAACATAGGCTAGTCTTAGCTCCAAAGCCTGTATCTTCAAATATCTCAATTTCTTTTCTAGATATGTAAAACCCAAGCTGGGATCCCGAGAGTCAGAGCTCAGGGCAGAGGTGGGCTAGAGACCCCTACAGGTCAGGGAGACAGTCTGAGCAGAGGGTCAAATCAGGCCAAATAGCTATATTAAAGGGTCAATCCAGGTAGAAAGTAACTGAGCACAAACTTAAGTCTCCAGAATGGAATACAAGAGTTTCAAACGGAGCAGAGGAGACCTCGCAGAGAGAATCAGTGTGGCCCTGGTATGGCCACAGGAATTTCTGATAGTTTATGAGGCCTTGCCACTATGTGGAAGGACTTGTGTACAAGAGTAAAAGATAGATGAGACTTAGAACAAGTTACTTAATCTATAAAATTCAGTCTCCCTTTCTGTGCAATTAGGAAAACTTCCTTACCCACCTCGTAAGGCTCCAGAGAGGGAACGGATGTGAAAGAGATGTGTAAATCTGCTGTCATTTAGATCACGTGCATGCTAATTGTGATATTCAAAGTCTCTTTGTCTCCTTCCCAAATTGTCCCACATTCTCAGCTCCCTCCCTTGGTACTAGCTCTGTGTGTATGTAATGAAACAACTTGAACTTGTTCCTGCTTTCCCAGTACACTGTCCCCAGTGGCCTGCAGTTTGGTTATTACCCCTCATCACGGTATTTGTTCCAGACTATCTTGGTGGTGTTAACATTATTTGTCAATAAATCATTGCCTTTTCCTGTGTTTGAGTGCCCAGGGGCCATTGTATTTGGGCTCATCTTGAAAATCCAAATAGTGTAAGTAGAAAGCATAAATAATAGATAACCTTCTCATTCCCTGAGGCTTCCAGCAGGCCTGTTCACAAATGTAGTTTCTCTTTGACTCTGTCCAGTCTAATTTTAAGGGTCTATGGGAACAGTGCTTAGACCTGAATGAGCAAACATTAACGGTCAAATTCTTTTTCTTATCAATGTTCTTCTTAAGCATTATGTGTCAAGAAGGGTAAGTGTGGGGATACATGTGATCACAAAGGGACAGAATTTGGCAAATATTGATCAGAATTCTGGCTCTTTTCCCCTTTAGCTTTCAGGAGAGGAAGAGATGATAACCCTTGTAAAATTATCCTTTATACTTCAAAATAATAATAATAATAATTCTCCATTAAAAAAGGAATAATTATCCTGCTGTGAATTTAACAAATCTTAGCCTCCAGACTATTTCTATTAATTAGTTGTCATTTATTTTTTTCCTCTCATACTCTTTCATGCAAAAGCAAGGCAATCGATGAAGGCATTTAACACAATTCTTTCCTCCCCACTGTAAGTGAAAGCTAACACAATTGAGTTCTTATTCCCTGAACTTCTAGCATTTCAGCATACCACTCAACTTTTCGGAGGTGGGAGGGGGGAGGGGGGAGGGGGGTGGGTGTATGCATACATAATGAGTGAGATGTGCACCATCTGGGGGATGGTCATGATGGAGACTCAGACTTTTGGGGGGAGGGGGGGAAATGGGCATTTATTGAAACCTTAAAATCTGTACCCCCATAATATGCCAAAATAAAAAAAAAAATTAAAAAAAAAAGAAAAAAAAAAGAAAAAAAAAGAAAAAAAAATTTATAGGATGTGAGTTCATTATTGTGTATAGAAATGCCACTGACTTTTGTGTGTTAATTTTGTATCCTGCAACTTTACTGAACTTGTTTATTAGTGCTAAGAGTTTTTTGTGAAGTATTTAGGTTTTCCTAAACCTATCCAAAAATGGACAATTGTTTCTTCTTTTCCAATGTGGATTTTAAAAACTTCTTTCTCTTGCCAGATTGCTCTAGCAAGCATTGCTAGTACTAAAAAAAGAAATCAAAAGGCCCATTTACAATAGCTACAATACAGTGCAATACAAATATCTAGGAATAAATTTAACCAAAGAAGTGAGAGACCTCTACAAGGAAAACTATAAAACACCAACGAAATAAATTGAAGAGGACACAAACAAATGGAAGGAAACTTTGTGCTCATGGAATGGAAGAATTAATATTGTTAAAATGACTATCCTACCTAAAGCAACAAATAGATTCAATGCAATCCCTATCAAAATACAAATGGCATTTTTCAGAAATAGAAAAAAATCCTAAAAATTGTATAGAACCAAAGAAGAGCCCAAATAGCCAAGGCAATTCTGACCAAAAATAACAAAGCTGGAGGCATCACAATACCTGATTTTAAAATATATCACAAGCCTCTCTTTACCAAAACAGCATGGTACTGGTATAAAAATAAACATATAGACCAATGGAGCAGGATGGAGAACTCAGAAATAAATCCACATATTTACAGCCAACTAATTTTTGACAAAGAGGCCAAGAACGTACATTGGGTAAAAAGTACCCTCTTCGATAAGTGGTTCTGGGAAAACTGAATATCCATATGCAGAAGAATGAATGTAAATTAGGGTAGCCACTGTTGATAAGAATATTGAGTTTTCTGAAAATTAAAATAGAACAACTATACAACCAGCAATCCCACCACTGTGTGTTTGTCCAAAGGAAAGGAAATCATATATCAAAGGAATATATGCACCTCTATGTTTATTGCAGCACCATTCCAACAGCAAAGATAGAGAATTAATATGGAAATTAATAAGAGTAAATTTTTATATTAGAAAAGGTCTGAAGATAATGAATTTAGCTTCCATGGCATACAAAACCACTCATAATCTGAATATGCTTTGTTTCATAGTGACATCTCTCTGTACCTATCTGTACCTCTGTACCTATTCATCAGTGGATGAATGGATGAAGAAAATGTGGTATATTTACACAACAGAGTACTATTTAGTCATAAAAAGAGTGAAATCAAATCATTTGATGCAACATGGATGGAACTGCAGGTCATGATGTTAAGTGAATAAGCCCAATGCAGAAAGACTAATATTGCACGTGCTCACTCATAGGTAGAAGCTAAAAAATGTTTATCTCATGGAGGATAGAATGATCGTTACCAGAAGCTGGAAAGAACATAGATGTGGGAAAAGGGGATAAAGATAGGTTGGTCTTAATGGGTACAAACACACAATTAGATAGAAGGAAGAAGTTCTAATGTTTAGTAGTAGGGTAGGGTGACCAGAGTTGACAGAAATGTATTCCATATTTCATATTTCAAAGTAGCTAGAAGTGAGGGACTTGAAATATTCTCAATGCACCAGATTGACAAATACTCAAGGTGATGAATATCCATGTTCTATGTATACATGTAATAAAATATTACATGTACCCCATAAATATGTAAGAATATTATGTATTAATAAAAATTGTGGGGTGTAGCTAAAGCAATATATGGGGAAATTTATAAGAGTAAAATTTTATATTAGAAGAGGTCTCAAGCTAATGAATTTAGCTTCCACCATGACATAAAAAACCATTCATAATCTGAATCTGTATAGTTTCATAGTGACACCTCTCTGTACCTATTACTAACCAGCACCAGTAGTAGTTGTAACAGCAATGGTAGTAACAGCTACTGCTAATTTTTTGAGCATTTATATGCCAGACATTTTTCCATACATTGCCTCATTTAATCTTCTGGTAAGTATTAATTATATGTATAGCATCGTTTATTCCTTACCACAATTCTATGGGTCATGATTATTATTGTCTCCTTTTTAACAAAGAGGATGCTATGTTTTAGGGAGGTTAAGGAAATTTCCCAGGGTTGCATAATTACACTACCACTCAAAAAATTATTGAAAACTTACCACGTGCAAGAGTCTGTTCCAAGTACACAGCTTGTGAGTAGAAAATTCGAGACTCGACTCCATGGTTTCAAAGCCTATTCTCGCCAGCCTACTTTCTTGTCATTTGTACATTCCATAATTCTCAATGAACTTTCCCTCCAATTCCAGGGGCTCAGAATAACATTTGGAACATAGTTGGGATACAGGAATTGAGAAAAGAATATTCATAATTCATTGCATTATTGGTCTGTATCAGATTTTGTGATTGTTTTTGATATATACTATTGCTTTTATTCTTCCTCAGGACTATGCTAGCTTAGTATTATTATCTGCATTTTTTTTTTTTAAGAGATGGTGTTCTTAATATGTTGTCCAGGTTGAACTTGGACTCCTGGGCTCATGTGATCCTCTCATCTCAGCCTCCCAAGTAGCTGGGAGCACAGGTGCAAGGCACTGCCCCAGCTCTATTATCTGTGTTCTATCTTCCAAATATATTTGTGTCTTTCCACTTCTCTACATCTTCTCTAGTAGTACTATGGCCTAGGACACCATCATTTCTTGTCTAGACTACTGCTTTAGTTTCTTGATTGGTTTCCCAACTTCCATTTTTGTCTCCTCATAAATTGTTTTCCACCAAGCAGCAATAATAATCATTTAAATAATATTTTTAAAAATATACATCAGACTGGATCTCCTGTGTTTAAAAACCATCAAATGCACTTAGATGAAAAGAAAACAAACTCCTTAATGTAACCTGCAAGGATCAGCATCATCTGTTGTTCCCTGTTCATCTCATCAACCTGTTCTCTGTCCACTTTGCTCCTGTTTTTCACAACCTGGCCATACTGGGCTTTTAGTTCTTAGAATATACCAATCCATTTCCCACCTATAGCTTTAACACAAGCCATTCCTTCTACCTGGAATGTGTTCTTTTACTCTCACATGGATAATGTTATTCATGCTTCATATTTCCCCTTGTATGTAACATTCTCTAAGAGATCTTTTCTATTAATAACTCCCTTCCAATATTGATTTGCCTTATTAATCCCTCTCACAGCTTTTTATTCTTTTGCTTTGGCACTTATGACACTGAGATTCAGCAGAGATCTAGATCTTATACAGATTATTAATAATAGTTAATTCTCTATCTTTATTTTACTCTATTTTACAATAGCATTTTAGACTCATGGTTATCCATTTTCCCATTTTTGAAATAATTTCTTCTGTTGACTGCCATGACACCTCA
This sequence comes from Microcebus murinus, assembly GCF_040939455.1. Taxonomy (NCBI): domain Eukaryota; kingdom Metazoa; phylum Chordata; class Mammalia; order Primates; family Cheirogaleidae; genus Microcebus; species Microcebus murinus. The sequence continues at coordinate 64,577,374 of NC_134107.1, forward strand.
CTCTTCTGTTTTTCTTCCTCCCTCACAGACTATTGTTTCTTATTTTCCTTTGCTAGAACCTTCTTCTCCAGAATTCTAAATGTTAGCAGGCCTTGGACACAGTCCTAGAGGTATTCTTTCCTCTATCTTACCTTTCTTTCAGACCTCATATTTACACATGGTTTTAAATCCCATTAGGAAACACTTTTTAATGTAAAACAAACTGATAGAAAAGTTTTATTGTTTTGAAGGAAGTGGACCCATGATAGTCTGCCACTAGTCCACTACTAAAGGTAACTATCGACTTGGTTTTAGTGACTCTATTGTTTTTAATTATAGTGATAATGATTTATTAGCTCAATACCTAGAAATGACATATATTTTGTGCTACTGTTATCACTGTTTAAAGTTATTTTTATTATTTATGCACTTGTTTCCCAGTCCAACCTTTGGTCTTTGTTGGGATAACAGGCTGATGTTTATTATTGATATCTACCACCACCTGCTTGCTCAATATCTCTACCTGGATGTCAAACAGACATCTCGGATAACATGACTGCAGCAGATTCTTCATGTCCCCAAAACACATGAAACAGATCCCCAAGCCTTGCTCATTCGAGAAAACTGTTCCACTACCCATTCAGTTGCTCAGATAAAAATTTTTATTACTCATCCATGATTTCTCTTTCATTCTGAGACCTAATTATTAGCCATCAATAAACTCCATTAGCTCCAATTCCAAAAAATATCTGAAATGTGGTCTTTTCTGGCCATCTCCACTGCTATAATCCTAATTGAAGAGCCACTGCCATGCCTCAGCTAGACTCTGGCATCAGCCTGCCAACTGGTTTCTCTTCCCATGTACACTCTTGTAGCCCCGCCCATCATCTAGCTCCATAACAACAGTTAAAAGGAGGGAATATCTGACATTATAAAGCTGATCATACCATTTTTGTAAAATCCTGTAATATCATCCTATTGCAACTAGAATGAGATCCTACCTCCTTACTGTGGTGGTCTACATGGCCCTGTGTGGCTGGACCTATCTTCATCTCCAATCTCATTTCCACTCACTTTTCCCTGTGTTCACTATGTTCCTGCCACAGTGGTTTTTCTGCTCTAAGAGTATGCCAACTTCATTCCACATCTGGCCTTTTGATCTTGTATCTTCCACTTGGAGCACTTTCCTCCAAGATATTTGTATAGCTCACTCCTCACTATAAAGGTCTCAAATGTCATCTTCTCAGAAAAGCCTTTCCTCCCTTCCTCTACCTAAACACCACCTCTGCCACCATCCCCTAATGTTGTTTCGGTCATAGCACTTCTAAGAATCTGAGATTATAGCATTTTTTATTTATCTATATTCTTATTATTTCCAAAATGGAAGTTTCTTGAAGGTGGAATACCTCTGCTGCTTTGTTGCCTTAGAGCTTAGAAAAGTACCCGGTTCATAGTAGTCAAATATTTGTTGACTGCCTGCCTTGATTCTCTTTGCTGAAATTGTTTGGGCAGACTTCAATGACTTCTAATCGGATACCAAAGATTTGAAAATATTTTTCCATGCCAATGTACATGCTTTTTCAAAGCTGACATGAGCAACTGAATCCCAGTTAAAGCAAAGAGTCTTGCTAGAGGCAAGAAATGTAAAGATTTATCGAAAACATTGATTTATCTTTACCCAAGGTAGAAGGCTACTTTGAAATCTCAAAGGTCTCCCAGTGAAGGTGAAGCATCATCTATAGAAGGGAAATGTGTGAGGTCAAAGTTTGGATAAGAAAATGAGACCAGCTTAGGTTGTTATTGACTCATTTTACTAAATCTTCATTTCTTTCAGAAATTGAAGCATCCTAGCAATATCTTTGTGATAAAGTTGAGGTTCTAGAAACTAGCTTGAAATGTAACTAAGTGTGCTTAGTATATGGGGACTTATTATGTACTAGATCCTCCTGTGCAAGGCTCTGGGAATACAGAACAAGATAGACAGGGATGAATATTTACTATCTATGAATCCCAGCGCACCATAACAAGCACTACAGCAGAGGAGCGTACAGGGAGGTATGCCAGCAGAGAGGAGCAAGTGCCTCACTGCTGAGGAGTCAGGAACAATCTACAGAGGAAGGGATGTTGGAATGTCAAGCAACATGTTCACCCAGCAGACCAGCTGGGAAGAGCATTCCATGCAAGCCCCAGTGACAAGACAGAGCATAGCTGGTTCTGGAAGCAACAAGCATTTTGGAGGTGCTAGATGGTTGCATGCCTGGGGGAGAGTGGTGGAAGATGAGGCAGGCTAGACCAACTCACAGAAGGCTTTGAATAGGCTAAGGGGTGGGAGTTTGATGTGGAAAATGATAAGCTGAGTCAGGATGGTTTTGAACAGAAGGAAGGCAATAAGCTACGGAGTTTCAAAGTTAGACTCTCTAAATTTAGAGATAGGGTGATGGCTCCTTCATTCTTTTTAGTTTTCACCCTAAAAATGTTTGGGTAGAGGTAATAAATTAATGCTCAGGACCATCCCTGTGGTAGGATTGGGGGAATTAAGAAGTAGAAGAGGCTGGTACCTGTGCTATATATGGTGTGTTAGAGGGAGAAGGATTTCCATGAGTAAGTACTCTGTATGTACACACGCATACACACATACACACATGCATGCACACACACACACGGTCCTTTTCTTTCTACATGAATGTTCAAGAGAGCTTTATTTGAAATAATCTAAAACTAGAAATAATTTAAATGTCCATCAACACATGAATGGACAAACAAACCCTGGCACAAATCCATATAATGGAATACCACTCACCAACCAAAAGGAATGAATGGCTGATACACATAAGAACAGAAATATATATCAAAACAACTGGACAGAGGGAAAAAAGCCAGACCAAAAATACTATTTCATTTGTATAAAATTAAAAAAAAATTCAAACTATTCTATAGGGAAGCATACCTGTAGCTGTCTGGTGTGCTGTCCTATTTTTAACCTTGTAAGAACCGCAAAGGAGAAGGCCTATTATTATTTACATTTTTCAGGCAAAGAGATGTTGTCTGCTATGATGCACTGATATCTGTGAGTCTTTCTCTGATATTAGACTTTAATGTTATTTTTAACCTTAATGTGACATTGCTATTTTAAAGAATTATTAAGCTTTTAACTGTCAACTAAGCAATAACAGCAAGATTTCTGTTGGTTTTCTATTGTCTATGTCTGTAATACCCCAATCTGATAGCACATAAAAATGACCTAGAAAATTTATAAAAAGAGAGATTCTTATTTCTTGTCCTACACAAGAAGTTCTCAAATGTTAGAGTATATTAGAATTATCTAGGAAACTTGGTAAACATACAGAAGTGGCGGTGTGGGGGTCTTTGTATTTTTTTTTTAATCAATATTCCAGGTGATTCTTATAAACACTGAACTTTGAGAATCACTATTCAAATAAGTTAGAATCTCCTGGGCTGAGGCCTGATATTTATATTTTTAAAAGGCCTATCAGATGGTTTTGTGAGCAATCTATGGAAGAAATTTTGGGTACAGGTTCAAATCTGAATTTATCATCATCTTGTATAGAATCCTTCCAACATCTTGCCCCAAATCCCCTTTGTGGTCTCATCTGTCACTCTCTCCAGATGGCACCCATTCCCGCCGGCCTGAACTTCTCACAAGTTCTCATGACATTATCCAATGGGACATCCGTGGTGTACCATGTACTGTCATCCCAGGATGCCAGTCCTTTTCATATCCTTTCTCAAAATGCTCATTGCTTTCCTTTTTCTAGAGCCTTGTATTTATCAGGTAGAATTCTGCACACATACCTTCCCCCCATCTTCCTCTGACATCCCAGGTCCTTTCCTCTATGTTCCTTTGGCATTTTAGGATCATCATTTATCGCTTGAAATTGTACTTTTCTGTTTCCATGTCTCTCTCACACTTCACTGCCCACGTCTTAAGGCACGAAATACAATGGAAATAGCTCAGGCATTTGAGTTAGATGGATCTGGGTAGGTTCCCAGATTTGACACTTAGTAGCTATATGAGCTTGGTCAAGACATTGAATATCTGTGAACCTCAGCTTCTTTATTTGTGAAATTAAGTTAATAATTATATCTCTTTCACAGAGTTCTTACTAGGATTGAAGAGACAGCAAATGGAATGCATCTTCTGTAGTTACTGGTATGTAGCAAGCACTCCATACGGGGTAGCCATTATTGAAGCTAGAGTGTAGGTATTGGATAATGTCCTGGTCTTAGTCACCTCACATTTCCAGCACATGGGAGGCACCCCAACAGGTCTGCTGAACGGAATCGCCTTCCATATATCCCATCACAAAGCTTTCTTTTCAAGGGAAGACCATTAGAGACAAAGTTTGCTAAACCACACACCCTGTTCCTGACAAAAGAAAGGCCCTGATGATGCATGCGGCATCTGTATCATTCGTGCCAAATACACAATTATGAGGCCTTGTTCTAGGCTGGCCACACACACAGAATTGGAATGCTTCGTGCTTACAGAGCTTACGGCTCAAGCATGGCTCAAACACCCACATAGATCATGACCTTCTCCAGGGATGTCCTGGAACAAGCCATTCTTCGCTTTGGAAGTTGGTGGCCATGGAAACAACCCTCACACTCCCACACTTCCTTCCAGGGAAACAGGGCAGGAAGGACTTCCGTGAGCACACACACGCAGAAGTGGAAGGAAATAGTGGTGGGAGGTGTTAAAGAAGCCAAGGCTAGTGGGCAGGAATCTCCCACAATCTGTATGGCGAAAAGAGCAAGCGTGTTAGGGGAGGGAGAGGAGGGCGTGGGCAAGGGCGCTACTTATAGGAATTCTATTTATTTCTGGGGTCTGCCAAAGTAGCAGTAAGCAAAAAAAAAACAACAAAAAAAAAAAAAACAAAAAAAAAAAAACAAATGCAATGATTATCTCTCCAGCCAGCCATCCTGATTTCTTTTGGAGTTTTATTGTCAAATGGCTGACAATCTGAATGTATGTACGAATGACTCAGATACATGAAGGATTAGGACCCAAAGGAGGTAAAGTAACATGGTCCTAATTGAGGTCCTCTGGTGATCAGTTTTTCCCCTGCTTCAATTCATACTACACAAAGTCACTGGCAAAGTATTTCTGAAACTCTAATTAGGTAAGTTTGCTCTTGACCAAAGACCTTCAATAGCAACCCACTGCTTATAAGATAAAATCCAAATTACAAGATAAAATCCAAATTCCCTAACAGAGACCAGGAGTCCCTTCATGTCTGGCCCCATGAGCTTCTGTTGCCTGATGTTATCCTACATTTTTGTCTTATGAAATTATTTGCTTTTCTAAGAATGTAGAATCTTGTTTCTTGCAACTCCATGTCTTTGCAAATGTTCTCTTCTTTTTTAAGGAATGCCCCTCCTCAGTTGATTTGCTTAGCCAACTCTGAAGTTTATAAGCCAAATCCAGTTTTTAAAAACTCTATGTCATGCATTCTTTGATCACCCTTCGTTCCACATGAGTCGACATTTCTCCATGAGTTGAAAATATCTGTTTTTGTGCCACTATGCCCAACCCATGTCTTCATCCAAACACTGCAATGCAATTAGCTATTGACGTCTTGTGTCCCCTGCTGGGCTGGGACCTACTGGGGCAGGACCCGGTGAAGGAAGGAGCACTCTGACAATCCTGCCCACTTCCACCTCCACAGGCCACTGTCACCCTAGAGTAACACTGTGTATCCTTGTCATATCTGTGTGCTGACAAGGAAAGAGGGATGGCCACTAACACTTTGAGTTGGAAATATTACAGACGGTACTATTTCCTGTGTGCCCGACAGTGTGGTGGGAATATAAAGCTGAATTAAACAGTCCTTCTTCTTGAATTTTTACACCTTAAAGAACATCTATAATATTTAATGAATCATGAGGCCTTCTTTAGTATGTTATTTCAGTTAATTAAACCACCTTGGATTATAGGTCCAATTGTTATCCAATTTTAGAAATGAGAATAAGAGAGTCAAATGGTTTTTCTAAGATTTCATTTCTCTTGTGAGAGATGTAGAATTGGAACTGAGTTACAAGGTGAAGAACAATCTTTAAATAATTTAATCTACTATTTATTAAGCATCTGCTATTTTACAGGAATTGTGCTAAGTTGTATATGTATATTATCACAAATTTGTAATAAGCCATCATGATAATTGGGATTGTCTCCACTTTACAGATAAAAAATCTGTGGCTCAGAGAGACAAAGTAATTTCTCTAAGAAAACATAGCAAACGGGCACAAAATCAGGAGTTAAATCTGAAACCAATGACATGCAAATACCAATATTTCCATCATCCATGCTTGGTGAAGTTTTTTATTTCACAGGCACACAATTCTCTTGTGATAGGCAAGAGCTCATAGAAACCCACACAGAAAGCCTCCCTAGAAGAACAGAGATTTAAGCAGTCTGTGCAAGGTCATAATGAGGTGGAGCCCCACTGAAGAGGAGCCAGAGACCATGGAGTGTTGGGAATCTCTGTGCATGACGAGAGAGGATCTGTTCCTAAAGGCTATTTTAGGAAGTGAGGATGAAAGGATCCACTCCTTGCCTCTCTTGTTTCCTGGTTCTTACACATCCTTCAAGGAATCTGTCCAATAGGCCCTTTGACAAAAGCTGGGATAATGCAGAGAATCTGGACACCCTCGGCATAGTGAGGGAACAATACGGTGAAGACTGAAAGCTACAGTCTTGGAGGGAAATTTAAAAGAGCATGGAAGTTTTGGGCAGGAGAATGAGTGATTCGTGTAAGAGAAGTCTCTTCAAGTATTTGGAGGGTTCACATGGAAGGAGAAAAGCCAGAACAAAAAAACCCCAAGGAAGACTATATTTCCTCCTAGGGTCCATGTGTAGAAATAATTAAGAAGCAAGTTTCTTTTGAAATGATATAAGAGAAGAACTTCCTAAATTGCACAGGGGGAACACGGTGAGCTGCCCGTCATGGAAGACACTCCAGTGAAGGTGGTGTGGCCACTTGGTGGAGATGTTGTAGAGAAAATTCGAGAATCGTGAAGGCCTTTAAATCCCCTGCCACCTCCGGCTCCCCTGATTCTGAGAGCTGCATTGAATCCAAATGAATAAGACTAAAGCCATATTTACCACAGTCATTATCATGTCTCTAGACAGCTGGGGAGATGGATGTTGTCTTTGCTGTTTAGATGGGAACATCCAGTCAGGAACAGAATCCAATCATGCTAGGTACCAAATGGACTAGCCACTGGAGTATAGCAAATCAGAGTCCCTTAGGGGCGAAGATGAGTCACAGATTACAATCATCACTGGTGTCGTTAGAGTCTCCCTGTGCTACGCAGCGTTGAAATAGGCTGAAAATGTTCTCTCCTTGGGGTGATAAAATATTCCCCGGTAAGCACACAGATTCATTTTCCTCAAGCAAATAAATCACTTGTGCTTTTCTTCTCTCATATTTATCATCAACAGGGTAAGAACTCTGCCTGTCAGGAATCTGTCTAAAAAATAAGTGTATGTTTCAAGAGGGACTGTACAAAGAGTAAACACGCGGCAGGTCCCAGACCAGAGGTCAGATCAGGTTCAAAACATTTGCATATTTCCATGGGAGCCGTAGAATCAGGCCTGCCAAAACGTACACTTTGCGTGCAGAGCCTGAGGGTCTAAATTCCCAGCAACTTCTGATTTCTGCTTAAGTCGTACAGTCAGGAACACAAGTGGCTTTAGGTATTGAAGGGAAGGCTGCTGTCCAAAGTATAAATTCCATCTAATAATTCAGACTTCTATTGTTTCCCTCTTGGGTATTAGTATGCCCAGACTGAGATTTGAATGCTAAATCTAGGTCAAACAGATTGGCTCAAAGAATTCCCAGTCCTGGGGACTTGGAGGTTGCTGTGAAAACACTTGCATTGAAAGCATTTTGCAGAGGTGACATGCACTAAAACATATGCTCTGAAAATTTATTTTTTGAGTGCTTTCTCTGTGTCAGGCACTCTGCTGGGCATAGGGATGGGGAGTGTGAATAAGGTATGGGTCTTTCCCTCAGCGAGCTCATAATTTAACAGTGGGGAGGCAGACTTACAAGTATCTAATACAGTGCTTTTGGTGCTCCAAGAAACTGTTGCTATGAAGAACAGTAGGTAAAGGAAGGAACAACTGACTGTTCATCCTGCTGGTGGGGAAGGAAGGTTTGTAGGAAAATGTTTCTCAAAGAATCAATATGTAACCTGTGAGCTGGATGTTGAAGTTGATTCTTTCTTATATAGGTAAAAGAAGGAAGGGCATTCCAGGGAGAAGGAAGGGAACATGCAAAGGTGCCAAGCTGTGGAAAAGTGCAGTATATTAAACAAAATTGAATATGGCCAGTCCATATGGTATAGCTAGAGCTGTACGAGAAATGGGGCTGGGAGGTAGCGGAGGATAGAGGAAGTGTTAGTCTACACAAACGCAACTCTTTGACTGTGGGGAGGCAAAAGAAAAGTTTATTTTTAAAAGAGGAATGTGACCTGATAAGATTTTATGATTTACAGATGTATATATGTTCATAAGGTGAATTTGGACTGTAAGGGAAAGAATGAAATCTTGAAGCATAATTAAGAGTTGCTTACAAAATCAACTAAATAATGTAATCTCGTGGTGGTAAGTCTATGGGGAGACAGACATTCTTATCTATTGTTGGTAGAAATGTAAATTGATACAATTTTTTGGAAGACAATTTGGCAATATGTAGCAATTTAACTTTTAGAATTTATCTCACAGATATAGTCACACACACGAACAACAATGTTTGCTATAAAAAAATGTGAACAACCTAAACGTCTATCAGTAGGGAACTAGCTAAGTGAAGCAGCATGCATTTACATAATGCAATAGGCTGATATCATAAAAATAATAAGGTTGATATAGACATATTAATATGGAAATATGGTCAAGGTGTATTGTCAATGAAAAAAAGTGAGGTCCAGTGCAGGTGATATATAGACAAGACAGTAGTAGATATAGTAATTGGTAACCATTCTATTGAGAATAACTAGAAAAGCTGAACCAAAAACAAACAATATAGTTTGAAGGAAGTGAAGCTTCCAAGTCATTGAAAAATTGAAGGTCTAATATTCAGGTAAATAAGGAAATCTGCAGAAATAAGCCTGCTATTTGGGGTAGTTTTTCACAACACTTGTTTGTGGGTTATGGAACTACAATCTAAGAAGCTGAGAAATTGTAAACACAGCTTTCCACAGATGCGCGGAACTCAGTATGCCCAAAAAATGAACTCAAACTCCTCAAGCTAGGTGGTAACATTGTGACAAAACCCTTTAATTCCAGCTGAGATGTTAAAAGTCTATACACTAGGCATAAAGGTGAATCAGAAACACATTTGCCCTCCAGGAGAATGAAGTCTAGCTTTAAGACATCTTAATCTAAAACTGGATTGATCTGGGATAGCTTCTGACATTAATAAATCTGCCAGCAGCCAATGTACATATCTTCTGAAGAAAAATACATTACTCTAGGTTTAAATTAAATGCAGCATTCTTACTATACGATGACCAACATTCAGGAAAGAAAGTAACCAGGCATAAAAGGAGACGAGACAGGACTGAAAATCAGTAGAAACAATTCACAGAAGAAACAGGCCTATGGGGGTTCCAGATAAAGGAGCTGTGATATAGTAACTTTTAAAACAGCTGTGCTCAATGCAGTCAGGGAAATAAAAAATAATACTAATAATTTCAGGAGAAAATTGAAAACTCTACAAAATACACCAAATGGAAATTCTAGAACTTTAAAATGCAGAAAATAAATGTTTGTATTTAATAGCAGATTAGAACTGAAGAGAATTAGTGAACTGGAATATTAGACAGAAAAACCACATATACAAAATGAAATGAAGACAGATGAAACATACAGAAAAGAGTGAAAGGTCATGTAGACCACATGGTAGAGATTGACTAGATGTTTATTAAACTTTCAATTTTCTCCTGGTCACCAAGAGGTAGACTAAATTTCCCAGCCTTCCTTGCAGTTGAGTGTGTCCTTGTGATTGAGTTTTGGCCTATAGACTATAGGAGGATGTGACATGCATCTCTTCCAGGCTTGGCCTGTGAAAACGCCTTATGTTATTACCCTCCTCTCTTCTCTTGCTGGGATGATGATGCCCAGGTGACCTTGCAAGTCACAGGATGGTTAAGTCTCCCTCACCCTAGGTTCCTAAATGACTGCATAGCAAAGCATCTCAGCCTTTGCCTCTGAAGGGATTTTAGGAATGAGAAATAAATTGCTATTGTGGTAGAATACTGAGATTTTATAGTTTCCATGTCACAGTTGCTAGTATCATCTTTGCTAATATTCTCAACCATTCTAGGAGTATTCTTTGCAATAACCTCTGCTAAGTCCACCTTCAGATTGAGTAGCTACAGTGAAGAGGAATGCCCAACTTTTTAAGACAACTAATTGCTTTTTTTTGAAAGGTCTAACACTTAAAAAGAATTCTTCCTGATTTTATCTCTTTATGAACCTACTCACTGGGCTTATTCATTTACTGGGATATCTTTCAGAGATAGTCCTATAGATACTGAAACTAGCCTTCAAGAAAAATTTTTATTTTGGAATGTGTTTTTGAAAGAAGGAATGGAAAATTCTGGCATTGTCTAGCTGAATGACCTTGATTATGTCTCTCTCCACTAATGTGGCTTCAATCTGTAAAAGGATTGCATTAGATTAAATGGATCTCTACTGTCCCTTTTAGTTCAGAGAAGGTGGGATTTGATTTTCACCAATTAGCTCAAAAAAAGAATATAAAACAGAATATAAATATCATATAAGGTAAATTTATTTCTATATCCACATCTAGTTGAAATGAGAAGATTGAAGACTAGATTTATAGCTATGATAAAGAGAGGATATGTTATTCACTTATGCTCACAAAATTCTAAGTTCTCTTTAAGGGGTCATTTCAACTAGTTCTTCCCCTAATCCTCACCCCCTTTCAGCTTCTGAAACTTGAATTTCTTCTACCACAGCTCCACCAAGTGGACATCAAGATGCTGCTTGAATTCCTCTAGTGACAGGGAAGTCATTACGTCCTAGTCAAGCAACACAGTTTATCTCTGAGCAGCAGAGTTCTAACACAGAAATATTAAGAACTGGATTTAATAGTGCCAGAAAATAATTTGACTATAGGATTGCATGTTCTTATGCACACACATGCATACACACACACACACACATAGACACACACACACACATATACATATATATTAGCACAGTGGACCCCATAGATATGTGAAGAGATATGTAAACATATACGGTATATACTCACATGTAGTATAAAACAAGTGCACATAAAAATGTTCATAGACTTGTTGATATATTTACACACATCACATAACATCACTTGCTAATCATTTTGACTGTGTCAGGACATGAAAATCTTTTGCTCACTCTTTCCAATGAGGATAAGGCTATTTTCTATGCCCTTAGGAGACGGAGAGTAAGTCCTTATCTAATGGGTCTTGCAAGAAGAGATAAAGATAGATTGCTATGGAACCTCTGCTTATAGTGTTGGCTGGCTCTCCCATTCTTAGAGCACAAAATTTTCCCCTGGATAGGCTACAGGAAGACATCTGGATTCAGGAGGGACTGCAGGTGGAATTTGGCATCTTGGACCAACTTGCTTTTTCTCCCACTGTGCAACGCATGAGTTAAATCCATTCTCATGCCTATTTCTGGTACACCATCATTTCCTAACTGCATTACTGGGGATGTTTGGGGGTCAAGGGTTGTACTCTTACTACCTGAAGCGGCTGAATAATAAAATATTTACAGATCACTCTGGAGCTGATAAAGTGCCCTATGATGCACTGGTTATTTAATCTTCACAACTACTTTTGAATTAGGTAGGGCAGTGATCCTTATCTCAAATTATGATCAGGAAAACTGAGGGTCAGTGGAGTTTGCAATATGCCCAAGATCATACAGCTTTTGGGGGTGAAGCTGAATAGTTCTGAGATCACTGGAGAATTACCTCCTTAATATCCATTCACCCTTTTTACTTACTAAGAAGCCCATTGTTCTGTTTAGGATGGCAATGTGTTGAGTCTAAAGCATATGATCTCCTGTTCTATTTTATAGGTAGGGATGGACAGGTGGTTCAGTTCCGGCTAAAGATTTACAAGCTGAGGTCCTCAGTGATGGTGTTCATTTTATGAGTAAAAAAACTTAGTCTGGCAATGAAATCACTCTCCCCCCACCTTTTTCTGTCTGGCAAGCAGAAAATGGTACTGAAACTATCTTGTCACAGCAGAAACCATAACTGTAACAATAAGAGAGTTGATATAAATTAGCCCTTACTTTTAAGCTGGATGTTTTTAAGTACTTTTTATAGGTAAGCTCATTTACATCTCTTGTCAATTATTATTTAATGATAAGAAAACTAAACTGAGACATAGAAAGGTGAAGTCATGTGTCCAAGATTCCATAGTTACCAAGTGACAAAGGCAGGTTTTGAATCCAGGTACTTAGATTCCAGGGACTGTGTCAAGTTTGGTAGAATAGAAATTGAGGAGAATCTGGGTCTCTAATGGCATTACTAATCACACACACCAGTCCCAGACACCCACCCTTGATCTGATTACATTAAAAAACTGACTTTCTTGTTGACGTCATTGTAGCAGGAGTTTTCTGGCAGCTGACTGCAGTCCTGGCTTCCATGTGGTTTATTGTGATACATGGGACAGAGCCCTGGGCTCTGTGCTGGGTGAGTTTGGTTCAAGTTCAAGCTCTGCCAGGTAACCAGCTGTGTAACATCAATAAAGTCACTTCAGTTCCCTGGGCTCAGTTTCCTCATCTTTTGCAAGGAGAGAAACTAAATGAGATTCCTTTCTAGGCCTGTTAAAGTCTGCTCTTCTGAGGTTCTTTGTGTTTCTCAGGCTGCCATTTCATATCCTCTGATGTGTTAATTGCTGCATAAAAGAACAGACAGGAAGCAGCGCTTGCTGTGTGCAGGGTCTCTGTGCTGAGACAGCCAATGGCAGAGAAGCCTCTGGAACCGGCCAGCCCTGCCCTTGCCTCCCATAACCCTGCTGGTTATCGGTTTGTTAAAGTCACCTGAGAAAACAACACATACTGAACTTAATACCATTAGAGACCAGCTTACCTTATTTTCTTAATGTCTCACAATTTTATGCTAAAACTATCCACCAGGCACATGCATGTCTATTTAATTTTGTTAAAAAGCCCTGTTATCAGCAATAGCAGGAGTTACCAAGAGGAGTTTAGCTAAGACAAGACAATTTTCTCAGGCCAATTATACATAGTAACTTAATTTTGCTCCCCCTTGGTCATTCCTCAGAGATGTTAGAATCACTATAAATCACCATGTTAATTTTGGTCTGAAATTGTGTGCACTAGCAAAATGTCAACAAACCAAAGCAAAACAACAAAAAATCCCAAACACATACACAAATAAGCTCTGGTGGTGATAATGTAATGGAAGGTATAAATGTGGGATAAGTACTAAAGATCTCTTATTTATGAGTTCTCAAGTCTTCTATTGCTGCAGATCATTAAGAGTGAACTGCACAAATGCAGTGTTCAGATTGGCTTTAAGGATGTGTAGAATCAGAGGCTAATTGAGTATATTGAGTCAGACTGAAGCTTAGAGATCATTTAGGCCAGAGGTTCTCAATTTTTGTCATACACTAGAATCACCAGGGGGCTGTTACAAATCCCAATGTCCAGGCTTTATCCGAGACACTTAAACCAGATTCTCTGTGGGTGACACAGACGCTTTGGTATATTTTAAAGCTCCAAGGTGATTCTATGTACGGCTAAGGTTTAGAACCACCCATCTCAGATTCTCTCCTTTTATTCAGGTGAGAGGCTGAGACTCCACGAGGGAAAGTGACTTGCCTAAGGTGTCATGATCATCACCCAGCTCAGGTCTGTTGATTCCTACAGTCTTTGCTTTCTATTATGTGACAGCCACCTCCTGCCCTGGGAATTCTAGTCTTGGGGGAGGAACGGTTATAGAGAGGGAAGAAAAAGAAGTAAACTGCATTTTCTGAGTGCCCGTGTCACTATTTGCCCGGGCCAAATGCTAAGTACTTTAATAGATGAGTTAATTCAATCCTCAAACCTAGGCTACTTAGCTGGTATGCACAGGATAGCAATATTGATTGTTACACTATCGAACAATTCTACAGACACTGGTAAATAACTATTGTCCCAAGACACTTGAATACCCCTTTCCCTACTGTCTCTGTTCACCCTGCTTCTTTTTCAGGACTCCCTGGACCTTTCTCAATTCAGCACCCAAGGGGTCGACCATGGTATGATGGAGGAATTTGGACTTGGCTCTATTACTAAGGCACCAATCCCTTCTGATGACAATAACCATCCCTTCGTTAAACATTTTGAGTCTCACCTCTGCTCACACCACCTCCGTAAGACAGATATAGTGTCTATAATTTTACAGATCAAAACGCAGATGCTCAGAGAGGGTGCAAGGCTTGTTTAAGGTCACACAGTGAGTACATGGCAGTCGCCCCAGCCACTCCCTGCACCTGAGTCTTCAGACAGCGGCTGTGTTTGAAGAACGATGTCCTGTAGCCGCTCTGGAGTCAACTGTGCATTTCAAGTCTTCATCTCCTTCGCTTTAAAGCCTTAGTAGCACGAAAGGAAGGGAACTACAATGGCCACGCTTTCTCTGTCTCACACACAAAATGAACTAAGGATGTCTGCAGCAAAGATACCAACACTGTGGTGTGTTTTTTATTATTTATTTATTTATAACAAAAACTGATTTGAGAGGAGGAGAGTGATCATTTTAGGCCTAGCCTGGGAACTTATCTCAAGGTTTGAGTCTCGAGTCAGTCATGGAACCACGTTGGCTATACCCGCTAACCACCCTTCTCTTCCCCTTGCTCATTCCGGAGTCACTGCCCAGAGACGTCAGCATGATTCCCCCTGGGCCTGTGTGGGCCTTGCTCTGTATGTGTGAGAAGCACTCACACAGGAAGAGTGCTCAGTAAGTAACATTTACCGCCCCTTTACCACGGCTTTCCCACAGCACAGTAAATCTGGAGATAATTTTTTAGTATTGCAGAGCTGGGCTATTTATTCTGCATTGAACTTCACTTTCTTATCCTCCTCAGACCTATAAAGAATGTTAATATATTCTATAAATTGTAGAGTTGCATCACGAGACAGAGAGAAAATGATGAAGCGTACCTTTTCATTATCCACGTTAACGCTTTGGTACAAGACCATCGCGTCCTAGGGCTCACCACCCCATGCCGGGCAAAGCGGTTGGCGCAGAGAAGGTGCTCAGTAAAAGCTGTTAAGTTCAGTGTTGAACAACAGAATTTTGTTTTACCAAAGAAGAGGAAAGGGCAAGCTGGGGCTGAATAGCTAATTTCCAAGCATATATACTTGGCAATTGCAGCCTGCATTAAGTCGTAATTTTGAAGTAAGCTCTTCATATTCTAGGGGATTCTTTCTTCTTTGTTACTTTAAAACAAATTAACTTTAAAGTAGGGTATGATAAGGTAATATGTAGTATTTATGGGAGAAAAATCTGATTTTTTAAATTCATAGAATATTACTGCTAACCCTCAATGATTTACTGCTACAAAATAACCCTTTTGTAAAGGAAGATGACAGTTTCCCAAAGAAGCTCTAAGTAGGGATAGAGAAAGATATTGTAGCCAGGCGTTTCCAGGCAAACAGACTGAGATTCCGATCCCTGCCTGGCCACTTACTAGGCATATGACCTTGGACGGACCTCTCAACTTTTAGAAGCATCAGTTTCATCATCTTTCATGGGGATTGTAACTCTCCCCAGCTTCCTTCCCTGGGCTGTTCTCAGGACGACTGATGAGTATTTGCAGACTGGGACCTAGGACATAGCAGGCTTTAGGGGAACACTGATCTTCTTTCCCCCTACACCTCAGGGTCTTGGAATACCCCCAAGAAATGCTGACAAAAAAAAAATCTTATGATTTTGTAATTTGTGTGTGTTATGCCACAAAAAGTCTTTGAAATTTTTGAAATAAGCTTTCCCATAAAGAAAGTAAAGCACCTACAACTAAATTGAAGTATTAATGACTATTTAATTCCTTTTATAATTACAATGATAAAATCCATAGTTATATTTTTACTGAAATACTGGGGTTTAATGATACTTTTCTTTTCCCAAAAAGTATACAAGTTTAGGAAAAAACAAATAAATTTAATATAAGCTAAAAATGAATGATGAAAAAAGTGAATATGATAGTGGAGGAAAAGAGCAATGCTATCAATACTATTAATTCACTATGAGTTCAGAATTATGATTTTTGCTTCATAGATAAGAAAGCCGAGGCTCCACATCTGACACCACACAGTCCCAGCTGAAGGGTGGGTATGGCCAGAGCTGATGAGACCAGAGCTAGACACCTGTACCCAGATTCTCTCTTTTAGAAATTTGGAGGTGTTGGGAACTAAAACAGACTGTGGAATAGAGAGGACCCAGCTTGGCACTCCATCAACCCAGAGGCTCATAAACACTGATATTCTAGGGACCAGGGAGGTCTTATCAAGGGGAAGGAAGAATGAAGCAGAGGAGGGGAGGGGTTTCTATACTTGGGTTCCATGCAATTTCCCTCTAGTCATTAAAATAAAGGAATTTTTTAAAAAAGAAATGAACATGTTTCTGTTCTTTACAACCAACGTTCTCTAAGAGGAATATTTATAACAGAAAAAAATATTGTATTGAGATTGAATTAAGAAAATAATATGTATATATTTTTCCCAGTTCAAAGGATGAAGAAAAATAATCTCTCTCACCTCCCCCCATATAGATAGTAGATAGCTATTAATAGAAAGAGATATTGAGGCACAGATAGTCTACTTTCATGATGCATCATAAGGAAACAGGAACAGTCTGGGTGGCGGTGGGACTAAGCAGAGGACCTGACTTTCTGTGCTTCAGCACAGCACTCATGCTGTGAGAAACAGTGTTAGCCAGAGCTATGTTAGTGCAATTGATGAAGGCTCTATATTCTAAGTGAAAACTTGAGCGATTAAAAATATTAAATATTAAAAAGACATCTGAACTCAAATATTTATTGCAGCACAATTCACAATTGCAAAGATGTGGAAACAACCCAAGTGCCCATCAATGCATGAATGGATTAACAAAATGTGGTATATGTATACTATGGAGTACTACTCAGCCATAAAAATTAAGAAATAATGCCTTTTGCAACAATTTGGATGAAACTGGAGACCATTATCCTAAGTGAAGTATCTAAAAAATGGAAAAATAAACATCACATGTACTCATTATTAAATTGAAACTAACTGATGAGCACACACATGCATGCACAGAGGGAAGTAAAACTCAGTGGAAATCAAGCAGGTGAGGGGAGAAGAGGTGGGGCAAAAACCTACCTAACAGGTACAATGAACAGTATTTGGATGATGGGCACACTTATAACCTTGACTCAAACATTATAAAAGCAATCCATGTAACCAAAAACATTTGTACCCGCTTAATGTTTTGAAATAAAAAAAAAAGAGAGAGAGAGAGAAAAGAGACTAATGCTTTGGTATTCTTGGGCAAGGAGTTTTCTAGGTCCTTAGTGAGAAGGAATTGAAGTAGTACCAGCCATATTATATATTATTTTTGCCTTGTTGTATATGCTATGGTTTAAGCAGCTTTTAAATAAACTCTATGCCCTTCATTCAAATATGATGATATCAATAATATTAATAACTATTATTTACTGACCTCTTGCCACATAATTGACATTCTGCTAGGCATTATATACCCACATTTCTCTGTTCACATAACCCCAGCCCTGCACAGACTTTTCCACACTAGCCATCCTTCCAAGAGCAGAAGGTGTGCACATGCTGGTGTACGCTTTCTAGGGCTCCACGAGTGGCCACAGCATCTCTACTTGTGGAGGTGCAGATGGAGCTTGGACATGTGGGTTGAGGTGTCCATGTGCATACGAACTGAGGCCTCCTTCAGCATGGGTAGGAGTGGACAGAGAGTGGGGCTGGGAGCTGGTTCTCCTGCACTGGCATGTTCCAGGCATGGGATTTGAAGAGTCCAAGAATTCTAAAGTAGAACCATGCTACCTGGGTTTTAATGACATTACCTTTGTCAAGGGTAAAAAGGATAGAATATATTTTATTTAACAGCATAATTTTTCATGATTTTGAAGTATACAGCTATAGGACTGGTACTCTCTCCCTGGGTCTGTAAATTCAGACATAGGCTTGGTGCCTAGTACAGTGTCTGACACATAATAGGCCCTCAAGTAAGCACATTTCAGATTATTGGTGACTACTTTTGAGGCTTATTCCTGCTTAGGAGTGCTTTAGGTTATATACGACACGGTGACTTAAAGTGTGTTAGATGGAGTTTTGAAATATCCAACGATTAGATTGTAGAATTAATCATCCAAAGAGAATGGATCTGAATCTTTGAACAAGGAGGGTCTGACATAATAACAGCTGGATGGAGCCTGTCTAAAGGGGACAAGGTCTACAGTATTCATAGCCACTCTACTAGTTCGTAGCAATTAGCTGGAGAAAAGGGGGAGAGGGTAGCACTGAGAGAGCAACAGCTGTTTCTGCAGCTGTTGACAAGAACACGGAGGCTGCATGTGAATTAAAGTTCATCTTCATGTGCTGCATTGTTTCAGCGGAGAGGGGTCAGCCATTTGGAAACTCCATGGAAAAGATGAGCAGCTAGACACAACCCTGACTACTGAGCCCCTATTACATGTCCTCCTCCGACAACTTTGTCGCTGGAAGAACTTTGTCTCGGCAACAATGGAGGACTGGAATTCAACTTAGGCAAGAAAGGACAGAGAGGTGTGGTGGGGAGTGCTAGGCTAGGAACTAAAAGACGTATCCCCAATTTACTGGATGTCTACAGGTAAGTCACTTATTGCAGCCTCACTATCCCATTAAAGACACTCAAGCACTTAGCACCATGGTCAATCTACCACCACAGGTGAACATTCAATGAATGCCAGCACCCACTACTACTACTCTTATTATTTCTCTGCAATGTAAGCGGGAAGGACAGTATCTTTCCTGCCTACTTCTGGGGTAGTTGTAAGGACATAGGAATTGAGATGTGAAAGCGGTTTGAAAGCTGCAGATGCTGGCCAAATGTGAGGGGTTGTTCATACAACATATTCCAAAGGTAGAATGATTTCAATGGACCCCAAAGGCACACCTGACTGCTAACGTCTGGTGTATAGAATCCCTTATATCAACTTATTTCTTTGGTGTCTGGGATTCCCCCATTAGTGCTGTTCCAAGGAACTTTCTGCAATGATGAAAATGTTCTATCTTGGTACTGTCTTTGCAATCTAATCCACGTGGCTAGCAGCTACTGGATCAGATGCCACAGGTTTATGTCAACTTGCTGTTATAGAGGAAACATACGTTTTAAACACATTTCATTTCCTGTTGCTTGCTATGAGAAGCATAATTTTGAGTTTAAACAATGTCAAGAATTATCATGATAGTCATAACACCTTCATAATCATACTACACAAATATAGCAGCTGACAACATGGAGAGCATGTTCTTTACACTCTGAGCTAGATGTTCCATTTTATCAAAGTGGCATCAGAACGCAGAAAGATTAAGCTCAAGAGATGATATAGCAATAGAAAGAAAACACAATGACAAGCTTTATTGAGTGCTTACTGTGCAGGCCAGGAATCATTTAATTCTTTTATAATCATTATCTTATTTGATTCTTACAGTAAACCTGAGTATTATTAATTTTTCCATTTTGAGGTGAGTGAGTCTAAGTAACTTGTTTCACATAGCTCGGAAGTGGCAGATTTGGGATTTTTACCTGGGATGTCCAATTCCTAGTAGAAACCACACAACCTGAGTAGGTTTTCTCTCCCCATTATTCTCAACCACTGCTCCATTAGTTTCCTTCATTGATTTTTACCATAATGTAAAATTATGAATTTTTTTATTGCCTTTCACTCCTCTTATAAACATCACAAGGGCATACACCATATTTGTTTTATCCACCAATATTTTTCACCCTCATAGTAGGTGCTCCAAAATATCTGTTGTTGAGTGAATGCATCCAGTGCATTTTGGCTAACATCATAGTCATTACTACCATGCTCATCACTGCTTGTTTTCACACCTGCTATTCCATGATGTAACTCATTGGTTTTTATCTTTCTCGCCTGTCCTAGACTATGAAGTCTTTGATGGCAGCAACTCTGTCATTTTGATCTTAATATGTCTAACCTGGCACTCAGTGGGCCTTTTCAAATATTAGCTGCATGAATGGAGTTGCAATTAACTCTTTCAGAGCAGAAATAGGAGTCTGAGGACTGAGACATGGAGCCGGTGTGTTCCCATGGAGGAAAAGGCATAAAGGAAATAGAAGATGCTGCTGGGAATGTCAGGATGGGCTAGGGTGAGCCCCCCACCCTCAGAAGCTCAGAGGCAGGTGAGCAGGACAGCAGGCTCCTTCCTTATAGCCATGGGGGTGCCAGGTATGCTGGCAGGTGGCCCAGGCAAGCACCCCAGGGGTTGGGGGCAGTTGGATGAGGGAAATGCTATTCTAAAAGAACTGTTGCTTGGCCCTTTTCTGGGTGGGAAAATCTGAAGTAAAATGAAAATGAACATTCTTCTCAGTACCTTCTCTTAAGTGCCACCAGAACACAGCTTTTTCTTTGCCAACTGTAATAAACCCTGTCTTTAGTTTAATGTCATTTCCTGACAAAAGCTTTCTTGACACCTCTGTGCCAGGTGTATATTATAGACAGCTGTATACTTATACAGACTAAGTATACTTAGTCTGTGTTCTCAAACACTGTGTGATTTCTCTTTATAGCATCGTCATAATTTCAATGGATTAATTGTACAGCTATTGATTTATATCTGTCTTCCCAGATTATTAGTTCCATGGTTATCTATTCACTGTCATGTCCCCAGCACTGAGCATGGTGCCTATGAGTTATTATTTAATTTTATTTTTATTAATTATTAGTCATTAATTAATGAATTAAACATGATAATAGAGGAAGTGCTGTGATTAAGTGTATGGTTTTTAATCTCGAGGGAAGCCTATCACCAAACCATCACTGGGCTTCTACATGCCTGGCCCTGTCTTGGTTACACGGATGAAGGTCTAACAGTGAAAATACAGCTACACCACCCAGTGTAGTCCCTAACATATTTCAGGCATCATACACCTGTCAGTGACTTTGTCTTCTCAACTCTATTTCTCTTAACCCTCTTATGTAAGTTGCCAAGTATAAATTATAAATAACGAATCATCATAATACAAGACAATGTATAATACATAAACTCAATCATAGGCATGTGCATCTACATGTGCCAGGCACGTTAGAAAGGTTCTTGGCCCTGAGTCCAAGAAGCTGGCGCTCTGGACCACAGTTTTCAGTAAGAATCACCTGGGGAATTCAAGTATGGAAATTCTGAGCCATTCTTGTAGAAATTCTGATTCTAGGTACCCTTGATGCATTCAGAATGCTGCTCATCCAAACTGTATGCAGCTCGGAATATTTCCCTCCTGTAATATTTCCCAAAAGGAAAAACAACTGCAGGAGTCACTGGCAGAAGCAGCAAGCTCAGAGACACTCCTAGATGTGAGGGAGCAAGCTTGGGTTTCCCCCTAGGGCAGGGATTGCAAACCTTGCTGATGGGTTGCATACCCTGAGAGGAGTATTTTAAAGACTAAGACTCCTGGTTCCCACACCAGGAACTGGGTTATGAGGATTCTGATCAACTAGGCCTGAAGACTGCTAAATGACAAGCTGAATACTCAGCTAAGTGTGGTGACCAGCCTTTGTCCTTAGCCCTCCCTATGTGTCCCTATCCTGACACACCTACATACAAGCTCAGCCTTGACCAGTTCGTGTGCAGGGAGGAATCTCTGCCCCATCGCATAATGGGCTTGAATAAAACTTAGGCTTTGGTATGATTGAGCTCAGAGTAGCTCAAGTGGCACAGGACTTTTCCTCTCCTTCCTAGGACTTCCTGTTCTTCCTAGAAGTGCCCTTACACGTGACCCAACTCATTGGTTTATAGGGCTCTTGCAGCTCCCATTCTGATGGATGGAACCTGCTCGATCGTTTAGTGGTTACAAACAAGGATCTTATGAACATCTGGATATTTGCTTAATATCTGCTGCTATCCACCTGGCCTCAATTACTATTTATGTGCTCTCTGGACTATTGCTCAATCTATGGCTTCCCTCTTCTATTTCCACCTCTCTCTCTTCTGATTAGTCCTTGTATATAGACAATTCCTCAATCCATCCTTCAGTGGGTGCTGAGCATTCATCTTCCCAGCTATCTCTGTGAGACCAGGTTCTGTACTCACCCAGCCTTACACAATTGCCAACAATCATTCTACACATTCTGCTACACATAACAGTATTCACTCCATGCTCATGTAAATTGTTTTGCTTTTTAGAGATTTTGTTTTGCTGTGTGTGTGTGCGTGTGTTTGGCAGGGAGGGGTCAAATTAATTATGAATCTTTCATCCCCCAAATTATTCATAGAGCTGGCATCATTTGCATCTTAAATAGTCTCCAGGAATTCAAAGAAAGAGTGTACCATAGTCACAATGATAAACTCAATAATAATTAGAATTATTCCCAGGCTGTTAAGTAATGCAGACATATTAAAACATTTTCAATTGAGCTTATTATGTTCTAATAAAATGAAAGCATAGCTAAAGGGCAATATTGGGTAGCAGCTGGTCCATTACCAATTCTACATTCTCTTGAGCTATTTAGGTACTGCCTAGGTGTTTATATAGGCTCAAAAAATGATTAAAAAATTAACCACCACTGCTTTAAACCTATGGACTCCAAAAACAAAAATAGAACAGAACAAACAAAACAAAAAACAAAATCTTTTTTAATATAGTTGATTTTCCAATTAGAATTTTTTTTTACCACTCTTGATCTAATAAATAATTCACTTAAAAGAGTTTTGTAGAGATTTTCAATGCAACCTTTCTGTTTCGATAGCAGTATGCTCTACTCTACAGACGTTTGCCAGCCCTGAGTTTCATTCTGTTCTATTCTACCTTCCCCTACCTTATCTGGTCCTGTTCTGTTTTAGTTTTCCTCCACTATCCTATCCTAGCCTGGCCTATTTGATTCTATGTAGTGTAATACAGTAACTACTGATTGGTCACCTGTTCTGTGTCAGGAACTTCAGGTGATAAAGAGATGAACAGCTTGGAGACTTTGCTCTCAAACTTTTGGCTTCAAGGTAGGGTGAGACTAGAAGCGTGTAGAAGTTGCCATACAATAGGACAGACCTGTGATATGAGGAACCAGAATATCACAGAAAACACAGAGGAGGCAACAGGAAGAGCCTGGTGTAGAGGCAGGGGCTGGGAAATACCATTAAGCCCATTAAGCATGTCCCCAGACTGCCCTGACATCCCCAAGACCCATCACAACTTTCCAGGAAGGGCCACTGCTAGGAAGATCACCAGCTGTTAAAGGGATACAAGATCAGTGACAAAAACTGCAAACCAAACCACAGGTCTATTTGTTCTGTAAATGTTATGCAAATGGTAAACATTTCCCCCAATTAGAAAATAGACACAACAAAACAAAGGCCTGTAGCACATCAGATGAGGAGCCTCACTGTCCTTATGTCCTGGCTGCCTGGAGAGCAGCCTGCAGCTGCTTCCCTGTCCCCTCAATTTCCCTGCTTCTCCACCAACTGTGCCCCCTTCATATATTGCTCATCTGGCTGAGCAACTCCCTTCTTTTAATCTCTCTCATCCATTCTTAGGATGAATCATCACAAAACCTACCAAACACATGGGACCTGTGCACTTGCCTTTGGTAACAGAAAAAATAATAATAATGATGACACCAAAAGCAGCTACCATTTGGGGAGCACCTCCCATGTGCCATTCATTTTTCTTAGCCTTTCCTATATATTATTTCTAGTTCTTACAATCACAAGATGAGAATGGGACTATCATTCCTGGAAGAAAATGAAGAGAGACCAAATGACAGGCACAGAGTACAACTGCAGAAATAGTTGTTAAATGAATGAATGTATGACACCAATGGGTGAATGGAGGGGTGGTCCAAGGTCACTCTGAAGTAACTGGAGCACAGTCTTGAACCATGGGACACTGAAGCCCTTTCTCTTAACCATGGCATTATTGAGATTGGGCTTTAGGGGAGGGAGAGGAGAGGGGACAGCTGTGGAAGGGGTGGAATCCCTGAATCCCTGTTGCAAACAAGGACACAGAGGCTGGAGTGCTGGCTGAGAGCTGGGGGAGGTCCCAGGAGCTGCCAGATAGAAAGGCTGGGGGTCTTTGCTAAAATATTCCTTCAGTGAAGCTATGTCAGCCTAAAGGGACCCTTTTAATTTTCCTCATTTCTGTATTACACCCCCAGTTTCTCCCTGCCACCCTTCTACCTCCCTAGCATGGTTTACTGTTCTCTCTCCATCTTCATCACCTGTCTTTAGTGGCTGGACTTTTTTTTTTTTTTTAGACAGAGTGTCACTCTGTCTCCCCAGCCTACAGTGCAGTGGCATCATCATAGTTCACTGCAACCTCAAACTCCTGGGCTCAAGCAATCCTCCTGGGTAGCTGGGACTACAGGCATGCACCACCACACCTGGCCAATTTTTCTATTTTTTGCAGAGATGAGGTCTCATTTTTGCTCAAGGTGGTCTTGAACTCCTGTCCTCAAGAGATCCTCCCACCTCGGATTCCCAACCTGCTAGGATTACAGAGGTGAGCCCCTTCATTTTCTTTTACATTTCTCTAAAATTGCATATATATTGTGATTCCAATTGCCTGTTATATTTCTTAGCCAGAGAACTTTCAGGAAAACCCTTGAAGAATTTTAATTTTTTATTATTTTCAACTTTAGCAAAGAAAAAATCTATGAGGCTACTTCAGGACGTTATATGTATTGGCAAAAATTAAGCTCTGTACTCACACTATGTTAAAGATGACTGAGAAGGAAGCTGCCCACCCTGTGAAAAATACAAAGGCTTGCTCTGGCCAGAGAACTATAGGAAGGGACAAAGGAAGACCCCACGTGCAGTTAGGGGCTGCCATCAAAGAAATCCCAGGGTCCTTCTAAGTAGAAAAATTGATAAGAGAGTCTGAATTTTTATTCACCCCTGACATCAAGCAGAAACTTTTGCACATCAGTTTATTCCTCACAATAGTTTCCAGAGCACCTTGCACCATATATATATATTTTTTTTTCTTCTATCACAAACTCATTTGCATGTGTCAGCACTAATTTCCAAATGTGCCTTGAAGCAGTGAAAAATGAAACTTCAGATTGGTAGCAGCTTTCAAATAGCGTTCACCCACAGCTGGTTCTCAACTTTTACTTGTTATTAAAAAGGAGGAAAAGGCGAAATTGGTATTTTTTTATTGCTCTAATTAAGCCTTTAAAGCTGCAACCACACAGAAAAGAGAGAGGGAGGACAAGAGGAAAACAACAACAAAACAAGGCTCTTGCTTTAGAAATAAAAGTGCCAACTTAATAAAATTCACAATGACAAACTCCGCTAAAATTACTGTCTTCTCGAATCTGTGGTCCCTCGTCTATACTCCTCAAAGAGGTGGGCGTGACTGCAGAAGAGAGCTGTTTATATTATGGAGGAAAACAGGGCCCTGAGCTGGAGATTGGTGTAGACTGGGAGAAAGGAAAGGAACAAAACAGCCTTTGCAGAGAGCCAACCCCATTACAGAACTCTCCCAGGAGTTTTGTCTACACGGCCTCATTTAACGCTCACACCTTCTTCCTGGAGCCCATTCGGGGTGAACAACAAAGGACTAAACATAATAACAAGTAAAATAAGTTAAGTTCTGGCCCTGTTGCAGCCCATCTTTTAAAGGCTCTATGTGACAAATCTCATTTAATTCTCACGATTTTCTGAGTTATGTTATGCACTATTTTTTATCTCTTTTTAATAAACAGTGTTAGTGATAAATGGAAGGGTCTACACAGGCTCAGCATCACATGGCTTGGTGGCACAAAGCTTTGGGCCCAAGCAGTTGACTCCTGACCCTATATCCCCAGCTATTATATCAACTTGCTGGTGGGATCAGTCTCCTGCTCGGGGGAGTACATACTCTCACAGGCACAGAGTACTGGTAAAGGAACTAGCTCTCCACTGAGGCTGAAACAAAACAGGGGACAGCTTAAGAACTACAGTGAGGATTCTGGGCTTTACTCTAAGGTGAAGCCATTGAAAGAGTTTTAAGCAGAAGAGTGACCAGTTTTATTTTCTGAAAGATCACTGACCATGGGGGATGGCAGATTAGAGAGAGACAGGCAAAAGGGAAAGAGATCAGTTAGGAGCCTCCTGCATAACCCAGGTGGTACATGATGGCAGCTTAGTTAAGGGGTGTGGCAGAAGAATGGAGGGAAGCAGATATAGTAAAATACTAGGACCTAGTGGCAACTGGTTTGGTATGCATATTTGTAAGGGGATGGGGCTAGTGAGGAACAGGCAGAAGGAAATGGGGAGGATGTGATCAGAATTTGAGGAGGAAACAAAGAGCTAAAAGTTTAAACTTCTTTGGAAGTGGGATTTTGCAGGCTCATAGTTGGGAACCGTGACTCTAAGGCAGGCATCCTCAAACTGTGGCCTGCAGGCCACATGCAGGTGTTTTTGCCCGTTTGTTTTTTTACTTCAAAATAAGATATGTGCAATGTGCACAGGAATTTGTTCATAGTTTTTTTTTAAACTATAGTCCAGCTCTCCAATGGTCTGAGGGACAGTGAACAGGCCCCATTTAAAGTTTGAGGACCCCTGTTCTAGGGTATAGTTTCAGCATTCTTCTCCCTCTCACTTATTTTTCTTAGAAAGATGGATGCACAGCGTATTTATCCACATTCCATACAATATCCTGTATACTTTAAGAATTTGGTGCCTTAAAAGAAAGAATTGTGGTTGGAATTACTAAGAGAATGATAAAGTGAAACAGAACAGAGCTATGGAATCAGGGAACTTCCTCAAACGGATAAAGGACATCTAATGAAAGGTTGGGTGTTGGGGGAGTTGGGCTGTAGTGGTGCCGCTGGCATGTGTGAGCCCTGTTGGACCCCCAGGACAGGGGAGACTAGAGGTAGATGGTTCTTCCTTCTACTGAGTCACATCTGTGTGCAGGGGGCAGGTACAGGAAGGGGAGTCAGAATCAGACCTCAGGGCAGGGTGGAAAGGGGTGGGATGTTCAGAGTTAGAATTCTAAAAGGAACAGGAATGGGGAACTGTAGCAAACCACACCTTCATGTGGCCTCCCAAAGGATCCCATGTTCTCGTTGATTCTTCACATATTGGCACATTCAGCATATATTTGTTGAGTACCTACTAATTACTAGGCACTGTGATATTAGTGCTTATTGCATAGCAGTAATCTGCTTTCTCCTCTGGTCTTCCAACTGCCCAGGAGCTCTTGGTGAAGAGAGAATATCTTTTTTATCTTTGTATACCCAGTAGCGAACAAAACGCCTGGCATGTAAAGGTGCATGACCTGCAGAATGACCTGGATTCAAAATCCTGGACTTGTCACTTAATAGCTGTGAAGTCTTGGCCATGTACTTAACTTCTCTGAGTCTTAGTTATTCTGACCACAAAATAAAAAATTTCCATCCTGTAAATATGTAAAGACCAAGGGAAATAATGCTTATAAAAGTACTTTATAAAATGCAAAGTGCCACGTCAGTGTCACTCCTTGCTGTCCAGTTTCCTTTCCTGCCCTCTCTCCCAGTTCTAACCTACCCTCTTCTTATTCTTCACTGCTGTAAACACCCCATTTCTGCCACTCAGCTAGGTAGCATTTCTTTAAATCATTCCCTTCTGAAGAAGCAGACCAGAAGCAAAACAGGAGGAGATAAACATACATTTCAAGGACAAAATTTACTTTGAAAGCACAAGCCTGTGGATCCTTCCTCATAATTTTTTCATTGCTCTCTCACCATCCCACTGTTTCTCTGCGAGAGGGCAGGGGAGCATTCTGTCCTTTGTGACTGTGCTTTGAGGACCGGGTTAAAACAATGTGGCAGGTTCCGAAGGCTTCACCTACGCAAGCTCTCAGAGCTCCTCCACTGCCCACTCTGCACCGTCCTTCAGGGGCCAGTCGACCCTCCGGCTGGGGCACAAACACACAGGGCGCATTGTCCCTCCAGGGCCGCACGAGGCTCTTCTCCCCTGCTCGCGCAGAGCGCCTCGAGAAAGCATTGTGATCTCACCGTCTCTAAGGAAGATGGCCTTGCAGAGCTATAAATGAGGGACTGAGCTCTCTGAATGTGGCCATCTGGCGCAATATCCATTTTAAGACCCAGGGGCATCTGCACACCAGCCCCAGAACCAGGGCTGAGGTGTGGGGGGGTGCTGATTGCTTAAAGATAACTTCAGTCTGAGAGAAAAACACAAGCGCCTGCCTCCTTGTTTGTGAAAGTCATCTGTGTGCTTCTTCTAAAAACACATACCCACGTGATTTCTCTAAACTGTTAAGTAAGTTATGTATACTCAACAGTGTCCTAATGCCTTTGGGCTCCGATCCTCAACAAATTCTTTGTGATCTAGAGCCTGTTCTAGCTTCAGTTGCCTTGTGTCCTGTGCCAGAAATTCTCCACTTTTCCTTTTATTCTTCCGTGCCCACCATGTGCCATCTGCCAGGCATCTATCTGCCCCTTGGATAATTCCAACAGAACCTTCAAGTTCCAACTCAAACATAAAAGCTACACTGGCCCATCTCAGAAGAATGCCTTGTTGAATGTTGGCACAACGCTTTATTGGTGCCAAAGGGAACTCATTCCTCTTTGTTCTCCCGTGTTCGATGAGTAAGAAATGCTGGGCTCTGGGGCACATGTTAAGGCTTCTTTGGTCTCTCTCTACCCCCACATCACTTTCTCTACCCCTAAGGAAGGAGAATCTTCAAGTAGGTTTTCCAAATTCTACTGGCACCAAGAACATTGGAATTGGTCATAGTTCTTGTAGACAGATCTTTCTAAGTGTAAATGGTCATGGTTGCAGCATACTTGGGGACTGTGCTACTTTCTCCCAATCTTTTTTTCCTCTGTCCTAGTCCCATCCAGGTATATGGCTAATGCTGAGTCTATGTTATGACTGGAGTGATAAAAGGACCCCAGGACTATGTTAAGCATCTCTCATTCTTTGGTTGTTTCTTTTTCTTGAACATTGACAGATGTTGCCTTTTGGTCTATCACTCTGGTTAGTACAGATAACTGGGTCTGCATATTGCATGAAGATAGACAGGCTTAGGGCTTTCTTACTTTCAAGGCTATTTAACCTTAACTAGTAGGGCAGGAACAATGAGCCACCTGTGTGGTCTTGGCCTGACTTACCAAGCTCTGCCAGGTAGAGTTCGAGGCCATGGCTCCCGATGACACTAAAAAGTTTTTGTCCCGCTTTGCTTCTTCACATATCTGTTTATTCCAGGAACCTCAAGAAAGTGAAGCATGGTTGGGCCAAGGCAGGATTTAGGTTTTCTGGCCAAAGCACAATCTTCCCATCATACAAATGCTATCCCTGAAAAGCATCCCAAATATACTGCCCCATACTGCCCCAAACATATTTCCCAGGAGAGAAGGAAATGAAGAATCATATTATTCCATCTTCTGGGCTCAAAAGCCCTGATGTTATCTTCAACTCATGTCTTTCTTTTGCCATCTCTCTAGTCAGCCCCTTAAGTCCTGTCAATTCTATCTTTAATTCCTTCCATACCCTCACTCTGTCTCACCCCCATCTCAGTTGTCACTGGAATGCTTTGGATGCTTGTCCTCGTGCACTTGCTATGGAAATGATCATCTAATTGGACAATCTCAGTCGACTCTTGCCTTAGAATAGGTTTCCTAAGCATAGTTCAAATCTTGGCTTTCCCCCAAAGTGAATAATGTAGGTGCCCTCACTATTCATATCAGAATCCTTAGGCTTGTGACCAACAGACCAAATCCATCTTGTGAAATGTATTTTTTTTTTTTTTTGGTTTAACAATTAAACCAGTAAACCTGAAATGAACATTCGAATATCGGGGGATCCTTTGCAAAGATCCATATTTCCAGATTTGAAAAATCAGAAGATTTGATCACACTGGACCAGAACTTCCAAAGGGCAGTCACCATTTAGAGGTGAGTTTGGGCTTTCTGAGTGATCTCCGTGCTCTTGAAGTGGTGGCAGAGCTCTCGCCACACAATGGATGCACATGCACCCTCACTGACAGACTTGTCACCCACACGGCTGACTCCCGTCAGGGAGATTGAAACCTCTCTCTAAAGAATGAAATCCAGATGGCTTCTTAATCTAGTGTTTGAGGGCTTGACAACTGTGGTAGGCTGAATAATGGCCCCCAAATATGCCCACATCCCTATCCCTAGAACCAGTGAATGTGTTCCCTTACACACTAAGAGGAACCTTTTAATTGACTAAATTAGGGAGATTATCCCGGATGCCAGGTAAGCCACCCACTATAATCACACGGATTCTTAGAAGAGGGAGGCAGGAAGAACAGACATCAGAGAGGAGATGTGACAATGGGAACAGTGATCTGATGGATGGGACCACAACCTCAGAAATCCTGGTGGCCTCCAGAAGCTGAATGAGGCAAGGAACAAATTCTCCCCTGGAGCTTCCAGAAGGAACCAGCTCTGACTACACTTTGGTCTTAGCCCTGTAAGACTCATTTCATACTTCTGACCTCCAGACCTATAGAAGAATGAACGTGTGTTGTATTAAGTCACCAAGTTCGGGGTAATTTGTTACAGTAGCAACAGAAAACTAAGACAACAATTTCATCCAAACTTGCTTTTACAAATTAACCTTCCAGGGTATTGCTCCCAGGGTATTGCTCCACACATTCGAGGCGTCGTGTAGAATAGTTTACTCACCATTCTTCCAATGCCGCATAGTTCCTGATTTATGACTTCACTTGAACATCTGCTTGGATTGCCCATTTCCCTGTCTTCCTCAGTCCAAATTCTTCACCTCTCTCAAATGCCTCCCTGAGCCTACCAGGGTTTGGCATGTGTGTTGAGTTTGTTCAGACTGAACCACAGGTATGAGGAGAAGGGAGCCTGAATTTACTGCCTGCCTGTTTTATACTAGTCACTAAGCTAAGTGGTTTTCACATGTTCTCTTATTTGATCCTCAAGACTCTTTGGAAAGGTACTGAATTCAGATACAAAAAGCACATTCCAGGTAGAATAAGTAATTTGGTCAAAGTCACACAACAAGTAAGTGGTGAAGTTGGGATCCGAACTCACCTCTGTCCACCTGGCTCTTTGATACTTCTTCATGAATGCAATAATTCATTTAGCAGTGTTTTATTGAGGACTTACAGTGCGACAGGTATTTCACTGATTGCTGGTGATATGACAGTGAGTAAATTAGATACTGTCCATGGTCCCATGGGGCTTACATTCCACCAAGACAGTCATGGAAACAAGTAATCACATTTCTGTGTGATGGCTGCTAATGGAATAAGTAGATGGCATATAGTCCTTTCATATTACAGCTGCAAATTGATAAAAGTAGATCTTCAGATAATGTGACAGGCTGTGGGAAAGAGAGTGCTCTCAATCGTGGGCAGGTACCAGAACCTCCCAAACCATGCCACACTGGCCCATTTAGTCCCATTTAGAGGGCTTCCCAAGTTAAAGAAATATACAATCAGCACACTTTCCTGAATAACCATAACCCTGCATCAGAGCGAGTTTACTTATATTTCTCAGAGTAGAATGGTTCCTATTAGGAAACTTGCAAGCATTTGGTAATGTGATAAAATTAAATTTATTAACTTACCATGGCATTTAATTTGCTCTATTATTAGCACAAATATGAAAATTGCATTTGGCAGGATTTTTTTCAGAAGTGTTCGGAGATAGTGTTAATTACACTAAACCCAATCTCAGCCAGGTTGGTTGACATCAACTTTTGCACTTTCTACAAAATTACATACGAAAGTGCAAGAACACCAGGTAAGTTGTGCAAGGTCATGGAGCAAATCAGAGGCCAAGGTGGATGGAGAGATGGAAAGGAGACGTTTTAAACTCCCAGCTACTGAACACGTGGTGTGTCTGTGTGTTTCACACATCCTTCTCCACTCTGTCTTTCATTTAACATTTTACAAATAACAAAAGGCTTTCAGGATCTGCATATAACATGAGGAGTGAGTTCAGTGCTGCTTTTAATTGAAAGCTCTGAGGGCAAAGCTCATGGAGCAGGGTAACAGCTGTAGTGCATGCAACTGCCCTGTCATGGTTGTGTTGCCATAATAGGCAGGCTTATTATTTTTTAATTAGGAGCTTCAGTGTTTTGTCAAACTGTAAATGTGTCAGGACCTGGGGATTTTGTTATACACTAAACTGTCTTGCATTTAATCTTTATGGAAGCATTTGGGAGACACAGGGTCAGTTTGCAAAAGGCATTTTGTTATTGTAGAATACAATAGTTAACACTTTTACTACGCATTTACCATTTTCTAGGCATTGGCCTGAACACTATTTGGATTCATTCATTAAGCCAACCAACCAAATTATACATATCCCTTGAACTTCTAGAGGAAAATGTTGGAAACACTCTCCTAGACATCGGCCTAGGCAAAGAGTTTATGAAGAAGTCCCCAAAGGCAATCACAGCAGCAACAAAAATAAATAAATGGGACATGATCAAACTAAAAAGCTTCTGCACAGCCAAAGAAATAGTCATGAAAGTAAACAGACAACCTACAGAATGGGAGAAAATCTTTGCATCCTACGCATCTGATAAGGGACTGATAACTAGAATATACTTAGAACTCACAAAAATCAGCAAGAAAAAAATCAAATAACCCAATTAAAAAGTGGGCAAAGGACTTGAACAGAAACCTTTCTAAAGAAGACAGAAGAATGGCAAACAAACATAGGAAAAAATGCTCAACATCTCTAATCATCAGGGAAATGCAAATCAAAACTACAATTAGATATGATTTAACTCCAGTGAGAATGGCCTGTATCAAAAAGTCTCCAAACAATAAATGCTGGCATGGATGTGGAGAGAGAGGAACACTCCTACACTGCTGGTGGGACTGCAGACTATTTCAACCTCTGTGGAAAGCAATATGGAGATACCTTAAAGTGATACAAATGGATCTACCATTTGATCCAGCAATCCCATTGCTGGGCATCTACCCAATATCCAATGACACTCTACAAAAAAGACACCTGCACTCGAATGTTTATAGCAGCACAATTCATAATTGCAAGGCTGTGGAAACAGCCCAAGTGCCCATCAATCCAAGAATGGATTAATAAAATGTGGTATATGTATACCATGGAGTACTATTCAGCTCTAAGAAACAATGGTGATATAGCACATCTTATATTTTCCTGGTTAGAGCTGGAACTCATACTATTAAGTGAAGTTTCCCAAGAATGGAAAAACAAGCACCACATATACTCACCAGCAAATTGGTATTAACTGAGCAGCACCTAAGTGGTCACATAGGTACTACAGTAATAGGGTATTGGGCAGGTGGGGGGGGGCGGGTATATACATATATAATGAGTGAGATGTGCACCATCTGGGGGATGGTCTGGAGACTCAGACTTGTGGGGCGAGGGGGGGAATGGGCATTTATTGAAACCTTAAAATCTGTACCCCCATAATATGCCAAAAAAATTAATATAGAGAGTCTCTTTCCTCCTCTGGGTCCTTGTGAGAGTCCAGTGAGATGCAGATTATAAAAATCTTGTGAAGATCAGCAAGCCATAAAAAGACTTGAGAAGTATTTTTAATATTTAGATTTTAATACTGAGTTGTGTATGTTTTATTGGAAAATTTGTCAAAACTTATGATCTTTTTCATCTAGGTGCCCTTCAAATTCAGTGGGCTCATTTGTTTCACTGTTTTTCCTGTCCTTCCCTGGGAAGCTGTTTACTCATGGTGAATGCCCTGAAATATTTGGCTTGCTTGAAATGACTTCTATATTTTCTTTCCTCAGTGTTGCTGGCCAGGCTCTTTGCATCTAGTTCCAGCTAGATTTTCCTTGTTTAACGATTATGTTTTGTAAAACCAATATAAGCAGGCACACTAAGGGCTGGTAGTCTTGTAGGGCTGAGGAACAAGGGAGAAAAGGACCTCAGAGAAGAAACTCTAGCTTTCCGCCGGTCTCTGGATGACTGTGTTGGGACAGTCAAGGTATATGGTGGGTTTGAGGCCTTAGGGATGTGAACTAATATTTACTTACATGCATGATGTGATAGCAGTTCCAACAGCATTTTATAACTCCATTCATTATCAGTCTATTCCAACCACAACTAAAAACTACCATATTTTTAGCACTTCTTGTAGGCTAGGCACTTTGCTGCATGCTTCACTTGCATTATCTTATTTAATCCTCTTAGAAAGTCTTTGAAGCAAGTATTATTGCACGCATTTGATGGATAAAGAGCCTTTTCGGGTGGTGGTTCTCATACTTCAGTGTTTATCAGAAACACTTGGAGAGCTCGTTAAACTAGATTGCTGGTCTTTACATCCAGAAGATTCTTATTCAAGAGGTTTGAGGAGCACTTGCATTTGCATTTTTAACAAGATCCCAGGTGCTGCTGCTGCTGCTGACTCAGGGACCACACTTTGAGAACAACTGTGTTAGAGAATCAGGGACCAGTATCCACAGCCAGTGCCCAGCACAGAACTGGGACTCAAACCTGGATCCATCAGAATCCAAAACTCCTGCTATTTACTATAATATTGCACTGTTCATTTCAGTGAAGGCTAGAATGTAAATTCCACCAGAGGAATGAAGGGAGGGAGAAAGGAGGAAGAAAAGAAAGAAGAAGAAATAGAAGAGGGCATAAGGCCAGCAGGCAGAGAGAAGCCCCCGCACGTTTAGCCATGAGAGTTTGGGAATTACCTTGATGAACTGACTTGCCCCACCTTGAGACCAGATGTCATTGAGCCCATGATTGAAAGGTCTTTATACTTTTGGAGTAATACATCATCAAAATGATTGATCACTAGAAGGTGACAAGAAACCTTTTCTTATGAAGATAGTTTCTGAATGAGACTCAATATTTTTCTTTGAACCTATGTATAGGTGGCTTCCCCAAGTGTCACAGTCTTGCAAGTCACTTCAGTTCTCTGCCAAATCTTTTCTCATAAAATACTGATACTAATAATGACCACATAATGAAGAGGTGGCAAGGATCACAAATGTAAGCTATCGTGAATTGGAAAGCATTGGCTGAATTGAATGAATATGTTCCTCTGTTAAATGCCAATGGGCTGATAATGAGATTTTCAACAGCATCTATGACTTGGATTCGTGTGAAACTTTCAGTGTTCTCAGAATGGAATAAAGAGGCAAGTATTAGGAAGAAAAGGGACTGGAATAAAAAGGTGAGTAGAAACCTGGAGGGGAATATTTCAGGTCTCCTGAGAGAAGGGGAGGTGAGAAATGCTCACACTGTTAGTACCTTCATAAAAGCACCCACCATCATGGATCAGTGACCTTTATCTTATTTAAATGCCTCAGGGCATAAATGGAAGGTGGACAATAAAGTGGTTAAGATGGGGGTTTCTATGTCGCCTGCAAGCATTCAAATTCCTTTCTTAGCACTTGAAAGCTGTGCCACTTTGGGCAGGTCACTAACTTCTCTAAATCTCTATTTCCTCTTTGTCCAATTAGAATAGTAAGATTAGATACAACTTAAGAGTTCTGTTAAAACTAAACATGTTAATGCACATAAAAGACTTGGCACAATACCAGAACTCCCTTGTCATGTCTTCACATGTTTAATAAAAATATTGAGGAATAAATGAAGTATACACACACACACACACACAGAGAGATACACACACCTGCTTCATCAGATTCCGTTTTGCTGGGAGATGACTCTGCCCAACAGCTCTCTGAAATACATCCACCTCTTTCACCTGACTTAAAAGTAGGGTTCCTTGTCTTTTTCTTCTGCATGAAGCTCCTGTCCTATTCCAGTAGCCCAGGTCACCTGAGAACCTGGGTGAATCACCTCAAGTGTGTCCCCCTCATGGTCACAGATAAAAAATAGATGGAAATGGCAGACAAAGGTGACATTAAAGTATGGATGGAAAAAGAACTTGTGTTCACATTTTAAGGAAGTCAAACTGTACAAGAAGGCATGGTGACCTCTGTTGTACATTGGGTAAGAAAAAAAATAAGCAATTTACTTGCACACGGTTCATGAAAACATAGCCTTGGGGAGGGAAATTACTTATGTAGTGAATTTATGTCAGCTTGTAAGACAGATTATACTATCAGCAAATGAGGTCAAAGGAGCAGGAGGGCGTATGGTAGGAGTGGCTTGCCTGGGAGAGGTTGCCTTAACTATATGTGAATCTTAAAACAGCTGGTGACATTTTTTAAAGTACTGAGTTAAAAATGTATCACTTTTTTTTTAAAACCCCCAAGGCTAAACCTGACATTTTATTTTGCATGTATATTATATTCATTTATAGCAATATTTGAAGTATAACAATAAAAATAGCATAAGTAGACATCTTATTAAGAAGCAGGAACACCTGGAGACTTTTTAGTTTCGCTGTGTATTACTGGTCTGTTCTGTGAATCTCAAATTCAAATGCCTAAGGGGGCCCAGCAGGGAGTGCTAGTGACTCCAACAGAACTAAGTTAGTGCGACAAGAGGGAATGGTGGAGACTGCAGTGACATGGAACAAACACCCTTTTAGAAGGGGGCAGCTGCTTCTCAGCTCCAACCAATGGAGGGCATAGTGTTGCCAGATCTTATGGCTTTTTCAAAAGACACTAAAAATCTAAAATCTTGTGTGATATGCCTGATTTTTTAATATTGATTAAATTTTTAAAACTCTATGAGTCAAACAAAATTTATCTTAGAGTCAGATCTGGCCATCAGAAAGTGACCTCTGGTTTATGCAGGCCTAAATGTAGACCAGCTATGAAAAGGATTCCCAAACTTGTAGGTTTTGCCCATGACTTTGTGCATTTAAGCCACATTGGTCTTTCTACACACTGGACAGCCAGTACTTTCTCCATTAGAGGGAGTGAAGGTCAACTTAGCTCTGTTTAGGAGAAGTCTTGTGTGCACTGGCTTTGAAGTCAGACAGATCTGGAACTGATGGCCGGCTCCATCACTTACTGAGCTGTGTGGGATTGGACAGCCTCCAGACCCCTGTCTGGACCAAGGTGATAACAATAGTAACTAGCTCATAAGGTTATTGCAAGGTCTAGATGAAATTATGTATGTAATATGCTCAGCAAAATTCTAGACACATAGTAAACACTCAGTAAATATTATTTCCACTGAAAAGAAAGAATATTTCCTGGTCCCTCTAACTGTATTCCTTCATTAGACCCTTGTCCTCTCCTTCTCCATGTCTGCATTTGCCTAACTCTCGAGTCACTCAAATTTTCCCCAGTGTGTCCTGGCCATGCATGTATCCTTTGCCTCCAAGTCACGTTGGGCTTCTCAGATTCCCACCTTCAGTACTCCTTCAGTTAGGTAGGAATTCTACCTTCGTTTCTGATTATTCTTAACAAATGATTCCAGGTACTGGTTACATGTAAAATGATAAAACTTTTCCATTTGTGGTGCTGGTAGGAGATTTAATATAAACTTCTTGTCTAGGATTTCTTTCTCTAAGGTTCCTTACAGATTCATTCATGCCTTGTTTGAACCCTTCCAGAGATGGGCCACTCACTACCTAGCAAAGAACGTGTTTATTGGTTGGAAGCTTTGATTAATATAACACTCTTTGTGATGCTCAACTAAACTTGACTTTTCTATAGATTGTAACCATTGGCCCTAATTTTTCTTCTCATGAGGAATAAAATAGAATGTGGATAAAAGAAAGAGTATAGTAGGCTTTAGGCTTAGGTGTCTGAAGTTTATTCTTTGAAATAGGCCATAATGAAAATCAACATAGACTTATGTCTGAGTTACTGAAGTGTTCTATTCTTAACTATTTAGGGTAACACAAACTATATGTATATAAGAAATGTATATATGAATTAGAAACTATTATGCATAACAAAATTCTACTTTGTACAATATATAGGATGATATCTACCAAGAGTTTGTTTTTTTTTTAACCAAAATCCATTATTGGTTATGTCTTTATGCAGAACAGCAAATTGTTCCTATAATGTGGTTTGTTGTTTAATGAAAGTATGAAGTACAAATCACCTGTCTATATATCTCTCCTACTGTTTGCCATCAAATATAATGTATAGTTGAGTTCTCTTTCCAATAATATAGAAGCCAATGCTTACTGTATCTGTGGAGGATCTATTAAGCTTATATAAACATCAACCAAATGATCCTACCCTAAACTTATGGGCCACTTACAAATACAAAGTTTTGAATATCTCATTATGGATTTGCATATATTGCCATACATTTGGAAAATAGCACTTAAGCTTATAAATTAAGCTTAATAGATATTTATTGAGGACTTCTATATACTGAGTACTGTTTTTATCTCTGGAAGTAAAATGTAAATAAAACATAGTCCCTTTTCTCCAGGGTTTATGGTATAGAGATACCTAAACCGATAATTTCAAGATAATATGGCAAGTGCTATGACTCAGAGGCATGCACCAAGCTCAGAGGAGCAGAGAGATAAAAGCTGAGTGAAAACCTGGATATGACAATGCCTTGTATGAGTCTTGCAGGTTGAGTAGGAGTTCGTAATGACAGCCAAGGTTGACAGAGCAACAACTGTGTGTCAAGCAGTAATCTAGGTGCATTTTCCTGTCTTGGCTCATGAAATCGTCAGGTAAACATTATGAAGTGGGTGTTATTATCTCTTCATTTTTATGGAGGACTAAACTGCAGCACAGAAAGGGTAAATGGCTTAGCCAGGGTCAAATGACTATAAGTGGGAGAGGTAGAGTCTGATCTCTGGAAATCTGACACCAGAATTGATAGTCACCATGGTACATTGCCTTTATTTTAGTCAAATGAAGACATGTGAAGGTCATGCGTAGCAGAAGGAGCAGCATGGAAA
Source organism: Microcebus murinus (assembly GCF_040939455.1). Taxonomy (NCBI): domain Eukaryota; kingdom Metazoa; phylum Chordata; class Mammalia; order Primates; family Cheirogaleidae; genus Microcebus; species Microcebus murinus. The sequence continues at coordinate 64,616,396 of NC_134107.1, forward strand.
AAGCATGAAAAGTGGGAGGTACACTCAGGTATTATTAGAATATAGCATGAAGCAGAAGAGGCAGGAGATAAGCTGGGGAGGGAAAGAGTGCAGAAGTTTTGAGAAAGGGATCTTTGGCTGCAGTTTAGGAGATGAATCAAAATCAGGCAGGACTCCAGCTAGGAGCCTATTAGGAGGCATCTTAAATGATCCAGAGAAGAGATGGTGGAGAGAAGGTGAGAGGAGAGGGGGCTCTCAAGTGATTGGGTTGACTTCCCTGCCAGTTTGGTGGGATGACATCAAAGTCGCATTTAAACTGATGTTAAAAAATAGTCCCAGAGCAGACTAAAAAAAAAAAAAAAAAATAGAAAAAACAAAAAAAGAAAAAGAAAAAAAAATAATGTGATATTTCTATCAAATGTGAGTTTGTGGAATAGATATAACTGTTCCACTTTCTGTTTTATATTAGTAAAAATAAAAAGTATTCATATAAACTTTTATAAATTTTTTTTAATTATCATATTCATAAACTCTCTTACAATGAATTTTCTTTCCTCTTTTTTTTTTTTTTTTTTGAGACCAAGTCTCACTGTTGCCTAGGCTAGAGTGCCATGGCGTCAGCCTAGCTCACAGCAACCTCAAACTCCTGGGCTCAAGCAATCCCTCTGCCTCAGCCTCCCAAGTAGCTGGGACTACATGCAAGTGTCACCATGCCTGGATAATTTTTTCTATATATTTTTAGGTAAGTAATTTCTTTCTATTTTTAATAGAGACAGGGTCTTGTTCTTGCTCAGACTTGTCTCGAACTCCTGAGCTCAAACTATCCACCCACCTCGGCCTCCCAGAGTGCTAGGATTACAGGCATGAGCCACTGTGTCCGGCCTTTTACAATGAATTTTCTGAATGGAGGTTTCAGGAACCTAATCTCATGTATTAGGGAGAGAACATTGTAGTGATGGGTTCAGGCACCTGTAGAAATGAAAGTGAGGCATTAGAATATGCCAGAATAATTGGGCATATTCTTAAGGAAATACGATTGAACTTTGACTATAGAAGGGAAATTTTAACAGATTCCTTCAAGTCCAATATGCCTGAGGTGTGTCGTGGTCAGTCATATTCCTGATCACATAGCAGGACTACATCTCCCAGAACCCCTTGCAGTTAGGTGTGGCCTTGTGACTGAGTTCCAGCCATGGGAAAGATGTCTACCATGTCTGGGCTTAGGGCATAAAACATTTCTCATTCATGTTCTTTCTTCCTCTTCTGGCTTTAGGCAGATGAGTATGTTGATCTTGGACACCACATGTTGAACACGGAAGAGCCACAAAATGAAAGGATCCTGAGTTCCTGAATAACTGCTTAAAAGAGAGTTGCTTACAGTTAAGTATAATCGTTGTGCTTTACCTCAGTGAGAAATAAACTATTATGCTAAGTTCCTATGATTTGCGTGTTTTTGTTAGCACTTAATACAGTCATTGATATATATGAGTGTGAAGTTATATTGAAAAGTCAGAAGTCCATCAGGATAAATTACACCCTGAGCTAGGAAAATAATGAAGTGTCCTGAACTCGGAGAGAGTTGATATTAAGAGCGACTAGGATTATTCTATTGCCTTTTTTTTAAATGTAAATTTTCTTTTTTATTTATTTATTTATTTTATTTTTTTTATTTCAGCATATGATGGGGATACAGATTTTAAGGTTTCAATAAATGCCCTTTCCCCCTTCCTCCCACAAGTCTGAGTCTCCAGCATGACCATCCTCCAGACGGTGCACATCTCACTCATTATGTATGTATATACCCACCCCCCACCCCCTGCCCAATCCCCTATTACTGTAGTACCTATGTGTCCACTTAGGGGCTGCTCATTTAATACCAGTTTGCTGGTGAGTATATGTGGTTCTTGTTTTTCCATTCTTGGGATACTTCACTTAGTAGTATGGGTTCCAGGTCTAAGCAGGAAAATGCCTTTTAAGCTTGAGAAAAACATTCCTGAATGACATTGAAATCCCCTACTCATCTTTCTGATAATCATTTGGCTTTTACACTGTAGTAGAAAAACTATGGGCTTTGGGGTATTAACTCCCAACTTTGCTGTACATCTGCTGAGGGCTTTCAATTCAGTTACTTTACCTTCTGGAGGAACCTCAGTTCCCTCCTCTATAAAATGCGAATAAAAATACTAACCACAAAGATAGGAGAAGTAGGAGGAGAAAAATATATAAAGACCACTTAATAGGAAACCCCAATGGGCTCTTGGGTGTGCCCAACTCCAGAGTCCTGGGTGTTCACCCGCAGTGGCTATGAGTCAGCTCTGGAGCCTGCCTGTCTCCTACTAGCCAGGTAACTGGCTTAGTTCTTTAAGCCTTAGTTTCTTCATCTGTAAAACAGGGACAATAATAGGGTTGAGGAGATTCAGTGAGATACTATGTGGAATGTGAGGCAGCCAAGTTTTTGGCAGAAGAGGGATGCTTAATGGAAATGCTAATTTTCCCTTCCCTTCTCTTCACACCAGGACATACTCCTGGTAGCAGGAATGAATGAGCATGGCTACTGGTACAGAGGCTGATGAGTTCATCCTAGGCAACAGTTTAAAACTTCTGGTTCTTCTTTTATGGAATGGGGAAAGAAGACCTGTCCTGCCTTCTTCCCAGGTTGCTGTGAAGATGGAAATGGGATTTTAGTTTGAACAGACCTTTTTTAAGAGTCTGTGAAGTTAAAAGTTAATTATTAGTATTCTTAATTAAACAGAGACATATGTGTGACTTGTGGATCTTTTTTCATAGTTTTTTTCTTCCCTTTCCCAATCTCCTTCAAATGTTTCTCCTTCAAATCTCCCCAAGTGCCTAATAATACCTTTTTATTTATTTTTTATTTTTTTATTTATTTCATCATAGTATGGAGATACAAATATTGTTAGTGTTACAAATATTGCCCCTGCCCCCATTCCCTCCCCCACCCATGTGTCCAATCCCCCAGTGGTGTGCATCACACATGTTATGGAAGCATACACCCCTCTCCTCCTCCCCTAATAATACCTTTGCTAGACACTTGGTTGGTGCTCCCTTTGTGAAAAGGAAGAGGCTGGGATGACTCAGGAAGGCATTTTCAGCCCATGGAGGAGGCCATCAGATTGTGTTTCTGGCAGGCAGGAATGGTGAGATTTGTTGTCACCATCATTAGGGTGGTTTACAGTATGGGTCTGCAAGCAGAGATATTTAGAAATAAATATCCAAGTGCCAGCCGGGAGTGGTGGCTCATGCCTGTAATCCTAGCATTCTGGGAGGCCGATGCAGGAGGATCTCTTGAGCTTGGTAGTTTGAGACCAGCAAGAGTGGGACCCCGTCTCCACTAAAAATAGAAAAAAATTAGCCTGGCAACTAAAACATTAGCCAGGGGTGGTGGCTCATGCCTGTAGTCCCAGCTACTCGGGAGGCTGAGGCAGTAGGATTGCTTGAGCCCAGGAGTTTGAGGTTGCTGTGAGCTAGGCTGATGCCATGGCACTCTAGCCTAGGGAACAGAGCAAGACTCTGTCTCAAAAATAAATAAATAAAAATTCAAGTGCCCTTCATTTTCCAACTATGCGACCAAGGATAACCTGGGCCTTAGTTCCCTTATGTGTAAAATAGGGATAATAATATTATTTCATGGGATCATTGTAAGATTGAATTAGTTATTGATGATGCCTGGCATGTACTGACCTTTCAATGCATGGGGGCTATTACTGATAGTTATTCTGACTCTGGGTGCTCTACCTCTGAAAAGCCTCTTGGAAGAGGCAGGAAAACCACCCTATGATTGCTGCTGGCATTGCTTATACTTGTAATATTTAATCACTGCTCCTAATGCTGTGTTGAAATGTAAACACTGAAAGTTGTTTGGGTTTTGTTGTTGTTGCCTTGCTAATAGTGCATGCATCTTTGAGACGCTCTTAAACCCGCAAGCATTTCTTTCAGCCAGAGGCTGCCTCAAGTTGAAATTATGAATTCTTTTATTCACTCACTTTGGCATAATTGACAATAATGGCCACACTTTATTTTGTATTTGCCTTTTTTTCCCTTTTCTGTATACCCTGCTAGGTACTGCAGAATTAGAATATGTTTAATATGCACGTTTTCCCTCCCAGTTTCCTATGCCTTGGTTGATTCTCTTCATACTCTAAGAGTAAGGGTCTTGGAGTCACCAACAGGACCTGTGAGATCTTCAATATTCTCTTCTCTAGGTCTTATTTCTCTCATGTGCAAATAAAGAGGAGGAACTGAATATTTTCTAAGGTCCCACACAGGCATTTTAGGACTAAATTTATCTTGCATTTGCTCATTCATTTATTCAGTGAATAGTATTGATTTCATTCCATACATAGGTCTCCACTATAGTAATTAACTTACTGCAGTGTAATTGTTTGTTTGCATCTCAGCACTGGGGACATAGATATAAAATGACATGATCTGTTTTGAGGAGCTCACTGTATTTTAAGGAAAGTGCAAATAGACCACTACACTGTAGTAATCCAATCACTGAAATGGAGGCTTATATAACTTTCAGAAGAGAATATCAAAGTGGCTCTGGCCAGTTACGGGCCAGGGAAGAATATCGCCACTGATAATCATTTAACTAGGCAAATGGGAGGTTTATTTAATTATGAATTCCTGGTGTCCTTGCCCTCTAGGAGCTTACAATCTAATGCAGAAAACAGTATGAGGATCATAATTCAGTATGTCAAGTCCTGTAATATTAATAGAAGAATGAACAGTGTCATCTATACTCAGAGGAAGAAGTAACTAGTTGGCCCAAATACTATCCCTTTGAACTGGAAAACCGTTTAGTTCAAGATAAACCTGGGAGAGATTATGTACAGGCATATAATTTAAAAGTGATAAGGAATATAGTAATTTATGATATAGTTATGTATTGTTTGCTATATGCTAGACAGTGTGCCAGGCATAACACAATGGTATTAATACATAAGATACTTCTTCCAACATATGGTGTTAGGAGGGAAGTCAACAAGAAATGAAACCTCCTAAACTTGTTAAAAATTTAAAACCGGAGAACCAGCCTTGTTGCCCTCACCCTTCCGCTTGTTAACTGCGGGGCCTGCAGAACATCCCTTGACCTCTCTACTCATCCCCCTGGTCTGCATCCTCAGGCTTCACGGCCATGTCTATGCTGACAAATCCCTAATCTCTATTTCCTGACGAGTCTTCCTTTTTCAGATGCCGATCAGTAACAACCGCCTACTGGACTTCCACACTTGGCCTTTCCCCTAGCGCTTCATACTTGGCACGTGAAGAATTAAACTTCTCCCTTGGCTTCCCTTCACGTCAGACTTTCTCTGGCTCCCACGTGTCCCGTCACAGTAAACCAGAAACTTCTCCTTTCTCAGTCCCACCTTCCATGGGTCCTCAGGTCCTGGACAGTTCTCAAGTTATTCCCAGGCCCACCTCCACTGCTTTACTCAGTTGTCACCGACTGAGTGACCCTTCAGCGGTGTCCCTGCCTCGAGACTCTATGCCCCTTCCTCTCCAATCCACCCACCCGACTGCTGTCACAGTGTCCTTTTTACAATGAGAACTAGCACATATCACTCTTATTTTAAAAGGCTTCAGAGACTCCTCGTGGCCTACTGGATAATATAAGCTATAAAGTAGGAACACAAGGTTCTTCATGAACTGGACCCTGTCTCCTCTTCCAGCCTCAGTTTACTAATTCTTTGTTTATCAAGCTGCTCATTTCTCTTCTTGCTACCATTGTTTATGATCTACCACTGGCCTAGGACTCTCTTTCCTTTCTCTTTGTTTACCGACCAGTATTATTTAAATTGAGGTTTACTGTAAGTATCACTTCCTGGGAGGAATTCTTAGAGCCCTTCCCTCATGTCCTTCCCCTGCACACGAAATATACCTGTGTATGCTTCTGTCCTCTCGGAGTTCCCAAATAGAGCCTCCCTGAGTCCGCAACCAGATGCAATCGCAGCTCTGGGCCCTCCCCGTCCATCTTCCACTTTTAGATCCCACTCATCTGTGCACACTGCCTGTGGCTAGCATTGAGCTAAAGGAGAAAATGTATACGGAAATAGTCTCTAATGTCTACAGAGAGAATAGGAACACAATTAACCACTATGATCCTGCTTTCATGTTTACTGAGGAAGATCATCTTTTGTTAGCTTTTCTTTTGGCCGCTGGTGCTGATACAGGAACATGGCTGATGTTACAAAAACCAACCCTACTGGTGAGACTTCAAGCACATTATCAGCTACTGATGGCACTGGTGACTTCAAAGAAAACAAGACATTTGTGGAAACAAAAGATGATTGGCCCTGTCAATGGAAGTATAAAAGTAATCCAGATTACTCACTCTAAGCTAATTGTCCTGCTACGGTACATACATTAGTTTTAATTCTGTCACTTGTGTAGACAGATACAATTATGCTGGTCAGCTATTTACTTGTATTTCAAGGATAATGGATCTATTTCTTGCTTTAGAATGAGTGCAATAAGTTGTTGCCTGAAAATTGCTGGCATTATTCTTAATTTGAGTTTTAGGCTTAACAACGGCATTAGGGGAGATTGAGGTTAGACATTAAAAAATGTACTTACTGGCAGTACTGGAGAAATCTCTTTCTCTGCCAATGTTAAAATGGTTCAGAAATTCTCACCTCTCTGAGATAGATCAGAGAGTCTCCTGCCAGAGGTGACTATGCTACTTCTGAACATTTCCTCTGACACTGGGACTTTATGATATTCTTGGGGTATATTTTTATTTATCCATTCATCCATCCATCCATCCACCCACCATTTATTAAACTCTCACCAAGTTTAAGGATTTATACTTTTCAGTATGCCATTAGTAGATGAAAAAACCCTTGCCCTTGAGGAACTCGAAGTCTAGTGGTAAGAAACAAACATATAAACAGAATTAGACATATAAGAGAAAGAGTCAGCCAGGTAACTATGTGGGTACAGGGAAGAGGTGATATTCCAGGCAGAGGGTAGTAGTATTAATATATGCACAGAAATACCCAACCTAGAGAATATAACACATTCCAGCTGGTGCACAGCTAGATCTATAGCTAATACAGTCTATATCATGGACTGTAAGAGGTGAGTTAGAAGATATTAGCAAGGGCCAGATAGTGGAAACCCTTGTTTGGCTTTGAGGCAGTCCTGTGGGTGTACCACAGTTCACCTTCCAAGAGTGAATCTGCTGCAAGGGGTATTAGCTCGTTGATAGCCTCTGGCTGCCACACTTTTGGGTTCACCCTGAGGCCATACTCTCAGGAGTGCTCCCAGCCATCGTGTGAGCATGGTGAGGGGAGCGGCGCTGGGCCATTCCTATTCAACACAGGACTCGTCTAAAGGTCAGTCATTGCACCGAGTCTGCACAGTCGGCCTGGCCATGGCTTTCTCAGAGCTCTGCTGCAGCCTCTGGCGCTTCCTACTTGATACTCTTTCTATTCCTTTCCCCCTCCATGGTGTCAGCGTGTACCATGGCCTGATGCTCTTCCCACCCATGCCTGCTTTCCCTTCCCCTCATCCCCCCCAAACATTTCCCTCCACAAATCCTCTCTCCTTCTAATTCTGTCTCCATGTCTGCTTCCTGGAGAAGTTGCACTGGCACAGACTCGGTAAGGTGACCGGATTTTGAACTCAAGCAATGAGAAGCCACTGATGGGTTTTGCACAGGGACATTGGAAGATGAAATCTTTGTTGCAGAAAGATTATTGTGGCTATAGTTGGAGGGATGATTTGGGCAGAGTGAGACTTCAGATAGGGAGATCCATTAGGAGTGTAGAAAAATGAAGATTCGAAATGGGGCAGGAGCAGAGGGCAGAGTGGGAAAAAGGTTAGAGGAGAGAAATAAGGAGTTGAAAACAACAAGGCTTGATAATCCATTGTAATACAAAGGGAATGTAAAAAATGATGATGGGGCATCCCAATTGCTAAGCAGTGCCACATCCCTAGACTTGAGGAATTTGGGGAGTGGGTTGCTACCAGATAATCCTCACATGGATATAGAAAGGATAAGCTGTTGGAGTAAGGAGTTGCCTGTGGAGTAAGGAGTTGCCTGTGCTCCTTACTCTACACATCTGCTCCACCAGGATGGACACTGCAGAAAGAAGAGCACTGGTGAGGCAGCCCCAGGTGACTGGGTAGAAATTGTGGGGAAACTGAGCCCTCAAGGGGTGAGCAGCATTGGGTGTTGGTGGAAGAGATGCACCTGAGACAGTGGTGCCAGCCTAACACAAGGTACTATAAAGTTCTAGGAAGCTGTATCATTTTGCTAGGGCTGCCACAATGAGGAACCCCAAATTCGGGTACAATGTACTATTCTGGTGATGGGTACATGTTTCCAGCATGATACAATTCATTCACATAACCAAAAACACTTGTACTCCTTAAATTTTTTGAAATAAAAACAAATATTTTACAAAACCAACCAATCAACCAACCAACCACCCACCCACCCACCATCCAAACCCAGAAATGTATGGTCTCAAGAGTTTTGCAGGTTACAAGTCTGAAATCAAGGAGTTGGCACGGCCACATTCCCGTCACTGTTCCTTTCCTCTTCCTAGCTCCTGGTGGCTGCTGGCAGTCGTTGGCATTCCTTGTCTTGCATCGCTGCAATGTCTGCTTCTGTCATATGTGGAGTTCTCCCTGTGTGTCTGTCTCTGTGTCTCTTTTCTTCTTATTATGACAACAGTCATAGTCTCCAAGGTTTCCAACACCTTGCTTCCCCTAACCTGGGCCAAGGTCTAGGAGCTTGGGGAGCGTTAGATTAACCTTCTAATCTCTTTACTGGTCTCTGAGTATTTTTTTCCTTTCCTAGTTGTTACAAAGCATCCTTCCTCACTTATCAAGCTTTCGTATTGCTATGTAAAGGAGAGCTTTGATAATTTAGAGAGTGCCTAATTTTTTTCTCCCAACCAACCTAAATGTTAAGATTATTATCTCATTTTGAACTTAAACAATCCAAGACCGAAACTCAGAGTCGAGCTGTGATCCCTTTGTCCTTGGCATTATCAGTCCTTGAGGAAAATACTGGTAGAGCTGTGTTAGCATCCAGTCCTCACCTCCGCTACCTCTCTTTTAGGAACCAAAATGAGCTTAATGTTTCGCTTTCCTGCCTTTCAACCATGGGTAGCCAAGGGATTCTATTGCAGATACAAGCATGTAGATGGCAGTTTCCTGGGGCATTTTACAAAATCTTTTGCTTTCCTTAATAAAAAACAGATAGATATGGCTGGGACCGCCTCTGCCCTTCTCTCTTTGCTTCCTGAATTAAATGCAGATGGGATGTCGAATGCCAGAGCAGCTTTCTTGGCACACACCTTAGCTGTCTTAGGGCAGGCTAAGGCTGACATTGTCGAACCAATGAACCTAGGTCAGGAGCGTCCACCTCTAACTCCTAATGGGAGTAAAATCAACCTCTAAACCATAAGTCACAGAAAATTAGGTGTGGCAAATTAATTCCTAGCAGTCCTCTTGCTGAAGCAATAATAAAACTGATTCAGTGGGTAGTGACTTCCAAGCAAAATGATGTAATGAAAACTACCCTTGGCATTGCGTCTCCAAAACAGGATTCACATTGTTATCACTCAGAAGTAGGTATCTTACCAGGACTATTCTGTAGAGTTTTTGAAAATTTTATATGAATGTAGTCAGGGTACAAAAAGATACACATAGAAGAGAAAATAGTTAAGTAAAATTTGAAGTTCTGAGTCTACACAAGTAGAGAAACAAATTTACTTCTAGGACAAAAGCTTTTTATTTTTATTTTTTTTGCCTCAGGGTAAATTATCAGAATGAACCAGGTTTAACACTGGGATTCCCCAAGGTGGGTATTCCATAAAAACATGAGTTTAATAAAAAATAGGCGCTTTACTAATGCACATGTGTAGTGGATGCCCACCCTTTTCCTTGGCATAGCACGAAGCTACCATTAACCCATGGCTGTGACAGTTGAGATCATAAATTGTTTTCTTGAGCTGTAGCTATGTTTAGAAGCTGCTTGCTTACTTTCTTTTCATCTTTTCTCTTGTGGAATTCTTACAGGAGATGAGGAGTAGAGAGGAGAGGTACAAGACCAGGGCAGACTCAGAGAGACTTTGTCTTGATATCAAAGCATAGAACAGAGCTGGAGAGGGGGCCTTCACGTTACCTACAGGCTGGTCCTACCTATCTGACATAACTAGGGGTGGCATTCTTAGAAGCAAAAGGAGAGAGCGCTCTTGGCAAAGACCCAGGTGATGTGACAAGAAGTACCCTTGAGAGTGGTGAGAGAGAGAGCGGGAAGAATGTGATGGATGCCACTGTTCTCACTGTGGCACGAAGACTTGTTTGTGAGCACAAACCCACGTGAGGCTCAGGAGCTCCCCCAAAACAATGCAGGACAGATTGAGGTTTGGCAGTCACATTGCTAGAGTCTTTATAATTTGGAGTATTGCTATAGAGGTGACCTTGCTTTTGGTTTCAAGGGTATTAACTTAAAAAACAATTAGAAAGCATAAATGATATTTGAAGAATCTCTAGCAGTGGATTACAATGATGGTCCTGATTTTTTACACCTCCTGTAAGCACACTTTTGCCCATTTAACATGACCCTCCCTCTAGATCAGCTACTGCCAGCCAACACTCAGGCAGCAGTCATCTACTCAATCCCATGTGACCCTGACATGTGACAAACATTTACTGTTGCCTGCCACTGGGATTTAGAGGTGGGTTATTATGCAGCACTGCAGGGCAACTGATAACTAGTACATTCTGTAACATGAGTGATATCAGGAATATCACGTGATCTCTGAGCTTCTGGTTTTTATTTTTAAATCTATAAAATATTTATAACAAGATCTACCACACCAGCATGTTTTGAGCATTAAAAAAGATGACTCAGCATGTAAGATATTATTTCTTAGAAACACTAAAGACTGAATGTATAATTTTAAAGATCTCATCATAGTACAGTCATCTATGTTTCTGCCCCAGGGATCATGTTCCAAGTAATATTTCTCCTTCCCAAACCTTGTGGATGTGGCTGCACATGGGTTCCTTATAGTGCATTCCAAGCTTCAGAGGGGGACGCTATTTGAGATTCTTTCAAACAAAATTCTAGAGCAAGAATTGCCCTCAAAGATAGGTAAGCCAGAGAAACCAGGGGGTGAAACATCACCTTTATAATGTTCAAGTGGAAATGAATTTATGGAAAAGGTGGCAAAGTAGAGAAGAATAGAAATGGTGTAAGCATTCACTGAGTCAAAATCTGGGCTCCCTCACTTGCTAGCGACAGAACTTTAACAGGCTATGTAACCTCAGTGAGCTTTGGTTTTTCTACCTTATAAATGGGAATAAAAACAAGCATCTTATAAAACTGTTGAGGACATTAAAAAATGTATGAATTTAAGGCATCTGAGACAAAGTAGGTTCTCTTGCATCTGGATGTTGGAAACATTGCCCTTTTCATCTGCACTTGAAGCATAAGGATTTGGGGAGCAGACAGCCAGCTGACATCATTAGCAACTTTGGTGCTGAGTTGTGAGGGGGAATTAGGATAAAGAAAGGAGCAAATATGTTTGTGTGTGTCAGTTTTAATGGATAGATTTTTTTTTCTTTTGTGTTGCCTTGCACTATATTTAGGTACAAGGTGGCCCAGAACAAAAGCTGGAATTTATTTTTAAATGTGCAGAACAATGAGATGACTGGCATTCTATAATATATATTGGCATCACATTGCCAAACACAAAAATCTTAGTATCAACTATCTGCCTTTCACACATGTCTGCTGTATTGTTTCAGTCTGACCCTGCTTTGTGTGTCTTGGCAGCTTTGACTCTAAATGTCAAATATGATACTTCACATTTGCATATCACTCAGTAACTTAACTAAACTCTTTCCCACATATTATTTCAGTTTTGACCTTCTCAACAACCCTGTGGAGTAGCAAGTCTTATCCTCAATTTAAAGATGAGGAAACAGCCTTTGAGCAGTTAAATGACGTGTCCAAAGTCACAAAATTAGTGGATGTCGGATAATCGCGAGAGACATTCCCTGAGAGCCTCGATATGCCAGTTGCTGTTCTAGGCTCTTTCAAATTCTTTCATCATCACAAAATGCACAACCTTCTTTGGCAGACAAATTGGCTGCCTCCTTATTTGTCACTGTTCAATCCTTGTTTATGGCTTCTGTAATTCACACTGTTTTTCATAGAACATGGGATGTACTTAAGAAAGGAGGGCTCCAAGACTAGCTTAGATGAAAATTTATGGGGTAACTGATCAGGATGACCCCATTCTCCTTTGCCAGTGACTGTGATCCCATTGGCTAAGGAATTGAAAGAGAAGTTTGCTGGAGGCTTTTCGAAAGACACCCCCTCCCCCTCCACACACCCCTCTCCCCACTTTCCACACATCCTAATGAGAAGAGAGCACAAGAGGCACATGGAGAGCACCTGGTTCTGTCTCTCCTGCTTCATGTGTTGCCATGCAACAGTCCGATGTTGGGAGCCACGGCAGCCATTTTAACCATGAAGAGAAATCAGAAAAAACAGAGACGCTGGCCCAGAGCCCTGGGAGCTTTGAGCTACGTAATTAATCAACCTGGAAAAGCCTACCTTGGGGCTTCTTGTTAAGCGAGATAACTAAAAGCTTTCATTGTTGGATCCACTCTTAGTCACATATTTTATTATTTGATCTCGAAATCATACTAGATGATGCATCTGCACAAATAGATACTGTGATCATTGTTCCACTGTTGACATAACTGAGGAACGAAGAGTTTAAGTAGTCCAAGTCCACAGAAGCAGAAAGCTGCACACTTGGGATTTGAATTTTTTTTTTTGAGACAGATTGTCACTCTATTGCCTGGGCTAGAGTGCTGTGGCATCAGCCTAGCTCACAGCAACTTCAAACTCCTGGGCCTAAGCAATCCTCCTGCCTCAGCCTCCCAAGTAGCTAGGACTGCAGGCATGCACCACGATGCCCAGCTAGTTTTTTCTGTTTTTGGTGGAGATGGGGGTCTCACTCTTGCTCAGGCTGGTCTCGAACTCCTGGGCTCAAATGATCCACCCACCTTGGCTTCCCAGAGTGCTAGGATTACAGGTGTGAGCCACCACAGGCGGCCTAGGATTTGAACTTTTGTGTGTCTGACTTGGGCCACAGAATAAAACTGCCTAATTCACAATCTGGTATGACAGTGGCCCTGTCTTTATTCTGTGCATCTCTACACTGGGAAAGCTATGCGGAGAGGTAGAAAGGGCAGAGGACTAGGAGGTAAAAATTCTGATTTCAAGTTCTGGTTTTACCACTTCCTGAGAGTGTTACTTTGGGCAAGTTTCTTGATCTCTCTGAGACTCATTTTTTTTCATCCATCAAGTGAGAATAATAACCTCTGGCCTATTTCCTTCCAGGGTTATGGTGAAGACAACAAGAGAAAAGGCATGTGGAACTCTCTCTCTACTGTACAGGATCAAAGATTCTTATCATTAGAGAAGATGTCCTCAGGGCAGACATGGTCTCTTCATGATGTACAGTAGAGACTAAGGATAGTAACGGCTCTTAACATGAGCATTACAATAATACTATTGCTTTTGACAAATTTATCATTTGTACGCTGTAAATTCAAACATTCTCCCCTCTGAATGCCATTCTGAAGGTTAATGAATGAAATACATGATTCTCAAATCCCTATAGTTGGTGTTAATTGGAAGCAAACACACACCTTCAGGTTTGATCTCTCATAACAAGACAGTCAGATAACTTAACCTCAAAGTGATTCATTACCACACAACTCAGAGCTCTCAGAAGATGGTAGACGTTTTAAAGGCTTGGATGTGTGTATATGCTTTCCTGCCCCCGCTTGTCTGTGCAAAAATAGTAAACTAGAAGGAAAAAAGGAACCAAGGGAAATTTAGGAGCACAAGATGGAGGATGTTTAAATACCCTGAAAATATTAAATCCATAGGATTTAATTAGAAACCACCGTAGAGGCTACTAGCCCTTGCTACTTATATGTGATAGAATATTTTGCAACCTTTAGAAAGCATTACCTGGAAAACAAAGGTACAGGACCTTACACTCAGGGTCATGGGAAGAGATAATGGTACCACAGAATGTGTAAGCCATATGATCCCAAAGGAATAAAACGTGTCTCTCACACAGACACACAGAGCTGGAAGGACTTTTGTGATTGGGCTTCCTGACAAACAGAAGACTTCCAATCTAAAGTCTCATGCAGATTTTTAAAACTGAAACTTTGGATTTGTATTCCTTTCCCTCAAAGTTATAGGATAAAGACACAGCTTTCAAAATGTCTTTGTCTAGTGGTCTCCACGTGTTCCGTGCTTACTGTGGCAGGGAGTGCGCTAAGCGTTTGACAGGTGCTCACCGCCAACCCGCTTAGTTCTTACACTAATCCCGTGTGGTAACACTGTCATCACACTCACGTTACAGACGGGCAGACCAGGGGTCACAAAGAGCCAGGGAGTTGTTTCGAATCTCCCAGCGATGTAGGGGAGTCTGGGGTGGAAACTTGGCTGGCTCCAGAACCAGTTCCCCAACCCACTAAAGTTATGACCTCTTTGCTAAATTGCCAATTTATATGTATTTGTATAAAATTAACTAAACTACATGGGAGAATAGGGAAAAAATAGGCTTTTCTGTTTATTTTCTTATACTTGAAATAAAACTGAAACAAAAGGCATTGTATCAAGACCATGTGATCACCTGGATCTTCTCTATCTCTTGCCTCTTGCTCACAGTGCCACCTCCTTAGTTTGAAACTCTCATCTCTGGTCAGATGATTCTAGCAGTGTCCTTACTGGTGGTCTCTGTGCATCCGGCCTGGCCCTCTTTCCACCTGTCCTTCAGAGAGAGCTTTCAGACAGGAATGTCCGACCCCTTCGTGCCTCTGGTGAAATGCTGCCATCGCTGTCCCCAGTGTCCTTCAGGAACATGCCCACAGGCCCGGCACGCCATGCAGGGCCCTCCCTGACCCTTCCGGGCTGCTTCTCTACCCCACCCCATCCCTTATTTCTTTCCCCCGACACTAGGGGTTTTCTAATGGCAAGTAAAAACTCTATCATAAAATAATAAATTGGGTGGTCACAGCCAGTGTAAACACACACCCACACCTGCATCACAGGGAAAAGGGGTAACCATGGTTTCATTACAAATTCATCCTGATTTTATATATTTTTACATACAAAAACTGAATTATGCTGCAAAATGCATTTCTTACATAGATTGTTTTCAAAAAGCTGTCATCACATCACACTTCCTATAAGTTATCCAGACATTCTTAGCTGTGTGTCCCTTGGTGTCCTTGTCCTTTGTTGACCCCACCTCTAACTTATCCATTAAATTGGCATTGTGATACTTTAGAGAATAACAAAAATGCTTTAATTAGAAGCAAAACTTCTAAAATTAGATGAAAAAAATCAATATAAATCCAGCTTGGATTATATTTACTTTTATACAACTACAGCCATAAAATATAATGTTATATACATGTATTTTTTTTTCTTTTTTTGCAGAGGATAGGATCCATGAAGGCAAAATGCCCAAGAACTATGAGAGTTCTAATGCCACCCTGTCCCTTTTTCCCTAAAGGCCCACGGCCCACATGGAGCAGCCCTTCTTGTTCTTAAAATCTTGGCCAGACGTCATCTTCCATGAAGCCTTTCCTGACAGCCCTTCTCAATCATTTTAATTAATGCATGTATTTATTCATTTACATATCTACTTATCTCTTTCAATGGCTCTTCCTCCAAGAAGGCAATTTCAAGCAGAGAGTGAAATAATCCAAGCCAAGAAATCAGAACATTGGTTATGTGCCAAATCTAATAGTGCTTTACCCATGTTTGTTCATTTTAGCCTCACACTGTGGGGTAGACACATTATTATCTTCCTCATCTTAAACTTGAGAATATGGAGGCCAAGAGAGATTGAAGTGTTACTGTTTATAAGTGGCAGAGAGAGGAGAGGGCTCAGCCTAGGCTTGCTGGCTCTGGAGGCTAGAGCTGGTTCTGTTAGCAGTGGGGTAGTGAGGAGGACCCCCTTTACTGGCTTCATGATTCCAGGTTGACGGATGTCAATTAGTATAACAACTTCGGATTTTTTTTTTTTTTTTTGCATCTTCCACTTCTAACCCTGGATAGAGGAATGTCCGTGTGATGCCCAGCTCAGCCATTCTCCTCCTCCTATTCTCTGTTTGGAATTCACCTGTCTGCAGAGATCACATTCTTGGGTCTGCTCCTTACCTTTAGAGAAGCGTGCATGGCCTATAGCTCTCCAGCTCCTTTTTGAAAGCCCATTATGATATTTTTGAGGTTGACACACTAAACCATGACTTTGACTTCTCACTATGTTTTAAAACTATTAATAATACTTCAGTTGACCTCTCCTTTGGTTCCACATTTGGGCACCAGAAGTGCTATGATAGTTCTTTGGGCCCATTAAAACACCAGTGTCCTCCCAGTCATAAGGCACAAAAGTAACTCAGAAGAGAGTGGGATGAACTGTCTTGAAATGGTTCAAGAAGGCTGTTTAGAGAGGGGGAATTCTGACATGAAGTTTTATTTATTTTTTATTTATATCAATCTCTAAGGAGCAAAAGAAGAGCATTGGTATGAAAGTAAAAGACTTGAATTCAACAGCATATTGAGGGCACACTGAGCTCTGGGATTCAAGAGGCATTTTTTTTTTATGATAATGCAACAGGGGGTTTTAATTGACGAATAAATAATGGTTCTTAAAATTACAGGATACATTTCCACATCTGTAAATTTAAAACTCTGAGAAAACCAAAGTTATTATATCTGTGATACTGGGAGAAGGGTAAAGTACAAATTTCAATCTCAGAAGAAAGAGTAAACAGATAAGAAAAGCATTTCAACATGAGAGCATAGCTGTTATTTTATCTTATGAAAGAAATTTAAATTAAATGATTATTACTCTTAGAGAAGCTGAATATTTATTATCATTATCAGAAGATCAAATATAACCATATATATATATATATTTTTTTTTTTTTACATTTTTACTTGTATGAACATGTTAGTTGCATTTTATATCCTTGCCTCTTCTTAGCAAGGGTTAGAGGTATGCTCTTCCCCTCCACAATGCTCACCACATCCCTCAGATGTGGGTCTACCCCCTCATTCCCCCAATCTCTGGTGAACACCACCACCCTTTGAGCACCATAGTGTTAATCAGTCAGAATCAATTTGATGGCGAATACATGTGGAGCCCATTTTTCTGATCTTGTGTCACCTCACTTTGGATAAGGGACTTAAGCTTAATCCAGGATAATATAAGCGGTGCTAGTTCACTGTCATGTCTTAGAATTGAGTAATATTCCATTGTAAAGATATACCAAATTTTAATAATCCACTCATGAATTGACAGGCACGTGGGTTGTTTCCACGTCCTTGCAATAGTGAATTGTGCTGCCATAAACATTCAGGTACACATGTCTTTATAATAGAATGTCTTATGCTCTTAACAGGCATTGTTCTTAATGGTGGTAGTGGTGGTGGTGGGAAATCTATTTAAATAAATATATTTAAAATGGTTACTTACTATTATTCAGCAGGCTAACCTTGTACATGGCACATTTAATTTAATCCTCACAATATCTCTAAGTACATATCTTTAATTCCTTTTTATAGAAGAATAAACTATTATTTGGATATATTACTTGCCCAAACCATAAGAGATAATGGTAAAAAAAATTTTGGTCATTATTGAGGATTCGACCCAAGTTTATCCAGTGCCCATATCTTTACATTATTCACACAGTTCTTTTCTGCCACAACTGTGCCTTGTATTTAGCTCCTGCAAAGCACTTATCTCTAGATGTGATTATTTGTTTCCCTGTCTTCCCCAGTAGAATGTGAGCTCCATGAGGGCAGGAACAGTGTCCTACTCTTTTTTTTTTTATCTTCTTAGCCTATTTCATTTCTTCAACCATGTTTTCTTTGAGTTCTGCTATTTGCTAGGCACAAAATGCAGTGCAGGGCATTTGCTGGTGAGCAAGAATGACATCACATCATTCCTATCCTGTGTTGCTGATGGTTTAACAAAGTAAACAGAAAATACACAAGGTATAAAAAAATAAGTATTTTAAAACTAATATAAGTGCTGTGAGAAAAAGGAACAAGCAAAGAGCACAGGCAAGGAAGATCTCACTGTGAATTCCCAGCTAAGACTTGAAGGACAGGGAAGAGCCAAGTTCAGGGGACAAACATTTCAAGAGGAAGAAAAAAAAATGAGTGAAGGATCTGACATGGGAGAGATCTTGACATTCTCAGAGTTTGCAGATGAGCAGAGTGGCTGGTGAGATCTATACAGAGCTTTGGGAGAACTTTGGATTTTAGTTCAAGTGCAATAGGCAGGCACTAAAACATGGTAAAGTAATGATCATGGGTACAAAGACAAGAGGGTGGTGTCACAGTTCTTTTTAAGGTAAGACTGACAGAGCTTGCTGAAGGTTGGCTGGAGGGGAGAAAGGAGGCAAAGCTGACCTGAGGGAGGGTCTAGCCTGAGCAGCTAGGTGGGTGGTGGTGCAGCTGGGGTGGGGGAGATGGCAGAGGCCTGATTGGAGGAGTATTGGGGAAGGTAGTAAGAATGAACTTATGTGTGAGATGACTGTTAGGTATCCAAGTGGAGGTGTAGAAAACTGACAGATGACTTGGATGCAGAATGAAACAAGTGGCAATTCGAAGTAACAAACATACACACCTTGAATGGCATTAAAAGACAGGCAAATACCCAGTGTAAAAATATTTTACTGCGGGTACAATATCTTTTTGTACAACACTGCTCCAGGCTTTTATCACAAGTGTAAAAAATTTATTTATACAAATCCCTAAATTCATATTATGTGCAGTGGTAATAAGAAATTAAACAGCTGAAGAAAATATTTCCACCTTCTGATATACACACACGTATGCCTTTATTACCTGAATGAAGAATGGAATAGCTCTGCCTTCCACAGCTAACAGCTTTGCCATACCTGTCTGTCATTGTCACATCTGAAGATGTGAAGATGCAGAAAGAAATTTCCTGGTTTGCTTTTTTTTTAAAGAAACAATTTAGTGAAGCAGATTTTCAGAAGCAATTAGGGAGATGTTATTTCCCTATTCCCCCAGGAGCCAGGATACACCCCTATCAAAAGTTGGCTTGAGGCCATTTTTAGGAATATTTTTCACTATTGAAAAAATGCACTCATGACTTAAAACAAGGGTAAATGTCCCGCCCCCCCATCCCTGTCCTACATTCAATTCAATCATAATTCTAGAAATGTGGTTTGGAATGGAGCTGAGAGTGAAAGATGGAGTCTTCGGGACACTGCCCTCTACTTTCTGACATATACTCGTTTGGACAACAGTAACCAAGCAGTTTGCAAAAGGCCAAGGCCACCTTCTAGCTTCCAGCAGAGAACAAGACATATGCAAATGAACATTTACTCTCTTGCTAAGCAAACATGGCCAGTTATTACAATAGGCCAATGAGGGAAAAGTAAAAAAAAAAAAAAAAATCACAATATGGAAAATAAACAGAATTTAAACGAGAAAAATATTAATCATAGAGCTAAATCCTTGGTGTGGGAATATCATTTGAGAACACTGAGGGGACAAATGTCATGATGTATTTCCAAATAAATTATGATAGTTTTCATTAGATATCTGTGAAGGGCATTAAAGACGCTCTGTTGAGAAAACTTTGTAAGGAAAACACCTTGCACTTGCTACTGGTATGGCCTTGGTATGTTTGGCTCAATAGGTAGATCTATAAAATAGATAGCATAACTCAGAGAAAAATACACATCTTCAGACCTGAATCTTTTTCCAAAATACCTCTATATTACTCTGATAAAACATTTATAGGGACGAGATTACAATTATTATGAGACACAGGATGAAAATGCTCTAAAGAAAAGACTTTGAGAGACTTGCAGTCCCTTTTCCTGTTCTTCCTTTCCATCTCTACTGGAATCTTGTAGATAAGGCCGCTGTGTTTCCCCAGCTCTCTGATGAGGACTGTCAATAAGCCTCCTGTTTCCCAAAGCTCTGATCCTTGTGAGAACTCAGGTCCCCTTGAGGCCTTGTGTGAGGGCCATCGCTAGTAACTGAATGATTCTAAGCACGAAAATCTAACCCTGGCACTCTCTTACTTAGCTTTTATTAACAGCTCCCCAATTGCCCCAGAAGGGGTTTCAGGCTCCCAAGCAGAAGTTACAGAGCCCTTCATCTCTAGCCCCATCCACCTTCCACCGCCCCCCCTTCCTGTCCCTGCAGCAAGAGCCACTTTCTGCCTGCACCTGTTCATCAGGCGTCCTCAAACCATGGCCCGTGGGCCACATGTGCGCCATCTAGCACATTTATCTGGCCCTCCAGGAGTTTTTGCCACCACTGCCTGTCCTGCTTAGCAGCCGACTCATCCTGGGCCCACAGTGTGCACTCTCCAACGGTCTGAGGGACATTGAACTGGCCCCCCTCTCCCTCTGTTTAAAAAGTTTGAGGACCCCCGATAGCTCTTCCTTTGGCCTGTGACCAGATTCGTCCCTCTGCACTCACCCTTGGAAAGGTGTTTGCCTGGTTACCTGCTGCGCATTGCAGGCTTCCTCTCTTCCAGAGAGCGTGCACCACTCCCATGGCTCTGGCATGCTCCCAGAGAACCCTACCCTACCCTGATTGTTACACATCCATCATGTGAATAAAATGATTTGTTTCCATGCTTGCCTTTGTTACTAGAGCGAGAGCTCCTTGAACAAAGGAGCTGCATCTTTTTTCCTTCTTTTGCCATCACCTCACATACTACCGACGTGTGTTCAATGTACGTTTTTGTTTTTTGATTGCACAAAAATAATTCCATACTCATTTCACTCTACTTTGTCCCAAATCTCCTCGTTCATCACTTGGAGAGAGATTCCCACGTCTTGAAAAATAAGATTGTGTTATTTCAGGGGCCAAATCAATAGGCTCCCTTAAGAAATGGGCAGTTGAGAGTAAGAAAGGAGGATTTTCTTTGATTAAGTAGAGGGAACCCTAGGGAGTCGAGAATGCCAGTAAAGGTCTGCCACAATGTGACAAAAGATGTTAATTTCATAAAGGGGGCCTCCCAGAGTTTCTGCAGAGGGAGTGGACACGGTCAGCTGGGAAAATACAAATATCCTGTAATCCTCCTAAAGTTTCTGTTTCGATTTTGGCAGAATTGCAATTGACCACCCACGCAGGGGAGAAAATGTAAAATCTTTTGAGTGGAAATTCCTGGAAAGCCTAACTCAAATATAGTGAGTACGCAAAGGATAGACTGCGTGTGTGTATACCGACATGTGTGCATGCGTTCTATTTTTTTAAAATAGCATTCTAAAATCTAGCTGATAATGAAAATAATAAGCAACACTAGTTTACAGGTAAACTCATTAAAGACTTCTGGAGGCAAATTCACCAAAATTGCACAGTCCTTGCTTATAGAGCAAACACATTCCTGGAGACGACATCTTTAATGCTGACCTGGGAAAGTTATTCTTCCTGAATATGAGCCATTGCCTTTGCCTTATTTGTTCAAGGAGGGCGGGGAAATGAAATTACCTGATAAAGACAAACAGAGAGACGTTTAAACACCATGCGGCAGCGTCCTTGTTTGCAGGGCCTTTCATTTCATTTGGCTTCATGAAACATTTATAGTGCACCTACCATGTCCAAAGGCAAGGTCCTACAGTTACAAAGGTGAGCATGCCATTGCCTCAAAGACATTTACCACTGAGCAAGGGTCTGTGTCCTGTGTAAATTCCTACTATATTAAAAATCATCTTTTAAATGCCATTTTCTCAATGAAAGCTTAAAAGTCTCTGTTCTGGATCCCTCAGTACCCTGTTCATCCCTGTAATCTACCTACTAAATGCCAGTGATTGTTATGACACCCTTTCTCACACTATTCTGATACTGTTGGCTTTGGGGTATTCCTCTAGATGAGATTAAATGAGCTGTGGGGAAGTGGGTGGGACATGGACTCTGCATCAGGACATGAAGGCTCAAATTCAAAGTCTGAATTTATCAGCTGAGTGGTTTTAGGCAAGGCACTTAAAAATCTCTGTGCCTCAGTTTCCCTACCTGTAAAATGGGGATAATGCTATTACCTGCCTCAAATGGTTGTGATCAGGATACATGAATTGATATTGATACGTGCTTAGAACATTGCTTTGCAGGGAATCAACACTCAATAATATTAGCTATTTGAAATTTTTATGTATACACACAAACAAAATACCTGGCTCTGTATCATAGCTGCCAGTGCAAACTGCAAGTACTTGCTTTTACTGTAAGGTCTGACCTATAGTAGATGCTTGTTCCTGTTATTGGATAGTGTTCCCATTCACCCAATTGTCTAAGAGAGAAATCTGAAATCCATCCTTAAAAACATTCTGTTCCTTACCCTCCCCCATGCCACCCCGCATCCATCTTCTCCGTTCTAACTCCCTGATAGATCTGCAGTCACCTGCTTCGTCCCTATCACCTCTGGTCTACTGAAGCCCTCGCCATTCCATGCCTTGGACACTGCAGTAGCCTTCTAATTGTTCTCCGTCCTATTTTGATGCTGTCTAGTCTATTTTCAAAGTTATAGTCTGAGAGATTTTTAGAAACATAAAACAGGTCAAATCACACTCCAGCACACAAAAAATTTTTGGTGGGCTCTTCTTAGAATAAAAACCAAAATTCTTAATGTAGTTAAAGAACCAGAGTGTGCTCTTAGCCCTCACCAGCCACTCGGCCTCGTCCTGAGTTGTCTCTGAATCTGTTCGTAGTACCGTGAAAGTGGCGATCTCCCTCTCCTCGCAGGACCTTCCATTTGCCTAGAGCACTGTTCCTCTCACTGTTTACATTGTGTAGGGTCTAGCCTAAAAGTCACTTGCAAAGAGAAGCCTTCCCTGGCTGTCACTCCCATTCCAAATGTTATATCCTGTAAGTGCCTAATCCTTCCCTTCATGTCAGCTAGCACGATTTGTACATCTACATGCATTTATTTGAGTGATTATCTGTTCACTGCTCATCTTTCCACCAGTTTGTAAGTGTCATGAGGACAGGTGCTGTGTCTGTTTTATCTACTTTATCCTCAATGCTGAGCAAAATTCCTGATGCTCAATAAATAATGAACAAATGAATGCTCAATAACTTTTTATTTAATAAATACATGGATTGTAGCAACCAATGAACTAAAAAGAAATCTGCTGAATCTGCTCTGTAATGAATACTAGGGCTCTGATATGTTTTACTTATTTTTCCTTTTTCTGCCCAACACAATTTTACTGCTGAGGGAGCTCTATTAAAAACCACCTAAACACAGAGGAAGGGCTATTTTCATTCAGAGGAAATTAAATGTATCTTTGTTCTTAGTCACTGGAATTTCCTGTGAGAAAAATCACCCCCAAATCACTTCTTGTAAAGGAGCTGTCAGCAGTGAGCAGTGTGTATCATGTCTGGTCTTGCTGTGATGTGTGCATGAATATATGCAGAGTCATTTCCAGTCTTCCAGAAACTGTATTTCAAGAAGCCTGTATGAAACACCCATGCAGCACTAATTCAGCCAATAATTATACATGGCAGTGACCCAGGGTGGGAAGGACAAGAGTGAATTAGATTTGTAGAGATGAGAACATTGAGACCCTGAACAAGACTGGGTGAAAAATGAAAATTATGCACATATATGGACTTGAAGACTGATTAGAGACAGAGAAGGCTGGAGATGACAGGAATCCTCACGATTATCTGATAGAAAATAAGAGGAGACAGTAACATAGGACTTCAGAGGCAGGCTTTAGAATGAGGCAGATCTGAGTTCAAATCACAGTTTTCGCCACTTATAGCTTTGAGATCTTGCAATCTATCATCTAAAAGACAGAGACAAGAATACCTTTCTTGAATGATTGTTGAATTATGTTGCATAATGTACATAACATAATGTATACAGCACAGTGCTAGACATACTCAGTCCTCAACACGGGTGGTTGTTCTTATATATTATTATTTAAATCTGTTATTTTATGAATGGAAAACATAAGACTCGAAGAGAAAATACAACTGGCAAAAAGGCCATGTGGCAAAGTAGAGAGCAGACTGGGACTGTCACATACGACCATCAGTTCCCAGGCGTGTATTCTTCTCTGCTCCAGCTTTGCTCCTCCCTTCCTGTCCTTCCTCGCCCACACACCAGCGAGGATACAGCGACAGGTGGAGGACAACGGAAAAGCCACTCCAAGGATTTTCTGGTTCTGGCAATGTGTGTATCAAAGTACATCATTTGAGGAATTACCTGTCATTAGCACTTTCTATTATGGCACCTATACAACTTGAATAAATAGAAGAAAAAAAATTTTAATGCTTGAGTTTGAAATATATAAAAAAAAATAATAATTCTTCAGTTTCAAGAAATGACGTGAGAACTGAACACAATCTGAGAGCTGATAATGTAGGTGCCTGGAGCCAGGACAGGGAGGGGAATAGAGTCAGTTTCTGTAAAATGTTATTACAACATGGAGACATGAGATCATATCTTAGTTCTGCATGAGACAGACAGTTTTGACTAAGACTTTTGTATGGATCCAGGATTATAAAGGAAGAAATAGAAAAAGTACAATCTTCTCTCTGACAGAGGGAGATGGCAGAGAGATTATTTGCAAGTTCATGTTGTAGCTTGTGGCTAAGCTTTGCTTGAGGAAAAAAAAATGACAAATATTTTAATCTTGGATGTGTCCTTTATGTAGATTTGAGGTTCAAATTTAGGCAGGGGGTCAGCTTTATATCAGGAGACTCCAAGCTAGAAAAAGTTTTTAAAACTTAATCCCCAGTGTGACATTACAAACTGGGAAATTAATATAAGATCGGCTCCAGTTTAGGGATATTCCATAAATGCCTGGTAGAAACAAATGCAAAATCACTTCTAGAGGGAGAATTTCTCAATGACAATGATTAGTGTGTTGAGGTCTTTGATAATAGAAGAATCTGGTAAGAATGGTAAGTTTTTAAAAATAATTACAAATAGAAAATAAATTGAAACTGTAAGTCAATCATGAAAGAAATAGACAAGTTTAACAAAGAACTAAGTAGAGCTTCTAGATATGAAAAATAATGTGAAATGAGAGACTGCTAAAAAATGGATTAAACAAAAGGTTGGAAATAGTGAATTGAACTATATCTAAGGAAAACTATCCTGAAATGAGAAATGATAAAAAATACAAAAGAGGTTAAAGAAATGTGGAAAATAGAGTTTAAAAAATCCAAAATATGTCCAGTAGCAGCTTGGAAAGAGAAAATAGAAGGAATATGAAAGTGTGGGTGATGCAATATTTAAAGAAATCATTACCAAAACCTTTTTAGGATGGACGAATGAACTCCATGCAGAGTCAATAAAGTAAACCTAGACCTATCGTAGTAAAGTTATAAAATATCAAAACAGAGAGAAGATCATTAAAATAGCATGGAAAAAAAAGACAGATTACTTAGAAAGGAATTACCAATAATCTGACATCAGACTTCTCAGCAGCAAAGAGGCCAGGGAACAAAGGCATAATATTTTCAAAGGCTTGAGAAATAAAACTATCATGCCGGAATTTTATACTCAGCTAAAATATCATTCTAGAGTAAAGACAAAAAAAGATTTTTAAATATATAAACTGAAGCAATTTCCCACTTACAAGCTGTAACTAAAAATACAATAGGATATATTTCAAGAAGAGGAAACAAACTAAGAAGGTAGGCATGGGATGAATGAAGATATGGTGAGTAAAACATATGGTTAACATGTGCATAAATTTAAAGCAAACAGATTATATAAACTATAATGATAATATTTAATTTAGGGAGAGTAAAAACAAGATGAAACTAGAATACAGAGAATAATAGGTGATACAGAAAGAGTGTCAAGGATTATAAAGTGTTGTAAGGCCCTTGTGTTGCTAGAAAGATGGATGAAGTTAATGATTAACTTAAAAAATGTAAAGGGAGCCAACAAAATATTAGAAACAAGCATGAATAAATTCTTAGAACGTCGAAGAATAAGAAAGGATGGAATAAAGAAAACTTTATCAATTTAACAGAAGATAAACAAACAGGGGAAAAATAGAGAAAGCATGTTGATATAAAGCAATAATATGATAGAAATAAATCCGAATAGATTGTCCTATTATTATTAATAATCATAATAAACATAAATAGTCTAAACTTGTCTTTTAACAAGAGATGTAACTAAAACACAAGGACATTAAAAGGCCGAAGATAAAAGCATGGAAAATAAATATATTTCAGGAAAAATATAAGCTAATCAAATAAAGTTGGCATAGATATAACATTGGATAAAGCAGAATATGATAAAGTAGGCTTAAGATATATAAACAAAAATTTAGAGAACCACAAAAAGAAATTGCTAAGTCCATGGTTATAGCTTGATAGATGTAATACAATTATCTTGGTAATTACTAGATAAAAGAGATAAGAAAAAAATCAACACTATAGTAGTGATGAACATTAACAAGCATGATCTAATGAGCATAGTAGAGAACATATATAATTTTTGAGCTCACATGTAATATTTCAAAAATTTGATCATGTACTAGGAAATAAGGCAAATCTCAATACGCATTCATCAATCAGTACCATTAAATATAATCTCTTGCCACAATGCAATAAAAGGTGGGGGATTAATAGCAAAGGATAATTAGAAATTTTATTCTCAGGCTCAAAATTAAAAAAAAAAAACCCTGTAATTAACTCATGAGTCAAAGAAAAAATAGAGTGGAAATTAAAATATACATACAAACGGATAATGAAAATAAAACATTGCAAAACTTATGTTGTATAGATAATGAAGTTTTCAGAGATAATTTATGGCCTTTGAATGCTTATATCAGAAAAGAAGGCTGAAAATTAACTAAGCATTCAACCTTAGCAGTGATGAGAAAACAAAATAAAATAAAATAAAACAAAACAATAAACATATACAACAGAAAGAAAGAACATATTAACAAAAATGTATCAAATAAGCAATAAAAATGGAGTAGAGAGGATTAATATGCTCAGAGTTTGCTATTTGGAAAGACCAACAAAGTACAGAAAATTTTTGAAAGCTTGACCTAGAAAACAGGAGAAGACACAAAGGAATATTCGATTAGGAATAAATGGGTGATAAAACTATGGATATATCAGAAAGTTTAAATCATAAAAAATTATTTTAAAGTATATTATGGCAATAAATCTGAAAAATTAGACAAAACAATTTCCTAGAAAATTATAACTTACTGAAAGTGACTCAAGAAGAAATTTTGTACTTGCATAGATTATTTAAATAAATTAAATAAGAAACTTAAACTATGCACATTTCCTTCTTTAGCCCTAGCTGGGTCACATGTTCTTCATACGCAGAATTTCAGGAATGCCACCATTCTGATTGTTTTGCCTTGGCACACTGCCTATGTCTTCCTATTCCTCCCCTCCCCCCAGTTACATAAACAGCACTTGCTCTGTGTCAGACTGTTCTAGATACTCGTGATAAAAATAAATTAGACGTGGTTCTTGTTCCAGAGGGACTCAGTCTAGTAGAAGGTCAGATAACTCACCAATAACGTAAGACAGTTAAAGACATCAGGGCATGGCACATTCTAGGCACCGGGGGATAATGGATATAACCATTCTTGATCTTCCAAAATGCAACATAGTGTTAGAAGTGAAGGGGTCCCACGATATTTATTTCTTATCTATTTACTTGCTTAAAAATTTAAAGTTCTTATTTGCAAATCATTTTAAACTTACAGAAAAGGTGTGAAAACAGTACCAAAAACTCCAGAAAGGATGACATTAAATCCTAACCTGTCTGCCTGGTATGGGGAGGAGGCCAGATCAATGGGCGGAACTTCCATTGGAGTTCAGCCCTCTGAAAAGTGTCCTCAGATGTTTTTTCACCAGGGCCAGGGAGGGGAGTCAACTATTCTGTAAGATCAGAGAGCAGAACTTTACTACCCCATGCTCTCTCTTGAATTTATACATCTCTGTCCAGCTTCTCCTGATTTCAAAACTTGCTTACCCTGAGATGTCTGGGCATTTCTATGAAGGGTCCCTTTGAGTGTGAAGGATCCTTAAATTTATGAAGGACACTTAAATTTAGTGCCACACACAAAAGAATAGGAAATAGCATTTCTCTCTTATTGCACTGGTTTTAAAACATCTTCCCCAACAGGTCAATTCTGGAATTGGTTTAATATCCAAATACTACTCTAGGGAAAATGTATTCAGAGAAAATATTTGTTAAAGAAGCTGTGCTATCCAGCCAGCTCTGGTCCAGCAGAAAAGAATCAGTCACGAAGCACCATCCTTCTTTGTTCTTCTAATTACAGGATCCCTTTGGGTGTGCAAATTAGGCAGGTCACTTCTTTTCCTTTTCACTGTCACTTGCTTAGTGAATCCATTTTGGTGTTATTCACCTTAAACTTTGAGCTAAACTAGAGAAAAACTGTATTTCTCACTTACTTTTTTTTTTTTTTATCATTGTACACATTTCTGGCCCTATTATTCAAAAAAAAAAAAATAAATGTTGTTCTACCAATTGTTGATGGCAGAGGTTTCTCTGTGAGGAATATTTTATGATCCAAAGTAGAGAATGTTATATAATGTCAGAGTAGAGAAAATATGTGAACTAAGGGAACACCTGGCAGCCTGTTGGTCACAGAAACTAGGTAAGATTGAATGGAAGCTCATTAGTAGGTTTCAATGCTCAAGTTTTCTTATTTCTCAATTTCTAAATTACTTTGATTAGAGATGCTGGACCATCAGTGTAAATCGTAAAACTAATCTTCCTAAGAGATAGACACAGAGCTTATCCTCTTTCAAATTGCACGTGTGGCATGAGCCCATTTTGCTAATGGAAGGGACAAGGCACAGAGCTAGCCCCAGATAATAGCTCACAACTTCTCTACAAATCACCTCATTCTTTCTTCTAAAACTATCAGTGTCAATGCTTGGACTTTTCAGGAATTTGAAGTGGTTTTCAACTATGGCTACACATTAGGGTCACTCAGATGGCATTTAAAAAGCCCAATGTCCAGGCGATACCCCAGGCCAATTATATCAGAATTTCTGGGTTGGAAACAGGGTGTCAGTAATTCTTAAAACTCCTGGGTAATACCAACATGCGGCCGAAACTGACAAATGCTGTTTAGTGCAGCGCTTCTTACACCTGAGCGTGCATCTTGTTGAAATGCACATTCTCAATCAGTTCATCCGAGGGGGAACGTGAGAATCTGCATTTCTGTGGTGCTCAAAGGTGATGCTGATGCTGCTAGGGCACAGATATACTTTAAATAAATAGTGAAATACTCATACAGGCTGTCAGCCCTCGCCTTACCTGAAGACTAGACCTGTTTGGTAGTGGACACTGGAGTAGGCAGGAGTAGAGCAGCAACTTAGCTCTAGCATCCTGCAGTGTCATGTGACCCCAGGGCCCCAGGAGGTCCCCATAAACTTCTAGGGTGGAGCTGATGGGGAAAGTGATTTCCTTGACCCCCCATAGGCAGGAGAGGAGATTGTCCCACCCTTTCTTATAATTTCTTATAAGAGGTAGGATCAGGTACCTGCAGGGGAGAAGTTTAGGAGAAAGTACATCAGACATTTTAAACTAAGGGGATTTGCATTCAATGTATCTACTGAAAAACAAACCCTGTTGACATGGGCCAGGCTCGAGGGCTTGATGGCTTCTTTAAAATAGATGTTTCGTGGAAGTAGGAACAGCTTTTTCCTGGGGGAAAAAAACCAGAAAGACTATGGCGTAGGTCATATTTGAAGAAAATGAGAAAAATCTGGCTGAACAGCAAGCAGCATATCAGCCTTCTCCGTGGAGAAGTTCAGCATTCCAGCCTCCCTTCTGGTGAACATTTTAAGGAATAATAATAAAAATAAAATACTTCTTTACGCTATTTGCAAAACTAAGGCAATTCCTTATTTTAAAAGATGCATAACAATTCACAAGAGACAGATTTTATTATGTATACCCTCGCTTAACCTGCTGCCTGTAGTGGACCTCTGAAACAACAAATGAAGTTCATTCTTCACAGATTTCAAAAGTGCTACCTGAAGTAATCAGGTAAGACAGCCATATCCCTCACTAGGATACACAAGAATGAGTCCAGATTTTGAAGCCAAACTGTAAACTATGGCTCTGATCCTTATTCCTTGTGGGACCTTGGGCAAGTTCCTTAACTTCTCAAGGTCACTGATTTGTCATCTCTGAAATGGGTTCTTTTGAGGATTAAAGATGATGGGTTCAAAATTCCACATTCATTTCAAGGGTTTAATCAGCCATAGCTATTATAGTTTTAAAATTTGCATTGCTTCTTGATACTTTTTTTCCCCAGTTGTTTTTTAATTCGTTAATCCTAGACATAGAAGGATGTTAAAGATCATCTTGTAGATGGGAGATGTTGGAAAGGTTCTTGGGCTCTCTAAGACTCAGATTCTGGGAAATGAAAGTCCATGTTGTAAACATGTTGAACGTTTAACACTCAGAGAAGGAGAGGCACGTGGACATTCTTTAGAGAATGGCTGTTCCTTCCCATTTCCTTTTCTTTCCTTCCTGGGTGGGTTTGGGATAAGGGGCTCAGGCCTAGGAGAGTGTGCAAGAAGTTTGACCTGGGTCCAAGGCCATTTTGTAGGCTTTGGCTGTGGGTGGGTAGCAAAGAAGAGATCATCGCAGGAAGAGTCAAGAGTGAGGTCTCCAAGGAAACCAGAGCATGTCGATCCTTCCTCTGCATTTCCCCGGAGCAGGCAGAACCCAGCTCCCTCTATTCTGCCGGCCCAGCTAGTGTGGGCTGTTTTTCAAGGTACTCTGGGTTTTCTATAATGGGCTTCTCAACAGATGACTTGTACAATATAATTATGTACACGAATTTACCATTTCCTATTCCCAGGTTAAATGTTTCATACTTGAGAAAACATATAAAATGCAGTGGCCTTGGGTTTATCCTCCTCTCAAGGGAGGTTACTTCTTCAGCCTAAAAAGCTCACAATTAAGACTATGAGGGTTCTGATCACTCAATTTAAAGTTTGAACTGTGGCTTATTTTAAACTTGCTGTGTCATTAATTCTCAGATTGAACCTAGTGTTTTGTATGTTTAAAAACATTACTCTCTGAAAAGAAGTGAAAAATACTGTCTTTCGTTAAAGTTTAGCTTCAGAACAAATGTCTATTTTTTTTTTTTTTCGAGACAGAGTCTCGCTTTGTTGTCCAGGCTAGAGTGAGTGCCGTGGCGTCAGCCTAGCTCACAGCAACCTCAAACTCCTGGGCTCGAGCGATCCTTCTGCCTCAGCCTCCCGAGTAGCTGGGACTACAGGCATGAGCCACCATGCCCGGCTAATTTTTTATATATATATCAGTTGGCCAATTAATTTCTTTCTATTTATAGTAGAGACGGGGTCTCGCTCTTACTCAGGCTGGTTTTGAACTCCTGACCTTGAGCAATCCGCCCGCCTCGGCCTCCCAAGAGCTAGGATTACAGGCGTGAGCCACCGCGCCCGGCCTCAAATGTCTATTTTTATAGGACCTGAATTTAGGCTTAGTTCATCCCTAACAAAAGTTATGTTTTACTCAAAGAAATAGAGTCAGAGAAGGAGGAGGAGAAAGAGAAATTTAAAAGTGAGTCCTTTGTTATCTGTGATGGTTAACCAAACACGGGATAGCTGGAATTTTCCAGACAGAAAGATACTAATTTTGATGGGATGCCTACTATGTGCCAGACACAGTTAATGAGGGCAAGTTAATGTTTATTTATGATGTGTCAGGAATTATTCCAGGCCATTTTCACAACTTTTTCATTTACTTTTCACAATAATTTGGCGAAGGAGGTATCAGTTACTCACCTATAGAAATAGATGAAGGGATTGATTGCTACAGAGTTTCAGTCTATGCCTGAAGAACAGCTAATGAGCAAGTGGTTGCAATAGAATCAAACCCAGATGTCTCAGTCTCTTTACATTAAATAATCCTGCAGTAAAATATGATACCCAAGTGTTAGTAGCTTACACACAACAAAGGCTTTTCTCACTCATTCTAACGCCGACAGCTGGCTGGCCATGGCTGGGCTGCATATCTGCATCATTCTACGCCTCATGTCAAAGGGCAGCCCTTTGACCTCTCGGCCACTTGTCTCACAGTGGAGAGGGAAGTCAGAGAATGGGACCATGCACTGCTCTACATGCACATGCAATTCCCTGGACAGAGCGAATCACATAGCCGAGTCTGCATCACTGTCACGGGGTGAAAAGATGAGGGAGTATAATCCACTCATGGGCAGTGAACATGGGGACAAGGATGCAACCTGCTACACCAAGTATAACTCCAAGTCTAGCGTTCTTCCCATTTCGCCATATTGTATAGACGTTTTGCAAACTGTAGAGTGCTATTCAAAGTATTGCTTACACATTTATGAAATATGTTTCAAATTTTGGTTTTGCCTTCAAATACTGTTTACACCAAAATTTATATAAAGTTTCATTATGGAGATGAATAAGTCTCAGGGACTACCTGGACCCTAATTTCAGAAAGCTTATTTTTTATGCCAAGTTGACAAAATATGCTCAAAGACATTTTGTGACTTTACATTTATTATGAAAATTGTGATCAGTCATAACTACACAAGTCACTGGAGCCAAAGAAACCCACGAAGCCTGGCCATATTCACACAACAATTCCAGCGACAGCAGAGAAGTGCACTCCAGCCCCCTCACTTGCCCCTCACAGCCCTCAGACCCAGTCTCAACACAGGCCTCACCATGGCATCGTCCCTGCTGCCCTCTGACACATGTCCCAAGGACTCATGAGAACATGCACAAAATACGTTAGAACTTGCGAGTCTACACTTAGTATTCCAACTATCCTAACTTATGCATGTGGAGAATGACTTGCTACTGGCAGAAAAGGAACCACACTAAGGAATTTCCTCTCAGCACAAAAATAAATTCAGTAAATACAATAACATACTGTATTAATCCAAGCTGCTCAAAGCACTTCCAAAGACAGGAGCAGCATCCCAGCTAAGGCAAGAAAATGGCCTTTTCTTCTAGCTGTGACATCACAGCAGTGCCACCCTACCGGGCACCCTCTTCCACCCCACACACACATATACACACACACACACACACACACACACACACACACACACACACACGCTCACATGCAAACACTCCCTAAGCAAGTGTGTTGAGCATCATTTCACCCCACTGTGGGAGGCATAACTACTAGCAGTTGTCTTAAAATGAAAATGGACACAAGGACAATTCGGTAAGGGCACTAATATTTACTAAGCTTTACAACGTAATGGGCATTTTGTTAGGGGTACTGCATGCTTACTGAAGACAGGCTATTTTACCTTTGCATGTCTCCGTTTCCCCATGTGTATTATTAATAAAACAACAACAATAATAAATTGATTATCTTCTCTGAGTTGTAATTTTCTCACCTTTAAAATAGGAATAATGATATTTAATTCAAGGGCCATTAAAAGGTACAAAGATATATAAAGTGCCTGACATAGCTGCTAATACAGAGAAGGCACCTGTGAGGGCCAAGTTTATGTGTCAACTAGACTAGGCCTTAGTCCCCAGTTATTCAATCAAACACTAATCTAGGTGTTGCTGTGGAGATATTTTGTAGTTCTGATTAACATCTACAATTGGCTGATGTTAAGGGAGATTTTCCCAGATAATCTGTAGGGCTTGATTGAATCAGGTGGAGAGCCTCAAGAGCAGAGCTGAGGATCCCCTCAAGAAGAAACGCCACTTGTGGACAATAGCTTTAGCCTGTGCTTAAGGGTTCCAACCTGCCCTTGCTGATAACCTGTCCTCTGGGTTTTAGACTTGCCTAGCCAGTCCCCAAAACTATGCAAGCCAATTCCCTGCATCCATCTCTCAATAGATAGATGGGGAGCTGGGAGGAAATCTAAACAGGGTGGTGTCCTAGAAACCAAATGACGAAAGCATTTCTGGAAAGATGGAGTCATCAATGGAATCAAGGCTGCTGACATGCCAAGTAACATAAGGGCTGAAAATTGATGATTATATTTAGTTACATGGGGTCACTGATGACCTTCACAAAAGCAGTTTCTGTGGCATAGTTGAGTATGAAGGCCTAACTGGACAAGGTTCAGGAGACAATGGACAGAGGAACAAGTTTAACCACACTGCAAGGAAGCAGTGAACCAAATCTAGGATGCAGGACATTCCACAGGGCAACTGGCCTGGTTTCTTCAAACAAGTGAATGACATGGACAAAGGAGCAGGGGTACATGTTAGATTAAGAGGAATTAGGAGACACAGCAACCAAATAAAAACTATGGCCTTTATTTGGATTCTGATTAAAGTAAACTGGAGAATTGGATAAAGTTAAATACCGGACTGATTATTAGATGGTATTAAATCCTTGTGGCATGCAAGAAAATATCTTTATTATTTTTGATGCATTTTGAAGTAATCCAGGGGATGAAATGGCAAGCTATTTGGAAATTTCTCTGCACTCCAGGAACAAAAGAGGGGCCATAGGGACTTGCACTGCCTACTTTTATGGGTGTTTGGAAAGTAGCATAATAAAATGTTAAAAGAGAGAAAAAAATACAAGGTGCTATAATTTCATCTCTACAAATGGACATACTGTTTTGGACCAGTGGTGGATAGGATAACTGCCAGGGACCTTGAAGGTGGGTCAGAGTAGTTCAAAACAGAAGTGCAAATCCTTGCTGGAAGAAAGGATCCCAGTAAAAGCCTCCAGGATTTCCTTGATTTAAAAATAATCAAATATGAAATCTCAACTAACATTACTAGATACCTAGAAAAATAATCCACTGACAGTTCTTTCTCTGCTAGTGAAGTTACTCAGGATGCAGCAGAGAGATACAGGGAGAAAACAGGAAGATACGTAAAGAGATATAGAAGACATATGAGTACCGAATACACACAACTCAAGTCCCAGAAGGAAAGAGAGAATGGAGAAGAAACATTTGAAGAGAAAATGACTAAATTTTCTAGAACCAATGAAAGATATGAATTCACTGATATATGAAGCATAATATTAAGCAGGATAAATAAAAATAGAAAACTTCTAAACACATGAAGCAAGAAGAGAGAATAAAAATTAAATATACATATAATTATTTAATAATTAAAATCCTACATATAATATTTTGTGGGTTGCAGCTAAAGTGGTACCACAAGGAAAGTTTTAGCCTTAAAGGTGTACGTTATAAAAGAAGGCTTAAAATTAACAAGCTAAGCATCTAACTTAGAAGTTAGATAAAATATAATTGAATCAATCAAAGTAGAATGATGGAGATAAGAAAAACAGACATAGAAAGAGAAAGTAAAGACACACTGGAGAAAATAAGAAAGACAAACTTAGTTCTTGAAAAGACCAATAAAATATTTATGACTGTCAGATGTGATCAAGAAAATTACATAGTAAGCACCACTGAAAACACTATGAATGAAAACCAAGACTTAATTATAGATAAAGCAATGTGCCAAGATGAACAACTAATATCTATACTAACCTCAGAAAGTAGACCTGGTTTCTATTCTTACTTTGCATATAGGAAAGCTAAGGATAATCACACACCATTCCCCTTATGGATTTTGTGACTTTCTCCAGGACAAGTAAAGAATAAGTCAAAGAGCCAAGTTCCAAACCCAGTTTTAAATTCCCAATCTTTCGTCTATAAATGACAACTAACCTTTCTCCCAAACTACCCAGCCAGAACATATATGATGTAATTAAAAGAAGTTGTAAGGAGGATCATAAAATTACTGGTGGAAATATTTGCATTAACTTGGAGCAAGAGAAAGGGTGAAAGGATTGGAGAAACACAACAGGAGATGCTTCTAAGTTCATCTCCTTTCAAATCTACTGAATTTTGTTGTCAAAAGCCCTTTGCCAAAAGCCCTGTTCATCGTCAAGTCCTCACACTTAGTCACCTATAAAACCACATTCCTAGCACCTTTCTTTCCAGTTTCTTCACAGCCTTAGAGGCTTATGTTTGGCGTATGAAACTCTGTGCTTCATCAGCTATGTAAATAAGGCTTCCTTTGGATGTGTCAAAAGTCATACTAGACACAGCAAGTAACTTAATGGAATGCTCCATAAAAAACTCAGACACATTCCTAGAGGCCAGAGCGGCAGAAGGTCCATTTGTCTTTAGCAGATATGTAAATACACTGAAAGGAATGATATTGATGATTTGGTCGTATTTAATAACCTGGATCTTGCTGGACAATAAGTCCCCAGGTGATTCCTGTAAGAGAAGCCAGACAGAGACTGGAGAGAGAGGTGTGAGCAATACTATGGTCTTTCCTGGAGGTCTGGTTGGGAATTGCCAGGAGTTCAAAGAGAAGCTGGTTTAGTACATCCCCACATGTCTTGGGCACGCCTCCAAGCCCGCTTACAAGGGGAGGAAAGAAATAGTCACTGAGCAGCTCCTAGGTGAAGGTGTGTCACACACTTGTGTATAGTAACTCTACAGCCACCCTGTGGGGCAAACTCTACTGGCCCATTGTATGGGGGAGGAAATGGTATCCTAGAGGTAGAGCACCTTGCTCACAAACTCTCAGATGGTACAGTCAGATTCATGACTTGATTCTGGCTTGAAAGGCCAAGCTCAGAAAACTACATGTCCCTTATATCACAGAACTCATCTAAAAGTTCATATATCATCTTCTCCTCCTCCTCTTTCTCATCTATTTCTTCTCCTAAATTCCTAATCCTGACCTTGATCAAGGAAATTCCCAATCGTGATCAAGACTTTAAACCTCCCCCTTCTTCCCCCCACATGCATGTCGCACATTCTTCGTTCTACCGCAGAAAATATTTTTTTATATCTGCCCCCGTTTCATTCCCACTTTTGTAACCCAGAGGTACATAACCTTTCTTCTGGATTGTAGTGATCCTGTATTTATAGTCTTCCTATCGGTTTCAAATGTCCCTTGTCTGGAAATGTCCTCCCATATCTGTCTGTCCCACTGGACCAGTGACTCTCTGCTGTTTCTAGGGCATATCAGAGGCATCTTAGTTGTGCCGTAGGGGTGTAGGTGGGGGAAGGAGTGCTCCCTCAAATCAATTGAGATTCCCTGACAGGGACCTTTCACGCCATCCACTCCCACAGCCAGAACTGCTTGTGATGCCACTAGAGTTCTTCATGTTCTTTGGGTGTGCTAGTGTAAATGGGGCTGGGAACCATTGCCCTAAACTGTGAACTTCTTGAAGGAATATCTTCTATCTCTTATCTGTAGGGCTTACTACAGCACCGGAAACATAGTAGGTGCACAGTAAGTGTTTAATAAATGAGCAAACCATTAACTCTTTCAAGGCAGGGGCCATACCTTTTATCATGTGTACTTAACCCACAGTTGGTGCTCAATACATGCTAACTGAAATAATAAACGAGTCAGCAGTATCATTTTTACTAACATATGCAGCTATGTTTGACAATGGTAGGTTGGTTTCTTCTTTCTCTTTTATTGTTTACAAGTAGCATGACTGAGCTCTTCACCTTTGGTATTCAAGCTAAAATTTCCAGATACATAAGGACTTTTAAAATTAGTAATGGGGCCGGGCGCGGTGGCTCAAGCCTGTAATCCTAGCACTCTGGGAGGCCGAGGCGGGCGGATTGCTCGAGGTCAGGAGTTCGAAACCAGCCTGAGCAAGAGCGAGACCCCGTCTCTACTATAAATAGAAAGAAATTAATTGGCCAACTAATATATATATATAAAAAAAAAATTAGCCGGGCGTGGTGGCGCATGCCTGTAGTCCCAGCTACTCGGGAGGCTGAGGCAGAAGGATTGCTTGAGCCCAGGAGTTTGAGGTTGCTGTGAGCTAGGCTGACGCCACGGCACTCACTCTAGCCTGTGCAACAAAGCGAGACTCTGTCTCAAAAAAAAAAAAAAAAAAAAAAAAAAAAAAAAAAAAAATTAGTAATGGGAATGGAGAGTTATTTTCTACATTTCAAAAATGCTAACAAATAATAGACTTACTCATATGAAGGTTAATTAAAATGACAAATTGCTTTGCTTTTGGCTGGAATATATCAAATTAGTGTGTGGTAACTTATTGCTTGCATATCATAAACTCTGATTGGCTGATATATGTCTTCCATTAATAAAAATGATGACACAAATTAGTTATTGCTAAATAAATACAGGTTATTTGATACAGAAAATGTCTTTCAAAGCATGGTTTCTGTGGAAAGAAACCCATTAAAAGGACATCTTTTCCTTCCCTCACTTAGTAGAGGAGCAGGCATGAAAAAACAGGTGAGAAACACAAGCCATTTACTCATATGAAATAACCCGACTGATATATATATATAATTGACCTTGGATTCTGAGAACTGGCTTTTAGTGTTTTCCCTTAGATTTTGCAAATGGAATTTTAATTAGTTTCCTTGTTCTAAAACTCTGAGAGGCAAGTTGTCTTTATTTCATCCACTTTTGAGAGCTAATGAGGCCCAGAGAGGTTAGGTAACCTTCCAGCAGCCACAGACCACAAAGCCGTAACTGGAACTCTCCTCTCTCGGTCTCAGGCCAACCATTTCGTTCACATGGATAGTCTTTCTTCCTGATGTAATGAGGAGGAAAAAGTTAATGATGATTATTTAACTATTTATTCAACAAATATTTATTGTGTGCATATCATGTGTCATATGGGCTGGGTGGTTTCCAGCTGGGAGAATGGCATATTATCAGAGGGGATCTGAATGGGGAGGCTTGAAGATGACACCAAAGAATCTCAAAGGGAGACTTGTCCCCAGACTCCTCTCCCTAGATCATACACTTACCCTCCTCCCAGGCATTCAATGGCTCTCTATTCCATGGCAGAG
Organism: Microcebus murinus; assembly: GCF_040939455.1. Classification (NCBI taxonomy): domain Eukaryota; kingdom Metazoa; phylum Chordata; class Mammalia; order Primates; family Cheirogaleidae; genus Microcebus; species Microcebus murinus. The sequence continues at coordinate 64,655,270 of NC_134107.1, forward strand.
TTCAGATACTTTTATCTGGCATTTTAGGCATCCTGTGATGGGCCTTCCTGCCTTCCCTTCACCATTTCTTTACGCCCCTTCGTGCTCCAGCCATAAGGAGCTTGTGACCTTTTTTCAACAACCCACACACGTGAACATCACTGTCCTTGCTCATGCTGTTCCCTCAAGTTAAAAAGGCTCGACATTCAACTCCACCTGTTGAAACTTGCCCATCTTCCAGTGAAATGCATTCCCCTGCTTCTCTGTCGGTAAATCTGCTCATTCTAGGCCTCCCTGTACTTTAGTCACTTACAAGCTGGTCTCTCCCACCAGGCTAAGTCCCCTGAAGCAGGGCCAACTGTCACTCATCTGTCTACCACTGCAAAGTTCAATCTTTAATCTTGACAACCTCCATAAATGCCAAGTGTTGACCCTGACTCTGTGCCAAGCATTCATAGCAAACTCAATGTATAGTTTGTATTATTTAATCCTTAGAGCAACCCATGGAGAAGGTGCTATGGCTATTCTGGCTACACATACAAGAGCAGAAGCCCAGTGCTGTTCTGCCTTAGGATCCTCTCTCTAGAACTCCAGACTTCAATACACATCCTCTTAATGAAGGAAAATAAAGAACAAAGCCACAGAGATGGGGCTCTTCTGTTGTATCTGTGTAATTTTCTTGAGATATTACCTACAAGATTGTAGGAAAAGTCTAGGAGGGTTTTTGGGTACTTTCAGGAGACAGAGAGAACCTGGGCTCAAAAGGATAGAACTTGGGAGCCTCAAAGCATGACAGTGAATTAAAAGGATGGCATATGAGTTGGCCCAACCCCCCCCCCAAGGGACCTTGGGGGCCTTTGTAGAGGAATAAAAGGAAAGCACGTATGTTTTCTCTGAGCCACTGTCTATCTGTGACTATAATGGGCTCTGAATACATCTTTGATTGTGATGACACTCTGACGGTACCTGTGATCGTCAAATTGCTAAGTGGATTTAGGATTTTCGATGGACGTACGAACGCATCTGCTTTATCAGGGAGTTGCAATCCCTTATCCCAGTAACATCACAGGAAACCAGACCAGCACCACTGCGGAGCGCTCACAGTAGTGGACAGGCTGGTGGAATCCCACCCCTGGCTTTATGTGAGGCTGCTGTGTGTCTGGTGTGATAACAACACATTGCTGTCTTTTAGATGTGAGAATGACATTACCGACAGGACAAGAATTACTCATGCTCAATGTCAGATGTGGAAACAGAGGCGCCGATTAGCTGAGTGACCTGCCCCTGGTCACGCCACTCATGCCAGGGGGACTGGGACGCTGTACCCTGGATCCCGAGTCCCACGTCAGCGTCTTCCTGCAGCATCATCCTTGTCGAATGCCTGTGGGCTTGGGAGTACATTTCCTTTCCAAACTATCATCATAACAGAGGAAATATGTTCCATTTTCACTGCATAGTCCAAGTTTATAGCTAATGAACAAACATTGTTATTTTTCCTCCACTGTGTTTCATTCTGGAGATATCACGCTAGCAACATCTACTTTATTGGTTTAGAGTAAATTATTCAGCTCTTAATTACCATATTATGAATGTTTAATTTTTGCCCTGATATTCTCAGAGAGCAAACGTGCCCTTGCATCAGTGGGCTGTAGTCCTGAAATGTGGTTCCACATTCACTTTCCCAGCAAGAGCAATCACTTTCCCAGAGGCCCTGAGATTCTGCAGAATCTTTGCCTAAGGATTCCCCAAAGCTGCACACTTTCCTCCTTATCTAAGAGCCAGCGATTAAAGCAGGCAATTGCTAACTTCTGGCATACCTAGAGGTACAAAATCCTTACGGTAAGTTCCGGGGGACCAAGAAGTCATTTCAACAAATAGGAACTTTGGTTTTTATTATATTTATAGTATACATAAAATAGCTAAGTTTCCTTTTAATTAAGGTGGTGGAAAGGCAGCTGAGAAGTACTATTTACTACAAAGTAAATAGTTTTCTACTAGACATCAGCAATGATCCTGTATATCTCTATCATTTTTGCAAATCCATACTCTCTGCAGGCTCTTGGGATTCCCCTCACCCAACTCTTTCTCCACATTTGACCAATGATAAGTTCCTTCTTATCATCTCTTCTAAATTTCCCAAATCTGTCTCCTTCTCATCATTCCCACTGCCATTTTCTAGTTCTTGCTCTCATTACTTACTACCCAGACGTGGCACTATCTTCCCAGTAGGTTTTCTCTTGGTGGTTATCCTCCCACCCACCCTCCGCATGATCACCAGAGTGATCTAACATCTGAACGTGACTGTATTAATTCTCTGCTGAAAACTTTTCCTCAACTCTGAATCCTTCAGCAGTACCTCTCAAACTTTCCCATAGAAGGGTCCATAATGACTAAGGAGAGGAAAGCTTACCCCAGGGGTTGGGGGCTTACTCTGAGCTGGCCTGCCACAAGTGCTAATGTTTCTTTGCAGTCTCTTATTTTATCTTAAAAATTATCAAGTGTTTTACATCCCAACAATTACATGGTTTTTAGTATAAAAATTATACCTCTCGCCACCACCCACTAAAATCTATTAGTAAATTGGCACTCTAGAAAGATGATCCAAATCTATTCCTGGGCTTTGAAAGACCACTTCGTATTCTTAGATAAATATTCATTTAAAAGGATCTGAAGGGAACAACAGTTTATTGAAACTAAATGCCAGGCACTGTCAGATCCTTTCCTTAAAGGATCTCATTTGTTGTCTAACCACCCCTGGATGATAGGGGTGTTATTCTTATTTTACAGATAAGAGAACTGAAGCTTAAATATATCCTGCACTTTGCCTAGAAACAGGATAAGAGGGAAAAACAGCAAATAGCTAACAGTAGCTATGGGTGATTTTAATTTTTGTTTTTTATGTATATATTTTTTCTCTTTCCAACCCTTCCACAATGACCATAAATTGTTCTTGCTAAAAGAACTAACATAAGCTGTATGAAAAGATTAAATGAGATAATCCATCTGAGAGTCCTTAGCACAGTGCTTGGTAAATCAATTTTATTCTCATTTCTTATTCATATTTGCATCCATCACAGCATGCAATACCCACACTCCGAATAAAGAGCCAGTAAAGCTAGCTTCCACTCAATTGGATTAACAATTCAACTAAAGATTATTTTAATGTTATTTTTCCCCAATAATAAACATGCAACTATAAATTACATACACAAGGGATAGCCTGGTGAAAATACGTCTCATTACACTGAGTTTAAGACTTTGGTTAGCCAGTCAAGGTATAAAATCTCACATTTATTAAGGTTTTACTGTTCAAAGAAAATCATGCTTTGTGTTTTAGGGGCACCACGTTTTCAGTAATAGCAATAATTTTATGAGATGGACATTATGATTATTGTCAGCCATAGAAAAGCAAATAACATGTCCAAGGTAAGCAGAAGAACCAAGACTAGACAAGTGAAGTGTGATTCTAAGTTTCTCCTCAAAACCCCACATTAAGCTTAAGCCCTGCTGCCACTTCCACCCAAGTATTTCTAATTATAAACACCCTCCAAGTCACTGAGTGCCTTGTATGTATCAGAAACTTTGATTTGTCTTGTTTTATGCTGTTTTTTTTGTTTTTTGTTTTTTTAACATATGAGAAAGCAGAAGGTTAAACAATTTGTCCAAAGTCCCACATTAAGGGGAAGAGCTGGGATTTGAAACCAGTCTGGCCCTAGAGCCTTCTGATTTTCGCTGCTGCGTGCTGCCTCTGCGTTTGTGCAGGGCCATAAAGCCCCAGAATGCTCAACACATACGCCAGATCCTTAAACACACTTGTAATAGAAAGCCAAGCCAAGTGTAAGCACTAGATTTGCCTTTAGCAAAACACAGCTCTGACTCCGCACAGAAAGCCTCTCCGAGCCTGTAAAGGAAGTATGCGGTCTGCTCAGAGGCAGTCCATCTGTCTGCAGTCCCTGCGGTTCCTGTCCACCGCAGAGGTTTGCAGCCGCCCAGCCCCACGCGCCTGCTGGGCGTGCCTGTTTCACCACAGTAGGCAAATGCACTCTGCGGAAGGGAATGCACTGATGCCCACTCCGCGATTGATATGCAACACACCCCTGACCTAGAAAATAGACCTGAATTCCAACTACAATTTATAGACCCTGGTCCTGCCGGGCTGAAGCAGAAGATAAATAGACCCTCAGGAAGTTATTTGTTAGAGACTTGATGGCTGGACATGGATGCTCATGGCCCTGTCCAAGCTCATGAGCCCATGGCGGGGCTATTATGCCTCCAAGGAGACCGATGAGGCTGCTGTCAGGGAGGAAGCTGGCTGAGAGGATGGGGCTGCAGCTGGAGGGCAGAGGAGGAGGACGCAGAGTGACAGGCTTCTAGGTGGGAGCACGGTGCTTGTAATCTGCCAGTCCAGTGCCTTTTCTGCTGGTTCTCCTGGGAAAAGTAATGTAGGCTCTGGCCCACCTAGTCAGTTCCTGAGGTCATCTGGACCAGGGCCAGGTTCTTGGGAGGTAGAGAGGGGCCAGGAGGGGGATGATCAGGGGTGTCCTAGAACTGCTTGAGGGAAACCCTGAGCTCCTAGAGTTGCCGCCTACCCTCAGTCCTACGCCAGACTTCTGTCTCAGTTTCTGTCACCTCTGCTTCCTTGCTGGGAATCGGGCCCCCCTCTGGGTGCAGGCATGCCCTGCCTGACTCAGTAGCATCCTCCTCTGGGCCATGTCCCCAGGAAAGCATTCTGCTCCAAGCAGAATGTTTTTTTCTCCTATTTAGTCAAGACAGTGCTGTGCTCTCACCTGCCTACAGGTGCCACCACTTGCTTACAAGCCTCCCACTGCCAAGTTCTACCCCAAATAGCTAATCCTACCCCAGATCTGGCTGTTTCCTAATCATGTCCTGATAGGCTACATCCCTTTGGGCAATCTTTTATATTGCTCGTTGGCTGTCTGTTTAATCTTTTTGTATTTATCCCTTTCTTATCCTGTCTTCTCTCATTTCCTGCCATACATTTTCATTGAGGAATTTGGGATATGTTACATCTGAGATGATTTTGTGATTTCCGAGTGGGACAATTGCACACATATTTGGATTTACAAACCTTGAGTTCAGGGATGAGGTGCAGGCTGGAGATTTTAATTTGGGAGTCATAAGCTGTAGACAGCATTTAAAACCATGAGATTTGCTGGGCCCATCTCAGGAGGGAATACAGAGAAAGAAGAGGTTCTGGGCCAGAGCACTGCAAGTTAAAAAGGTTTCCAAAGGCAAGCAGTATGAGCACAGGAGAAGGACTATAAAAGGCATGCGGAGGAAGTCAGGCCTGAGCTCCACTTGCTTGGATGGTAAGCGCTACCTGCGCCTGAATGAGCACCTCTGCGGCACTTCCCACGCGCCAGCGCTTGCGTCTCCTTAATCCTCACGAAGACTGGCGAGGAAGGTATTGCTGCCCTCGTTTTCCAGCAAGGGAACCAAATTAAGTTGCATGACTTGACCAAGGTTACACAATGAGAAATGGAAGAAGCAGGATTTAAAGGCAAGTCCGTCTGTGCTGAGCAGAATCTGCAGAGTGAAAAGAGGAGCCAGCAGTGACTGCATCCCCAGTGCCTGGTGCCATTGCAGTAATCCCACCGGCATCACGCTAAGCATGTTTACGTACTCTGTCTTACTTAATTCTCACAACATCCCCGTGAAGTCAGGATGCTTGGCTCTGTTTCTCTGGCTGAGGAAATGGAGATGCAGAGAGCTTCAGTCACCTGCCTAAGGTCTCACAGTTAGGGAAGCCAGGATGGGAACTCAGGCACATTTGTGGCTACCAAGCAACTCTCTCTTCCTTACTCCTCCTCATGCTGAAGGCAGCAGAGAAACAGACATGGACGTGTGCTTCTCTCCGGGTCCAGAGATACGTAAGAACTGCGAGATGTGCCAGCACATACTCCAGCGGCTCTTCCTGCTCTGTCCTCTGCTCATCCAGGGCTCTGGCTCCTCCAGCAACTGCTCCACACTCAGCTGGCGTCCGGGACGCAGGCAGGCGAGTCACAATGCCTCACCTGCAGGACCTCTGGGCAGCCGATCTGTTAATGGGGATAAGCACTCACAAGAGACTATCATTTGGTGCCAGCTAAATTATCGGGTGCTCATAACCCAAATAGGAGACCCAAAGTGCATGGCTGGCATTGGAGGGACGCACTTCTTCCTGCCATGACAAAAAGACCTGGGGTTTCCTGTGTGGAGGGGAATCACAGGAAAGTGACTCTGTGACTAGTATTTGTGGACCCGGTACTGTGTTCCAGGCCCTCTAATAACTGAATGTGTGTGTGTGTGCAGCCCAATCACAGTGAGAATAAAGGATTACAGTTTTACAAATGAAGAAACTAAAATGAAGACAATGGGTGAAGCACAGTTCTCGAGAGGTTCTACGATTAGGGAGTGTCAGGGGAAGGGGCAAGATTCAGGTCTGCTGAAAGCCAGTGATCTACAGCAACAGTACAATTATTGTCATTAATTATTTTTCTCTGAACACTGAGTAAAATAAATGTGAAATAAAGAACCTGGGAGAGAGGATGCCCTCAGAATCCGTTATGGTGACAGAATCATTTTGAGGAGAATTAGGAAGAAGGAGAAAGACCTTTCCAGGAGGGCTTCTCAAACTGCACTGTGCACAGGGACCCCTGGGGCCCTGTTCAAGTGCAGATTCTGATTCTGTAGGTCTGGGGGGCCCTGCTCCCCGCTCCTGGGCATTTTTAACAAGCTTCCTGCTGCAAGTCTGCAGGTTACTCTTAGAGCAACAAGGCCTTTGAGAACACTTGGCTTTGTGTTTCCCAGATGTCACTCATTCAAATAGTGCCTATAATATTTAGCTAATATTTAAATTTGACTCACTTTCTTTTACTTAAATGGTATATCACTGTGATATATGGAAAAGCAGTACCACTACAGATAAAAATAAATACAACTGAATTATCTTATGCAACAGATACTGCTGCTTGAAGTTTCTGAGTCTGATATCTGCTGTCTCTTTATTTTTAAAAATATTAAAAATAGGAGTGACATTCTTGCAGTGAGCTATGATAATGTCACTGCACTCTAGCCATGGTGACAGAGACCTTGTCTCAAAAAAAATAAAATAAAAAAATAAACTCATAAAAATAATTTTTTTTATAAATAAAAATATAAAAATAGGAGTGAGTACCCACAAGATAGAAAGATTTTTAAGACATACCAGCACCAAAGTAAGCCTTTCTCCTTGATACAGTGTGAAGGAATAAAAGGGAATTTTAAATGGGTCAAGTGTTTTTAAATGTCTAAAATCATCACTGCTCATCTCAGTGACACTCTTCTCTTCCCAAGGAAACCCTGATCATGCACAGTCAAAGGCACACAGCCAGTGAAGGGTGGGCAGGACCAAACAGCAACGCAGCTCTGTCAACCACATGGGCTTATTTCAACCAGCCACGTGCACTAGCCTAGCCATACTTGTGCCCGTGTTCCCCATTTTCATTCCGAGAAGCTTGAATGGGCATTTAGTGCCTCAAACCCACCTAACTGCATTCAGCTACGAGGTAGTAGAGGAGATTATGCTTGCCCCACATTTTCCATCACCCCAAAGAGACCTCCTTACCTCTTAAGAATAATTTTTAATTTCCCAGGTGAAGACCAGAGTTAGCCCTTTCTGATTTCTTCGTTTATTGTCATTTCAGGGGTTTTGTTCCCTGCTCTGCTAAGCCCTGGTCTGTGGGTTTCTTCCTGAAGTGCTGCCTTGTTTGCATTCTTAGATTTGTTCACACAGTTTGAGGATATATACGTAGTTTTAAACTATAAACATACTACTTCGGAATTCCTCACCCTGAGGCAGCTGACAACCACGTCTTCTGGATGGAAGGCGGAATGAGCAGCGTGGAATGATGATGCACGAGGACTTCAGCGTCAAGAGTCCTGGGCTCGTAACTTGACTCTGGGTGTGTGTTTGACACCAATGGAGTCACAACCTCTGGGGTCCTTTCTCCTGCTTCAGATTGGGACCCAGTGCTTTCTGGGCTTGCCTAAGCCACTGGGGACTTGTGAGGACTGAAGCATCCTCAACATCATCACACTCTCATGTTATCGGTTGTTTATTAAGTACTTACTGTATACCAACACTTAGTCACTTCACTTGCACAGTTAATCCGGCAATGGTGCAATGAGGTGCTACTGCCACTACTTGCATCAGCGGACTGAAGCTCCTAAAAGGTGACTTGATGAAGTAACACTCAGAAAACACTACAGCAACTAAAATGCCATGCAAACATGAGCTGCTGGATGAAGCAGCCCTTTTCTTATTTCACAATCTATTCATGTTTACTTAACAAGGACTGCATATTAATTCTTGGACCGTTAAGACTGTATATCCCTGATGCCAGGGAAATAAATCATACCCCTGCCCTCAAAAAGTGCACAGTCTGTTTAGAGAACTAGGAAATGTCTGGGACTAAAAGCAAAACTGTTCTTTTATACTCACAACACTTCTCACACCAAATGTGTCAGTTTTCCACACTAAGCTATTCTCTAATTCTCTATGGACACCAACTGGGTTTCCTACAGTTTAATTTAATTCTAACACAACAGGAAGTTAGCACAGACCCCACAAGTTAAGGGCTCAGTCCCACAAGACTACAGATCACTTTAGACACCAATTGCAAGTAGTGGGTCAGCAGGTTACTAGATTTCTGTCTCACTTGGCTATAAATTGGGGGTTCCCATGACTCCCTCTCCTGGCACTCTGCTCCCAGAACCCTGCTGTGCTCACCAATTCAGAAACTCCCCAGACCCCACTGTTAGGGGTTTTATGGATATTCTATTACATAGGCATGATTGATTAAAGCATTGGCCATTAGAAATTAACTCCATCTTCCCCCAATCCCCAAGCCAGGGGGTGGGGCTGAAAGTTCCCAACCTTCTAATCACGTGGTTGGTTCCTCTGGCAACCAGCTCCCACCTTCCAAGAGTCACCTCATTAGCATAAACTCAGGTGTGGTTGAAAGGGGCTTATGAACAACAGAATGCTCTCTTCTCACCCCTACAACTAAGGAAATTCCAAGGGTTTTAAAAAAGCTCTGGGCCAAGAATGGAGGATAAAGACCAAATAAATATTTCTTATTTTATCACAGTATTACAGGGACATTATACAATTTAATGCAAAAGATGTTCCTACTATATAACAGGAGAAATACAGGCATACCTTGGAGATACTGTGGGTTTTGTTCCAGACCACCACAATAAAGTGAATATCACAATAAAGTGAGTCACAAAATTTTTTTGGTTTCCTAGTGCATGTAAAAGTCCTGTTTACACTACATGGTAGTCTAATTAGTGTGTAATAGTATTATGTCTAAAAAAATGTACATACCATAATTAAAAAATACTTTATTGATTAACTAGAAAAGATTTGGAATGTACTCAACACAATGAAATGATAAATATTTGAGGCGATGGATGTCTCAATACCCTGATTTGATCATTACACATTGTATGCATGTGTCCTAATACCTCATTAATATGTATAATTATTCTGTATCAAAAACTTGAAAAAATACTTTATTGCTAAAAAATTTAACAATCATCTGAGCCTTCAGATAATCATTTTGGTGGGAGAGGGTCTTGCCTCAATGTTGATGGCTGCTGACTGATCAGGGTGGTGGTTGCTAAAGGTGAGGGTGGCTGTGGCAATTGCTTAAAATAAGACAAAAATGAAACTTGCGGAATCAACTGATCATTCCTTTTATGAAAGATTTCTCTGCAGCATGCATGTGATATTATTTGATAGCATTTTACCCACAGGACTTCTTTCACAATTAGAGTCAGTCCTCTCAAACCCTGCTGTTACTTTATCAACTAAGTTTATGTGATATTCCAAATCCTTTGGTGTCATCTCAACAATATTCACAGCATGTTCCCCAAGAGTAGATTCCATCTCAAGAAGTCACTTTCTTTGCTCATACATAAGAAGCAATTCATCCATTGTTTCATCATGAGATTGTAGCAATTGGCAGCTATAACCTTATAAAAGATATTTCTTAAATAATAATACTTGAAAGTCAAAATTACTCCATTATCCATAGGCTGTAGAATGGATGCTATATTAGCAGGCATAAAAAATAACATTAATCTCCTTGTATTATACATCTCTATTATAGCTCTTGGATGACCAGGTACGTTGTCAATGATCAGTAATATTTTTAAAGAAACCTTTTGTTCTGAGCAGTAGGTCTAAACAATGGGCTTAAAATATTCAGTAAATCATGCTGTCAGTAGACAGATGTGCTGTCCTCCAAGCTTTATTTTTTTCATTTATAGAGCACAGGCAGAGTAAATTTAGTATAATCCTTACGGGCCCTAGGAATTTTGAAATGATAAATGAGCATTGGCTTCAACTTAAAGTCACCAACTACATTAGTCCCTAACAAGAGAGTCAGCCTATCAAATCTTTGAAGCCAGGCATTGACTTCTCTCTAGCTATGAAAGTCCTAGATGGCATCTTCTTCAATAGAAGTTTGTTTCATCGACATTGAAAATATGCTGTTCAGTGTAGCGACCTCCAATAATTATCTTAGCTAGATCTTGTGGATAATTTGCTGTACGTTCTATATCTGCACTTGCTGCTTCACCTTGTGCTTTTATGTTCTGGAGATGGCTTCTTTCCTTAAACCTCATGAACCAACCTCTGCTGGCTTCTGACTTTCCTTTGGAAGCTTCCTCACTTCTCTCAGCCTTCACAGAGTCAGGGCTTCTCTGGATTAGGCTTAGGGAATATTGTGGCTGGTTTGTTCTTCTATCAGGACCACTGATACTTTCTCCATATCAACAGTAAGAATGACAATGTTTAAAATATTGTGAGAATTACCAAAATGTGACACAAAGACACAAAGTAAGCACATGCTGTTGGAAAAACGGCATCAATTGACTTGCCAGATGTAGGGTTTGCCACAAACCTTCAATTTATTAAAAAAAAAAAAAAAGCAGTATCCTATCTGTGAAGCACAATAAAGTGAAGTGCAATAAAACAAGGTATGCCTGCATAACTTTGGTTTTAACTTTTGACTTGTTTGGTCCTACAGTTTGTGAAATTTTTTGTAGGTTTTGGTAAGATTAACTTTCAGATCCCAATTTTCATGTCTGAGTAATGAGGATATTAAAGTATTCGCCTTGCAAGGTATTGCCCAAATTATTGTATGTGTAGATGTGATGTGACATAAAGAATGTGCGTTCTGGAGTCAAACAGAACTATGTTTGAATCTTAAACCCACCAGTGAGATTGATGCTATGACCCTAGCAAATATCATCATCTTTCAGAGCTTCACATCATACACAGGGATAAATATTTTACTTGCAGGGTGGTCAAAAAGATGATAGATAGTACATGCAAGCACCCAGCATAGTGTTTGGCACATGATATGCACTGATCAAGGGTAGTTTTCTTCCTACCTGCCTCTAAACCTATTTCTCTCCTTTTCTTTATGGGAGCCGAGGAGAAGATGAGTGCTTCTCAGTGATGCAGTGGCAGGCTCCTGGAAGGAGTGACAGAGGAGGAGCTCTAAGTCCTCATGTGCAGGATTTGGATGAGTGGGAACAAGAAGGGAAGTGCAAAAGGGAGTGATATAAGCAAAGCCTTAGAGGTAGCAAACTCCAAGGGCTGTTTGGGGAAAGGGCAGTTGTTCATTGTTTAGCAAAACAAGGATATAGAGAGATTAAGGAGCAGCAATGCCCTGGGCTTTCCTGGGGAGGCCATTGTTCATGATCAGGGGGAAAGAAAATCTTGACACATGGATATCTTTAAAAGCTCTCGCAGCTCTCCATCTCAATCAAGGTAAACCCCAGCTCTTAACCTGGCATGTCCCTCATGTCCTGGTTCCTAGCTGTGAGATGATGCCAAACAATGAGTAAGCTTCTACTCCCAAGGATGAGGCACACATAAAGGGCATTCCCACACCAGGAAACTGAGCCCAGACAGATAACTAGACTTCAAACACTGAGCATTAAGGCAGTGTTGAGAGCAAGAGCCTTGGCATCAGTGAGCACTGAGTTCAAGTCCTGCCTCTGCCACTTTCTGTTCTTGTGACCTTGGGTAAGTTACTTCACTTATTCAAGTTTTTATTTCCCTATATGAAAAATTCTCCTATATGGCAATTAAATAGACTTCTGACAGACTGAGAAACTGAGGGCCTACAGAGTAAATTCAAAGCCTCTGCTGCTTACTCAGCACGTTGGTGGCTGAGTAAAACACTGAACTCAGGTCTTCTGATCCTCAAACTCCTATTTTTCTTATGTTGTTACAACTGGTGAAGTGGCTGGGAACACAATGTGATATGTAAGATCTTCCCTATCTCTTTTTAAAATTTTTTTATTTTTTTAAATTTTTAGAGATGAGGTCTCATCCCACTTAACCACCCAGGCTGGAGTACAGTGGTGTGATCATAGCTCACTGCAACCTCGAACTTCTAGGCTCAAGTGAGCCTCTTGCTTCAGTTTCCCAAAGTACTATTATCACAGGCATGAGCCACCACTCCTGGCCTGCCTTCTCTTTTTTACACTCTGTTTTGTAATTTTTTTTGTTTTGAAAATGCAAAACAATAAAATAGAAAGTCCTGTATCTCGAGGCTTCACTTGATTTCATTTACAATAGATGCAAGGCATAAATAAACACAGCGAGTTAAAAATAAACCTCCTGGTGTGGCTGTAACATTTTTTATTGGCTCTGTTTTCTTTTTTTTTTTCCCCACCCTATGGATGGAATAGTGCCAACCCTGACTCTGCTGGAACAGATAGATATTGGAATTAAAAACGTTATATGAGCTGAGCTCTCTTCTTCAGCTTTCTGTCACCGTGTCAGTAAAGACATGATTAGTGGAGCAATATATAATAAACAAAGCAAATTTCAGGATTGGTCTGACTTTATTTGTTCATGTGCTCATTCATTCATTCAGTAAAAGAGTGGCTGAGTGCTTACTTTGTGCCAGGTTCAACACTGAGCACTGGGGAGCTAGAAGCGAATATGACTTGGCCTCTCTGTTCCGGAACCTCACAATCCAGTGTCTAAACCATGTTATGAGAACCCCAATAGGGGAAGCCCAGGGGCATGGGAGCACAGATGAATAGCACCCACCCGTCCTGGAGGCAGAGGGTCAGGGCCCAGAAGAGGTGGCGCATAAAGGGTCATGCATTCTTTGCTTGCTTTAGCAGCACATGTACTAAAACTGAAGTTATGCAGGCCTGAGATGATTAAGAAGCTGAAATAACTCTCTAGAGAGAGACTGTACAGAACAATTTAAAGAGGTATTAAGCTGGGGTTCTAGTCCTGGCTCTGCCATCCATTATACAAGTGTCCTGAGACAAGTTAATTTCCTCCTCTGTACTCTAACTTCCTGATTTTGAAAATCAAAGATTTTTTTCCTAGGTTGTGTCTAAGCTTCTTTCATCCCTTCAAGGTCATGGCTTGCCAGACTGTGTCCTGCCTGAGGTCAGGATCGCGTCTTATCTAAGTCTGTACTCCCAGGGCCTCGCACAGGTCTTAGCACTTAGGGTATCCTCTATTTGTGGAATATGATAAAATTTCCAGTTGGATCCCTTTGGGTGAGTCAGTGAATAAAAAGGATGAAATCTTTGCAAACAATGTCCTTAGATTGGAATTTAAAAACATGTCTCTAGAGGTAGAATATGTGACTTTTGGAAGCCTATGAAGGTTGTTCTAAATGATGAGAAACACAGCAGATTCTCAATCAGTGATACTGCCGGCAGTAGTGATGGTAGCAGTGGGAACAGCAGTAGAATAAGGTGAACCACTGGGGTTACGAAATGAAAACTGTTTGTCATCACTTGGAGACCGCAGCCTTGAATTCTTTCAGGACAATAGTGAGCTCAATGAGAAGAAAGGTAGTCAGTTAACTATATTTGAGAACAAAAGTGAGAAGTGCCAGAAGCAGCAAAGTTCTTCTCACCAAGGAAAAAGTTAAGAAGGTGAGACTAAAAGGGGCAAAGTCATAGACCAAAGACTCAGGAGGCATTTCAGGCCAGAGCTCCTGGCCCGAGGTTCACAGGGCTGGAGGCCGCGGTGGGACTTGGACACTTTCTTAAGGCGCTTCCTGCTCTGGGCCTGAGTAGGGTATAGATGTCAGCCTCCATTCACCAACATTAGCCTTTGTATGTGAGAGAGGTCCTTGTTTATGAAAAGCCCTTGTGAGCAGTAAGATGGCAACATTTCTATGAAGAAGCAAAAGTTATCGCCATCATTGTAGTCATTATCATCGTCAACATCACGCTTGTGTTCACTGTCATTTTCAAAGTGGTTTCTTAAAGGTAGAGGTGCAGAATGGGCAATGGAAGGTGAGATTTAAGGATATCCTGCATGTGTATGCTTAATTGTTTGCAGTAGCCTGGCTTAGGGAGTTATTTTTAACCTCCTCTACAATGCTGAGTACTGTCTTCTGTAAAATGCGTAAACCAACAAGGGGTTGTTTTGAGGATGAAGATTGTTCATGTAAACAGCCTGGCCTATAGGAAGTGCTCAATTAGGGGGTACCTTTCCTACAACCAAGTCAGCTTCTCCAGTGGAAGACAATGTCTGCACAAGACCAAGTGGAACAGGAGAACAGGAATAACAGGAAAACACCTACAAACAGGCCCACGTTAGTGATGTAGAAGGGAGGAAGGAGAAATGGAGCGACTGGACCCAGATGGAGACTGGTTGGACAGCCTGGCCTCCCAAGGCACTGAGCAGTCAGATATACTACCTTGTATTATTCTAAAAGTATTTGGGGCTACAGACGTCAAGGAAAGACAGACAGTTAACTACTTTGGAACATCAGTGGTAGACCTATGGGTCTAGGGCTCTAGGCTAATATTGTTGCTTCTCCTATCCGCACCAGGAGCACTACAGATAGTGCCATTTATGGACACTTGCTGTGTGCAGGTCACTGTAACACAGCCTTTGCGGGCACTATTTAACTCTATCTTCACGATAATAGCTACAAGACAGGTATTATTATAATTGCTATATTACATATGAAAAAACTAAAATTCAGAACGTTTAAGTAATTTACCAAGGTCAATGGTAAATATATGAATAGTAAATGGCAGAGTCAGGACTCAAACCAAATCTGAACATACTTTGAATATACTTCTAACCACTATGTAATCTTCATGGCAGCATAACTTAAAACATGTGAGTCGGGATGAGCTGAGACAGGGTGAGGCCGTTACCTAATCATCACTACATCTACCACAAGGTGTTATGTGATTTCCTATTAAATCAGAGACACCACACTTCGCCACTCCAGAGGGCATAATACGTCATAGTTATCAGAGAGCTGCATATTTTTAAAACAATTTTCTGGTTAATGGGAGAAGAGACACCATTTTCTAATTTGTACCAGTTTACCTTATCAACCGGTGGAGTGGTAAATACTCATTATTTTGTTTTCCTGTGTTCGACATACATGCTTTATCTAGAAGTCCTGTAGCAGGAAGCTCTACCGTGATTTCTTCCCTAATCTCAGTCACAGGCAGTTGGCCACAAATGACTGGCTGACTCAACCATAGCCACAGGGTAGAAGCCTGCAGTGAAAATCAGTGACATCTCACACTGTCTCACCAGACAACTCACTTATGTTCACTTTCTTAGTGACTTTGGACCTTGGGAGGAAGGGAGAGAGGTAGTGAGGAAGGAAAGAAAGGGAGAGAGAATGGGGGTGGGGGTGGGGAAGAGAGATATTTTATTATTTATGGTGACAATTAATTAGTTCAGAGACATAAATAATTCAGAGACTGTATTAGTGGTCACGGATGCTTTTGCTGTGCCAAGCAAAGAGACTAGGCTGATCTCTCTGAAGGAGGTCTCTCCGCTCTTTGCATTAAGTGTCTTGGGAGTCACGCTTTTCTTGAAACTCATGGTGTTGGATAGATGTCTCCTGTCTGTTCTTTCATGTGGCTGCCCCCTCCCATTTCTAGCCTCAGCCTCAGAATTGAGAGCTCAAGGTCATCCTTACATCTCATGCATAATCCACCAGGCTTTCCAGAGCCGGAGCCAGCCGCACAGAGTTTGAGACAAATGTCTAAACTAATCATGGTTTCTCTGCCTGACTTTTGTCCTCTCGACTTAGATCTCTACTGAAGACGCTGAGAGGGCAGACAATTTGGTTTTCCAGGATTCTGTTTCCCAGACAAATGAGGAGTCATCTCACCGTCATTTCACGAATATGAAACTGAGGCACAGAGACGTTAGTTGTGAAAGTCACATTTGAAATTGGGTCTGACAGATTCCTGAACCCAGTGCTCCTCCTGTGGCATTGTGTGAGCTCCTGCCCTACATTAGCTTGTGCTTCTTAATGCTAGTCCCTCACAAGGTGCTAAGAAAGAAATTAATCCATGCCTTTTTGTTCCTTGCCCCCTGGCGACATGGGCAATGTGTGAAGAGATTGTTGACTGTCACAAGCAGGGTGAGTATTGCTACTGGAATTCAGTGAGGAGAGGTGAGGGGTGCTGGTAAACACACTACAGCGCACAAGATAGCTGCCACGACAAAGAATCACCCCCCCCTCCCAAAATGTCCATATTGCCCATGTTGAGAAACTACTCCACTTGAGAGGCTGTAAGGCCAAGTCATGGCATCTTCCCTGTCCTGCTAGAAGGCAAGCTTCCCTGTGCCTAGCACAGAGCTGGGCATGGAGGAGAATCTATGAATGTCTGTGGAATAAGTGAATACAATAGATAATTTGAGTTGGCTGTATAACTCTGGCTCTTATTCACTCATACAGGAATGATTTCTTAAGGAACCTGTGAAAATGAACCAGAAGTCATAGTCCGCGAGCTCACGGTCCAGTGGAGGAGGCAGAGAAGCATGCGTAGCTATGAGCCAGGACAAGGAGGAGCAGGGCAGTGGAGACAGCCACCTATGGATGCAGGCAGCTCGACTCTCAGGGCTCTGTGACAAGTGTCCCTTCGAAAACCAGGCAGTGGTGTGGGAGCTGTAGGGTACCCTTCGATTTTCACTTTGAATGTTTTGAATGTGTGAACTCAATTAACATCTGGGATCAGATTAGAGATTCAGTGATAATAAGCAGCATTTCTCTCCCCAGTTCCTGTTGCACCCATGTAAGGCTGGTTTCCCTACAACCTGCTCATCATGGAGATTCAAGATTGGAGCTGGAGCAACAGACAAAAAAGTACTGACTTGCAGACTAATTAATGAAAGGGGTGGATAAATTACAATTGTATTTATTGCTCAATTATAGTAATTATTTCATCCATGTTTTCAGTACAATTGTCTCCCCTTTCTCTGCATGGTTTCTGATTCCTCCTTTAACTACCCACTTTACTGTGTATTGGTAATTTTCTTTGTCACTGTGTACACTTTGGGGGAAACAGACAAGATATTAAATTACAAACAAATGCTGACCTGCAGAACACCAACGCTGAAAGTGCCTCAGAGGCCCATTTCATTTCACATGTGAGTAAACTGAGTCCCAAGAGGCTAAAGGGCTTGCCCGAGGGGACAGATGCCTGCGGTGGGGACTTGGGCTTTCAGGATACAGCTGACAATTGAGATCTCATGGCAAATTCATATTCAGAAAGCACGCATGTTATTTTTATACATAGTAAGAGTCTAATGAACAACACCCGTGAAAGGATCCCATGAAAGCTGTCCTTTTAATTAAACAAACAATGATTTCTCTTTAAGGTCTGAATCTCTGGTGGCTATTTTCTGTTATGTGCTTGGCTGGCTCCCTTCAAGACACACTAAACGTTTATGGAAGAGAACCACAGGTGAGTAGAGATTTCTTTCTCTTCTCCTATTCAAAATCAATTTTCATGTCTAAATTTAGAGGAGTGACAGGTGGCACATGACAGTTCCTCTGGATTGCCTTCCCTAAAGAGGCAGAGTAGCACAGGAGAAGAAAATAGGGCTCGGAGGAAAGCAGCCTGAGGTTTCATGCTGGCTCTGACTGCATCTGACCTTGGGCGAGTTGTCCGAACTTGGTGCCTCAGTTTCTGTATCTGAACAAAAAGCCCATGCTAAGGGCCACCGCAGAGGACCAAATTGTTAGGACTGAATATGAACACTCAGGGCACTGTACATGCCGTGGCACAGAGTGAGGGGTCAATGCACAGTCTTATAAAAGGCTTTCAGGGGGACTTACAGGAAGGCGACATATAGCAAATTCTTTATTTCCAGGGGACAAGGGTAAATTTGATTTTCAACCACTCCAGCTGAGCAAACAGGGTGCACATTATGTTTATTCAAAGAGTTTGAGGCCAATATTGAAAAGCTACATTGAATCGGGCCTTCCAGTCTTAAATTATTTCTGCTGCTAGGGTGCTGTTCACCCTCACAGTAACTTGTTTAGTCCTCTCAACAATCCTGTGAAGTTGGCGCTAATATTCTCATTTTACAAATGGAGAGTATAAAGCTCAGAGAGTTGAGGTGTCACAGCTCATAGCAGTGTTAGGGAGCCATGGGTAGAACTCAGAACTTCTGATAATCCTGCCCTGGAGTGTGGTGCCAAGAAGATGCTCTTTTTCCCCCAAACTCAGTGTCATCCTCCCAGCCACTGTACAGCCTGGCTCTGTAAGAATGGAAACTCCACAAATGAGGAATGAATGTTTTACTCCTTAACAAGAAATAAGATTCCTTTTCTGCTGCCCAGAGTCAGAGAATGCAGGGGCTCGCATTTGCACTGTGGGGTAAGCACTCAGAAGTGGGCTCTGAGGGAGGAGCACGGTCACCCCCCCAGTGCCCTACCCACAGCCCAGCGACAATCAGCACCGCCTCTCTGCAGATGAGCTTATAACTGGAGATTCTCACTTCGAATGGAAATGGGGGAAGGAGAGGGGCGCAGTGCCCTAAAGCTAAATATCACTTGCTTCCTACCCTTTATTATTAGTAGGGGCCACTTTGATTGCTATACTTATATTTTTGCGTGAATGAATGAATGAATATATGTCCATATATATGTGTATATATTAATGTACTTTTTCTCAGTATTGTCATATATGATCAATATTAAAAATTTATAAATTATAGAAATATAAAAAGTAGGAAAAAATTACCTATCAACTCAATACCCTTTCAAAGTTAGATCAAATTTATATTATGATATAAAAAAGGAAAGGAACCAGTATTTATTGCTTTTACTAGCTATTAAATCACTAATTGATGTTAAATCTATGCTATCACACTCAACCCCTCAAGTAGCAGTGGGAAGTAGGTGATGATATCCCCATTTTTGTAGGTGTGGGAATTGAGGTACAAAGAGATCTGGCAACTTTGCCAAGCTGACAATAAATGGCATGGCTAGGACTCGAACCCTGAACCCTGACTCAAACAGCTGCAACCTTAACCATGAGACCTTACTGTTGCTCTTGGGGGTGCTAAGGGCACTGGCTTTGAAGTCAGAGAAATCTCTTACCAGCTATATGCACTTGTGCAAAGTATTTCATCTCTCTTAGCCTCAACTACTTTATTAATTAAGGATAGAATCTATTGCCTTAAAATAACTTTATAGTAGACACAGATTTAAAAATAAAAAAGGTAGGCAAAGTATTAAATGTAAGTGACAGTACTTCGGAGGAGAGTGAGGGCTATTTTGTGGTTAATAATGCTGTGGTTGGATTGAGAGGACCTGTCTATGCTCGGTGAGTGACCAGGTAGGGCAGACCAGGTATGGCATGGAAGCAATGCTTCCCAACTCGTCCCCACTGAATCAGATCCTCCTTGGTGCCATAGGGGGGAGGAGGAGGAAGAAGTTCCTGGAAATGTAAAACATGCAGCAGCAAATTGTGACGGTCTCAGACACAAGGCGCTGCAGTATGGTATGCGGATCAAAGTGAACACATCTGCAAATAAACATGGGGAAAATTGGACCCATAATCCCAGCCATTATGACTATGGTGCTGCGTGCGTGGTGACTGCTCTTAATTACCGCGTGCTGTCCTTTTCATACCCTGGAAACAGACTGAAGTGTCCGAAAAATGCATTTCAAAAGGCAGGTGATATGTGGAGAGAACAGAAAACTCCTTTATCTTTGTACAAAAAGGCCTGCATTTCACAATCGTGGCAAGAGTGGAAAGGTGATTCTTCTAAAGTGGAATTCTGATTAGAAAATGAACAAGATTTGTTTGGTGTGCGTGTGAGTGTATATATGAGAGAAAGGAAAATAAGGAAGCAGGAATATCCAACTTGCCTGATTCTTTTTCTTCACCAAAGAATTTTGAAGGGGGATCCCACAGGTGAAGCCCCACACTTGTGGAAAGCGGCAGCTTTGTCTAGATTTCATTTTGGAAGGAAATGAGGTGGGCCAAGTGTTGATATTCTGTAAAGTGTTGGCAGTATGATAAACGGACAGCAGCTCCCTAAGGTGTGCTGTGTCCTATGGGACAT
The DNA here is from genome assembly GCF_040939455.1 of Microcebus murinus. Taxonomy (NCBI): domain Eukaryota; kingdom Metazoa; phylum Chordata; class Mammalia; order Primates; family Cheirogaleidae; genus Microcebus; species Microcebus murinus. The sequence continues at coordinate 64,675,641 of NC_134107.1, forward strand.
TCCAAGAGAAGAGGGTTTTATGGCCATAAAATTTTGGAAAAGAAATATATTGCTCAACCAAAAGACTCAATGCATTATTTTCTTTAGACCTTTGGGAGGTTCTGCAATGAAGAAACCAGTTTGTTCATTCATTTCTACTTTTTAAATATATTTGGTCCAAACATAACTTTTTTTCTTATTTTACAACTGACATACTTCAGGCAATGTTGGCGTATCAGATTCATATCACAGTCTTAGTAATTAGGACCCCTGAAATTTGGACCTGGCTTTGATATTCACTTGCTGTGTGATCCTTGGCAAGAGGTCCTTTGTCTCAGTTTACTCACCTACTAAACAGGAACAGTCCTTTTGGCTCAACTTATGACAGGTGACTGTTGTGCACACAAAATGTGATCACTGAACACATCATCACTTTCAGTAGTTAGAAATATTATATTAATTGCTATGATGAATGTTTATGTACCCCTAAAATTCATATACTGAAACCTAACCAACAAAGTGACAATATTAAGACATGGGGCCTTTAGGAAGCAATTAGGTTGTGAATGGGGTTAGTGTCCTTATAAAAGAGGTTTGAGGTAGTCTATTTGCCTCTACTGACAAGTGAGGACATAGCTGGAAGGTACCGGCTATGAAGCAGAAGACCAGCCCTCACCAGACACTGAATCCAAGGTGCCTTGATCTTGAACTTCCTAGCCTAGAGCTGTGAGAAATACATTTCTGTTATTTATAAATTACCCAATCTAATGTTTTTTGTTATAGTGGTTTAAATGGATTAAGACACTAATGTAACATGTTATTATACTTCTTGGTAGCTATACGATCATAAGAAAGCCTTTATTTTACTCTCATGTAAGAGAGTTTTTTTTCTTATTACAGCAGAGGCTAGCTGACCCTAACATAATGACATTAGTATACAATCCCTTAGCGCTTTATTGTCTTTATGAAATGAGAATTATTAATTGCACAGTTGTTATAAAATAACATGCACAACAGCCAAGGTTAAGCACAGTATATTCACAAAAATAGTTGATTCATTTCAACTTCCAGTGATTTTCTAAGATTTAATATTAAAACATTGTCAGTGAGTTTTTCTGAAATTATATCCTAGGCTTTTAGTAACACACGATCATAAAAATATTATGTTGTATTTTCCATGTGGTGAGGTCTCTTCTTAGTGCTTTCCATGGTGCTATTATTTTTATCTGCTTTGAGAAGTTAAGTAACTTGACAAAATCAGAGTTAGGTAAAGGAAGAACCAGACCTAGAATCCAGGTCTATTTGACTCTTGCACCCACGATCTTAAGCCCATCACATAACTCTACACTGCTACACTTGAAAAGAAATTACAGTTTATTTTACAGTTGAACATCCCCCTTTGTCTCCTTTATTTAGTGGCATGGGGCCTTGACCAGAATGTTGGAGTTCCCCAAGAGGCAGGAAGCCATACAGAGTACCTGTTCTCCTTCATGAATATTTATGGCCCAGGGAGAAGTAACTCTGTTGGCAGTTCTAAGCCCTCATCATAAATCCTCATGCAGAGGCTGTTCCGGCCACAGACACTTGCAGATTGGATCAGATGAGGAAAAACCGAGCTTGGGAAAGGTTCTTTGAAGCTGCATAATCAGATTATGATAATTTCATCAAAACCCATTTCAAAAAGCTAACATTTATCATTAGTTTGTGTACCTCCTAATTATTTCATGAGAATTATTCCATGCAGGAACAATAAAACAAAATTCTAGCTTGAGAGAGCTTTTTAATGCAGTGTGTACACAGCCAGATATACGGTGTTGGCATGTGGGTCACATTTGCATTTGGGGCTCATTTGAGACAGTTTTCTGAAAATGTCAAAGGAGGTGACATATTTTAAAAGATTGATATTAGTAATGAACATTAATTTCCCTCAGCCACTTTCTATAGTAAAAAAATTTTCTTTCTTTTTTGCCCCATAATGGTAAGCGAGTGCTTGCCAAGAGCAAAAAATTTATTTAAGGCACACAAAGTTTAAAATATTCTCCTCAGGAGAATTTCATACACCAGAATCCCTAAAGACTTAATCATTGATAAGGAAATGCATTTGTCGGCCTCCGAGTCCTCCAACCATCCAACTCCTTTGCTCCTTCTAGATCTTCTATCTGGTTGGAGGCATCACCATCCACCCAGTGTCTCAAGCCACAGTACCCAGAGTTATCCTGGGCAGCCACCTCTTTAACCACCAAAAACTAGTCAGTCCCTGAGTTCTATAGTAGCTACTTTTCTAACTCATCTGCTTAGTTCCCCGTCTTATACTGACCATCAGCTGAGGTAGCATCCTGTTTCCTCTGAAGGAGCAGAACGTTTTTCACATTTTTAAGTAGTTAAAAAAATAAAAGTAATCTTTCCTAACATGTATAAATGATATGAAATTCACATTTCACTGTGTATAAATAAAATGTTATTAAAAACACAGACACGTTCACTCATTTGTGTATTGTCTGTGGCTGATTTTGTGCTACAGTGGCAGAGTTGGGTAGTTGTGATACAGAACACGTGGCCTGGGTAGTCTAAAATATTTATTATCTGGCTCTTGACAGATAAAGTTTGGTGATCTCTTCATAGGACAATGGCTGTAGCCTCCTTGCTGCTCTCCCTGCCTCTGATCCTACACCTTCCAGTGTTTTCTCCACGCTGCATTCACAATGACTTACTTTACAACTCTTACAGTGGTGATCCCTGTTTGAGATGCTCCAATGACTCCCAGTCCACAGTGCAAAAAGGCTAAGAGAAAGAGCCTTGCTCTGAACATTTTAGTGCCTACTGGCTTGCTTTTCCATCATATCTAACATATTCCTTGCCTCCCATTAATATTCCGGGTTCTCCAAATATGCTATTTCTTAGTTCCTCATCTGGTTGGACAGCTCTCATGCTGTTAGCCATTTCCGAATTCACTTGGCAGATGCCTACTTGTTAAGACTGAGCTCAAGTGAAACTCCTTCAAGAAGTCTTCTTTGACCCCTACTCTGGGAGCTCCAAGCACAGTGTTTTTCCCTTTCTTTCTTGTCTTTTATTTCTCTTACAGCATGTACCCTAATATGCTGTAGCTGTGGACACATACCTATGTTCTTGTGGACTTGTGTTTTCGATTTTCCTGCCCTAAGCCCTAAAACTTAATATCTGAATTATTAGGTGTTCAATGACTGTTGGTTAATTAAATAAGTGATGCTTTATTTCATTAACTTTTATTTATATTTCAAGACTCCATTCAAGGCTGAGTGTGGTGGCTCACACCTGTAAGCCTAGCACCCTGGGAGGCTGAGGCGGGAGAATTGCTTGGGCTCAGGAGTTTAACACCAGCCTGAGCAAGAGCAAGACCCCGTCTCTACTTAAAACAGAAAAATTATCCAGGTGTCCTGTTGTGCACCTGTAGTCCCAGCTACTCAGGAGGATGAGGCAGTAGGATTGCCTGAGCCCAGGAGTTTGAGGTTACAGTGAGCTGTGATGATACCACTGCACTCTACCCAGGGTGACAGAGCAAGACTCTGTCTCAAAAAAAAAAAAAAAAAAGTCTTCATTGGACTGTGTATCCTAATGTGGACACTCTCTGGTCATCCCCATAGGTCCCTTCCAGCACAGTCATACTTGCCTCTGAGAATGGACTATAAGGGATAAGGGACAATAAGTTAAGTAATACACACTTTGCAAATAAAATACTTTACATATATTGGGAGTTGCTCAAATTTTCAGTAAACACTGCATTTCCTCTAAATTTTAATTATACTAGTTCTTTCTTCTAAAGAAACTACTTCTATTAAGCTAATTAGATAAAAGTTGAGCACCAGGAGAAAAAATTGATTCCTGACTTTATAATATTAATCAACTAACAAAATTTAGCTTTCCTCTAGCTTGGAGTCTGAGAAATTCTAAAATAAACAGAGCTTCAGAGCTCAATAGACTAAAATCACCTCTGAGGCAATAAGTTCCAAGGCTAATGTTCTGTAATTCCAAAAGAAATGTCTTGTATCTGTCTTTTCCCCCCCATGCACCTCTCTGCCTTTTTAACTTTGTTTCTTTCTCCCTTTTACCCTGATTCATTTTTGACATGCTAAATGGGTTCCTTTTATGCCTCATACTCTAGATAATAGATTTTTGCCAAAATATCAAGTTGCAGCAATAATCATCATAAATCAGTTGGATGGCTATTTTACAAACTAGGGGAAACAAAGAAATTACCAGCAAAGTGTATAGTGGCAGCTATAGCCCAGTTATACTAGGCAGGGGTCCTCAAACTATGGCTCGCGGGCCACATGCGGCCCGCCGAGGACATTTATCCGGCCCGCCAGGTGTTTTTGCTGCCCCTGCCTGTCCTGCTTAGCAGCCAACTCGTCCTGCCCCGGGCCCGCAGTGCGCATGTGTGGAATGTGCGTCCCACTCTCCAACAGCCCTCCGAAGGTCTGAGGGACAGTGAACTGGCCCCCTGTTTAAAAAGTTTGAGGATTCCGGTTAGCCCTAAGCCATTTTTTAAAGTTAAATGTCTGAGTACTTAACTAATTGATCTAGTCTAGGCAGAAATGGTTTATTTGCTTTCTGATTTTCAAGCCCCTAAATTCATGAAATCAAAATGTCTGCTTCTGAGGATCCATCACTCTTCTACTTTAATTACCCAGCCAAGTGCAAGGCTGGAGTGTTTGGGGCTCCCTTGAACATGGACACACAACTTCACCATCATACATGTGGGGATTTGTCTTAAGTAAACCAAACGAATAACCCAGATACATGCAAACGATGTTCAATACAGCTTCATTTATGCTAATGAAAGATTGGAGGCCACCTAAATCGCTGTTGAGACAAATTGTGATGTATCTACTTGCTGCAATATTATGTAGCCACTAATCTTTACATTTAGTATATGATTACATGGAAAAAGATTCATGATATGACATAAAATGAGCTTCTGTCTAGTGTAAATAATAATATGTACGCTAAAAATAAGATCCTAAGCACCCTGCCAACAGAATGATCCTTTTTTTTGACTAAGGGAGCCACATACCCTTAGGACTCTCTCCTAAACATGCTCTTTTAATTCTCCATATGGCTGGGCTGAGAGTTTTTCAAATCTTCCTTCTTAATTATAAATTCCATCTTTAAATCGTATCTCTCTTCTCTTATTTTACTGTAAGTGACCAAAAGAAGCCATGCGGCACCTTGAACACTTCTCTGCTTAGATATTTCTTCTGCCAGATTTCCTAGTTCATTGCTCTTAGGTTCTGTCTTCTGCAAAGTCCTAGGACATAGACACAATTATGCCAAGTTCTTTGTAACTATGTGACGAGGATAACCTTTATTCCAGTTTCCAACACTGTGTTTGTTTCTGAGACTTCATCAGAATGGCTTTACCATTTATCATTTAGTATCACAATAACTGCTGGAAAAGTGTTATTATTAGACAGAAAAATGGAAGAAACCCCTGGCAGAAAGTTTGTATGAAGTAATCAAAGCTATACATTTATATAAGGGAAATTTAGAGAAGTATTATATGTTCTATTCAAGGTGGGCAATTAAGGATGGGCAGGAAAAGAGACTTGGTCATAGGTTCTAGGGATTGGCAAGCTTTTCTACAGCCCTGGGCTGCATACAGCTTGTCAGCGGGTAGCTCTTTCAGCTCTTTGTGCTTTCTAGATTTCAGTTACCTTTCTAGCCTCTTGAAGACCTAGAAGGTTCAGAAAAAGAAATGTGGACAACTCTGAATTACTACTACTAAACCTGTAAAGTTTATGCAAGATTTTATGGTTATAAAGTGTTGTAGGGTATATAATCATGTTTGATCTGCAAACAACCCTAATATTGATAGTGCTATTGATGTCACTGTGCCTAATTCCTCTTTAGCTAGTAAGTGATAGTGTACAGAAGGGGGTCTCTCTTCCAGGTCTTCTCTCCTCTATAGCCAGGTCTTCTTATCTTCAGAACACTGAGGTGGTTCTTGACTAGTTAGTGTATTCTAACTACTCATGACCTGGAATTAGCTTATATAATTATGGAGGCTGACAAGTCCCAGGATGTTCAGGGTGAGTTAGGCAGTCTAGAGACTCAGGAGATCTGATGTGTCAGTTTGAATTCAAAGGCAGGAAAAGACCAGTGTTACCTCTCAAGGAACTCAGACAGGAAATGTTCCTTCTTACTCAGCCTTTTTGTTCTATTTAGGCCTTCAACTGATTGGACTAAATCCACCCACATTAGGAAGGGCAATATGTTTTACTCAGCCTACTAATTCAAATGTTAATCTCATCCAGAAACACCCTCACAGACATACCCTGAATAATGTTTGACCAAATATCTGGGCACCCCATGGCTCAGTCAAATTGACCCATAAAATTAACCATCACAAGTAGCATGGTTATAGTTGTTGATACATTTATTTCCAAGAGACTGTAAGCCCCTCAAAGGCATGATCTATACCAATCATCTTTTCCCAGACCCTAGAACTAAATATGTGCTCAACAAATGTTTATCAACCTACACTAAATGGAATGCCACCTATATCCAGGGAATTACCAGGTAACTGCATTCCTGAAGCCACAGATAGCCATTTATCCCTGTGACAACACAAAACAACACCAGCAATGCTGCTTTTCTTTTTGTATGGTTGCATTCTTTCAAAGAAGGAAAATTGCCTTGGGGGAGATTACAAAATATAGATCATTTTTTCTCTTCAATTCAAAGACTCGCTCCATATTGAGCAAATGTTTATTTATGCACTTGCTAGGAGGGAGAAGACAAACAATGAGTACAGTAGAACTCATTTAGACTAATATCTGTAAAAGGGGCTGATCTGCTAAGTGAACAGATGTTTCATGTGCTGAACCAAATTAGAGTGCCAGCTGAATCATAATGAAGCTCTGGATGCAGAAATAAACCTGACAAAAGAACACTGTATCCTGTTAAAAGAACTCTGCATGCTAACAGCAAGAAAATGAAGATGCTGCCAAGATCTAGAACACGAGGCCCACTTGTGCCAAAATGGATGCACCGACACCAAGGAGAAAGAGTTGTAAGTTTCAAGGTGGTATTATGCTACTGAGGCAAAGTTTTAATAATAATTAAAGTTTGTCTGTTACCCGTTTGAGAGCTGAGAATATTCCAGGTTTATACAAAGTACATCACAGGCATTATCATCTCGAATATATACCACACTTGCATACTTCATCTTTTATAAATAAGAAAGCTAAAGTTCAAAGAGATTAAATACTTGTCATGGGCTGGGGTGGCACTTTCTAAGCATATATATGTGTGTGTGTGTGTGTGTGTGTGTGTGTGTCATTTAATTATCACAGCACTTTGAGACAACTACTTTTATTATCCCCATTTTGCAGATGAGGAAAGAGAGATTCAGAGGGTGTGGTTAAATTTGTTTTCTTTCCTTAAGGAATTTACCATACAGAATGGAGAAAAATCCTATAATTCAATATACTTTAGTGAGGAACAGTTGGATATCTACAAATACTTGAGGCAGCATCAGCCATTCCCTTTTTGTTCTGGGAAGATTTTGACCCAAGACAGGGGTTAATTCAAGATTCCAGGCAAACCCTCTGAAATCAGCCTTGGTGCTCTGCCACGACAAAAGTGTCCTGCTTTGGTGCTGGTGTCCCGCCCTTGCCTTTCCCTTGCTATGTGCCACATTCTTAGAGATGGGCTTTTGCCTTTCTTATTCTCTCATTTAATACCCCTCCTTAAAGATGAAGAAACCAAAGCTCAGATCAGTTAACTAACTTGCCCCAAATAGCTCAGCTACTTAAGACTCAGTGTTTGAATGTAGGCCCAATTTTAAATTCTAGTCTCTGTTCATGACACAATATGGTATGTTGGGTAAGGCCGTGAAGGTGGGCTGGGACCCAACCATGGATAATGTTTTATCCATTAGCTTTATCCATTATCCATATAGTCACTCTACTGACATTATATGGTATATGGTATTATATGGTATATTTCAAAATAGCTATAAGAGACGATGGAAATGTTCCCAAAACAAACAAAAAAAAAGAACAAAAACAAATGATAAATGTTTGAAGTGATGGATGTCTTAAATATCCTGACTTGATCATAACACATTGTATGTGTCTATCAAAATATCACACATAGCCCATACATATAATTACTATATATCAATAAAAAAGTTACAATGCTGCAACAGCTGTGTTGGTGAGCGAACAAAGCCCTGGCCGCAGCCAGGAAAGAGCCTCACAGTAAAAGACATTGAATGGCTATGCATTCGTCACAAATAGATTAGCAAACTAAGGCACGATGCCATGGCAGTGAGAATTAGAAATAATGCATGTGAAACACTGAATGCAGTGCCCGTCATTACCTTTAGTAAATGCTGCTATTATTCTTGTTACTGTGGCTGCTGCTGTTGTCTAGCCCCAAGTTTTGTGTGACTTTCTTCCCTTAGCCGGCATTTCTTCTATCTTCCTTCAATCTTATTCAACCACGTCTTAAAAACCAGACCAATTCTTAAAATCACTAAGTCGAAGAGTTCTCAGAGCTAACAGGAAACACATAGATCACGCAGACCGTTCTTTCTTCCCCACCAATCTTCATTTTGCCAGAAAGGAAACTGAGGTTCAGGTTCAATGGGGTGGCAGAGTCAGGGTACCATCTGTTGTACTCCAGGCTGACTCTTGAGGAACCAGGAAGTTGCCTCGATTCTCACCCACCACTTTGGGTCAAGAGCTCCTGTGTCTGAATTCCCACACCTTGCTGTCAGTTCCCTAAGTTAGTACTTTCTTTATGAGTCTTTCTTCCACCACTTGAACCTCTTCAGGGAAACATGTCTGTTACTCAGACTAAGTCCACCAATAAATATGATTCCAAAATCTCCTGCACTTATTTTTCAAATCATACATTTTAATTTATATTATATAAAAAATATCCATCTTTCTTGTTAAACCGTAAAATTGTAAAGGGCAGAGGGAATTTCAAATTCCATTCTCTTTCCATTATACACCATGGTGCACTTGGTACCCCTGTGAAGACAGGCGTGTATCCCTACTGTATCCATAATGTACCCAATTCCACAATGCCTGGCCCACACTGGCACTTAATAAGTAGCTGATGAATTAGTTAGTGTATTAATCACTGTATTCTCTGTGTGAAATCAGTGCATGGTACATAGTAGGTACTAAATCTATATTTTCTTAATGTATATTATTATTGCTTAATGTATAGGTAATTATTTCTGCGATTTTTAAAATTTGTGTTTCAACGCTAAAGGGTTAAACACAGTGAAAAATGTGTGAATCCTAAATAGATCACATTTTTTTCTGAGAAAAAAGATCCAACTATTTAAAATTGGCCTCAAGTCTAATAGTTAAATGTTCAAGCATGACTTATTTATCATCTGAAAGGTTTTTTCTCTTTGAGAAATATGTGCTGTGACACAAGTCACTCCAGCTCACTTAAATGAAGGAAATAACTTTGCAATTTGAAATAATAAAAATTATTTTCTTGGATTTATGGTTTACTGATGCACAGATTTTACTAGTTGGTTTGTCATGTGTAGTCACATAACTTAAACATGTCCCAGTGTATGGATATAAAGACAGAAATTGCAGAAGAAGCCTGCAGAATACTTTTAGTATTATTATATTGATTATCTTTTTATTATTTCCTGCATTACCTCTGCTCTCTCGGGGGGAGTGGCTTAGCATGATGAGGGGGCAGGTTATGTTTTGAGGTAGGGATCCAGTGAGTCTTCTGAGACAATGTCATACATTTGCAAGTTTTTATTTTTTAGAAAAGAGGAAAGAGCATATGGTTTGGTGTCTTGTAGACCCAGATCTGAGATTGAGCAGAGCTACTGTGTTTTTTGTTGTTGTTGTTATTGTTGTTCTATTCTTTTTTTTTAATCTGTTAAACACAAGCAGGTAGGCAGGTACATACAAATAATAATACCCATCTACCCAGTTGGGACTGGCTACCTAATGTGTAGGGCCCTTGTTGGAAAATTTCGAATTTCAAGATGTGACAATAGCACATTAAACCAAGTGTGGTCTTTCCATGCCTGGGCACTCTGCGGCTGCACAGGTGATAAGAACCATGGAGCCGGCTCTGCAGACAGTTATGAGAATTAATTGACATTATGGAACACGCCTCACTGTGTATGACCCATAATAGGTATTTAACAAGTTTTAGTTTCTCTATGTCTGTTTTCAAGTTGCTCTCACAAGAGCCCCATCGAGTCTAATGCAATCAGTCGCTTCTGTCAGAAACAACTTCTCTACAGTGTAGGGACAAGGAAGTTTCAAATGCAATCCATTTAGCTCCCTCCTTGGAGACAAAAGGAACAAAAAAATAAGAGGAAATAAAACCCAAAGCATACAAGGCTTGAAGACGTGTACTAAATAGTAGGTTGTTCCTACCACTGGCTCTGCTCCCATTTGAAAGCTCACACTTTGAAACCATGTGCTACCTGGAATTCCAGATGGCCAAATTAAGGAACCAAACCATCAAACAGAAGGTTCTGGTTCTCAACTATGATAATCTTAGGCATGTCAGGGAGGGGGTGTGGAGTAGCATGTTTCCTAATGAAGGTAGAAAAAAAACCCAGAACTGATTTGTCCCAGATGGCCACAAAAATGGGCTTTTCTGGCTTTTGTATCTCCTCTCTCCATCTCCAAATTCAGCTGTGGCATTAAAGACGACGCTTGGTTCATGTAAGACTATAATCACAGAGTTTTGCAAAATCTTCTCCTTGTGGAATGTATATGACATCTGGAATTAAAGAGGTATTCTCTTTTAATCACTGTTCAATCTTCCGCAGGATAAATGAGTATATGGGTAGCTTCCAGCTGCCCAAACTGATTTAGTTAAATAATGTAATCTATTTGTACACAAATGCGGAATAAATGTCACTGAAGTTCCTTAGCGTGCAGTTATAATGAGTTATCCCTTTCTGGAGGTGATTAGGAGTGTTTAGTTTTTTTGTTTTTTTTTAAATGCATATCAAGCCTCATGATTACCAATGAGCCAGGGACAACCTAAATTAGCCTCCCACAGCTGCTGACCTCTGCAACTGCAGAGAAACCATTCCTTTGGAGGATAAGAGCCTCTTCTAATCTGGAGGTATGGAGCAATTTTTTTTCACTTCTTTTAAAGTATAATATTCCAATATAGCCTCCACAGACCTGGCCTCCTCAGAGCTAGTCAGGGAAAGACAATCAGAATTTTAAGCTGAACGAGACCTTAGCAATCATTTAGTTTAAACATTACTTTGCAAATGGGGAATCTGAAGCCTAGAAAAGTCATGTGCTTTGTCCAAGCCTGCACAATGATTTGATGTCAGACCTTAGCTTAAAACTCTAGATTCTGACATCCAGATTCCTGCTTTTTCTCATACACAACCTGTCTTAGTCTGTTTGGGATGCTATAACAAAATATCACCAAGTGAGTAGCTTATATTAATAAATAACATAAATTTATTTGTCATAGTTCTGGAGGCTAGGAAATCCAAGGTCAAGGTGCCGGTGGATTTGGTATCTGGGAAGGGCCTGTTCTGCATAGATAGCCCCATCTCACTGCATCTTCACATGGTGGGAGGGGCTCGCCAGGTCTCTGTGGTCTCTTATAAGGGACTCATTCATGAGGGCAGAACTCTCATGACCTAATCTCCTCCCCCCAAAACCCACCTCTTAATACCATCACATTGAGAATTAGGATTTCAACATGTGAATTTTGGAGAGGACACAAGCATTCAGATCACAGTGCCACCTTTCTTAGCTTTCAACCTCTTAAGATGAAAAGTTACTGGACAAGGGAGGCCACATGCTACAGGGAAGGGAACCTGGCCTTTCAAGGAAGGGCAGTCAAGGGCCAAGCAGCGCCAGGCCAAATGTTCTCTATATGACCCTGAGTAACTTACTTCACAGGTGAGAGCCTCAGTTTTCCTATCAGGAAAATGGGAATTTTACCTGCTTTCTAAGAATTTTCTGTCTCATCTATTACAGACATTTTCCCAGCATATAGTTTTTGAGTATATGTGACTCCTATAGTTAATGCTTCATTTCCTGTTCTCAAATACATCTTCCTAGGATGCTTTCTGGTTTCCAAAATCACCAAATTAAAAACAAAACAAAACAAACTACTAAAAAAATGAAAGCTAAATGAAGAATGATTTCACATATTGTCTTCTCTCAAGAGATGAAGCATGCAAGAAGAGAGACATAGCAGAAACTACCAGGTCAACAAAATGAGACTGTGCTTTTTGCTGATGAGTATCTGTCTTCCTGTCTTGGTCAGATAACTGTGGAAGAAGTAGTTCTATCACCTTGTGCAAAAGTGACGCCTCTGCAGCTACTCCTGGCTTTCAAGAGAAAAAGCAATCATTGCATGCTATTTGAATGTCTTCATAAATATAATTTATAGCTATGATACTGATCAGTCCTGCACAGTCTTAGGAGATCAATAGTGCCATGTTCATTAGTCCTGAATTGAATAGCTCTCAAACTTTGGCCAGAGACGGTAACTGTTTTTAATGATTTTTTGCCAGTTGGCATCAAAAGTGGATTCTATGTCACTGGTAATTTCCTTAGTTATCTAGGGGCTTTTCATTCCCTCAACCAACCATGAAGGTCAGAGAGTTGCTCTCTGCAAAGGCAATTGTGACTGTATTGGACTCCTAGGATAAAGGGGATGCCTATTTGAAAGCTGCTAGGTAATGGTTATTTTTACTCAGGCCTTCTGGTGATGAGGAGGCTGTACTCTGTGCCTGGAGGCATCATGACATTCCTGAAAGCAAAAGGATAGACCCCTTTTTATTTCCAGAACCACTACTTGTTTATTGGTTTTGAATTTTGGGAAGTTATTCAATTTTATTCAATGTCAAGATTTTTACTTTGACACCCCCCAATAAACCACGCCTCTCAGTATGCATGCTCTCGTGTAGTCTCCTTGAATCTGGAATGTTTTAATCATAAGCTATATTTTTAACTGTTGGCTGCTTTAACCAACAGAATGTGGGGGAACTGACATTCTGCCAGTCATTGAACTAAATCTTAACGCTTGGCAGCTTCCACTCTTGCACTCTGTGGGAAGATAGTTAGCAAGTAGGAAGTCCGAGTCCTCTGACGACTCAGCCATGCTATGAGGAAGCCCAAGAAGCCGAGTGGCGAGGCACATGTGGGGGAGAATGAGGCTGGGTTGGATCCTCCATGTGAGCTCCTGGCTAGTGAACAGCACCAGCCATCAGCCATGTGACTAAGGGTACTTTGTACCTTCCACTCCCCTAGTACTCCACCTGACACACATGAAGCAGAAGTAGCTTCACTAATGAAATTGTAAAATTAATAAATTGTGTTGTTTTAAATCACTCTTTTTGGAATGTTTTTAAATAAAGTAGCATAAAACAGAAAATGCCAACCTCTCAAGCTTCTCTCTGAATCAAAATTTCCTCATCTGGAGAATGAAGAATAGGGACAGAAAAATCCGTAAACTGCACCAAAATGCTTATGGTATTCATGGCCCTGCTCAGTCTCACCTCCACCAATATTTCAGTCTTCTTCTGCGACTCTAAACATAACACTTCCAGCCACTTTTGGCCATTTGGAATTCTCTGACATTTGACATTTGCAATTCTTTGAACAGTTGAACTGCTTGTATTAGCTTAGTCACTTCACAATTTGACAACTTCGTCTTTTCTTTTCTGTTTCTGTTTCTCTGCCATGAATACCTTTCTCTATCAGGTTAAATGCCACTTCTGTGAAGATTTTCCCACTCACTGCTGCCCACCTGCCACCTATACCTCCTGACAAAGTAATTGCCTTTGGGATCCTAGAAGTATTATATTAAGGTAGAGTTTTCCCACATTATAGCTAGGAACAAATTGCAAATTTCTTCACAGGCCTGATCAAAAGATATTCTTACATTTCTCTACCCATCAGTGATCTATTTTTTTTTTTTTTGGTTTAATCTAGAGATTTTTTAATGCATGATATTAGCTTAAAAATCAGGGTATTACACATGCACACAAATCATAACAGTTATTAAATGCTCAGTATGTACTAGATATAGCACTAAATATTTTGTTTGGATTATTTCTTTGACTCTTTACAGTAAAATAGATCAGACAAGCACATTACTACCTCCATTTTGAAGATGAGGACACTAAGTCTCAGAGGGTTTTCACAAACTGCCCACAGCTGCCAGATTAGTGAGGGCTTGGTCAGGATTTGAACTCAGGCTGCCTGGTTCTGGAAGCCAAACCTTCCCCACTGCTGCTCAGAGTCCTTGTGCCTTTAATTGTGTGTCCCCAGCTGGGTTAGGGGTACTTTGCATAGAGCAACTACTCAGTAAATATTTGTCGAATAAACAAATGAGTTAATGTGTAAGGAAATACATAATTCAAATGCATAGACAGCATTTAAAATTATAATATGGGTAAGGCAAAAGTACTTTACACTTCACAAAAGCACTGCTCAAACTGAAGTGTGGTTGCACAGAGCCTCTCCCCATCACTCACAGCTGTTAGAGGCACCGATTGACCCTGGGGATAGCACCTTGCTTGTTTCTTAGTTTCCGAGAAAGTGCTCCTGAGGCACAGCACCCCCAGTCCCCACTGGCTGCACTAGATGATCAGTGGTCTTTGATGTGAGCGAATAGGTTTACACAGTTCTCTGGCTGTTGCAACCCTCCCTCATAGGGCCTCCTCTGCGAACAGGTGAGGAAAGAAGCATAAGGAATAAGTCCACATCAAGTGAGGGGCTATGTGCCAGGCATGGGCCTAGATGGTCTCAGGAATGCTACTTGTAATTGTCATTAAGTTTAGCACGAGGTCCAGAGAGTGTAAGCTATTGCCCCCACGTCACACAGCTGGTGAGCACAGGTGGCTGAGGATGGTTCAAATGCAAATTTGTCCGCTCCGCCATACAGCTTCTCATGGACCTTATTCCTAGGGAGTCTGTATAGATTATGTGCATAAACATCGTCAGAAACACAAAATGCTGCATAATTAAATGCCGTCTGAGAGTTACAGATTATTTGTGGTTTGTTTGTTATTATTCGTGGTTTGTAAGTATTTGTTATAATTGTGTGGTTTGGGGGAGAAGGCTCTGTGTGCAAATGTAGTTTGAGAAATCTTCCTGGTGAGACGAGACTTGATACACAACTCAAGAGACATCAAGAAGTGAGGTAGCTTGGCGGATGGTTGGCTGGAAAGTGGGCCTGGCTTTACATATTCCTTTCTTCAGTCAACAGCTGTCACAGAAAGCCCAGTATGTACAAACCACTGTCCCAGGTGTCATGGTGACACCTAATGAGTAGGCTGCTGCATGCTGTCATACCTGCCTGTGCACATGCTGCTACTACCTGCCATGTTCTCCCTGGGACTGTCCCCTGCTGAGTCCCTCATTACTCAGGATCTAGCCTCGGCATGTTTTCCATGTATCTAGTGGTTCAGTCTGTGGGTCATTGAGTCAGATTATCTGGATTCGAATCCTGGTTCCACTAGTGGGTAGACAGGTGTCTTGTCCAACTAACTTCTCCAGATTCCTCTTTGCAAACTGAAGACATGTGCCTCATAATATTGTGACAAGGATTAATTTAGTTAATATGCATAAAGAAATCAGCACAGGGCCTGACAGCTTTCTGGGGGCAACAGACATTACCTGGAATAATGATGGTGGTGATGATGGAAGGAGAGGGGTCAGAGAGGTGGCAGAATGAGAAAGAGAAAGAAAAGCTGCTTTTCCTGACAACCTCATAACCCCCAACACAGGGGACTGCACCGTCGTTGGGTCTCTCCTATCCACAGACATTGCACAGCTCTGTCCTCCTGCCTCCTCCCCACTCCCATCAGAGAGTGAGCTTTCTAAAAACAATCATAGGCCTATCTAAATGTCTGCTGTTTGGCTCCTCTTTCAGCAAATGCTGAATAAAAGAATATTGAATGAGTTCATGGAGTGTCCATCAATATAAATCTACCAGGTACAATGTACACTATTCTTTGGGTACACTGAAAGCCTTGACTTCAGCATGATACAATTCATCCATGTAACAAAAACCATTTGTACTCCCACTAAATTTTCTGGATTAAAAAAAATATTTAAAAACTGTTACTGACTTTGGTTGCCCAAAAGAGATCAAAGGAGGTAAATGGCTACCAGGAAGACAGGATTTTGTAATATGGACTAACAGAAAAATAATTCTGCTAGAGGGAAGTAAAGATTGTCAGAGAAATTGAGAGGAAAGAAAGAAAGGAAGGTGGTGCCTGTCAAATACCCAACATGTGCTGACTACTGGCACAGATGCAAATATTAACTCCATTAATACTACACAGAGATTCCATTAATTCATGCTTGTTATGTGGCTGATAATGTAAAATAGTAATATCATTAAAAATAAAAGTGATTATATTAATTTTTTTTAAGACAGGGTCTCATTCTGTTGTTCAGGCCAGAATGCAGTGGCATCATCACAGCTCACTGCAACCTCAAATTCCTGGGCTCCAGTGATCCTCCGACCTCAGCCTCCTGAGTAGCTGCGACTACAGGTGTGTGCTACCATGGCTGGCTAATTTTTTATTTTTTTGTAGAGACAGGGTCTATGTTTTTCAGTCTGGTCTCAAACTCCCAGCCTCAAGCCATCCCTGGCCTTGACCACCCAAAGTGCTAGAATTACAGGTGTGAGCCACTGTGCTCAGCCTTAATTTATTAATTGAATTGCACTGTACCAGGTATCTTCCTGGTTATCTTCTCTACTTTATTATATCTGATTCTCAGAAGGATTCTTTGTGGTAGCTGTCATTATGTCCATTTTGTGACAGAGGGAAGCAGTCCAGTGAAGCCAAATTACCGGACTAGACTCATACAGCAGGGCCAATTCTGACTGAATCCAAAGTCAATGGTTCTCTCTACAAGGCAGTGGCTGTACAAACACTGGGGATGTCAGAGCCCTTTGGATTACATCACCAAATACGGGGTTGGATCCATTACCACAAAGTCAGAATTCACCCACTGTGTTGCCAAACTGATTGGCTATTTTGTCAATTCTGGGTTATTGCAATCTCACTATTGAAAGAAAAAATAAATGAGATATGACAGTTGAAACAGATCTATGAAAATAAATATTGCTAAAGAGAAAGCAAAGCAGTGCCTGGGTTTTCCTGCAAACCTTAGGAGGTGAAGTATGGGGCAGGAGTGACAACGTGCCTTGAGACCTTCAACTGCAGGAAGTAACTGGCCCAGACCTGCTGTGCTTTCTGAAATCCATCGCCGAGTTGGCCCCATGGCCATGCTTCCTGTGGGCTGCTCCAGGGCAAGGACTGAACGTGGCAGGGACACCAAGGGAGCCTAGTTCCTGGGATACTGTGATAACTTTGAACTGACTCTGGCTTGAGGACTCCCCGGGTGGCTTTGCCAGACCGCACTTGGACCGCATGGCCATCAAGGATGTTTCCCTCCACATTTCCCTCCTCTCTCCTTCACTGGGGTCACAGACGTGCCTTGTGCTTCATTGGCTTTCCTAGTCTCCCCTGGTAACCTCATTTTCTCTCACACAGCCTTCTCCCCCAGTACTAATATCATTCTTTTATGCTTAATCTGGGTTGGGGTCTACTCCTTGGAGGCCCCAGACTAACAGAATGTAGAACAGTCTTGTCTTAACTCACAGACTAATTCAGTGCGGACAATAATTTCTATGCAAAATGAGGAAATAATAATAAAGCTTAAAAATGATCTCTTTTATGGCATATCAACTTCCTTAAACTATGAAAAGAGATTTTTAAAATGTATTAAGTGTTTTGTATATTCCTGACAACAACCCTATTTTTGTCATCATTTTCATTTTGCATATGAACAATTTGGAGCGTGTAAAGCTCACAGAACTTTCCCAAGTTTACATGATGATTTGGTGTTGAGCTAAGGCTCCAATCTATGTCTCATGACCCTCAGTGTTTTACAGAATGCAGTTTTCAAACATTAACATCTGAGTATATTCAGCATCAATTGTTGCCCATGTTACTGTCAGGTCAACATTAGAGTAAAATACAATGTGGTCTAGACCTAATTAAATAATTTCTGAGAAAAGACATATGCCTAACAAAGGCTCAGTAATAAGTGTTCAATAGTGACTAGTTGAGTTCTATTGCAAATTGATATACATAGAAAAAACTTACGACATTTACCAAGCATCAAATAACCTAGGAGCTATGCAAATTTGAATGGATTTTTTTAGGATTTCAACTTTAAAATATGTTTGTTTTTTAAAAGAAAAAATACACAGCAAAAAAAAAAATTAACATGAGATTCTGGTAAATAGTAGAAGCTGAGAACAGAAGGATTTGTAAACCTACAGACTATACAGCCCACATTTGTACAGCATGCTGCGGCTTACTGAGCACTTTCACACGTGGAGCACATGTAATCTTTACAATACCCCTGGGAGGGAGGTATGATCAATCCCCTTCTAGAGATGGGACTATTGAGGTTCAGAGAAAAAGATAAATACCATTTTTCCTCCATGCATGGCCCTTTCTTTGTTATAGTAGCAGGGGTCCTGGCCAAAACTCTAGGGGATTGGCATGTTGGGGTACAGTGGGTGAAGTTAGGGAGCTAGGAGGTCTATATACCACCATTTGCCCACAAATTAAAAGGTGGGAAGTGGCTATTATAAGGAGTATATTTCTATGCTGGGTATAGGAACATCTGCTGGTAGCTGGGCTGGTTGTTAATAGGAAAATGTGAGCATGTTACAGTACTATGTATAGAGCAAAGTACACCAAGAACATGAGAGAACAGAGAAAGAGAAAGAAAGAAAGGAAGGAGTTCACAAGATGAGTAAGAGAGGGGAAGGCAGGCTAGGTAGAGGACACCAAAAGGTTTATCATTTCAAACATGAAATCAAGCTGCTCCTTAGGAGGGGTACACTGAGAGGCTGCCGCACTGCAGGGTGAGCTGGGGATGATCACTCATGTGTGAAAAGCAGAGAAGCCAAGGAGTGAATCTGGGAAAGTAAATAAAACTACCCAGACTTATGAACGAGGGGACTCCTAAAGGAACACAAATGGAAATGGCAAAGGCTACAATAAATATGCAAAGCCCCAAAGGGAAATCAAGCCTCATGTTGGAAAGGAGAACTCCAAAGACTCTTTTCCTCTTGAGCTAAAATAATCTTGTGAGAGCCTCTGTATTCTCTGAAACTAGAATTGTGCCTGGAACATAGTAGATGCTCAGTAAATATTGAAGGAAGCAATAAATTTCGGTTTAAAATGAGGACACACTTTCTAATATTCAAAAAAAAATTGCCCAAAGATAGACTGAGATACTAAGGTAGGTATTGAGTACCCTAAACACTGAATGCATGCAGGGTTGGTCCACACCACCTCTTTATTTCCTTTGCATTTGCATTTCCTTTGCATTTGAGCCTGCAGTTGTCCAGGGCAGAAGGGAGTGGATGAGGGGCATGGGGAAGCTGCAGGGACCACAGAATTCACTGCTTCCGCCACTTGGTCTGAGGCCAGCCTTGCTAATTATCCAGGTGAATGGAGATGATGGAAGTGAGCTAGCCCTCTGCACCAGCTGCTCCCAAACAGCCTGCAGGTATAGCCCAAGTGACAGTAAACAGTCTCTCAAAACATTCTCTCTACAGACACCCACCTTCCCTCCAATGCTAACGTATTGGCCTGAAACAAATTGCACACACCTGGCTCCAAAAATGCTTCCTGCGCAGAGTTAAAAGCCCAGCAGAATTTCCCAGGGGATCAGCACATATGCCTTGCTTTTTCTTCCATCAACTAAGAAAATGGTTTAGCCAAAAAAATAAAAATAAAAGTAAAAAAGACTCGCGAATGTCCTTAAGGAATGTCTCACCAATTCTCAGGTCTCCCAGCACCTATCTTCCTGAGGAGCAGAGGGAATCGAGTAAAAGGCTGGACTGGTTCACAGATAAGAAATAGCAAATCTAAGAAGACTAATTAAGTGAAGAATTAAAGTTTATTATAATTGGTGTTTCTAAGTAGGTTGCCCAGTAATTTAAAAAAAATGCACATATGAAACTATGAATCCCTTTTTAGGCAGAACAATGAAATATTATTAATTTGTGTGGCTGCTGTAATAGAGATTAATGAATTTTCTGGTTGAATAATCTTTGGGAAACTATGTTGCCAATTAAATAAATATTAGTTAAATAAGCACAAACAAGTGAAAAATAAGGAGGCTAGGGAGAAAGTATTCTATATGAACTTCATTATCTGGACTGACTTGCTTCTCACCTGGACACATCCAGATTTTGGAATGTGAAGCTTGGCATGTTCCCTGTCCCTAGCATACCTTTGCCTGAGGAATCCTGTCATATAAAATCCTGATCCTTGGCAATTCCTTATGGACATGTTCACATATCCTATTGCAGGTGAGACAGCCTCTGCTTCACCCAGCACTACAAGCTGTCTTCTATTTGTCTTTCTAGCACTCTGTTTTGGCAATTATCTTATTATCTAATTATTAATTATTCATGTGCCTGTCTCCTCTGCTACCATGTGGATTTTTCATGGGTAATGATCATTTCTCTTTTATTTTTGCCTCCACTGTCTAGAATGCTTGATACATAGTAGGTTCTTGGTTCTTAATATGTATTTGCAGGGATCCCCAGTCTCAGAGCCATTTGTTCATTCTTCTCTTACTTCAACCGTGAAGGACTTAATGCCTGTCAGCTGTTGACTTAAGGGTTGAAAGGTAAAGATTCTCATTGTTTCCCCTTACTCAAAACAACCTGCCCCCCCCCCCGTTTTTCTGCAAACTTTACTCATTGATCAAGATCCAGCTCAATTGTAACCTCCAAAATCTCTTCCCTGATCACACCAGTTCTTGTTATTCTCTTTGTCAATGTACTTCCATACTTCTTGCTTCATATTTTATGCCATCCAATTCATGCTTTCCATGTTTTTGCTTTTATATGAAGGTATCTGAGAAGGACTAGAGAAAAGTTAAACCTCTGAAGGTTTCAAGATTGGATTTACTTGTATTATTAAAAACATCTGGGCTTGGATGCTGAATGCTATTTGTATTGTTCACTAGGGTTGCTATAAAACAATACCACAGACTGGGTATACCATAGGCAAACACAACAGAAGTTAATTTTCTTCAGAGTTTGGAGGCTAGAAGTCCAAGGGCAAGATGTCGGTAGGTTTGGTTTCTCCTGAGGACCTTCTTGGCTTGCAGATGGCCACCGTCTAGCTGCATCCTCACGTGGCTCTTCCTCTGTGTGCGTGCATCCCTGGTATCTCTTGACATGCACTGATCTCCTTTTCTTACAAGGACACCAGTTATACTGGACCGGGGACTGCTCTAAAGGCCTCATTTTAACTGAATTACCCCCTTTAAAGGCTCCATCTCCAAATAAAGTCACATTCTGAGATGCTGGGGGTTAGCATTTCAACATAAGAACTTGGCAGAGGCACAATTTGGTCCATAATACTATTAGCTTCCAGCTCAGTGACTAGGTCTGGAATACCCCAAGCTCCTTGACACTAGGGACTGCACATGCACTGAAGCCTGGGCCACTGGGGGAAAAATACAGACTGTGCATGGAGAACCTTACCCCATCATGGCCTCATCGTGCTGCAGGGCTCAGAGGAACCTAGGGAGACACAGGCCTTTGGGACAAGGAAAGAAGTTAGCAAAGAGGCTTAGCTAACTCCATGACAGAACCTGGATAGGGTGCAATTCACCATCAAATTGCTCAAATAGTGGGGCTGACATGGGTGGGACCTGAGTCATTGCTCATTCCCAAAGGAGTTGAAAATGGCTGGCAGGATACTATGTGTAGGGAGACTTACATTCAGCTGGATAATGGCCTTG
Source organism: Microcebus murinus (assembly GCF_040939455.1). Lineage (NCBI taxonomy): Eukaryota > Metazoa > Chordata > Mammalia > Primates > Cheirogaleidae > Microcebus > Microcebus murinus. The sequence continues at coordinate 64,697,459 of NC_134107.1, forward strand.
TGTACTAAGCTGTAACTGCATTGGGAGGAGGCAGATACAAAATTCCCTGAACATTTATTTACTTGTTTCTTAAGCATAAGCAAACTGAACAGATACCTGCTCCAGACTTTGGAGTAGCTATTATTTGTGATGTCCTTTGTTCAGTTAGGACTTGGAACAGTAAGGGTCAATATGGGGAGGTACAAAGCAGAATCAGACATGGTTCAAAAGAGGTAGCTGTCCAGGAGAACAGATAAAGCATGCTCATAAATTAGGTCAAATGGCATAATCCCTTTCAGCCTGTTGAGAAGCATGGAAAGCTGCACAAAGGTAAGTTTTTCTCATAAATCGCTCCATCACAGTATTCAGTGATGCTGGAAAGGCAGAGACAAAGTGCAGTGGGAGATCGGAAGATGACTTCATCCCCATTAGTGTCTTGCACAGTGTTGGGCCTGAGTAGACACAATAAATATACATTGACAGGCACCATTAAGCCCAAGACAGTCTTTTTCTTCTTCCCTCCCTGATTCTAAAAAGAAGATCAAGTTTCTTCGTGTCTTCCCCTCTCTTCTTTTAGATGATGTCCATCAGTTGATGCCAGCAGCGTTATGAGTAACATAAGAACTTGAGTCAAACCCTGACTTTACCACTTGCCAGTGACAATACTGGAGCATTGTCATCCATGGTCCTGGGTTTCCAACTCCTCAGCTATGAACTGGGTTAATATTTTCTACCTTATATTCTGTTATATGTACAATGAGTGCAACTCCTGTATGTTCAGCACAGAGCACAGTTCTTGGTACAAAGTAAATCATTCCTTCTGGTTTTCTCTTTTAGGGCAATTCAGGAGGTGTGATACAGAACACTTAGTTAATCACACATGTTTTCTCTCTCTCTCTTCCCACCCTCACAATGAAGCTAACTCTGAAATCAGGTAAGAGACAGCAGCGAGGGTAGAAATGTCATGAAAAAGGCAAAGGCGCAGGATGCTCTCATTCACCTGGAGTTTATGTGCGTGCACAGGGGCTGGGTGTTCTTGGTCCCTGTCCACCATGCACCCACCTTGCTCCCCACAGTTGGTCTCTGTCGCAGAGTACAACAAAGTTCAGGACCTGTGACCACCTGATTGATCTTCCAGCTTTAAGGCACTGGGGTAATTCCTGTTCCAGAGGGGAGACAATGTCCCCTCAGTCTATGACCTTGGACAATTAACTAAACGTCTTTGAACTTCAGTTTCCCCATCTATAATGTGCATGTACCAACAGAATTGATTACACAGTCCTGGTATAAGGACTGAATTGAACAATATTTTTGTTATTACTATCCATGTCATTGTTAATCATTCAATGGCTTGGATAGTGATAGCGTGAAAAATGAAAATTGAGTTCTGAGGCTGCTGGCCCAATAAACACCTTAAACCTGATGACAACAACAACAAAACCTTTGTCCAGAAGTATCCCTTTTTGTCCCCACTTTAAATTTGTTAATTGTAATTATTTAGAGAAAGACCATGGCTTGTAGTGCGCCAGGTTAATATTTTGATTACTTACCACAGAGTTTAGGAAACAAGTTGTATTACTATTGTTTAAGTTGTGTTATGTTATTCAGAAATGGCAACTATGATTAAGGACAGGGACTTCCTATTGAATGATTTCTTGATCCAGATTTTCTTTTGCTCTTTATTCATTCATTTGTTCAATAAACATTTAGAGAAAGAGCTACCAAAGAAAACTGAGTAAAAATAAAAGACTGAAATAAAAATAATAGTAGATTTTTACTCATTCATTCATTCATTCAGTTAATCAATAATTTAGTTTTTGCTATGGGCCATACATTCTCTGAGATATTAGTGAAACAGGAGTGAGTAAACCAGTTACAATCCCTGCTTTTATATAGTTTATGGTCTATTTCATTCTAAAGGGGGTTATAGATAATAAATAATTTCAGCATATTAAATATGAAGGAAATGAGCAGTGCCGTCAGATAATAATGATATATGTTCATGTATAGGGATCTTTATAAAAAGGTATCAGGGAGGCCTCATGGAGGAAACAACATTTAAGTCAAATTCTCTATGAAGGTTATTATTAGAATATCATATCTTTAGCTTCTAGGTGAAACTGGAAATTTCAATTTTTTTAGATGACAAAATGTATGCCATACAGACATTTCCAGATAAATTCTTCTTTAATGTTTAAAAACTCTTTGCATTATGAACACTGATTCACACCACAAGTGAGTCAGCTAATTAAAAAACAAAACAAACAAAATAAAAAACCCTTATACTCCCAGTAAAATGGCAGGTAAGATTTTCATAAATCTCTGAAAATACTAGACACTGGATTAATAACAATAAAAAATTTTTAAAAAATTCATAGCCAAGCTCTCTGGTACTCACAGGCACTATCTCTAACATAAGCACACAAGGAGATTTCCAGAAACCACAAATGCAGAGGGAGCAAACTAGAGTGATAAATAAATGGTAAGTGGTTGACTTGGAGGTATTTGCTAAGACCAGGTATCTAGAATTTTAAGTTTTAATGGCTTCAGAGCCACAAAAGATGAATAATTAGATCTGAGGACTCCTACATAGAGCTGAGTACCTCAGAGGCTATATCCACATTAAAGGGAAGCTGGGGAAGGGAGGCTGCCAGCAAAGGAAAACCGCCAGGAGAATTCTGTATTGACATTAACTCTGCAGGTGGAGAGAAATGTCTCAGGGAGAATTTGTAACTATAGGCCATGCCTCAAGCAGATTTGGAGTTTGAAAGTACACTGTGTGGTTTGTAAAACCTAAAGTATAAAATATGCTAAAAGTGATCTTGGGTTGATGGTGCCTTAGGATTCCTGGTAGTAGTGTAAATGCAAATTTACTTTAGAGAAATTAAGCTACCAAGAATGAGAAAACCACAAATAGCAGAATTAGATATTAGAGACTTCATATTTTGGGTTTATTACACAAAATATAAAAGTATTTAAGATGTTTAAAGAGATAAAAGATGGAATAAACAATAGACTGGCATATGATTATAAAAATGACTCAAAGTATTTGAAAAGAATCATGTACAATATGTTACATAACATTTCATCCAATGATGTACCACATATACAATGGTGTCCCATAAGATTATAATGGAATTGAAAAATTGCTAATGCCTAGTATTTACTATAATTTTTATCATTATTTTAGAGTGTATTCCTTCCACATACATATATGCATGCATATATATGTGTGTGTGTGTGTATAACTATAAAACAGTCTCATGCAGGTCCTTTGGTTGGTATTCCAGAAGAAGGTATTTGTATGAGAGATGACAGCTCCATGCATGTTATTGCTCCTAAAGCCTTCCAGTGGGACAAGATGTGAAGGTGAGAGACAGTATCTTTTTAATCTCTAATTAAGTATATAGGCCTACGCTAATGTGCCTGTTTGTGTCTTAGTTTTTAAACAAACAAGTTTAAAAAGTAAAAAATTAAAAATAGAGAAAAGCTTACAGAATAAGAATATAAGGAAAAAAATATTTTTATATAGCTGTACAATGTTTGTATTTTAAGCTAAGCATTATTACAAAAGAGTCTAAAACTTTAAAAAATTAAAAGTCTATAAATAAAAAAGTTGCAGTAAGCTAAAGTTAATTTATTATTGATCAAAGAATTTTTTAAAATAAATTTATTATAGCCTAAATGTACACTATTTATAAAGTCCACAGTACTGTACAGCAATTCCTTTACCTTCACCCACTGACTCACCAGGAGCAACTTTCAGTCCTGCAAGTTCCATTCCAGTGCTATAAATAGTTATACCTTCTTTTAAAATCTTTTATACCATATTTTTACTGTAGCTTTTCAAGAACATAAAGCATTCTACTAGGGAAAATCACTTTTACAAAAAGGAAGACTGGAAAGAAGTAATGAGCACCACAAAACAACCAGAAAACAAACAACAACATGGCAGTAGTAAATCCTTACCTATCAATAACAACATTGAATGGATTAAACTCTCCAATGAAAAGACATATAGTGGCTGAATGGATAAAAAAAAACAGGATCCAACTATAATATATGCTGCTTACAAGAAACTCCATTCATCCATAAAGATGCATATAGACTGAAAATAAAGGGATATAAAAAGATAGTCCATGCAAATGAAAACAAAAAATAGCAAGAGTAGCTATACTTCTACCAGCTAAGATAGATTTCAAGACAAAAACTAATAAAAAGAGGCAAAAGAGGTCATATAATGAAAAAGGGATCTATTCAGCAAGATGATGGAAGAATTATAAACATATGTACATCCAACACTGCTGCACCCTGATAGAAAAAGCAAATATTAGTAGAACTAAAGAGAGATATAGACTCTAATATAATAACAGCTGAAAATCTCAACACCCTATTTCAGCACTAGAGAGATAATCCAGAAAAAATCATCAAAGAAATATAAGACTTAATCCACACTACAGACCAAATGGATCCAATCAATATTTGCAGAACATTTCATCTGACTAAGCTGCAGAATATTCTTCTCCTCAGCACACAGATCATACATTAGACCACAAATCTTAAAAATCAAAAAAATTTAAAATCATATCAATATCTTTTCTGACCACAATAAGATTAGAATTCAATAATAAGAGGAACTTTGAAAACTATACAAACACATGGAAATTAAACAACATGTTCCAGAATGACTATCATGTCAATGAAGAAATTAAAAATGAAATTAAAAAATGTATTGAAACAAATGAAAAGGGAAACATAATATACTAAAAAAACACCTATAGGATATAGTAAAAGCAGTACTAAGAGGGAGTTTTATGGCAATAAATACCTACATCAAAAATGTAGAAAAACTTCAAATACACAACCTAATGTTGCATCTTCAGGAACTTGAAAAGCAAGAGCAAACCAAATCCCAAAATAGAAGAAATTATAAATGTCAGAGCAGAATAAAATGAAATTTAAAAAAAACCAACACAAAAGATAGATAAAACAAAAATTTTGTTTTTTGAAAAGGTAATAAAAAGAGACAAACCTTTTGACAGACTGTGAAAAAAATAGAGAAGAAACAATAAATAAAATCGGAAATGAAAAAGGCAGCATTATAACATGCCACAGAAATTTAATGGATCATTAGAGACTATTATATGTCAATAAATTGGAAAACATAGAAAAAAATGGATAGATTCCTAGACACATACAACCTACTAAGATTGAACCAGGAAGAAAGCCAAAACCTGAATTGACCAATAATAAGTAATGAGATAGAAGCAATAATAAAAAGTCTCCCATCAAACAAAACCCGATGGCTTCATTGTTAGAATAAGAATTGTGGAAGAGGGAATACTTCCAAATTTATTTTATAAGGCCAGTATTACCCTGATATTAAAACCAGACAACATTGATGAAATAGAGGAGGACACAAAAAAATGGAAAGATATTCCATATTCATGGATTGGAAGAATCGATATTTTTAAAATGTCTATATTACCCAAAGAAATCTACACATTCAATGAAACCCCTATCAAAATACCAATGATACTCTTCACAGAACCAGAAAAAATAATCCTAAAGTTTATATGGAACCACAAAAGATCTGGAATATCCAAAGCCACCTTGAGAACAAAACTAGAGGAATCAATTACCTGATTTCAAATTATACAATAGACCTGTAGTAACCACATCAGCATGGTACTGGTATAAAAATAGACACATAGACCAATGGAACAAAATAGAGAACCCAGAAATAAATTTACACATCTACAATAAACTCATTTTCTACAGAGGTTCCAAAAACATACAGTGGAGATAGTATATCCTCTTCAATAAATTGTGCTGGGAAAACTGGATATCCATATGAAGAAAAATGAAACTAGACCCCTGTCTCTCACTGTGTACAAAAATCAAATCAAACTGGATTAGAGACTTAAATCTAAGATCTTAAACTATGAAACTACCAGAAATAAACATTGGGGAAATGTTTCAGGACATTGGTCTGGGCAAAGATTTCTTGAGTAAGACCTCAAAAGTGTAGGCAACCAAAGCAAAAAAATGGATGAATGGGATTGCATCAAGCTAAAAAGTTTCTGCATAGCAAAGGAAACAATCAACGAAGTGAGGAAGCATCACACAGAATGGGAAAAAAATATTTGCAAACTGCTCATCTGACAAAGGATTAATATCCAGAATATATGGGGGAACTCAAACAACAGAATAGGAATAAATTAAACAATATGATTAAAAATGAGCAAAGATCTAAATAGACATTTCTCATGAAACATACAAATGACCAACAGGTATATGGAAAAAAAATGTTCAAAATCATCAGAGACATGCAAATCAAAACTATAATAAGATATCATCTCACACAAGTTAAAATGGTTTTTATCTGAAAGGCAAGCAATAATGAATGATGCTGATGGTATGGAGAAAGGGGAATGCTCATGGGAATGTAAATTAATGTGACCACTATAAAAAGCAGTATAGAGTTTCCTGAAAAATCTAAGAGTAGAATTAGCATACGCTCCAGCAATCCCACTGCTAGGTATATATATGAAAGAAAGAAATCAGTATATTGAAGAGATATCTGCATTTCCATGTATGTTGCAGCAGTATTCACAAAGCCAAGATTTAGAATCAACCTAAGTATTTATTAATGGATGAATGATTAAGAAATGTGGTACATATACATAGGGAATATTACTTGGCTATCAAAAAGATCAAAATTCTATCATTTTTCAACATGGATGGAACTAGAGGACATTATGTTAAGTGAAATAAGCTAGTCATAGTAAGGCAACTTTCACAAGTTCTCACTCATATGTGACAGCTAAAAATTAAAACAATTGAGTTCATGGAAATAGAGAGCAGAATGAAGATTACCAAAGGCTAGGAAGAATAGCGGGGAGGTGGGGACAAAGTAGTGATAGCTAATGAATGCAAAAGATGGAAGGAATAAGATTTAGTATTTGATCACACAACTGGGTAACTATAATTAGCAATAATTTGTTACATATTTTAACATAGCTAAAAATGGAAGTGGAATGTCAACAAAAAGAAATGATAAATGCTTGGGATGATGGATATCCCAATTATTGTGATTTGATCATTACACATTGTACACCTATATCGAAACATCACATGTACCCCATATAGCTATTGTGTTCCTATAATTAAAATTTAAAAAGTTAAAATAATTTTTTTTAAAAAAGCCTCCATTGAAAGAAGAACATTGAAAGCCATAAGACAATTATTTATAAAGTAAAAAGGGTAAAAAATCAATTAAATAAACAATAATATGTGACAAAAAATATGAACAAGCAGTTCTTAGGAGACACATGAAAGAAAAATAAGATGGTAAACCTCAATGATAAATAGAAAGAGGTGAATTAAAACTACTTTGAGATATTATATTACATCTATCAAGTGGCTCAAAGTTAAAAAGTCTGACAATGCCAAATCTTGGTGAAAACATGAAGTAACAAGAACATATATGTATACCAACTAAACTCTAAGGGAGACACCCTAGACTGAAAAACTTCCATTGAAGTACACTTGGTCACATACAAGAGTGCTCAGCATTTCAAACCAACAAAACGTATCACTTTAAACAAAAAAGCTACAAAAGCTATAAACAATTTAAGTGACCTTTAACCACTTTGGGACCAGCGTCAACTATGGTGGATAGCCACAGATGAACGCGCACGGCGACTTTAGCCGACAGCCGTGATATGACTTTTCTAATTTTTCATTTATCAAAATAAAACTGTGAACATTTAAAAATAACGTAATGAAAGCATACATATATGTTACCTATTCTGATTTACATTATAAGTAAAGCTGCCTGTAAAGTAAAACAAGCTTTCAGTGCTTTAAAGCTTTCCTCATCACACAAGAGCAAAACAGATTCATTGTCAATGCACAGCACAAACTATTGTGCGGACTATGGGTGCCTGCTGTGGGCAAGGTTCCGCAGTCCCGAAGTGATGAAAATAAAAGTGAATAAATTAATAACAGTATGCTCCTTTAATTAAATACTATATAGCAGTGAAATGAAGTAAACTGTAGTAAAAATGGGCTAAGGTGGTATTCACTGATATTAATAATTCTTACAAATGTTGATTGAAAAACAAGCTGCAGTTAGCACAAAACTATGTATAAACACCTAATGTTTTGGGGAAAACAAAGAGCATCTATAGAAAAATTATTAGAATGAGACAGTAAGGTTTCTGGATATAGGATCAATATGTAAAACCAACTTCATTCCTATATGCCAACAAGAAAAGAAATCATAGCAGTATAAGATACCATTTCACATTTACTGAAACACCAAATATATAAAGTATCTACATAATATGCACACATATAGCACTCATATTAATAGATGAATGTTATCAACACCAAATATAGGACAGCAATTTCCTCTAGAGGGGAGAGGAGAAAATACCATCAGGAAGGAAACAGAAGGCTTCATCTACACTGGTCATGTTTTATTTCTTAAAAGGAATGATGTTACTTTTATTATTACTTGCATACTTTTTTTATACCTTTAACACTGCATAACATATATTTTTCAAAAATCTGCAAGTATCTGACTCCAGGTCTAAGATCTAAGTTAGGAGACAAGATAGTCATTCAGGTTCCGATTCTGAACCCTGGCTCCCTAAAGGGCCAGAGGAGGAGGGAAAATGATGGGAGCAAGGTACACTCTGGAAGAGGAAGCAAAAGTCAGAGGCTGCAGGCAATATCATTTTGGGTCATTGAGGGTTTTTCCATACAGTTCCATTTCTGTATGAAACACCCTCAACTTCTTAAGACTCTTTCCTTTAGGAAGTCTTCCCTTCATGGAAGCACAATTTTCCTTGAAACACCTTATGAGCTCCTGCTGTTTTCTTATATTCTATAACTTCCTAACTTGAACTACATTATTCATACACACATCTTTTCTCCTCTACTTCTCTCCCCCAGCATGGAGTATGTATTCCCTAAAGCACAGGGTAGTATGTTCTCAATAAGCATCAGCTAAAAGCACAGGACAGTGTGGTGGCGTTGGAAGGACATAGGCTATGGGAGTTGGGCAGAGCTAGATCCAAACTTCAGCTCCAGCCCCTGATAGCTGTGCTGTCCTAGGGCAGAGACTTCACCTCTCTCAGTCTCATTCCCCCAACTGAAAAGTGAAGATAATAATAGCTAATATATCTCAAGAGGTTGCGGGGTGAGAATTAAAAGTGTCAATCATAGTACCTAACCCAGAACAGGCACACGAAAAACATTAGTTCCCCCATCCCCTCGCTCTCTTAGTTTGAAAGATCTGGAAGTATCTCTAGTAATGAGAGTGGTATCAACACCAACATTACAAAATAGGCTGGTTTAATGGCAATCTATCTGCATAGTGAGCCTAATTGCTTTTGAATAAGCACCCATTTTACTTGGAATGTAACAAGGGACTGTAGATGAAGATTTAATGCACTGAACATTCACACTTAGCAGCCGGCTAGAACTCTGCCAAGACTGATGTTCAGGAACTGGTAAAATTCAGTCTGTCAAAGTTCCCAAGAACACTGGGACACTTCTTTTGTCTCTGTTCCTCTAGTTCAGAAATCAAATACATCCCTAGATCATAGGCCAATTTCTTGCCTCTGCAGTGTCATTTATTTTCAAAGTAAGCCTTAATTAACGTGAACATAAACACAACTCTACGCCATCCTCAACACATACAACAGTGTTTTTTAAAACCTGAAAGTTTTCCTGTATTTCACTGAAGATGTGAGAGTGTTCATCTTTCAAATCACACGTTAAAGAGTTTGGTAAACGTATCTCTTTTGCTACAGGGTTCATAGCACATTGTATATTCCAGTCATGTCACCTGCCATGGGCATTAGCACAAGCTCTCCACCTCCTCCCCAGGACAACTGCCCAGGCCCCCTGGACCTCTTTCTTCTCCAGGTAAAATATGCTTCTCTTCAACTACTGTTCAAGATATAGTTTTCTCTCTTAAAAAGGGATGATATAGAGAGAATATGTTCAAAGGTGGTATCAGAAAATCAACAATATTCTAGACGTATTCAGGACAAAAATTCATAGAATGGGATTATTGATCATCTCCCTTATTATTTATACTAAACTTGTGTTCATGCAGCCAAGACTGCCTTAGCCTCTTCAGTGACACTGTTCCACTTCTGACTAAATACAAACTTAGCAGGAACTAAAATCCTAAAGTCTTCTTCAGATGACCTGCTCCTGAGCAGGGTCTGCTCATCCTGTACTTGCATAATTCATTACCTTGCAGGTACTTATGAGGTGCTAACCCTGTGCCAAGTACTGTACTAGCTGCGGGAGATACAATCAGGATAGAGCTCCAGTGTCCAAAGTGTTTTCAGTTTAGTGAGGGCAATAGGCAATTGAACACAGTATGACAACATTCCACAATAAGTATGTGAAGAGATTCCCAAAGGAGAGGACTAAACTCAAACTTATAAAATCTGGTAAGTCTTCTCAGTTGAAGCAATCTCTAAGGATGACCGGGAATTATCCTGGCCAGTGGAGTAGAGGAGCCCAAGCAGGGAGAGCCTGAGTTTCCTCACAGACTAGTGGCTAAGTTCCAGGGGTAATCAATCATCCCCAGAGAGTCTCAATCTCAAAGATCACATAGCATCACTTCAGCCTTAATCTACTCAATGAGAAAGCCACTAAGGCCCACCCACGTGCAAGGGAAGGGACCACAAACTCCTGCCTATTCCTGGAATACTAGCAAGGTTCTGGAAGAGCAGGTATTTGGAAACATAATCTGCCACATAAGCAATGTAGAATGGTTCAAGTTGGGAAGAGGTCAGAGATGGGACCGAAATCAAGCTCCAGCTTGCTAGCCTTGTGTTTTGCTCCAGTCCCCACTTCCCATCAATTCACACGTGTTCCCATTCCTTTTTCCTGGTGCTGTGTTTTCTGACAAGGTTTTAGAAGCAACCCTGAGAAACAAGACTTTCACATATTGGGAAACATGCCACTGTGTACACATTCTTAATCAATGCCTCCATCTGTTAATGATTACCAGTATGGAAGCAAGAATATTTATTGATAAAGGAGAATCAACAGGCCTGGTGGGTCACATACTGTGATGCAGGATCAAAAAGGACAAAGGTTAAAGTCCCAACTCTAGGATCTCGAACAAGCTCTAAACCCCCTTTATGATTTCCTTCCCTCATCTATAAAATGTGCACAGTAATAGTACTGAATTGCTATAAAGAAAAAAAATCCAGTAATGCTATGAAAAATGTAAGATATCAGTAGTGATTTGTATCTCACATTAACTATAAGAATGTATGCTCCATGGGGACAGAAATCTTATGCTTTCTTTAAATCCTGGGGCCCCCAGTACCTAGAAAAATTGCTTAGCTCATAGAAGAGGCTCAAGAACTTGTTAAACAAATACCTGTCATATGTAGGGTTACATGGATTGCTTACTCAACTGTGCATAAGCCAAAGGGTTCAATGTGTGTACGGGTGGGGGGGGGGATGAGGAGAGGGACATCCAGGGGATGATGACAGGATGCATTACTATGATAGAAGTGAATTAAAGTTACCAGCTCATCAAATAGGGTTCTCAGCAACTGTGTGATCAAACTCTATATATCACATTTAACAACAACAAAAACATATGAGAATATAAAGTACAGGGACATGAGCTGATCTCCCTGGAGTCACACAGATGAGAAACAGCGGAACTGGGACCTTGTTATTCCCAGAGTATGTGCTGTTCTTTCTGCTACATGCTGCTGCCATAGTTACTGTTCTGGGTGGTATTCATCTATATCTCATTCTGGAGACCCACCGATTTAGCTGGTCCATAATCTAAAGATAGAAATACTGTTGATAAGGAAATTGTTGTAAGGTAGAATCACATTTATCATGATATGAATCTTCTGATTTACGTACACCACAGTCTCCTTGAATATTCATTGCCTTCTGCTACCTGGAGCCACTTCTCCAGTCCCCATCTGTGTCCCCTCCTTTAGTGTCATTATGGGGACTGCCTGCCGAGAACTCTGCGTGAAGCCTTGGGAGCCTCCATTTAAGAGAAAGATCTATAGCAGGTGTGAAAGAGCTATGTTAAAGCCCATCAACACTTATTGGGTGCTTTATTCCACGTTGCAATGAAAATTTACAGAACTGTGAAAAAGACATGGGAAGAGAAGAAGCTATTTGTTTGAAGTTTTTTGGTTTTCAAGCAATGGAAGATGACATGGGTTGAACACAAACTCATAAGGTCAGTATTCTGAATCTCACTTGAAAGACAGCACACCAATTTAGAGAGTGCTTCTACTGGAGTAGTATTCCAGGTTCTGGCAATGTAAGGGGATCTTGGAGCAATGGTTCTCAACCTTGGTTGCATATTGCAATAACCTGAGGGACTAAAAAAATACTGGGGGCCCTTAGGGATGCTATGTCTGAGGCTATGAGAGGATAGGAGGTGAAGGAATTGCCTGAGCAGAAGCCTGAAATAAGTGCAGATGTTAACTGCCTAGTTGGGGGACATATATCAGCAATCTCGGAGTACAGCAAAGTATGCTTCAACCTCAGAGCCTAAGGGGTCTCACGCATGAAAAGCTGTGGATGGCCTGACATGAAAACTTCTCATGGCTGTAGAGGTAGATTGCAATATGTCAGCCCGGGAGAAGGGTCTCAAGGCTTCCATAGTGTTTGAACACTGGGCCAAGTTCCTTCTCTGCCTTTCAACAATGCCTCAGTGACTGTAAAACCAGTCTCCCAGTGGAAAGCATATAGTTTCCTTGTTCCTTGATCAAATGGGTCACAGCTACTGGCATTAAAGATTGATATCCATGTACATAGCTTGAGCTTGGGAAAAAATCAGTTTACCTTGATCAAAAGGGTTGTACCTACTGAAGAATTATGTGTTTTTCACTTCTAGAAAGGAGAAGGAAATTATCTAGGACACCTTGTGATTTGGGGGGGGGGGCCTGAAACCTTTGATCATTGTATTCCATGATTTTTTTCACATGAGATCATTGTATTTTGCAACATAGCAAAGAGAATAAAAAGCAAGTGCTGGGGTTCAGTCACTGCCACCTTGGCACTGGAGTGCTGGTGGTCCCCTGACCTCCCGCTCTTTTTTTCTTTTTTTTTTTCTTTTGGCATATTATGGGGGTACAGATTTTAAGGTTTCAATAAATGCCCATTTCCCCCCCTCCCCCCAAAAGTCTGAGTCTCCATCATGACCATCCCCCAGATGGTGCACATCTCACTCATTATATATGTATATACCCGCCCCCCTCCCCCCTCCCACCTGCCCAATACCCTATTACTGTAGTACCTATGTGTCCACTTAGGTGCTACTCAGTTAATACCAGTTTGCTGGAGAATATATCTGGTGCTTGTTTTTCCATTCTTGGGATATTTCACTTAGTAGTATGGGTTCCAGCTCTAACCAGGAAAATATAAGATGTGCTATATCACCATTGTTTCTTAGAGCTGAATAGTACTCCATGGTATACATATACCACATTTTATTAATCCATTCTTGGATTGATGGGCACTTGGGCTGTTTCCACAGCCTTGCAATTATGAATTGTGCTGCTATAAACATTCGAGTGCAGGTGTCTTTTTTGTAGAGTGTCACTGGATCATTTGGGTAGATGCCCAGCAATGGGATTGCTGGATCAAATGGTAGATTCACTTGTATCGCTTTAAGGTATCTCCATATTGCTTTCCATAGAGGTTGAACTAGTTTGCAGTCCCACCAGCAGTGTAGGAGTGTTCCTCTCTCTCCGCAACGTCCCCAAAGGCAATCACAGCAGCAACAAAAATAAATAAATGGGACATGATCAAACTACAAAGCTTCTGCACAGCCAAAGAAATAGTCATGAAAGTAAACAGACAACCTACAGAATGGGAGAAAATTTTTGCATCCTATGCATCCGATAAGGGGCTGATAACTAGAATATACTTAGAACTCACGAAAATCAGGAAGAAAAAATCAAATAACCCCATTAAAAAGTGGGCAAAGGACTTGAACAGAAACTTTTCTAAAGAAGACAGAAGAATGGCCAACAAACATATGAAAAAATGCTCAACATCTCTAATCATCAGGGAAATGCAAATCAAAACCACAATGAGGTATCACTTAACCCCAGTGAGAATGGCCTTTATCAAAAAATCTCCGCTTTCTTAAATATTATTTCTATGTCTATGTCTTTGTTTCTCTCATCTCTTGCAACACAGTCTGCCAGGGGACCCTATCTTTATCAGGGACATCATAAACCCCTGATAGGTCCCCCCTGAGATATTAATTGATTTAGGGTAAGACGTTTGTACTAGAATTTTATAAAGCTTGCCATGAGATTCTAATATGCAGTCAATATTAAGAACTATTAGTCTCTAGACCATGATTTGACAAACTTTTTCTGTTAAGACCCAAAGATTTAAAAATGTAGGTTTTGCAGGTCATACAGTCTAAGTCCCAACTTTTCAGCTTTGACACTACAGCACAAAAGCAGACATAGACAATATGTAAACAAATAAGCATGGCTATGTTTCAATAAAACTTTATTTACAAAAAGAGATGGTGGGCCAGATACGACCCACAGCCTCTAGTTTCCAGACCTCTGGTCTAGACACTAAAACCATCAATCATGAATTGAAAAGGTATATATTTAAGGGCCAGTGATATTATTTGTGAAAGGAGGGTTGGGTTGGTTGTAGAGAAAAATTAAAGCTGAAATAATTCTCTTAAAAGTCAATTTCTAATAGCCTGCATAATATAAAATTCTATTTTTTATTGGGTAGTTAATTTTATATTTTAAGAAAGGTCCACTGTGACTAATAAGATTTTTAAACATTGGTGCTACCTTCTGTTCAAATATTTTTATACAGATATGTAAACATACACCCACTTTTATAGCTCATATCTTCAGAGCATTTTACACAAAAGATTCATGGTTCACATCACATTCCTACTCATGTATTTGGAGTAAATACTGGGGCGTGCATACTCATAATCTCTTATCATTTTTTTCAGATTGTTACCTTTGACAAAAAAATAATATCACAGAAGCAGTCAGGGGTTTTGCTTTCCTCACTGGAAAGGGAAATGCTTTGCATTTAAAAGTATAATGTTGGGTTTTCCCATTTGGCTTAACTGTTGACATATCTCTGGTCCTGCCAGAAATTAGGCCATAGCCTCTGTTTTTTCTTTGACAAAGTTATTACATTGCTTAGCCTGTCCCAGTTCTGTTCAATTACAGAACCCAAGGTCTCCAGCCAGGCCTGGCCAGGGCAGGGAGCACATAAGAGAGCCAGAACCAACGGCAGGAAGGCTAAGATTTGTTGGGTTGCCACGTGGTCCTTAGAATGCAAGGTGGTAGAGAGGAGCCAGGTATGTGTGTGTCCATATCCTTCCATCACTCCATGTTTGGGTGGTCTGGTCTGTATGGTGGGGCTTTTGCCTCAATATCCTATTTGTTGTTCCTGCTACCTCTGTTTCCAAGGTCATCACCCCTTCAATTACCCTTTAACCCTCCCACCCCCATCCCCAATACCTGATGGGACTGGGATTGGGATCTGGCTTAAAACCCCAACCCAGTTGTCTGGGCTTGATAAGAATGATAATAATATTAATGACTCATAATACCTCTATCAACTGATGCTTTGAGAACTATTAATATCTATGTGCAGGTCTTGATCAAAGCATTTCACGTGTATCATTTTGGGCATTACAGGGCACAACCCCTTGAAAGATATGTCAGGCTATCCTTAAAGTGCCTATACCCTGTTAATATGCAAGGTAAGTGTTCCCTGCACTCCTTGTCACTGTCTACAAACTTGCTTTTATATGGTTCCTGTGGGATTCTCCTGTCACTACTCATATACCTTATCTTGGACATCAGTCAGATTAAACACCCTTGACATTTGGTGAGGCCAGGCATTAAATCCAGGTTCAAAATCACCCTTTGCTGCTATAGAGTAAAAAAATGCCACTGGCTTTAGGGCACCCTAATGGATAACCAGACCTGCTAGACCAGCCCAGGCTTGGCTCCTCCAACTTCTCATGGACTGGCACGAGGTTTTTCACGTGCCTCATATCTGTGCCCATTAGTCACTAGACAGAGGACACCAAAATGAGTAAGCAGCACCCACCACCCTGGATGAGTTTAGAATCTTGCCTGGCAAACTGATGTATTACTACAACCATATCATCTTCACTGCCACCACCACCATTCCCAGTGCCAGCAAGACCAGCAACACCACTACCAACACCACAGTCACCAACACACCCTTCCCCCATCACCACTGCTGCTGCCACCACCCAATGCTGCCACTGTCCCACCTCTACCACAGCCACCACTCACTGCCACTGCACGTCTACTTTTCGTCAGGAGCTAGGTACTTTATCTGCACTACACGTAAGTCTTACAATGACCCTTAAGATGAGTAGCAGAGGCTCCAAGTTATAAATGAGGAAATTCAGGTTTAGAGCAGGAAAGGGATTTACTTGTGGCCACACAGCTAATAAAGGTAGAGCTGGCATTTAAATCCAGCTCTAATGAACTCCCGTGCCCACGCTCTTTCTATGATGATAATTCACATCTAGTTGCTAACTCTGTTCTAAGTAGGTGGATTAACCCATTTAATCCTAACAACCATAAAAAGTAGGTACTACTATTCTCTCAGAGAGCAAGGCTAATGAATGAGGAACAGAATAGTCAAGTTGCTTGGCAAAGTATTTAACTAGGGCCAGTATTTAAGTTTCCAGGGCAGACTGTCAGATTCCAGAGCTAGTGTTCCTAACCCAGTTCTACGCTGTCTGAAAGCTTACCAACAACACCATGTGGCTCCTGCTGGATAAAGGGGGGAGGGTAAAGGAGAAATTAGGTGGCCCACAGAGTCAGGGAAGGCTCCTTAGAGCAGCCCTCCTTGAGCTAAGTATCCCAGGGTCTGCAGGTATCTATCCAGCAGAGAAGCTCCTGATACCATCATGGCTTTGCAAGCTGAATAAAGGTGTTTACTTCCCTTCATGGCTATCAGTCTGCCCAACTTTCAGTTTTACTTCTTGCATTCTAAGCAAGAAAACAGCCCCAAAAAGCAATTTCTTTGTCATGCTTTTAAAACAGATAAAATCTAGTTTTCATTTTACTATCCTGTGAAAGTTGTGTTTTACATTACCACTAAAAGGAGCATTGGCCAGTCAGACACATTGTTTCAGAATCATAATTTGAATTTTGAGAATTCATGCTGAGGTTGAGTCTCTAGCTATATGTCAAACGAGCAAACTGGTGGTAAAGTTAAACAAACAAACGAACAAAAAACAACACTCTACATTTGTTAGTGCAGTTAGTAAAGAGGATATTCTTTTCACAAAATTTATTTCCCAAGACTTTCCAACCACAGATATTGCTTTTGCCTTGATTAGTGACTTAATGGCTCACAGACCATCAATACAGGGAGCAGGTAAACCTGGAGACTGAGTTCACGTCCTCTGGGCTAAATTATATGATTTTGACATTTGTCAAATAGAGATAATAGTGGCACTTGTAACTCATGGGGTTGAAAGTAAGTGAATGAACAGTGCTTTAATTTTTTTTCTTTTAAAGACAATGGACACTGAGGCATAGAGAGGCCAGACTCTGAAAGCTACCCAGTGAGATGGTGGCCTGAAAGCACCATGGCCTGGATACTTTAACTTTCAGCTTATTGTTCCTGTACTGAGTATCTCCATCTGTTTCTTCAGGAATAACAGGACACATGAGACTTATTCCAAAGCATCAGGCCAGAGCCTAGATCCCATCAAGTTCAAGGTGACTAAGGTGGAGGGGAAGGGACTGGAATGTTTCTCTGTAGTCCACTCAAGCCTTTCCAATGACCATTACCCTCCCAAGGGCATTTTACTATCTCTGGTCCCATGACAGTTCCACACTGTTAAAGGTGTTGCTGAAGCTACAGTTATTATAGTTATTAACATTTTATGAGCTTGTTATTCACCCTTTAAGCTTCTTAATATGAAGTGGTGCATTTTAAAAGCACAGCACATGCCTAATTGATTCTGATATAAAAAGATTGCTGGACTCCTCGGGTTTCTGTCTTTGCTTCTGAGTCTATGAGGTACTAATGGGGGCAATATAGATTTAAGGACTTAGCAGTAGTACAAGGCAGCTCAAATTTTTCTTTCTGGAGATCGCACAATTGTGTTAATCCCAATGGACCTTTCTTCCTATTGCCATGAATGACTTTTGTTTAACTTCTGAATTTTTTTTTTTCTTGCAGATGCATCATATAATGGCAAGCTATAGGGGATCCCAAATTTCTATTTCATGCAATGATAACTCATATTTGGACTATGGTTTTTTAGACTGCTAACTTTCACCTATGGAAGTTTGCCAATGACTTTTCTCAGCCTTTGTAAAATGGGTCTGTTTTATAATAGTTTCTGGCCTGAAAGTTAAAAAGCTTGTGTCCTAGTCTTGTGTGACATTCTCAGTTTCCTTCGTCTGCTCTGTAAAATGGAAAGGATAGCATTTATCCTGTATGGATTGTACAATCGTTGTTAGTACCCACATGATGATTAGAACTCAGAGACCTTTACTCTTATCCCATAATGTTTAATTGAAATAATACTTAGGAATAGCTTCATGAAAGTGCTTTAAGAATGGCAAAAGAATATACAAGTAAAAGTGATTACTGAGCAATTTACCTAATTTCCTTTTATATTACAAAATAAACTCAACTGCATCTAAAACTTTTATTTCTTAAAGTTTAAAAAAAATGGTGATGATTTGTGACTTGTGATTGCCATTTACTAGCAGTTGAATATGCATTTTACATTAGACTATAGGATGGGGCAGGGTGACAGTGTTCTTCAGAGGATGTGGATATTAACACAATTTGTGCCTAGGCTGAGAGTTCCCAAAGGAGACTCCATTCTCCTTTTCTTATTGTGCTAGATGTGAGTGAACCTCAGATACCCAAATGGGATAGATAAAACAGTGGGAGTCTGCCCTTCCCTGTGACATTAATGTAATGAAAATATTTGACTCATTGGTTTCTCAAGTACTTGCATCACTTAAGAAGTAAATACACACATCAATCAACATGTTAAGAATGATATTCTTTCCTTCCCTGATCCCACAATATTTACCAAGTATCCCATTTTATGTCAAGTTTTATACTGGGCACAAATTTCCTGACTTACGGTTCTCCCAGCTGAACTGAGAACACTGGCATGTAAACCTTCAATCGTAGTACAGCGAGATAATTCTGTGCTGTACCAGCTAAGAGCAAAGACTGGAGTAAGGACAAGAGTCACTGATGCCTGTGAAAGGGAGGGACGCTTGAATGGTCTTGAGGGATGAGCAGGAACTAACCAGACGTAGGAGAGATGGGGTGATGTGTTTGCTACAGAGAAAATAGGTGTCCAGAGGCAGCGTGTTGGATAAAAACAGGATGCAGTCTAAGAATAGCCAGTTGTTTGGTGTTCCTGGAATAACAGGGTTAGTCTAGCTGAGTGCCAAGTGGTAACAGTGCAGGATCAGGCGGGGGTCAGGTCTTTGAAGGTTGTGTGATGTTAACACCCCCACACAGAGCAGAAATCCAGGGTCTTGTTTGATGTGGACATCTGGAATGCTTACATCGAAGAATCAGTGATATTCAGGATCTTACTTTTCAAATCCCTTATTATTATTTTTTTTTTTACTTAAAAAGCAGTAACAATATTGTCTTCCACGTAGGGTGGTTTTTAGGCTTCTGTCTTTGGCAAGTGCTGAACACAGAGCAGCTCCGCCAAGGCCGGTGCCTCCACAGTGCTTTAGACGTCATCTCTTCTCCTTATCTCACGGTCTCGACTCCTGAAATTATTTCCCCTCTTGAGTCATTATTTTCTCTCTTCCTTCTGAATAATTTCTATCAACCCACCAAAATTAAAATCTACTTTATAATTGCTTTGGTTTAGAAAAAAATTCCCCCTTTCACCATATTGTCTTCTAACCATAGCCTAATTCTTCCCTTTTCCTAAAGAGACGTGTATAGCCTTCCATCTACCCTTTATCACTTTGCATTTTGTATTCTGATCAAGCTTCCACCTCCACCATCCCCAAAGACTGCTCGCATCAAGCTTAACAATCAGCTCCAATGCTCACTTCTCAGTTCTTCTGTCCCTTTTTCTTTCAGCAGCGACTGATGCATCTGTCTTCTCTCTATGGTGAAATGTGTTCTTCTTTCGGCTTCTCTAACATCATATTCTGCTGATTTTCCTCCTACCTCCTGCTCAGTTTCCTTTGCCGTCTCTGCATGGGGGACTACCCCAGGCCTCTCATTCAGAGCTATGCTTTTAACACCACAGCCCAACACATCCACATCATCATCCTGGTCCTCCCCCAGGACTCACTCAGCACACAGAATGAAACAAACTTCCCACCAGCGCTCACGGAAAAGTTCCTATCTCACAGCCCTACCTGTGTTTCTGATCTCATCACATAACACTCTCCCATTCATTCATTACGCCCGGTTGCATTTCCTTTTCTTCTTTTTAAATTTCTTGAACACACAAGCTTGCCTCTCCTGCCATAGGGACTTTATGTTGGCTGTTCCCTCCGACTGAGGAGGCTCTTCTTGCAACATGCATATGACTGGCTCTCTCCCGCCTTCCATGAGCACCTTATCTAACACAGTCCCGACATACTCATTTTCACACGACCTTATTGTAATTCTGCACACAGCTGTTATCACTAACTGATCATTTTTCCTATTTCATCTTGATTGATTGTCTTCTCTTCACTGGAATGTTAGCCCCCTGAGAGTAGGGGACTTGTTTATCTTGTTAATTGCTTTTCCCCAGGTCCTAGCACACTGCCTGGCAATGGAAAACGCTCAACAAATATTTGTGAAAGGAATGAAGGAACAAATAAATGTTGGTTTTCTCCCACAACCCCTGTAAACAAATGCTGTTTGAGCGAATGAATAAATAAGAACCGCTATGCTTGTCTTCTCCCAGCAGCCAGCCTTTGCACAGATCCATCACATGCCTTATATTTGAATTGTTCCATATGCTCTTTCTTGGGTCACTGGGTTTTACTTTGTCCTGAGTTTGTCCCCCTGGCAGACCATCTTAATTTCTTTGAAATCTTTAACCTTGTTCCTTTCATGCAGAAGGAAAGAGAAGCGATATTTAGCAGCCGTCATTAACTATAGCTGCTCTTGAAGGGTTGGAGACCCCTCTGACATGGAGGTTCTAGCAGGGGTCCTCAGACTTTTTAAACAAGGGGCCAGTTCACTGTCCCTCAGACTGTTGGAGGGCCAGACTATAGTTTTAAAAAATACTATGAACAAATTCCTATGCACACTGCACATATCTTATTTTGAAGTAAAAACAAACAAACAAACAAAAAAACGGGCAAAAACACACGCATGTGGCCTGCGGGCGGTAGTTTGAGGACACCTGTTCTAGAGGTTTCCTTCTGGAGTGGAGTGGAGATTAACATGGCTTTCTGACAAGGTTACTGGGAAATATCCTGGCACTGGGGGCAAGTTTTCATGTGCTTACACAAGAGACATGAGGTGGGGGGACATGCCGCTAATGTGACGTGGAAGATTAGAGAGACCCCAAAAGGAACGGTAACAGAAAGGAAAATGTTAAAGGAAAACATCTGGTTTCACATCCCAGCTTGGCTCTTTCTAGCTGTATGATTTTGAATGAGTTGCTTATTACTTTGTGTTTCAATTTCTTTACCTGTAAAGTAGGCATAACAATATTTACTCCATGGGATTGCTGTTTGGACTAAGTTGAAATCAATATTTTGTTTTTTGTACTTGGTATCTTTCCCAGCACAATGTAAGTGTTCACTGTTATTAACAACAACAGTGGCACCAGTAAAATTAACTCCCATTCTAAGAGCTGACTTATTCAAATAATAGTTTTGTTTTCTATGAAACTTTTACATAGAATTTTTGTTAAGATCATATTGAAAGAAATTGAAAATAGATGATAATTAAGGGTCCACTTTTAAAGCATCTTGCTTAAATTGGCCTGAATAATTGTGACTTCACTCATAGCTACAGCCCTGTAACAATGCAGTGGGCCACTGCAGGCAGGACTGGGCTCGCCCTTTCAGGGGACATAGAGGCTATCAGACAAGGATGCTGTGTGGATAAATCTTTGGGTGCTAAAGTATTTCCTTTCAATCCAATCATCATTATTTTTAGCAAATACATTGTACCAGTGTTCTACTGACTACTTCTACATGGATTTACAAGATATTCTATGAGGCACACATCATGGTCGCAGTTTTACAGATAAGGAAACTCATGTTCAGAGTAGTTAGTAACAGGTCAGGTACAGAGACAGTATTCAAATGAAAATCTGTCTAACTTAAAGGTTGGTTGCTCATAGTATTTGCCTCTTTTGTCTGTCTCCACTGTGCTTTGTTCTTAGCTTGGAAACTACCATGTTTCCCTAAAAATAAGACAGGGTCTTATATTTATTTTTCCTCTAGAAGACACCCTAGGGCTTATTTTCAGGGGATGTGTTATTTTTTTTAAGTACAGTACAATAATCTACATTTATTCAAATATAGTTAAGTCGTCTTCTTCTGGAACATCATAACTCTCCAAACCCAGAACTCCATCCTGAATTTCTTACGATTCTATTTCCTTTAGAACCATTGCCCCCAATCTCTCATGTCGAGCAACAGAGCTCTCGTGGGGCAGATGAGAAGGGCTGCTCGTCTTCTTTACTGCTCCCTGACAAAAATGCATGGGTTGTGCAGATACGCTGCGCAGCCACGCCCATCACTAGGTCTTATTTTCGGGGTAGGGCTTACATTGTGCAAATGCTTAGAAATCCTGGTACGACTTATTTTATGGGTAGGTCTTATTTTCATGGAAACACGGTAGGTCTTGCCTCTCTTCTGGAGCTGCCAAGACAATCTCTCCAGTTGCCACTGCCAACCCAACCTGGAGGTGGGTTGATGGAAGCATATTTGGTTACTGATCACTAGATGGTTACCACAGGTGTCACCCTCTTCCATGACCTCTTTCCCCAATAGCATTCTTCTACTTTTCCTTCCATATTTTGCACATATAGTTGTCCCTCAGTATCTGTGGGGGATAAGTGCCAGTACCTCTGTGATACCAAAAACCACAGACGCTCATCTCTGGTATAAAACGGTGTAGTATTCGCACATAACCTGTGCATATCCTCCTATATCCTTTAAACCATCTCTTCATTGCTTATAATACCTCACACAATACCTAGATATCACTTCATTCATGTGGATTCACCATAGAACTTGGCACACAGCAAATTCAAGTTGTGCTTTTTGGAGCTTGTGGTTGGTTGAATCCACGGATGGGGAACCCACGGATATGGAGTGCCGGCTGTATATAACCAGTATCCCAAAGAAGTACTCTCTACCCAAAGACAAATGTGAGTTGGTAAAATCACCAACAGGTCCCACAGGCTTTTCTTTCAAGTTTTGTTCACTAGTTGATCTCCCTTTATCAGTCCCCTCTATTTTAAGTCTCTCAGTTGCCAGTAAATATGATTCCAAACCTTGTCATTTTACCCAGTTTTAAGGACACAAAGCCTTCCACCAAAGCCTGGTCAAGTAAATACAAATTTGGAGATTTCATCTGGGGATCCTGTGACCTATCACAGGGAGATAACAGTATGGCAGGGTTCACTGTCGCAGAACAAGCAGGTAGCGGGGAGGTGCTTCCCAAATGGATGATGAAACGAAAGAATCTCCAGCGGTGAAGAGGCACAGACTTGCCTTCTCCTGCTTTATGTCAGTTTTTCAAGGAGGGGGTAGGAAAGTTTCAACACTACTTTAGAAGAATTCCATTTTCTGATGCCTTCCTATTCTCTTTAATCAATTTAGTACTTAACTGACAGATGGAAGGACGGGGCATAGGGAAAAAAAGGAGGCAAAACACAGAAGGGAAGAATGGCAGCTGCGGGAAAAGAAGAAGGACGTGGAAGATGACCAGGTACACTAGAAGAAGGGAAGAAAAGCACAATTTCTGAGCAACCTCGGTGTGTCTGGAACTACCGTGGGGATTCAGAACAATTCAGTGCTTAGATATTATTATTCACTGTTCAAAAATAATAAACTGAGGTGTTTGCAGGAAACATCATGTGCCAAAACCACACTGCTAGTTAGAAGCAGAATCTGGTCACAAATTTACTTTTTTTTTTTTTTCTGACTCTGTAAATCCCCATAAAACTCCATGAGGTAAGTCATATTCTGCCATTTATTAGAGAAGAGGAAATGTGGACTTTCAGTAGTCAAACAAGTTTGTAAAATAATGGCTTAAAATTTAAACTGGTTTCTTTATTGTAGGACTTGTCAGAAATTTTTATCTACCAACAGTGACTCTGCAAGAAAAGGGCACATTAAATAACATCACCTTGTTTTACACACACATCACTCATGCATTTTTATATAAGCCATTTTTCAGGACTTTGGAGCTATCCAGAGAAAAAGAGCTTGTTCAGCTAGGACTGGGCTGGTTCCAAATCCAAAGCTGACCCTGGTTCACGATTTGACCTTAGGGATAGTGTTTAAATGTTCTGACCTCCTATTTTCTCATCTGGATGATAAGGAAATAATTTCCTTTGTCCTGACCTTGTAGGTTATCATGGGCAAAATAGAGCTTACTTATTTATTATGGCAGAGAGGAAGGCTCTCTCCTCCTCTTCCTCCTTCAGATCCTCCAGGGAAGCCCTTCTGTCTACTGAACAAAGCTTCCCATGGGGGTGGCAGATGGTGAGGCAGCAGAACCCAAAAGTTAGCAAATAACTATACTCTGGGTATCCAGCTGTCTTGCTAATTCATTGCTAAGGTGAATGTAAACTCTGGGCCCATCATTCTAAGAGCCCAAAGTCCAAAAGACCTGCCCCCACGGGGCTGTGTTTCACATTTACCTGCAAAGAACAGAATCTGCAGCAGAAGATTCCAATCTAGATCCCTGGTTAAGAATAGACAGCAAGTGGCTCTATTGTAGGCATAGCCACACACTAGCTGTGAACTTGGATGGTTGTTTAGCTTCTTTGTGCCATAAATTCCTTATTGGAACAAGGTAAAATGAAATGATTTTCTATGGTCCCCCCACCCCCCAATATTTTCTTTCTCTTTTGTTTCCTTTTTTCCAAAGATAAAATGAATTCACAATTCAAATTGAAGGTGGCGGCTATAACGTCTGGCATGTAGTGGGGAATTCTCTACTATAATATGCTCCTGAAGAAGGCTGGGTTTCTTGCTAGAGAGGTAGTTACAACAATATCACTTTCTTAGCAGTAGCAATTGAGGTGGGAGGAGAAAAAGAAATCCTCCTTTATCAGGCTGTGAAATTTTCCCCCTCCTCTTTGTTCTTGTGGTTTATACTGATCACTCTGCTGCCTCACCTGGCTTAACCTGTAACTGAGGATCAAGTTCATCTCTCAAGTCTCAACTTTGTCTCCTTTCAGGAAATCTTCTCTGTCCACCCCCAGGTTTAGTCGGGTGACCTTGCTAGGTGACCCAGATCCCCTGTGCTTCCACCATTGGCACATGCATTGGACTTATGTGATCAAAAATCGTCCCCGACAGACCTGGTCTTCTTGTCTGGAAAGCCCAGAGAAGGAAGAGACAGGATTTCTTGCTCATCACTGTACCCAAGCCCATAGCACTTGCCCTGCAAGAGGTACACATTTAAAAATAACTACAGATGAACAAATGAATGAAGAGACATCACTTGTCCAATTTAATTAGTGACAACTCATCTGACTTACAAGACCATGTGCTTTCCACTGAGCCTCATTAGCTACTAACAAAATTGTTACATTATACAAGCATGCTTGCATTTTACTAATCAACTGACCTATTAACAAAACCACACGTATGTATTGAATTCTATGATTAGTCTTAGGTTTTAACCTCTATTTTATTCTTAGGAGAAAAGTAAAGATGATCTCTAAGTTCAGTTCATTTGAACAAAATCAGTAGCCTTAATGTGCATCTGGAATTATACTTATTCCTGAGAGGCCTGCAATTGAAGTGTGTGACATGCTAATAGGTAGTGTCTGAAGAACATTATTATGCTATAATACAGGACATGAAATCCATATTGTTCATATGAAAATACTAATGACAAAGATAATAAACACTACAAAACTTTAAATATACCATTATTGACATGAAGAAATTGAAGCATAAAACAGTGAATAATTCAGGAAAATATTTGTCTTCCCTCTTGGGAGACCATTAGCTGGTATTCAGAATTTAGTTATAATGAGTCAAGCAATCTTACATGTTTCAATTACTCATGAAATAAAGTAAAAAATTGGTGAGGGGGAAGATAAATATTTTAAACAGATGCAATTTTCAGTCCTTATATCACCAGTTTCCTATGAAACTATCCAAAGTTTTAGAACAGAATATATTGCACAAAAATAAATGTTGGTGTTAGTAGCGGGAGATATTTTAAGCATCGTTTCTAAAATATCAAAGTATCAAGTGTTCATTAGTGGCTGGTTTTAAATGTAAGACTTGTGCAATTTGAATATACCTTTCTGTGGTTTATTAAACTATGAAAATATTTGCTTTGTAAGGACCCTTCAGTAGCTGAAGTCCTAGATTGGATTGGGGTGGGCAGGACTTCATGAAGCTCTTCCCAACCCCTTCTTGCAGACCCCAAAGATGCTGATGCTGAAAATTTTTAAACCATCTTGACCTCCTACTTTAAGAGATGGCATAGCATATGAGAAAGATTATGGGCTTTTGAATCAGACAAATCTGGATTTAAATCTCAATTCTAACAGTTCCTCAAATCCTTTTAGGATAAACCTTCTACTACTTCCTATAATAATAGCTAAGATTACTGAGCATGCATCTGTGTCAGGCATTGTTTTATGAACCTTATATGTAATACATTTTTAAAATGAAAATATGTGTATCAATTTTTTTGTTTTGAGACAGTCTCTGTCACCCCAGCTAGAGTGCAGTGGTGTCATCATAGATCACTGCAACCTCAAACTCCTGGGCTCAAATGATCTTCCTGCCTCAACATCCCGAGTAGCTGGGACTATAGGCACACATCACCGCGCCCAGCTAGATCTATCTATTTTTAATAGAAATGGGGTCTCACACTTGCTCCGACTGGTCTTGAACTTCTGGGCTCAAGCAATCCTCCCACCTTAGCCTCCCAAAGTGCTAGAATTACAGGCAAGAGCCACTGCCCCCTGAAAAAAGCCCATTTCCAATTAGAGATGGACACATATGGTCTACATACAAGGTCTGCCTGGGTTGAATGAACAAATACAAATTCATGATTTGTTCAGCCGGACTTTGTAAAGAAAAGTCACATATTTTCACATTGGTTTCCTCTACCACACCCAGAAGTCAGCATTCCAATTTCAGCATAAATGCTTCCACATACATATGAATTATCCCACATCCTCATTTCCTCTCATGTTTTTGTATCTTTAAACACTCTAAAAAGAATAATTTATAACCATATACTATAATCGAATGACTTTTCAAGTCAGGTTTTCTAACGTACTCAGGGTTACATTGGCTTTTGAGTGATATAATAGGATGGATTTAAGTTCTGGCTCCATCATTAATTTGCCAAGCCATTGAACAAGCTGTGCAAGTCACTCTTGTAACAAGGATGGAGAATTCATGCCACAAGGCAGCTATGAATAGTGTATGATATAATTCAGGTGAAATGTTAGCACATGGTATCTATTTTAAAATGTTAGTGATTATATATATATTTATATATAAATTATATATGTATATAATTTATACACACACACACACACACGTATATATAATTAGTCCCATAATACTATCCTTCTTCATGGTCGTTTTGTGAATTGTGGTTCATTCAATCCATGCTAGCTGCTACAATGTAAGCATTAGAAAGTTGTGATTGTACCAAACTTTTTTGGATGCCTTTCTGAGTTCAAGGTGGAAGTTTTCATTCCTCACTTGCCTCTAGAAGTAATAGCATATTTCTAGAGCTTTTGATAGAAAGAAATCAATCATGTTAAGATAGCTCAATTTAAATAAAATTTAAGCAAGCACTATTGTTTTAAATGTGATATTTCTTTAGAGCAAATGCTGTGGGTTGAGTATAAATTCAAAGGTATAATTAGGTATCCTTAACTGGTTCTTACTTGTATATTAAATTAAATTAATTTTGCAGTGAAAATATGTTTTTTTTTTCTTGCAAGTCTGAGCTAAGCTTCAGGGAGACATTCTCACCTCTCAGTTACTTATAATTTGAGTATCTAAAATACCTAATGATTTATCAGCTTCACTTATCAGTGTCTGCTTAGGAAATTATGTAAGACTAGTTTTTCTGAGAACAAGGCTGGAGTCATTCTTACATTTTAGTCTCAAACATGAGAATGTCTAATCCTTGGAAGACTCTAGGATCCAGATAGATGCAGATTCCTTTTACACTGTGAAGTGTTAAATTTCGAGTATACCTGTTAAAAACCAGAGTATTTATTCTTTAAGTTATTCTTCAAATGCACTTTCTGAAGATGTAAGTTTGCCTTGGTTTGGGGAAATAACTTAAGAAAACTTAAAATTTTCTTGGCCTAGAGAGTTTTCCTGCCAGGGTGGCTGAGGAAAGACCCGGGTTGAAATTAAATGCATGGAACCATATCACATAACAATGAGCAAAAGAAGGCCAGAATGACTATATTAATATCAAATAAGATAGACTCCAAAACAAAGAGTATTGCCAAAGTTGGTCACTTCATGATCATAAAAGAGTCAATTCATCAGAAAAAAAATATAGCAATTATAAATGTTTATACAACTAATAAGTGAGCTTTAAATTACATGAAGCAAAATTAAAGAGAAAAATAAAGATTTCCACAAGACTTGGAGATTTTAACACTCATCTTTTAGCAATTGATATAATAATTAGGCATACAAAGAAAAACAGAAAATGAGAATAACACTATTAACTCCCTGTAAGTAATCTATAAAATACTCTATTTCATGCATATAGAATATACATTCTTTTCCAGTGTTCATGTTACATTACCAACATAGGCCTTATTCAGGTCTATATAATAAATCTCAATAAATTTAAAAGGATTTTAACCATAAGTAATGTTTTATGAACACAATTAAATTAAGCCAGAAATCAATAAGATATCTAGAGTATATTTGGAAATTAATATATTTATAATATTTAGATATAGATGGAAATTAAAAAATAAATCCATGTATCAAAGAATCAAAGGAGAAATCACAAGGGAAATTAGACAAATTTGAACCAAATAACAAAAACACAATTCAAAATTTGTGTGTTGCAGCTAAAGCAATGCTTTTAGGGAAATTTGTAGGTTTAAGTACTTAAAAGTAGAAAAAAATTCAATAACCTAAGCTTTGAACTTAAGTAGCTAGAAAAATGAAGAGTATGGTAAACTCAAAGTAAGTGGAGGGAAGGAAATAATAAATACAAGAGATATAAATGAAACAGAAATCAGAAAATAGAAACCAAAAATTCGTTTTCTGAAAACAACTACAAAATTGTTAAGCCTCTTGTTATACTGATGAAACAAGAGAGAAAATATAAATTGCCTATGTTAGGAATCACTTTAAATGATAAGTTATTTTTATGAATAACATTATGCTAGGAAATTAGCTTAGGTGAGATGGAAATATTTTTTAAACGATAACACTTATCAATACTGACTCAAAATGAAACAAAAATTTGAATAGATCTGTATCTATTAAACAAATTGAACTTGTCTCAAAAACTTTTCTACACTGGAAACTTCAGGCTTTGATAATTTAACTGCGAATTATATCAAACATCTAAATATAAAATCATATAAATCCTTTATAAATTATTTTAGAAAATAGAGGAATAAGAAAAATATCCCAGTGTATTTCATGAGGCCAGTACCACCCTAATGCCATAACTGAATGAAGACATTATAAGAAGAGTACCTTTCATGAAAACTGGTGAAAAATACTTGGCAAATTGTTAGTAAATAAAATATAACAATACCTAATAATAACACATCATGATCACTGGAGTTTATTCCAATACTTTGAAAATTATTTAACATTTACAATTATCATTTACAAACCAATGTAAAAAAAAAAAAAAACAAAAGAAAAAGAAAGAAAGAAAAATCAAAAGGCCAAAAGACAGACAGGAAAAAGTCACAGCATACTAACTTGCAAATGGCCTTGTTGTTTATGTAGAAAAATCCTATGAACTTTATAAACTACTAAAACTGGTGATTGAATTTAGCAAGGTTATAGAAAACAAGATTAATATAGAAAAATTAATTCTATGTTTGAATTTTAGCATCGAGCAACTGGAAAATTAAAACAGTCCATTTAATGAGGGGATGGGTATATACAAACACAACGAGTAAGAGGTGCAACATTTGGGGAATGGACACGCTTGAAGCTCTGACTTGAGGGTGGAGGGGGGCACAAGGGCAATATACAGAACCTTAGCACTTGTACCCCCATAAAACGCTAAAATAAAAAAAATAAATAAATAAACCAAAAACCCAAAACATTTGCATGCTATACATCTGCTAAAGGGCTAATAAGTAGAATCTATATAGAACTCAGGAAAATCAGCAAGAAAAAAAAATCTAACAACCCCATTAGAAAGTGAGCAAAGGGCATGAACAGAAACTTTTCAAAGGAAAATAGACTAATGGCCAAGAAACATATGAAAAAATACAATATCCCTAATCATCAGGGAAATACAAATCAAAACCACAGTGAGATATCAATTAACTCCAGGGAGAATGCCTTTTATCAAAAAGTCCCAAAACAATAAATGTTGGCATGGATGCAGTGAGATAGGAACACTCCTACACTGCTGGTGGGACTGCAAACTAGTACAACCTCTATGGAAAGAAAGTAATATGGAGATACCTCAAAGAACTAAAAGTAGAACTACCATTTGATCCAGCAATCCCACTACTGGGAATCTACCCAAAGGAAAAAAAAAAGACATTCTATAATAAAGACATCTGTACTAGAATGTTTATAGCAGCACAATTCACAATTGCAAAGATGTGTAAAAAACCCAAGCGTCCATCAATACATGAGTGGATTAATAAAATGTGGTATATGTATATGTGGAGTACTATTCAGCTAATACCTATTGTACTGAATGGAGTAGGAGCCCATTTTTTCTAAGTGAAGTATCACCAGAATGGAAAAAAAAAAAAGCACCAATGGAAAAAGAAAATATACCCCCCATTGAATTGGTACTAATTGATCAACACTTACGTGCACATATGGAAGTAACATTCTTTGGGTGTTGGGCAGGTGGGAGGGGGGAGGAGGGAATTGGTAAATTCACACCCAATGGGTGCAGTGCAAGCTGTCTGGGGGATGGGTACGCTTGTAGCTCTGACTCAGGCAGTGCAAAGGCAATGTATGTAACCAAAGCTTTTATACCCCCGTAATATGAAATTTTAAAAACACTTAGCAATAAATTTAACAAAAGAATTTGCAACACTTCCACACCGCAAACTATGAAATATTGTGAAGAGAAATGGAAGATATAAGTAAGTGGATTGGAAGACTTAATTTTGTTAGGCTCTCAGTTCTCCCAAAATTCCCGGCGGCTTTTTTGGGGGAAAGTTATACACTGACAAACTCATTTTAAAATTTATATTGAAATGAAAAACACTTAGAATATCCAAATCAATCTTGAAAAAGATGAAGAAAGTTAGAAGAATTACCCTGCCTGACCTTAAGACTTATTATACTATTTAGGTACAACAATCTACAAAGTGTGGTACTAGCACAGAGACGGCTAGATCAAAGAAACAGAATACAGAGCCTACAAATAGAGCTACCCTTGTAGGGTAAATTGATTTTTGGAAAAAAAGCATCAAAATAATCCAATGGGCGGGGGTAGAAATCTTTTAACAGGCGGTCCTAGAATCACTGAGTTTTGATGTGGGGAGACAAAATGAAATGAACAGTTAACACCGCATATAAAAATTGATTCAAGTAGGGTCATAGACTTAATGTAAGAGGTAAAACCTAAGCTTTTGTTGGAAAATATAAAATATTTGGGGGTTGGTTTAGGGATTGGTGTTTCTTAGACAGGTCACTAAAAGTTGATAAAAAATAATAAATGAGACTTCACCAAAATTAAAAACTTTTGCTCATCAAAAAATAAAAATACCACAAAGAAATGAATATCAAGCCACAAAGAATCCTTATTCAATAAATGGTGCTGAGAAAACTGGATAGCCACATGTAGAAGACTGAAACAAGACCCACACCTTTCACCTCTCACAAAAATCAACTCACGCTGGGTAACAGACTTGAACACAGTGTGAAACTATTAGAATTCTAGAGGAAAATGTTGGAAATACTCTTGTCTTGTCGACATTGGCTTAGGCAAAGAATTTATGAAGATGACCCCAAAGGCAATCACAACAGCAACAAAAATAAACAAATGGGGCCCGATCAAATTAAAAAGCTTCTGCACAGCCAAAGAAATTGTCAAGAGAGCAGACAACCCACAGAATGGGAGAACATTTTTGCAAGCTACACATCTGATAAAGGGCTGATAACTAGAATCAGCCCTTTATCAGCCCTTCCTGAGTTCTATACAGAACTCAGGAAAATCAGCAAGAAAAAAAAATCAAACAACCCTATCAAAAAATGGGCAAAGGACATGAACGGAAACTTCTCAAAAGACAGAATAATGGCCAGCAAACATATGAAAAAATGTTCAACATCTCTAATCATCAGGGAAATGCAAATCAAAACCAGAATGACGTATCACTTAACTCCAGTGAGAATGGCCTTTATCAAAAAGTCCCGAAACAATAAATGCTGGCATGGATGCTGGGGGAGAGAGGAACACTCCTACACTGCTGGTGGGACTGCAAACTAGTTCAACCTCTGTGGAAAGCAATATGGAGATACCTTAAAGCAATACAAGTAGATCTATCATTTGATCCAGCAATTCTACTACTGGGCATCTACCCAAAAGATCAAAAGTCACTTTATGAAAAAGGCACCTGCACTCAAATGTTTATTGCAGCACAATTCACAGTTGCAAAGCTGTGGAAACAACCCAAGTGCCCATCAATTCATGAGTGGATTAATAAAACGTGATATATGTATACCATGGAGTACTACTCAGCTTTAAGAAACAATGGTGATATAGCACCTCTTGTATATTCCTGGATAGAGCTGGAACCCATTCTACTAAGTGAAGTATCTCAAGAATGGAAAAACAAGCACCTCATGTACTCCCCAGCAAATTGGTATTAATGGATCAACACCTAAGTGGACATATAGGAATAACATTTATCGAGTGTCGGGAGGGTGGCAGGGGGGAGGAGGGGATGAGTATATACAAGCACAATGAGTAAGATGTGCAATGTTTGGGGGATGGACACGCTTGAAGCTCTTATTCAAGGAGGAAGGAGGGGCATGGGCAATATACGTAACCTTAACACTTGTACCCCCACAATATGCTAAAATAATAAAAAAATTTATATATAAAGTAAAAAAAAACATATATTTGACAAAGGATAATGAGGAAGACATAGAAAAATCTCTACTTAGGTATTTACCCAGAGCAAATAAAAACATATTCACAAAAGACTTGTACAAGAATATTTATAGCAGCCTTATTCATTATAGCTCAATATTGGCAACAGCCCTGGTGACCTTCAATAGCAAAATGGATAAACTGATATTTAATTGAATACTACTCATGAAGAAAATTGCTAATGCATTTAACAACATGAGTGAATCTCTAAAACATTTTGCTGAATGAATGAAGCCTTACACAAACGAGAACACACTGTGTAACTTCATTTATAAGAAATTCTAAAACAGGAGAAACTTACACCTGGTGAAAAAATCTAGAATATATAGTTTGCCTTTGGGGGAAAGGGAGGTGAAGGTAATATTTCACATCTTGATAGGTGTTTGTGTTACCCAGGTGTATGCATTTGTCAATACTGGCTGAATGTACACTTAATAATTCTACATTTCACTGTACATACATTTTATGTTAAAACTGTAAACAAATCTTGAACTCTAGTTAGAGATATACATCCTGAATTACTTAGGAAGAAATGTGTTCACCTCTGCAGTTAACTTTGAAATGTACTGAAAATCAGATGGCTTAATGAATAGAGGCATATTTGATACACTGATATGTAATAAATCAAGTAAATAAAATATCAATGGTCGAATCTAGGTGGTGGGTATATGAGTATTTACCATAATGTTTTTTTTCAACTACGCTGTGTGTTTGCAAGTTTTCATTAAAAATTTTTGGAAAAAAAAATCCTGTTGGTCTTTTGAATCCTAGCAACTTATAGTTCTAGAGAAGACAAACGGTTCACGTTCAGAAATATTTAGAAAATAACTAAAATTAATATGGTAAGCAATTCTAACTGGTTTACTCACTGTTTGTAGACAATTTTCAGTGTTATTCTGCCTCCTCTTCATCCTCCTTTGCACTCTGCAGCATTTTCCAAACCTCTTCTTGTAATTCTGCTGTTATGCTTCTCTCCCTTCCTCCTACTTCACGGCACCCTTATTTCCTTCACTCTTTCTCCTTTCCACCTTACTAAAAATATTTCTTCCTCAAGGCTTTGCCATAAACTTTTAAAAACTGCTCCATTAATATTTCTTAAAATTGATCGTAGGTCCACTTATAGCAGAATCACGCTGGTTGCTTTTGAAAGTTCAAACTCACTGACCCACCAGGGAGCTCCTGGATGAGAGTCTCTGGGGTCTAAGTCTCTGGACGCTACATAGGTAGCAAACTCGACAGGTGATCCTCATCCACCCCGTTAACAGCACCTGCCAGAGCCCGCTCCCCTTGCACGCCCATCCACATGCACAGCCGCACCTGCCCCTTCCACTCTGCTGTTTCCTTGGGATGATTCACATCCCTCTGCCTCTTCCTTCCCACTTTCATCCTTTGGGTTTGTTTGTTTGTTTTGTTTTTTTTTGACCATTATATTAACATCCTCAAGTAGTGCTTAATGGTGTTACCCCACTTTGCAGCTCCTGCTTGGCTCACCTAAGAGATGAATTCGAAACTCCCCATTTGAAGCACTACCTGACTATTTACACTATTTCTTTAGTGTAAAAGCCTTAGCTTTCTTTCCTTTTATTCTCTATATTTCAGAAATGTTCAGCTGCTAACTTTTCCCATAAGTGCCTTGCATATTCGTGATTAGTTCCCAGATGAGGAAGACTGGATGTATCCATTCAGAATAGCTATGGCTTTTCAGCTTGCAATAACAGAATAGTTCATAAAACAATGGCATTATAGTGCTCTGCAGGAAAATAAACTTTGTTCTTATAAATCTAAAACTCTCTATTTTGTAACCTTTTTTTCATATCGAAATTATTGTTTTTAGGTAGCATAATTTTGAAATAGTGGAAACTTTCTTAGAAACAAAGCTATAGCAGAACGACTTAACAGTGAGGTCTGTAAGGGCAGAACCAGTATCTGTGTGGTCACCATCCCATCTCCAGCACTAATGTAGTGCCTGAGACCCTATATGTTCCCCAAGTGTGCTATTTATAACATATCCCCAATACATAAAAATGAATCACAAGGTTTTGTAAGATCATATTATTAGATCACAATATAAAGTTTTTGACATAAGAACTTATACACAGTATGTTCCTAAATATTTGTCCCTGTCTTCTTATAGCAAGAGATAGAGCTTGGCTCTCCATCAGGAAAAGCCAATTTGAAAGTTGGATGAGGTGGGAATAGCCTATTCCAAATGTTAGAGGGGATAAGAGCAGAGAGACAAGATTTCACCCACTATCTCCAGTGTTTCAGCATCACTGCTCATT